>NC_092596.1:24059500-24753500 GCF_047663525.1 Anas platyrhynchos | reverse complement strand
GGACCCCCAGGCCTTAAGATGGTTGCACAGCATAGGTATTTATGGCTGCCTGCTGTGCTAACAAGCACTGTGACTGTTCACCTTATCCCCTACTGAGTGAAATCTTGCCAAGTTAGCGGTACAACATTATGAAACATGTAATGTGGCCAAATTGTTCAGAAGACAAAGCAATAAGTTAAACTGTTATGAGAGAAGCAAGGTTTACTGGCATAAACTCCATTCACCTTGTGTGTTAGGGGGATGATTTCCTTGTTGTCTCAGACCCATGGATATTTAATGACCACAGCAGGACTTCTACCTGATGTCCTCACACCCTCTCAAAATATCCAGTAGTTTCAAACCAGCTTATTTAGGATAAAGTTACGAGGTCATTCTGCTTCTGTTTTACTAGGTTTGTTTTTCCTTTTCTCCCAAATAGGCTTATCCTCCAAAGTATTCACTTCTGGCCACAATGGAATTGTTCTGGTTGTTGCTGTTTTGCATCCATTTGCCAACACCCACGTCTGCTGGAGGCATCACCCGAGTCTATTACCTGGGGATCCGTGAGGTGGACTGGAACTATGCTCCGACGGGAAAGAACATGTTCAGTAATCAAAGCATTGCACATAGCCTGTATGTTTTGCTCTGTAAGAACTGAGTCTGGTTAAAGTCTGCTTGCTAAAACTAGTAATTTTCTGGGTAACTTCATGCAAGTATGCTGGGGCATCTAAGCAAGCAAGAGACAGGATTAAGTGTCTGGTCTTTATGAGCTTAATGGTTAACTTGTTTTATTGTACGAAACTGTACCAGCGGGAAAAAGAATGGTCAATTTAATGGAGCATCCAGTGACCAATGCTGGTTATGCTAGAGGGAAGTACAAACACTATAATAGAACAGATTGTGCAATACTCTGCCCTGGGGTTTAATTTTTTGTAGTTCCAGCTGGAGATCAGCTTACTTATCCTGAAACATAATGAGTTTTCACCTTGATGAAAATGACTTAATGAAGCTGGCTTTTTTTTATGTAAATGGGATTTCAAGCCTTAGACTGGATGGAGCTTCGTGAGTGAAACCTTAGTTGTTTTTAAAATGTTTTTTTTTGGGGGGGAAAAGTAAATCTAGAAACTGCAGTAATTGCTTTGAGCCACAACAAAAACAGTTTTTGTTTGTGGTTTTCAAAACCCCAGGCATTTTTTCTGTTGTTGTTTTGTTTAGATTTTTTTGGTCTTGCTTTCCACAGCTTTTTTAAGATATTTGCGTTTTTTCCTTTTTCTATAAATTGTGTTTATTGGCTTGCTCTGTTGTTTATGCTCACATGCTATAATAAACCACAGAATAATACTTGGGGATTTCAACATTTTGTTTCAAAGTGACGCAACTGGACTAGGATGGGTTCAAAGGAAAAACAAGGGCCACTGGTTTAGCGTGAGAAATTCCCCATTCTCAGGAGATGCTGAATAGACTTAAAGTATTCACAGAAAAAGAAACTCCCCAAAATTCAGGCTAAATGAAGGTGTTTTCACCAATTCCTGCAGTGATAACAAATGCAGTGCTTTTTGTTTGCTTTCTCTCATAACACATGAAGAGAAGAAAATGAAGGTAATGGCTATTAAACTTGAAGTATTTAAATTGTCACTGCACACAATTAGTTATTGGGACTTGTACAATGACTGCAGAAGTCAAATTGCTAGCAGTAAGAAAATAATTTGATATGAATATTAGAATTGGTAAAATGCTTGAAGAATGTTTTGTTTGGAAGAAATGAACTATGTAGGGAAAGAGGCAGATATGCAAAAAAGTACAAATTGTCCATACACTTTGATAATAGTGGCTCCAGGGATGACCTCAGAAACATGAGCTTTAGATGGTGAGGGGCTGGGCTCTAGCTATACAATGAATGATGAAGGCAATGTTAATTGGTCTTTGCCTCCACTGTTCATCTTCTGGAGCAAGGTGTTGAGTTTCTCTGTTTCAGGATGTATGTTGCTGTAGGTTTCCGAGGGGGTGAGAGAAGTTACCTGAGCTCTCCCTCAGGCCTGTCCTACTCATACCTGTACCATGACTCATCTCTTATCTACTAAGACATAGTCATAAAGAGCAAATATGTTCCTGTGTTGAACTTTAGTACCTGTATGAGTTTTTAACTCTGAAAGCTGATTATGTGCAGGGTACATACCTGCCTGTCTTGTCTGTCATAATACAAGTAGCTAAGAGTACGTTGAGTCTAAAAGCATCTTTTAGTCTGGATTTTTGACAGAGAGCTCATGTGATTCTTTTTTTCATCCCTTCTTGTGGTCCAGCAGCAAACCCCACAAAGGTGTTGAGATAAGTTTCCAAAGGACCGACAAAGGTGGAAGCGGGAGTGGGAAGGGCTTTGGTCTTCCCACGTCACTTACCTGTGATTGTCAGAGAAGCACCATCTTTCTCATTCTTTGTTTGCACAGTTCAGGGGTGCACTTTGTCCTTTCATGACAAATGGAGGGTGAGGCCATGGCTTTGTGTATCAGCTGGAGTTTGGTATCTGACTGTACTTGTGGCCCTGGTTCCAGGCGCACCGAGGTATAAACTGGCCAGCGTCCTGTTATATTTCATGTGCTCCAAAGCAGACAGTTATATCACTCACTGTTTCGTGAATAGGTTGTGTTCTGTGTCACAGCAGCCATAGGTGGGAAGAGAAAGTTTGCTGCTGGTTTAGGGTGTGTTAGGGTAGAGCATGGGAGGTTCTCTGTGATGCTGAAAGCTTCAGGGCTTACCTGAGAAAGCTACGTGTCATCACTACTCTTGTGTTACCAACAAGCTGTTTTGTATAATGCATTTCTCATGGTGCCTTTCCCTTTTCTGAATTTAACAGAAAGGCCTCAACGTTCCTGCAGTCTGGCAAAGACAGGGTGGGAAGCACATACAAGAAATCTGTGTACAAGCAATATACAGATGCCACCTACACCACTGAGATTCCCAAACCTGGCTGGCTGGGGTTTCTTGGGCCCATCATCCGAGCAGAAGTGGGGGATACCATTAAAGTACACCTAAAAAACTTTGCTAGTCGGCCGTATACAATCCATCCTCATGGTGTCTTCTACGAAAAGGACTCAGAAGGTAAATGAGCCATTACCATAATGGAGATGGATTTTTCCGGTTGGGAACTGAGGAGTATATGCTGAGGAGAAATGTCAGTAAAGAATCCACAGACTTGGTTAGCCCAGAGCTGTATGGCTGGAAAGCAAATGTATTTCAGTCTTAAAGTCACAATGTTGGGTTTGTAGGCATATGGGTCTGGGAGCAGTTTCCTGACTTGGACATTAAAGTACACAGTCCGGATTGCTTGATTTTTGTAGAGCTTCCAAGGCTTGCTAGTGGGAAAGTGGCGTAGAAAATATTGTATTCGTTGTTTAAAGTGCTGCAGTATGAGAGCCACGAGTGCGATAAGCTTCATTGAGCTTCACAGGAATGATAAAGTATGAGGCCAGAGAGCTACACATGGCCTTGTTGAAGGCCAAGCAGCAGTAGGCAGAATGGCAATAACCTTTGAGCCTGTGCTGATCTGTTTGCTTGGCGTGTTGCCTTACAAGGGTTTTGTGACTCAGTTTCTCTTTAATGAATGACATTAAGTGCTATTTCAACCTTGGGATGCTGAGTCTTGATTTGAAAGCTGCTACCCAAGTATATGCACAGCTATCTACTGGGTGTGAGAGGCTCAGTATAAGGTTACATGTTTGGACATCTCTGCTCTTCTTGAATGGATGTTGTGATTGCTCAATTGTTCTAGGATCCCTGTATCCTGATATGTCCCCCCAGGATCAGAAGAAGGATGATGCTGTCCCCCCAGGAGGGAATTACACCTATACTTGGACTGTTCCTGAAGATCACAGCCCAACTGCTGATGATCCAAACTGCTTGACCTGGATCTACCACTCTCATATTGATGCACCAAAGGATATTGCATCTGGGTTAATTGGGCCGCTACTTACATGCAAAGAAGGTAAAAGTTCCCAGGGAAAGCAGCTGAGTTTCATTTTGTGAAGATTTTTGTGGTGACTTGGGTAAGGACAGGATGAGAAGATACTCCAGGAGGCAGCTCCCAACCTCATGGGAAAATGTGACATGACTGAAGAAGACAGTACCTGTGTTCTGGTTGGGTTCTGATCATTGCATTGTCTTTATCCTCTAGTGGCCAGGCAGCTGAGCTTGTAGGCTTCTTGATCTGAGAGGGCTGTTTAAATTCATGTTAGGAGGGGGAATCTTGCCTGATATCTAGTTTGTATATTAAAAAATTAGGGGTACTGTTTGATTTCAGCAGAAGTGAGAACACTGGAGTTGCAGTTCAGCCATGCGGAGCTGGAGCTGCATAGGATTGAGCCATATAGTAGCAGCAGTGTACTAGAAATGGATGCAATTGCTAGAACTCTGAAGTGAGCCATGCTAGAATGGTGGGGAAAGCATCTGTCTCTGACTTGTGTGATAAGAAGTTTTTCTTCTGTTGGTGTTTTAAACCCTTAAAACCAATGTTTGCTTTTCTGCATGGATGGGTAATCATTCGCCTTTTCTTTCACCCTAGGAATACTGACTGGCACTTCTCAAAGACGCCAGGATGTGGATGTTGATTTCTTTCTGATGTTCAGTGTGGTGGATGAGAACCTAAGCTGGTACTTGGATGAGAACATTGCGTCATTCTGCACAGATCCGGGCTCTGTAGACAAAGAAGATGAAGAGTTCCAAGAGAGCAACAAAATGCACGGTCAGTGTCATCTTTGTGAAGCTACTGACTTTGTCCAGATACTCTGGGTGTGCCAGTGCTCTAGTATCTTGAAATGCGCATCTGCCATTGTATACCAGGCTGCAGGTAGAGGGAAAAAAGGTAGTAGAAAGCTGTGAGATCACGTGCTAAGCAAACAATGTCACAGGGACAGTGCAGCAACTCCAGGGGAAAACATGTTATTTTGATCTAATCTTTGGCTTGAGTGAGCCTTTCTTAGTTGTTTGGAGATTCTGAATGTGCTTCATGTTAGGAAATGACTTCTGAAACTGAGCTCTCCAGAAGAAGAGTATGAGTTCTGGGTAGGTCTGTCCTTCAAACCTGTCTGTATTGTCAGCTGCAGGCACAAGCTCTGAAGGCACTTCTTCTGATCTCTGATTTTTGACTTGTTTGTTTTTCCAGCTATTAATGGCTTTGTGTTTGGGAATCTCCCTATGTTGACGATGTGTGCTGGGGATCACATTTCATGGCATCTCTTTGGAATGGGCAATGAAATCGATGTTCATACAGCCTACTTCCATGGAGAAACACTCAACATTCGAGGCCACAGGACAGATGTGGCCAGCCTTTTCCCAGCCACTTTTGTTGCAGCAGACATGATCCCCAGTAACCCTGGGAGATGGCTCCTGAGCTGTCAGCTCAATGATCACATAGAAGGTAAGACAGACACTGGAACGTGTTCCACACAGTGGCCTCCCTTTTTTCTCCCAGTGTGGTCTTGTGATGCACTTTGTGGTAGGGGACAGTGCCTTGGGCAGCATTCCCATTAAAAATGTCCATAGTTGAATGGGTGATTCCTTGTCTTGTATAAATCGTGGTGGGTTAGTTATTAATATATATGCTAAGCTTACCAGGGGTGACTTATAATGATGTTCTGTGTTGGTCACTGATGAACAGTGGCACAGCTGAAACTTAAAATGAGGCAGTGCCCTAAGAACAGTAGTCCCTGTAAGAGGCCCTGGCATGGTACATCTGAGGAGAGAAGGGTCTGTTTGCTCTCTGTCTATCCTTACCTAGCGTCTAATACTTAAGGTAAGAAGCTCTGCTTACCAGCAGAAAAAATCCTTTCTGTGGGAAATCACCTTCTAATCACCTTCAAATCATTCTTCTAATCACCTCCCAGCCATGTACCTTTGGGGACAACAGAAAAGGAATGGCTGGTTTGTGGTAGGAAGGTGGGACTGTTTGCTGGTTGAGAGGCATTAAGCCTGTGTGTCCACCATGTCTTGGGCAGCTGGGATGGGGGCTTTCTACGAAGTCCGGCCCTGTTCTCAGCAAGCTCTGGAACCTGCCCTGAAGGGGAAAGTTCGGAAATACTACATAGCTGCAAAGGAAGTGCAGTGGGACTATGGACCTTCAGGACATGACCAAAGCAGCGGGAAACAGCTGAGTGAGGCAGGCAGGTAAGCAAAAGGCTGATGGGGGTTTCTAGTATGAAAGGAGGCTGCTGAAGAAAATGTGGGATTTCCTTCTTAGCAAACGACATGTCTGCAATTCACATGGATTAGCCCAACTAAAAATGTCAGCTGCTGTAGCTGGACTGTACCAAAAGCAGTACTAGGTATCTCAGGGTACTTCACTTGGAAGTGTGCTGCTGTGTTTTGTGGCCTTACCTGCAGACTCCGAGAGTCCCAGTTTATGTAGAACATGAGCTGCTGCTTTTTTCTCTGGGCTTCATTTCTGCTTGGTGTGCCTGACCTAGGAAGAAATCCACAGATCTGATAAGCTACTAAGCAAGTGCATTTTGCAGTAGACACAGGGTGGCAGAGCTAGTCTGCGGATATGCTTCAGTGTAGCCTTGCTGCAGCAAGCAATTTCTAGGAAATTAAGTGCAGTGACCTCCATGACAGCTTTCCATTCCGTGTGTCAAATGATTGTGGTATCAGTGGTTTCTGAAACTGAAACAAAGGCATGCCTCCCTCTCCCTTCCCTCCCCTGGGAGGCTGTTGGAGACTGAAGAAGTAGAAATGCAGAGAGGTTAATGATTTATCCAAAACCATGCAGCAACTCTTCCAGACCATAGAACTGCAAGCTATCTAGACCCGTGACTTGTCCTTGTAACTAAGCTGCCTTTCCTGCAAGGCAGGTTACATCTGTCTGTGGTGGAGAGGGTGGTGGCAAAGGAAATAAATCCCTCCTTACAGCTGTCGTGTGTTTACAGTTATGACTGTGGTTGTCCCCTGGGCTGTGTTGTCTTCCCATTTACTGCATTGCCCTCTTTTGCATATCGTACAGAGAGATGCTGTTCAGACCTGTGCCTTTGAACCTGGTTGTTTCAGCTGGGAGAGGTCCCTGTGCCAACAGTGCTTGCTGAACACAGCTGACTTGAGTCTGGAGGGTGAAAATGCTTCACAGTGATGAGCTCTGCTTATTCTAAACCAGAGATGCTCCCCTTGTCTGAGAAAGCTGCTTAATTTGCAGATGCTGCTGGCATTGCCAGAGGGGCATGTTGTAGGAGAGGAAGCAGGAGAAAAGGACTGATTTCCATAAAAATAACCTGACATTTGCTTTTTGCCTTTAGCCCTGCTGAGAAGTTTTTCAAGCGTAGCCTCTACCGAATTGGGGGAGTCTATTGGAAGGCCAAGTATGTGGAATATACTGATGAGAGTTTCCGTGAGGAAAAGCAGCAGTCAGAAGAAGAAAAACACCTTGGCATACTCGGTAGGAATCACCCAGCAACACAAAGCCTCTTTCAGTGCCAGTGAGAACAATGGGCTGATGTCAGGAGTTAACTATGCCTTTGTTTCTTGATGCAGTGAGGTGTTTTAAAGCAGTTACACTTAAGACTGGGGCACACACGCCTAGGATGTGGATGGTAAAGCAGAGGGAGTTGCTTTTCTGCTGGGGCAGTCTTCAGAGGTCAGTAGTAAGGGCTGAGGGACACAGTGTAGTATTCGTGACAGTAATCAGAGCAACAGAGCAGTGTTTATAGACAGAGCTAAACAGGTCACAGCACTAGCCCCTAGTTTTATGCTTTTGACTACCTTCAAGGCACGGTACAAACCCCACTTTCTCACAGAAAGCTTCCTCTCCCATGTGGGCTCTCTCCATTAGAGCCAGGTATCAGTGAGGGTGGTAAAGAAAGATGAGAGAAGAAAATAGTCTTCAGAGGGAGTTGAATCGTGTATGAAGGCTGAGCCACACACAGGAGAAGTACATAGGTGTGGTCCAGTTCCCTGCATCAACAGTGACTAATAATCTAATGACACCAGAAATTAGCAACAGCAATACCCGGGGAGGCTACAGAAGGAAACAGCACATGGATTAATACACAAATCTGGGGGGAAAGAGACACATGAAAGTATTAAGCAGCTGAATGTAAGTGAAGCGGTGGAATTATACATAGAATGGGAGATGCAGCCTAACTGTGAGTCTTGTTGGACCCTGGGAGCCAGGGAAAACAAAAGGACTGGTGTTGCCAGCAACAGCCTATAGGAAGACAAGTGAGGGAATTCTTGGATATGACTTCATACAAACAAATTACAGTTATTTTCTACTAAACTAAACACACTGAAAGAGCAATCAATGAAAAATTCTCTGGTCAGATAAATAAGCAACATCCACAGTGGGAGTTGCACGAACTCATTTGACCTGATCCCACATCTACCTCTGCTCTGAATCTTCTCCCATCAGCCCTGGATCCAAGGTGGCCCTGCTTTGTTTGGCTCATGTGGCTGTCCTGTGATTTGCTCTGCTGCTGACACTCACTCTCTGGTGTTTGTGTAGGTCCTGTGATAAAAGCTGAAGTTGGTGACACCATCCTGGTGACGTTTTTTAACAAAGCCTCCTGGCCGTTCAGCATCCAGCCTCATGGAGTGTCTTATGGGAAGGCATGGGAAGGGATGCGGTACCATGATGGTTTGTGGCTAACTTTTTTTTATTTAATTGTGCTGGGTCTTTCTGGGATGGAGCTAAATTTCCCTGCAGCAGCCCATATAGTGCTGTGCTCTGCACTTGCAGCAAGACCATAAATTAATGCTCTTCCTGGTGGTGGAGCTCCACAGCCTATGTCTCCTCCATGCTATGAAGTTCCTGCATCCAGGAGAGACTGGTTGTGCTCTGGAGCCTGCTTGGTCCTCTGAGCCTGCCTGAGGCCTCAGAAAAGGAGTCATTCTGCCAAGCTCATGCCCAGAGAGGGTGCCTGAGGGAACATGGTTCCAGAGGTGCTATTTTTGTGAATGAAACTGGTAAACCAAAGCTCAAACTATTTGTCTGTCTGAGACCCTAGTGAGCAGAGAAACATTCCCAATGCACTCCAGCTTAGGTAACCACACACTTCCAACATGCATCATCCTAGATGCAGCTGGATCCGTTTCGTTATTTGCTGTCACCATGCCCATCTCTGCCTTGGCACCAGGGAAGAATTTCAGTGATACTGAGAGCAGCTCTGTGTGCGCCCTCTGAATGCTTCCACTTCTATCCTTGAGATGCCTGCTGTTTTAGTGACATGAATGAAAGCCAAGCGTGGGTGTACCTGGTGAGAAGTTGCAACTAGTTTGTACAAGGACCTTGAGAATAACCACTCCAATCTCTGTTTTAAAGGTCTGTCCCAGCACGGGATTTCTGTTGCACCTCTGCAGAACTTTACGTACAGATGGACTGTGCCAAAGCATGTTGGACCAACATCCAGTGACCCTCCCTGCCTGACCTGGATGTACAGCTCTGCTGTGGACCCTGTCAAAGACTCCAGTTCGGGCTTGGTAGGCCCTCTGGTCATCTGCAAGCCAGGCACTTTGGATGACAACAACAAACAGGTAAAAAGGATTTTCCTGTCGCACTGTTAGGAAACAACCTGGCAGAGAGAGGAAACATCGGCAAACATTAGGGAACACAATGAAAATAAATCTGCAACAGTGTGAGTCCAGAGAGTCTAATTAAAGTCTGTTAACATCATGTTAACAACATGTTAACATCAGGGCACTTGTATGCCACAGTTCTGGTGGGAAAGGCTAGCATTCTGGACTCCTGGGGGCTGCCCTTGAAATAGTTTCTGGGCTTTGCTTTAAAACAAAGTACTTCCTTCAGAGGCATGTGAAATATTCATTGCAATCGCAAAAACACCAAAATAAAAACATCTTGACATACTTGCAGATGAAAATCTACATGGTGTGCTTGAATGATAAGATGCTTTGAGGTTTGGGTGAGCCTTATTTATTCTGCAAGGTTGGCTCATTTTCAAGCATAGCCGACTACAAAAAAAGCATATGAAAATCCATGTTGTTCTATAGATTTGATGAAAGATAGGTGAAATCTGAAGGGTGACCAGAATTTCCTCTTGGAATTTCATTCAGGGATGTTCTACTCATTGCAATAAATCTTGGGAAGAATCTAAATGAATATACCAGGGAAGTGCAAGATGTTAACAGACTTCTGCTGTGAAAAACAGTAGGTGGCAGAAAAATAGTCTACTGTCTTCCTACCTACCTAGCAGTTCAGATCAGGCAGTGGCTGAGAAATCTGAAAATAGCTTCTACTGAGCCTCCCTAGTGGAGTTTGCTTTCTGCCTGCTTTCACTGGTGGCATGATGTAGCTAAACTAAGAGTTCAGAGGAGATCAGCGTGTTCGTTAGGGTAGAACTTTGAATCTTCAGAGAGGATCATGAACATATAAAGTCCAATACATGAAGGAGCTGTGGTAATGATGAAACATTTACAGGTATTGAAAGGGAGTAAACAAAACAGAGACAGAAAGGTAGGACAGGGAAAAACCACCTGGGGTGGTGATTCTGGCTCCACAATATTAGGCAACCTTTTAATGAATGGTTAAGTGGGACAGGTGCACAGCCATTCTGCACATGCCTCTGTGCCCCACTGGAAAATGCTTAGCCCTCTCTGCAGGGTGTCCTCCTGGGTACAGCTAAGGAAGCTGATACAAAAATGAGCATCTGGACAGCGCAAGCAATGTTCTGTTAATGGGGAAACTCACCATCCCGTGGGATGCATTTCTTAGGAGAATTTACATTTTTAAGATTTTAAGGTAATAAAAAAACAAAACAACAACAAAAAAAAATAAATTCAGGCCTGTGGTAGGAGGAAGGAGGGGTGGAACATAGTCATCAGCCTGCCCCAACAGCCAAATTCTGTTTTTAGGTCTGATATGGGTGGGTGGTAAAACCTACACTAAATGTAAGGGTGGTGGGGGAAGGAGGCAATACCGTAATGTTCTTGGGCACATGTTGATAACTTCACTTGAGCAATGTCAGGGCAAATGCATAAGTGGTGCCTCTTGTGAAATGAAAGATAAAACATTCAATTTGAGTAAAGGGACAGAGCCCTGGCCCTCTGTGAACCAATTTAGAAGATAAAGAGGAAAGTGAGAGCCAGACAAAACAGCTTTATCTGTAAGGATAGTTGATTTTAAAAATTAACAGCCATCATTGTGATTGTATCTTAGAAAGGTATCGACAAAGAATTTTACCTTCTCTTCAGTGTGTTTGATGAGAACCTCAGCTGGTATTTAAATGCAAACATAAAGTACTATTTGAGGATGGAAGAGACTTCTGTGAAAAAGGATGATGGCTTTGAGGAGTCAAACAGGATGCATGGTATGGCCTGATGGTGTTCTGTGGGCAGCGGGACTGAACCTGCAAAACGCGTCCTGGTGATCACGTTAAGTCAGAGCTGGGATGCTGGAGTGGTTGTGGGTTGTATTGGGCTGAAATTAAGTGAAGCTACAGAGCGGATGGGATGTTGGACAAGAAACAGGCTGTCTCAGGAAGCCTGTCCTGAGCGTATTCAGGGCCAAATTACAAGGAAGATGCTTTTCCACTGGCAGGCCTGCCCTGTCACAGTATATACACAGAATGAATCTCCAGGCTGATATCTACCTGCAGAGAGTAAATTGTTGTCTCCTTTGCAGCCATCAATGGATTTATGTTTGGTAACTTGCCTGGGCTGGATGTTTGTGAAGGAGACAACGTGTCCTGGCACCTTCTGGGCTTGGGCAGTGAAGCAGATGTACATGGAGCTGTGTTTCAGGGAAATACCCTGCAGATGAATGGGATGCGGAAGGATTCAACCAGCCTGTTCCCCCACACGTTTGCTACTGCCTTCATGCAACCTGATAACAAGGGTAAGTGTCTATGTATCGAACTTAGTGTCAGGAAAAGTCTCCAGTTGTGATATTTGCTCCTATGGCTGATTCATTAGCACGATGTGGACTTGTGTGTTCCAAGTGTTACAGGCTGAGCTGTGCTTTAGATCGGGTTTGGCCCCATTTACAGCCCCAAAACTCTTATCTTTGCATCTGCTTCTGGAGAAGAATGGGAGATACAGGATCTTGTCCTATATTGTCCCAGGCTGATTCTCTAGCCTGCTGCTTCTTCCTATTAAATATTTGTAGTAATAGCCCTGATGGACTTTGCTGCCTGTTATCTATGGAAACATGCAAACGCATCTTTCAGAATCAAGTAGCAGAGATGTCAGTGCAATTCTGCTGTCCATGGCTTGCAGAGGTTCATGTTAATTTCAGACCCTTGTCTTCCCAGTTTGGGATTACACGCAAGGCCATGTCTCCTTCATGCGATGTGGTGGCCTCTGCTGCTGCAGCCTGTCTCCTCCCCGTGACATTTGCAGGCTTGACTTCTTACTTAACCCGTGATGGTAGCACAATTGTTACCTCATTTGTTTCTTTACATCTAATAAGCTGGTTATAGTGTGTGTAAAACAGCTTCCCAAGATGATTTTTGTGTAGGACTTTGTGCCATTCCTCACTGGTTTCTGTAACAACCCCTTTTAATCTCAGCCTATGGCAACCAGGCTCCCTACACAAACACTCCCTGTACACAGCTCACATACCGATCTCAGCCATCTCACAAGCCCTGCGTGGGAAGCAGCTGTTTCCTGGGATCTTTAAGAGGAGCTGTTTTCCTTGTTTGTGCTGCCTCCCTCAGGGGTTTTCGAGATCTACTGCCAGACGAGCAATCACTACCAGGCTGGGATGAGGGAACACTACTCCGTTTCCAAGTGTGGCAAGAGGGACCTGGCTCCTGCCCCTCCGTACAGGGGGGTGCGCACCTACTACATCGCGGCGGAGGAGCTGGAGTGGGACTACGCGCCCGACAGGAGCTGGGAGAGGGAGCGCCACAGCCACTCCACGGAGAGGTACATCTCTTTCGGGGATGCCTTGGGCAAGGATTTTCGGCAGACCTTGGTAAAGTCTGTCAGGGCAACTTGGCCACGTGTGACATGGTGCACGTGCTGCTGCTGGGTGCTGATGGAGCTGCTGCCCTCAGCCTTTGCAGCTGCAGCAGGTCTGTGGGAAAACTGTCAGCTGGCAAAACTCCTGCCACAGGTTAGCTGTTTATTTCCCATGAGCATTTGAGTAACACGGCACTCGTTCTGCATTTCTCAGCTACGCCGATATATTTTTGAGCAACGAGAATGGGCTGCTTGGCTCCCGGTACAAGAAAGCAGTTTACAGGGAGTACACTGATGGGACTTTCAAGACTCCTAAGGCTAGGACGAATGGTGACGAACACCTGGGGATACTAGGTAAGGAAGTGTGCAAGGGGTACATTTTCTGTTCACACAGCACTGGGACTTGGACTCCAGTGGTTAAGGGCTGTAATCTGAAGGCCTCCCACATACTCAGACATCTGCTGTGTGTGCAATGATGAGGAGAAATTCAGACTTGTCTGTTGTCCGGGCCTGCCAGCCATGGAGAAAGCAATAAAGAGGGTCCTGAGTACAGCTTGTCTTAGAAAGCTGGGTTCTTAAGCCTGCCTTTGCTGCCAGATTTCTTCCATGTCTCAAGCAAAGCATTTTTCACAACGCCATTTCTGTAGCTGTGAAGAAATAACTGCTGCCTTCTATAGAGCAGTCTGAGAGGTGTAGTTGAAAATCTGTAGCTGTGAAAAGAAGTGCATTTGGGATAAAAGCAGTCTGGCTTTGGGAAGTGGACAAGCACACTGCAATGTTGATGGAAGTCTATGGAGACACAGCTGTTTTATGAACCCAGGACTTTACGTGGTGACAGAGCAGCAAAGTTGAGGCAGTGTGTCGCTTGAAATAGGCTGCAGCTCTGATTTGTGACACTGTTGAGCCAATTTGAATATTACTGGTCTTTTTTGAAACTAATGCCATGGGATGATAAAGATGTTGCAAACTTTAGTATAGTGCTATTCAGAAATTAAGGAAGAGGAGAGAGGGGAAGCATCATAAATATTGTAAAGGAGTATCTCTGGGGAGAAGAGAATGAAAAAGTGGTAAGAATATTCTTAGAAGATATACTGATAGTTTTTGCTATTGCATATTATTGCTGTAGCATATTATTGCTGTCTCCAGGTCCTTTTCTGGCGGCAGAAGTGGGAGAGATTCTTAACGTTGTGTTCAAGAACAATGCCACACGACCCTACTCCATTCACGCACATGGGGTGCTGGAAAGGCAGACAGGGCAGCCACAAGTAGCAAACCCTGGTAAGTCACCATGTTCTCAAGCTTCATTCCTGTACAAACTTAGGAAGCTAACTTTAGCCTACAGCTAGACTTGTTTCTTTAAATAGGCTTAGAGATACTTGTTTTCTTCTGGTGGAGACCTGGAACTGAACAATAACTGCTCTTTCAGGTTCACTGTGCTTTCTGTGATCACCAATTGTGTGGGAAGCCCAGGAGAATTCATATTTCTGCTGTGACTTTGTGATAAGCATAGCACAGGTTTTCTGTACGGCCTTGTTCTTAATACTGAGCATGGTTTGTAAGAAGGAGAAAGGTGATCACTGCTCACAGCTTAGTCAGTCCTTGGTAGTAGCCCTGGGCTGATGAGCCATGATGTGGAAATCTGCTTCTTTTCCTTATGACCTGTGTGTTTTGTGATGTGCATGGTTGCTTGTCAGGATGCTGGCTGAGGTCACCAATTTCTTTTATGTTCCAGATGCGAATTTATGTAATTTTTTGGTCCCCTTCAACTTGCACGTTCTTCAGAGCAGGCTATGTCTCTGCAACAGACAGGCTTTCAGTTGGGCCCTGTCTTTCTGAAATGTATTACTAATAAGCAAAACAGTAATTTCAAAAAGGAATTTGAATGAGCATCATAAATATCCTTCAAAGAGATGAATGATCATCTCAAGCTCCATTGGTACTGAAGAGAGGCAGAACTCCCTTGGTCTGGTCTAGTTTCAAACATGGCAAATAAAACAGAATTGTGCCAATTCCTATTAGTGTGTGCCTCCTGTCACCCTTCTGCTTCATTTGTGAGAGGGGAGCTTCCATCCTGCTTCTCAGTGCCTGGGGATGGAAGACGAAACATCCAACATTAGAATTGTATTTACACTTCTGAGACAAGGTCATCTTTTCTTGTTCTGCTTTGCATGCTGCTCAGCAGCCTGGCAACTTGGTTTATCACATTGGTGTTAACGGTGCTTTTCTGTCTCTCAGGTGACATAGTGACATACCAATGGGAAATTCCTGAGAGGTCTGGTCCAGGCCCAAATGATTCAGCCTGTGTTCCTTGGATCTACTACTCCACGGTGGACCCAGTAAAGGTAAAACAGAAGAAGCTATAACCAGAAAAGCATGGTTAGACCAATTTTTTGTCCCCTCTAGAAAGCAATGTGAGTTGAATACAGTTTAGGGATTGGCCCAGCTGAGAGGTAGAAGAACCATCTAGTGATATGTCTAGCATTCTCCTGGGAGAGGGAATCCTCTGAGTTTGTTATGTTTGTCATTATTTTTTTCCTAACGCAAACCTGCATAAAGCAATTTGATGTCACCTTGAAACTAACCTTCCTTCAGTTTTTTTTTGCGGGATGTGGGAACATCTCCTAGTGAGTTCTGGCTTGTATTGGTGAGATCAACAGGGTTAATTTAGAAAGGCAGGAATTATCCAAATTTAGGCCATATGAGTAAAACAGGGAGATTTGAGCATTGCTAGGTTCTACTGACATAGCACTGATTTTACAGGGAAACAACCTGATGGATCCTGAAGTAAAGCATCACATTAAATCCAGAGATCATTGTCTTTTTATCTCAAGTTGCAGATGTTTTTGCAGCCACAGAATGAAGAGTATTTTGATATCATTCATGGTTATGGCTTTTTGCATTCATAAGAGCATGTATAGTCACTGCTCTTGTGCTCTGCTAGCTGATTTTCACCAGTGAGAGTACTTATGCAGTAGCACAGTTTATTTTAAGTGGGGTGATGCGGGGAACAGTGAACATGGTTGCTGAAGGGTAAAGAGCTGTGTACAAAAGTCAGGGTGAGAAGATCCTTGCCTCAGATTTTTATCCTTTGTTTGGATTAGGATATGTACAGTGGTCTGATTGGACCCCTGAAGGTCTGCCGGAAAGGGGCACTGCAAACTGACGGGCTCAGAAAGGATATAAAGAGGGAGTTTGCTCTGCTGTTCCTGGTTTTTGATGAAAATCAGTCCTGGTACTTGGAAGAGAATGTGCAACATTACAGTAAGGGAAATCACAAGGATATTAACCTACTGGATGAAAGATTTGTGGAAAGCAACAAAATGCACGGTAATGTTTATTAGGCACCTACGCACTAATTGCTGTCTATGTAAAGTTGAACTTGACTCTGTGACCTTCATAAGTTGTCAGAAAAGCCCAGAAAACAAGAGCCTGACTCAAAATAAATGCCCTCACTCTTTTCCCTCATTAGCAGCAAAAACATAATTAAATTCTGTATTTCTCAGTATTATAGCACATACACGACACAGATGTTTGATCTACAATGAAGGCTGATCATTATGGCTGTCCTCCTCAGGAGGAATAGCAAGACATGGGCCAGAGAGGTTAATATCTGATGTGTCTGAGTGACTCCAGAGAGGAAATAGTATTAAATGTGAAATTAATATGTCAGACTGATTTCATTCTGTTCATCTTAGGACCATTACAATATGTTAGGTTTCAAGTTAATTGACCAGGCTGTGTGGTTGCAATACACAGGCTAGTTCTTTTAGCTGATTTTCAAGAAAACTATTCCTACAATAGTAGAATGAACAGATTTCTCTAAATTCATGTTGTATTTGATTTTCCTACATATTATGTGTGGATCTACCTAAAATATGCTCTGCAAATGCCAAGGGGTTCATCTTGATGAGACGAGAATGACAGAGTTCCGTTATATGTGCTATTATTACTACTTATTTTGTGTAGGTGATACAAAGAATCCCAAATATTCATGTCCATTAAGTTATAAGTCAACTCAATTATTATAGCTAGCAAAAGCAACACTGAAGCTGAATGCTTGTTTTGGGCTGCAGAAAGTGCCTATGGCACACCTGGGAATTAAACACAGGTGTTCCTGTCCTCAGATCATGTCTCTTTCCATCTTTTTCCCTCTGTCATCTATGCATGGAAGTTTCGCTGTGTACTGTCTCATTCAACCCACTCACTGTTTTGGTTCCTTTCCTGCATTTGCAGCCAAAGCAGTATTCCTTCTTGCTGTGCTAATTATGAAATGAAGCTGTACTATGTAGTGATTTTTCAAATGATCAGCACATAGTGTGTGCAACCAGCATGAGATGTATATAATGACAGGGTTGCTTGTTGGCAGAAATTACCTGTTTTCATTGTTCAGTAAGCAAATGGTTCAGAGATTTATGTGTATATATGTATATACCTATATTTCCCTAGCACTAAGCCAAAGCTAGTTTACGCATCCAGACTTCTAGAAGCAACTACCCCTGCTGGCTGACTCCAGGTTTTCAGCAAGTAGCTTTTGAGACTTATTTGAGATGAGCTTACAGTATGGCTTTATATGCAAGTCATGTCTTCTGTTAACGGAGTGGATAAGTAGCTGAGCTGTAGAAAGACCGCCAAACTTCTTGGGAGACTGTCATATGGAAGACATGAGACACCAATGCAGTAGTTCCTCGATGAGCTTTGAAGCATCTAACTTGTCGAGCATGTTCTTCTTCTGAGATGGTTCAGCATCTTTACCATTTCAGTAACAGCCTTTTCTACTTTCTGCATGTGTTATTCACTGCACAGCGATCAATGGGAGGCTCTATGCAAACTTGCCTGGGCTGACCATGCTCCAAGGAGAGTGGGTGAACTGGTACCTGCTGGGAATGGGTCAGGAGATTGATGTCCACACAGTCCATTTTCATGCTGAGACCTTCATATACAAGGTAAGAATATCCTGTAGATAACGAAATGGGGACTGGCCACTGATATCATCACTTCTGTGTGACTCTGATTTGAACCTCTTGAATGATTTCACAGCACCTTCACCCAACTAGGAAAGGAATGGGGTTTTATACATCCAGATCCAACTGACTGAGCCTCTGTATTGTGCTGATATGTCTAGCTAAACCCTTCTCAGGATTAGGCATTACCAGGTTGTATTTGTTTTCACAGTTGCAGCCCTGGAGCTACTCTGTGAATCTTATGTAGAGCTTTTATAAACTGTAATAGGACTGACGTGATCTCTAGTGACCGACAGAATCCTTCATTACTAAAGAGACGTACAGAGCGCTGCATGCTGAGTCTCCTTTCCCTTTGACAGAATGGCAAAAGCTACAGAGCAGATGTCGTGGATCTGTTCCCTGGGACCTTTGAAATGGTGGAAATGTTGGCTGGGAACCCTGGGACATGGCTACTTCATTGTCATGTATCTGATCATATTCATGCTGGCATGGAGATACTCTTCGAAGTCTTGCCTAAACCAGGTTGGAAATATTGCTGTTTGTTACCGCGAAATGTGTGACAGCACTTTCCACTAATGCCACTAAATCCTGTGTTTGCATCATACTTAGCAACTCTTTTGTACCATAAACTGCCAGTTATTTGAGTGGATAATTGCTATTAAGTTAAGATATTCTGTTGGAATATGGTTAACACCTTCAGCTGGAGTTAAACTCTGCAAACCAATTTGTTATTACTTTGCCTAGGGTGGTGTTATAAGTTTTATTTTAGCTTGAGTTTGGGAAGCAATGTTCAGCCATCAGCTAGCAACAGTTGTTATTAAGAATATTACATGTGATCTGAATGCATGTCCTAAGGCTGCTCATTTCAGCAGGAAACAGTGGAAGGTGTTCAAAGATGAGTGCCAGTTCTGGGTTTGGCTGCACTGGAGTTAATTTTCTTTGTAGCAACCTGTACTGCGCTGTTAGCAGAACAGCACTGATAACATACTGATGTCTAGCTGTTGGTGAGCAGTGCTTACACTGCTTCAAGGTCTTCTCTACTTCTCGGTAGCTTGGGGTGGGCAAGAGACTGGGAGAGGGCACAGCTGGGACAGCTGACCCAAATTGACCAAAGGGATATTCCAGGCTGTAGCACATCATGCTCAGTAATAAAACCGAGGGGAAGTTTTTCCAAAGTAGCCATTACCTAGGGTCTGGTTGGCCATTTGTCTGCTTGTGGGGAGTGATGGCTTTTGCACCACTTGCGGGGATTTTTTTGTTGTGTTTTGTTTGCTTTGTTTTGTTTTCCCTTTCACTTATTAAACTCTCTTTATCTTGACCTACAAGTTTGGTTTTTTTTACACTTTTGCTTTTCCAGTCCTCTCCCCCATCCTGCTGTGGGGGGACCAAACGACCCTGCTAGCCAGGATAAGCCCACACTTAAAGACACTGATTGTGCTTTTTTCTCAAAGGGTTGTGCAGTGGGAGGGAGTCTGCTCTTGAAGCAGGTAATGCAAAAACCTTCTTGGTGTGATGTGGAGAGGGAAAACATTGACAGGAGAAAAGAAAACATACAAGCCTTGGAAAACCATGTTGCATCTGGATCTGATCCTTGCCAGAAGTGTCATGTTCTAGACTTGATTTGTTTGGCCCAACACTTTGTCACTCATTTTTTGTTTCCTTTCAGAGCCAGTGCTTCAAGTGCTAAACTACGATGAAGGTATAGTATACCTTGTATTGCTAAAAAGTGTGTGTGTGTGTGTGCGTGGCAAAGGAGGAAGAGAACTCTTGTCAGTGTTGAGATCTGGATTTGGAGGAGGAGGAGGGAGAAGCACAAGCACTATTTACAGCCTCTCCTCAGCCACGCTGGGCAGGGTGTTAGCCTGAGGCCTGGCTACTGATGGGTAACAGGGAGGTTCCAGGGGAATTTATTTATCTGTTCTCTAAATGTCTGTGCTCTGATGATAAAACTAAGACAGACTTGTTAGGCTTGTTTGACCTTGTTAGGTCAAAAAGTTTAGTGTCCTCACATCCTGCTGTGCTTCTGTGTATGGATTTATCATACAAGCAGAGATTCAAAGGGTCTTAAAGGAGAATGTTGCAAAGGAGATGATTTTTTCTTATGCTTTTCAATCAAAACTTATAGGGTGTCTTAGATTATTTCCTGGAGGTAGAAGTCTGAAGAGATCATAGTGGTGATTTCTTCCCGTGACTTTTCATCTCTCTCCACAAATGCTTCTTTTTTTTTTTTTTTTTTTAACTGCTTTGAATAAATCCACCTGAGCTGATTTCAGAGCCAGCTTAGACCAGCTGAAAGCACAACCATCTATCTACAAGTCTTCAGTCCCTCTCCACTGATAGATCTGCCATGTTCTTCTCGGCAGTGTTTTCCTCACTCAAAATGAGTGTAAATAAGAGGAGTAGGAAATGTCACAGCAGTACTGACAATATTTAAATAATTTGGTTTTACACTCGAACATCTTCATGTGTGCTCATGAAGCAAAAACCTTGACTGACAGCTGTTATCCAGGCTGCCTTTCTCAAAAGGTTTCTGCTGCCTCACTGTGGAAGAGTAAGAACTCAGGATCTGAAGTGACTCACTGCTGGCGTGGCTGAGCAGGTGCATTCTGGAAAGTGGTGGCCTGGACAACTGCAGAAGCCGTGGGGGAGCTTGGAGCAGGGTGGGAAGCTCGCAGCAGCCTCAGTCTGGATGCATGTTTTCTTCTCAGTTCTTTTCCTAGCTCAGCCACTGACTCCTCACACAATCTTAGACCACCTCCTTTATAGTGGGTTTAGCAGTGGTTAGTTGATAGGGCTGAACAGCTCTGAGGTGGAGTGAGTTAGGGAAAGAACCATTTATTCTCAAATTTGTGTGACCTGAGGGATGAGGGTCTGTTGGATGGACAGTGATTGGGTCTGCTTTGACTTCTTTTGATTGTGTTGCATCTTTCTTTAGCTTCTTTTCAGTTGTATTATTTCTGGTTCTCACTGGCACCATTCTCATTGGCATTCTCATCTCGTTTTGTTATTTCTCTCAGTGACACCACCGGAGAATGTGGATGAGTCCCAGAAGGTCAGGCTTTTTGGAGCAAAGTTGCCTGTAGGGCAGGTAGAAGCTGCAGTCATCTGTCTAGCTGTTGCAGGCTTGGTCCTCCTCCTGATTGCTGCTGTCCTCCTGGGAGTTGTCATCAACCTTGAGAGACAAAAGAAGCTAAGACGCAACAGGAGGTCTATCCTGGATGATGGATTCAAACTCATGTCTCAAAAGAATTCAGCGCTATAAAAGCTTTGTACAAACTCCTGGCTGTGTGCTTGGAGCAGAGACTGGATCATCGTCTACAGCAAAGATTTTGGGGCATCATTTCCATTGCACACTAGGCTTCTAGGAGCTAAGGAGGGAAAGCTG
Organism: Anas platyrhynchos; assembly: GCF_047663525.1. Taxonomy (NCBI): domain Eukaryota; kingdom Metazoa; phylum Chordata; class Aves; order Anseriformes; family Anatidae; genus Anas; species Anas platyrhynchos. Next base: position 24,732,284 of record NC_092596.1, on the reverse strand, counting down.
GCGCCCTGGCCTCTTTATCTTCCTCATCACTCTGCTCTGTAATGAAAATATCCGTCCAGGAGAGAACTGAGGACCCTTTCAATCAGCTCAAGACAAGCAACAGGAGTAAAAAGGTTCTTCTAAAACACTTATCCACAAGAAAGAGAGGAAATATTTCCCGTATTTTCTTCACTCCAGAACAACTCCACTTGGTCTTTCTCAGCAGAAGAGCTTAGTCTAGATTCCAGTATTGCTCCTTTGCCAAAGATGAGTCGGATATTGTCTCCCAACAGACCTGTGAGACTTTAAATTAATTAACCTGAAGGGGGAAAATAATCTGTGATTTTTTTTGTGAATCAAGTAAGAATGCAGAAGAGAAAATGTTAATTTAGAGTTGAATTGCTGGTTTTTGATGAGTAATTGGACAGATGTAAATTCAGAGCAGTGCACGTCAGTGTCTGCGAGCACTCCAGTGGGGAGCATGACAACAGCTGTGCCTCACCATCAGTCTCACTGATGCATCCTTGTGCTCTCAGTACCTTGGCGATGGGTTCTGATACCAGGTGTCCTGTGTCTTGTGCTGGGAGATAAAGCTTCGCCAGTGCTGCAGAGCATCGTGGTGACCTTCCTGTGTTGCAGTTCTGCCAGTGAAGTGCTGCACCTCAGCATCTGTACAGCTCCTTGTGCAGCAGGAGCAAGAGTTCTGTGGTGTTCTGTGATGTGGTTTGTTTTCTCAAATACATTTTACTGAAATTATCTAAGGAGTTCAGCTGTTGCCAAGTTAATGCCATGAGCCGAGCTAAAGTCTTGTGTGATCTGCAGTTCGTGTTTGGGGCAGAAAAGTAGGAATGCTTCCCCCAAAGGTGAAGGACAGCAGTGGCATGCTGCTGCTGCTGGTCTCTGTGGGAGAGGGGCTGGGGGCTGGGGCTGGTGAGAGCCAGAGCGCTGCAGGGGGTGGCACAGCCCCCAGGAGCCCAGAGCTCCCCACTCATCGTGTCCTCCAGCTGCAGCCGTGCCCACGCACCGCAGGCGTGCTACCCTGCACATCAGGCACCAAGCAGTTCCTCGTGAAGTACCCATCTGCCTGCCTCTCCCCCTGAATCCCTGTCGTCTAAATGGGTGCGGGTTGGTGCTTACATATTTCTGTCCCTGGTTTTAAATTGGAAAGGGTAGAAAAGAAATCCTTCCTGTGTGGCTTTCAAAGGCAATTAAAGCAGAGCTAGCTAAATGGCTCTAATGACAAGAGACTGCTGTAGGCTCTTTAGGTGTATCAGCTCTGTTTTATTCAGAGCAATGGTTATAACGTGCTTAATCATGCTCAATTCATATTGCATCCCTGCATATTTCCAGCTGCTCTTTACTTTGGCAAAGGGGGAGAAAGCTCATTAATTTCCTTTCATTACACTTCATTAAGAATGGTGAAGAGCTGGAGGGCTGTTGAATGCTCTGAACATGGGCACTCTGCTCATTGTCAGCCCTGGTTCAGCTGCTGCTGCAGACCAGAGGTCTTCAAGCTCCCCACTCCTAGGCAAATTTCAGAAGCTCACAGGTAAGAACTGGGCAGGAACCCTTTATTGCCCCCCTGCCTTCCACCTCTATCCCATCTTGTGAAAAAAGAGATAAAATGTTCTCAGCCTACTCTGAGCTAAAGGAGTTGTTTTAATGGCCGTTCACTTTCCTCAAGGAAAGTAGAAAAGAGCAAGTTCCCCTTTCCTCAGGCCTGCACCAGCGCCAGGCCACTAGGCTGGACAGCAGCAGGCCTGGGGGTCCCTGCTGGCTCTGAAGCCGGGAAGCGTGGGGACTGGGGCAGGATGTCTGGACTTGCACGTGCGTCCTGAACAGGGGCCTGTCAGAGCTTCTCCAGTGAACAGGGGGCTTTGGGCCTCGTGGACCATGAGTGACGGAGGTCTCTTCTCCAGCCTTGGCCGGCAGGGCGGGCTTGAGCCCACACCCTAGAGGGGGCCTCAGCTGTGTGGCTCTTCTGAAGAGGACTGTGTCCTCTGACAAGCAATTCCACCCCAGACTGAGAAAACTCAAGAGAAAGCTTGGACAAACACCATCATTTTGACAAAGCTTTTTGTTGAGGGACGGAGGGAGGAGAGGTCAGAACAAAACCTGATGTGATGAAGGACAGTTTATAAGCAGCTTCACAACTGCCCCTGATTGTAAGTTGGTTCTTCCAGCTGGTGGGAGGATGAGGAGGAGGAGAGATGTTTCACAGTTCTGGTGACTGTGAGCTGCAGCCCGTGAGCAACTGTTTGTTTGGCAGCAAGCCTTCTGTCTGAGCACCCTACAGCATCTTGTTTATGCTTATCCCTGATGCCCATATGACTACCCAGGAGTCATCTTCTCTAGAAGACAGCGTGGAGGGCAGGAACAGAGTCTCAGCACTGTTGTTCCATGGAGAGACACTGGGATGACATTCCTCTTTTTCTCTACTTCTGCACAAGTTAACAAAACGTAACATTTAATGGGTTCTGAGCTCTTTAAGAATATGAGAGAAATGCTCTCTGTGGTTTTGTCTTTCCTTTCATGACTGTGCAGAGCATGTGTAGGTGACTCCACAAAGTGTTCTGGGTGTGAATGGTGGTTAAACCTGAAGGACCTGGCATGTCCTGCAGGTGTGGCCTTCCTAAAAATGGTGAGAGTTGTAAGGCACCATTGCCCTGCAATAGTTCCCCTGCTGAGCTGAGGCAGTAATTTTGGGGGTGCTCCCACTGCTTTTACCAGTGTAAAATAAACTAGCTAAGGAAAACTGTTCTGTAGTGGTTTGACATAAATCACAGAATGATAGGATGGTTGAGGTTGGAAGGGACCTCTGGGAATCATCTGGTCCATCCCCTGCTTAAGTAGGGCCACCTAGAGTTGGTTGCCCAGGGCCATGTCCAGGCAGGTGTTTAATGCCTCCACAGAGGGAGACTACACACACAGATTGAGATAATACACATGGAAAAGCATTAGAAGTGCTCATGTAATCTGTTACCTTGTGAGCACAGAATGAAATACTGTGCTTTAGGGAGCTTACTACAAACAGGCAGAAGCAACAACATCAACAAAAATAAAAAATAAATAAATAAACAACCCCCCCATCATACCATTTTGCCAATATGAGAACAGTGCAGTTCTAGCTTCGTGAAAGAGCTGGTCTCAAGTTTTGTATGGGATAAGCATGAGAAGCAGTCGATATTGTATTCACTAACTAGTGCTTTTTGTCTGCAGCTCTAATATTACCCTTCCTAGGGTAATATTCCTAGGCCCCAGTTAGGCTTGATAAACTTTTCAGACATTTACGTGTATGACCACTCACCTGCTAAAGTCACTGACCCCCTTCCAGGCAGTCTTAGGTGACTGCAAAGCAGAGTTACTCATTTACATGGCAGCTGCTGGATGTTTGCAGGAGGGCTGAAATGAAAAGCCCTGTGTTAGTGCTGTCATCTTGCTCAGTAAGAGGCATAATCAACCCTATGGTACTTTAGTGGGAGGACAATTATTGCCGTGTTCCACATCAGTGCCAGGGCCGGTGTTCCAGCTGACTTTCCTTTATACTCCCACTTACACTACAAACATGAGAGATATGCAAGTCAAAGAGCAGAATACCTTTGGGATTTGCAAATGGAAATATTAAGTGCTGTCTTGATTTTTTTTTTTCTCAAAACACAGAAGTCAATGTCAAATTAACCTGTGACACACCATAAAAAATAAGACTAACGGTGGTAATTGTCTGAGAAATATTTGAGTGTCTTTCAGTTGTAATGCAGTCTTTGGTTCTGAAATAAATAACATGTGGCTTAACATGCTGTTGCTTTGTAATATATAATCATCATGTGGACTGTTTGCAGTGGTTATAATTTTGTTGGCACAGCAAATTATAGGAGCAATTGTGAGCCTAGAGCTATGTGCGTATATAAAGCCTGGGGGAAGGAATTCAAGCACAGTAGCTGCCAAAAGAAAGCGATCTGCAAGATTATGATCAGAGGATGGATCTGAGTAAAGGTAAAAGCTGGCCTTCAGCTTATTCCTATTCGATCTTATAACTGCCAGCAGAGGATTTAACAAAACTATCTTCAAATTGCATTTTTAGTGTCATCTTCTCTTGTAACCACTTCTTAAATCTTCCCTTGTGCTTGTCTATTGCTCAGTGGGAAGTTCAAGAGCTGTAGTTACCTGTCCATGCAAATCCAGAGGAGGAAGAGTTCTAGAATAGCAATGCATTTGGATCAAAGACAGCACCTCCAGGAAAGCTTAGCTTGAAAAAGAAAATTCAGCGGCAAGGGAGGATGGCAGCTAGGATTGTTGGTTGAAAAGCAGAAGTAGAAGAAAGTGTTGACCAAAACCATCGTGCTGGTGCCTTTCTTCTTTCAGCTGGTGCTTCCTTGAGTTTTTCTGTGCTCTACAATGTCCTCTTGGGGGACACCTGGCGAATGATGGTCTTGATGACGTGCAGCACCCATTGGCCTGGGGCGTGGGGGTTGCGGTCAGCCTGAGTGGGTGCAGCAGGCGCAGAGCTGCTGGAGGAGTGGGGCAAGGAGCTGCTGTGCTGCCCACCTCTCCTGCTGGCAGCCCTTCCAAGCTCTTCAGCTTCTCTGGAAAAGAGTTTCAGACCTCTCAGAAATGTTCAGTACCGTAAGTGTAGTCCTGGATGTCATCTTGGACACAGCCATGTGTGCATGGGGCTTGCCAAGGTTTGTGTCACTGATTGTGATGACTTGCACAGCTTTTGTTTTGGGAAGCATTCTGTACTCTATTGGCATAGAATTAAAACTCGATGCCTAAAGGAATATTAATTTCTTTAGTTTTTCAGATAACGTAATGTTGTATCTTTTCATTTTGTAGCGTGTGACCATTAAAAATAAACTGACCTGAACTGTGCTTTGTTTTGTTGTTGTTGTTTGTTGTCATTTTTGAATTGCATAGCTCACTTTTTTTTTTACATCAGGGAGTTTTTCCTCTCTGTTCCCATATTCATGCGGTCTTTTTTGGTACAAGCTGGGGCTAATCACCAGAATGTCCAGCTTTGGGTGATCTGTCTGTCCTTACTATAAGGAGGATACATTTTCTTGGATATAACCAGCAGGTTACACAGAGACTCCCCATACTTAAAAAAGCCTTTTGCTACAGACTGTAGGTGAAACTCATGTTTCTTATGGCTTTGCAAGAAATTTCATTGAACCAATCTCTTGCTGTGAACCAAGGTGCTATATGCAGAATGAAGCTGCCTGGGATCAGCTGAGAAGGCAGAACAAGCACACTAACACCGCGGTGAAGCAGGGAGATGCCATCAAAATGCATGGTAGGTCTTAAGTTTATTCTTCAGCTTCAGTGGAGAAGCTGGCTTTGAAAGAATGTGGTAGAGTCTGTGTGAGAACTGTGTGGAGGAGCACAATGTCCAAAGTGTCCAAAAAAGCACCTGAACTTGCTTGAACATGCACTTCTTCTTGCTAAATAGAGTTGCAGAAGGAAGAAGGGAGAAAAAGGGAGAAGCAACATGCGTACACAAGGTACCAAACTTGCCAAAGCAGCGGTCTCAGAAATGATGAATTTAGTCACAGACTATTCTGGCAGTGTGAGAACAGCAGGACTGGGCATGTGACTGATGAAACAGCTTTTACAGGGAATTAGCATTTGTGGTGTTAAAATTCAAATACAGCCTGTCTTGGAAATCAATTTGTTAATGTGTTCCTATTTTGGAGAAGGTAAATCTATTACTCAGCAGGTGTTCTTTATAAACCTCAAATCCTCTGGTGTTCTTGAGAGGTGGCTTTAATTCTGCATTCTTAATCCATGGGAAGGGAGAGAGAAAAAATGATCACCTGCTCTGTGGTAAGCCAGAAAGGAATAGTAAAGGAATAAGCCTAGTGGGAGAAGGTATGGGATGTTGGATAAGGGGCAGTTAAATGGCTTTGATGTTGCTGCTGGCAGCGTGCCTGATGGGCACAGGAAAGAACAGTTTTCAAGTTATTCAGCATCATCAAGAATAACAGAAAATGCATCTCTACCGGTACAGAAGACCATTGATGTAGCAGGAAGTTTTGGAATCTGTAATAAGGAGCTTCCAGAACAGCCTGCCTGTGGCACTTTCCTATCCCTATTTTTCATATTTAGGGCTCATTTTATTCAAACAAAAGATTGCATTTTGGGGGTAAGCACAGAGCAGCTGCCTGTTTTTGGTCAGACTGGTTTGTTCCAAGAAAAAAAAAAAAAAAGCAGCTAACAAGGTCAGGATGCTGGCAGAGTGTGGGGCATCCACCTCCCTCTGTGCTCCTTCGCGGGGGCAGCAGCAGTGCTGCGTGAAGGGGCTGCCTGCCCGGGGCCACCGGCGCCTTGGCTCTGCTCAGAGCAAGGTGTAGAAAGGGCCCATGTCATACACCGCCACGCTGGAGGGGCCGCTGGCATGTCCCCTCTGGTAGCTTCATCTCTGGTGTGTACAGGTCAGCTGTTCTGCAGATCTCAGCTATTGCCATGGCTGGAAGATGGGTGGCTGAATGATTTAGAGTTAAATTTGAGTTTTCAGGTCAAACATTAATGTGTTGAACAAGACTAAACAGACTAAAGACTCTGAATTTGTTAAAAAACAAAACCTCATAAAGTGTAATAGTGACATGGGTTTTAAAAATGTGTGACTTGTTAGCTGGATTACACCTCACTGAAAGCACCGCAGTGCTGGCTCACCCAGAGCAACTCATTTGTGGTGCATTGCACTGAAATATTTGTCAATCTCCTTTCGTCAATACTTTGTGAACAGACAATAATTAGGTTACGACTGGCACATGACCCCAGAAAGCTGCCCTTCTGCTGCTTCTTCCCACTGCAAAAGAAATAATCCTTTGGAGGATAGATCTTTATTATCGTTGTTGTTGTTATTATTATTATTATTTATTTATTTATTTTATTTTCATCTGCAATTTGTCCTAAACATTCAACATTGTATCTGTAAATGAATATACAGATGCCTACGAATACACATTTTTCAGCAGCCCATTCAACATTTGCACAGCATATGTTATTAAAGCAGTTGTGTAGCCACACAGGGGGATTCTCATCGTCCTCTGAGTTTCTGCCAGCCCCATGTCCGCCGGGGGATCTCCCACCCTGCATGAGGACTGTACAGTTTTCTTATGAAAAGGTCCCAACTTCTGTCTTGCCATGCAGTTACAAAAGCAGCTGTGTGTAAAGCTGAAAAATGGTGACCATTGACCATTATCTGTTTCTTGGGACATGCCAAAATTTTAAGTTGTAATCCCTTTGCTTCACCCCCCCCCAAAAAAAAAAAAAAAAAAAGAAAGTTTTTGCTTCAATAAAACTGAAACATGCATTTCAGTTCTGATTTCTGAAAAAAAAAAAAAAGATAATTTTATGTCACAACCATCAAATCTCTTTCAAGAGCTGTTCACAATAGGAAATAGAAATGATTCCTTCAGTTTCCAGAGATGTTTTGATGCTACCAGAATGTTTAAGTTATTTTTTACAAGGTATAACTGAAACTGTCTTTTTCAACAAACGGTATCATACAGTCTTGATGCAAGTTCTTTGCACCATCTCTTACTCCTTTGTGTTTAAGGAGATTTACCCAATCCCTCCTGTCATCTGTGACTTACAGAGTAAGCGTGTCTGTTATTATAAAATGCCAGCAATCTGAATAGCTAAGATTACAAAGGAACAAATGCCTGACTTGCTCGAGGTCAAAGAGGCAGTGAACTCGTCAGGCCAGGACTAGAACCCACAGTGACTTGGAGTTGGTCCTTTTTCTGCAGCCATTGGTAGTGAATCAAGACAGCCTTCCGAAAAGTGCCAAGGAACATCCTGAAGTTTTAGCACAACAGCTTCCACTTTCTCCTGAGCCCAAACCTCCTCTGGCTTCTACAGGCCTCCTTGTCCTATAGTCCGTCTAAAGACTTGGCTGCAAGCTTTTTAATGGAATAGTTCATAGCTCTTGTTTTTCTCTCTGCAAACTTTAGAGATCCTCAGCTTGCAGGTGTTTTGTGAGTCAGGCTGGAAGAACCAGCCAGGATCCCTTGGCAATGCTAATGGCCAGCCTGAGCAGCCCAGCGTGTGACGAGATGCCTCCAGCTATTGGAATTGTGGCTCTGATGCTTTCGATGCCATTGCAGATGCATAGCTCAGAAATGGCTTCCTCATGGGTGCTCTTTTCCTGGGATGAATGGGTTCCACAGGCTGGAGGGTTCAGTGTGAAATTGCAAATTGTAGATGTAATAAATATCAGGTTTTACTGTTGTTTTATAAGCAGCCCTCTGGGAAATCTGCTGCTGGTGTCACGGCTGAGTTATGTGATTTCCCTCGGGTGAAGCTGTACAAAGGTTTGATAAAACTCATTGCCATGTTTCATTAGCCAACACATTCCCAGAAGGCCCATCATCCATCATACCATCCAATCATTGTCAGCAATGATTCAGGATGTGAGACGCGGCTGCAGATTTCACCTATTTGAGAAACTCAGATAAATCACTGTGAAGGTAAGTCACCGTGTTCAGAACTGTGTTAGAAAACTAGCAGACTGTTTACAAAGCTCACATTAGAATTAGAGGGTTTGTGGGGAAAGGAGTCTTGAATTATTCAGCTCAGCCAAGGTAATACAATGGGTAGAAACATTCAAGGGCACCAGTTGAGATAAAATAATAGTTAATGCCTACATACCATAGCCTAAGGCACTATAAGGAAGCAGTCATCATTTTGAGAGCTTACAGAAGGCTTCAGGTATGAATTGCTACTAGCTATATGATTTTCTAAGAATTTAAATAGAAATAGGTGATGTTGGCTTTTCAGTTACACACAGGAATTTCATCCTTAATTCCAAATTTTTCAAAATTCCATTTTGCCCAAATAGAACCTGAGCAAACCAAACACCTTCTCAGATTTTGCCTGTCTTTAATCAGTCTTGCAAACAGTTCAGCAATAATCTAATGCCCATATTCTGATCCGTACAACCACTTCAATAGGTCTGTGGTCTCTGTCAGCTCTCTAGCTATGCAAAGATGCTGTACTATGGCTTTCTTATTAATCCTTTTCTTTAGGCTGCTTTCCACTGCTTTATTTATCTGACTCTCCAACCGTGCATTGTGCCAGCACTGCTTCATGAGTGCAGCTGTTTGTTGGGTCCATCCCTGCATACTCACCAGGACTCATTTCACTGACCGCTGCTCCTAGGGTATCCTGCTTCTCTAGTCCTCCCTCCCTCTCCTTCTCCCTGTTCTCCACCTTGAACTGTCCCTTTGGGTGATTTGTAATGTCAAGCTTTAACGCCTCTTCTTTCTAAACTGTGAATCTTAGAAAAATGGTATATTTGTTTTAAAGGTGTGTTGCCATGACAATGCCGCATCTGGGTCTTGTAAGTATTTGGGAAGTGTATGTTATTATCAGGGGAAAATGAGGCTGACCTCAGTTATGTGTTAGGTGCCTGTCATAACTAGACACCCTCGTATAACTGAGAGGGTTTGCAGTGAGTGGCGTGGGATGATGCTTGGATGGAACAGGCCATGCTCGTGTGCTGCTGTGGTGTCCAGGAACTGGTTAAAGCACATGTCCAGAGGAATCAGGATCACTGATTTATGCCATGAATACTGCCAACTCTGGAGAAACCAACTAAATTATGAAAAAGTACAAGCCTCTCTTTCCGACCACCTTCTACTGAGTTTTCTACTGAATTTTTTGGCTCAGTGTCCGGCCTTTTTTGGAAGTTGGCACCTGCAGTGTGAACAGAAGGGGGCAGTTTCCTGGGAAATGCACCTTGCCCAGCATCCTGCTTGCCTCCCCTGACGTTTCTTCTGCAGAGAGCATGCCCCTCCAGCTTCTCTCAGGCACACACACCCTCCAGGGACACCGTCCCTCGCACACCCCAGCATCCATTCCTCCACGAAGCCCCTCTGGCGCTCCCCACCCTGGCACAGCCCGGCAGGCAGCAGGCAAGTAGACCTGGCCTCTCCTTAGTGCTCCTGCGAAGAGGGTCACTCTCCACTGCCCACTGCCTTATTTTCACAATGCTGGTAAGAAACGCATGGCTTTGAGTCTCCCACTTTACTGTCAGATTTGGCCAACTTCAGCATATATGCACTACGCAGCCACCTCAGCCCCATTTTGCCAGGAGCCCAGGCCATGTGTTGAAGATAATGTCAACCCTCTCATGTTTCAGAAGAGCACTGTGGTCATATTTGTGGTGATTTTTAGAGTGACAACATTTAATTAAGTGCTTTCTATCTAAAGGTCTGCGAGCACTCTACCAGCATTACTTGACTATGTACTCGGCTGGACTGTCCTACACCCACACCTGTACTCCAGAAAGGTGCCGCAGCTGCTTTAGGGAAGAACCACTTTCTGCCTGAACAACCAACTCTTCTAACAATTCCTGAAACCAGTGCTGATACAGATTCTGTTTCCTGTGTCTGCAAAGTAGACCATTTGTCACCTCTTGATGTCTAAGCTCTCAGTTCTTATCTAGCTATTACTTAAACTGAAAGTTTTAAATCTAGATTGGATTGATGAAGCCCCAGATTCATTCACTCACCCCTTTTTATCTCTCTCCCACAGTACTGGATGTATAATCAGCCATTTTTCTCACATGTTCCTCACTGCTTTGCAAGCCTTGTGAGTGTTCGTCGGCTCACCTGGAAACCATATATATTTATTCTGGCACTTGCTTTTAGATTACTTTCCCTCCATGCAGAAACCAATGTCATTTATAAATGTTCAGAGAAGCCTGGGACCCTTCAGCTTGTTCTCAGTCATTTCAGCCCAAGGGTAACTCCACAAATGAGTATGTCAGAAATAATTCCTTTTGCTAAGAGCTATGCAGCAAGCTATGAGCTCTTTCTTTGCTGTTAAGGAGTCTTTTAAAAGTTCAAAAAGCAATGGCTTCTGAGACTTCCCTGTCTGCTCAGCCCGTACCATTTCCAGGTGCTTATAATTGGGCTGTGACTGTAAGGCACATGTTCTAACAAGCATTGTACAGACTTCCAGGGTCTGATGGCAGCTGAGATTTCACTCTGCTTGTCTGTAAAAACACGTGTAGAAAATACTTGCTACCAAAAAGATAACCATGTGGATGGAATTTTCTGTTCCATTACATTAAAAATGATCCTCATGTTAAGGCCTACCTGGAACCACCTTACTTGCACAAACTAGCATGTACGCACCTCCTGTGAAAACAGCCATGGATATGAATGCTCTACCCAAAATAATTTAAATGAAAGCTCACGCAGGAGATTATGCTTTGAAGTGTAGTTTAGGGGAGAAGGAAATAAGGCATTTTAAAGTCTGATGAACACCACCTGAAGGTTTACATATGTTCATTCGCACCTTTCTGGGGTCTATAACTAGACTGCAAGATGAAGACAGTTGCCCAGTTTTCTGCAAGCTAAAGATAAACAAATTACTAAACAGAATGGAGGAAAGTCAGCTGATTCATGAGTATTTTGTTTTAAAGTAATGGAAAAGAGATTCTACTCTGTCAACTGGAAAAGAAATAATTTGTTTTAGGTGATAAAGAGTCTTTCCAACAGGTCATCTACCTGTGGCATTTGTTTTTTTTTGTTTCTAAAACATCCTCAAAATACAAAAATGACATGTTTAACTGTCACTGAGGAAGCTCCACCCTGGTATTCCCTCAGTTATGTGTTATAGCACAACTCAGCTGGCTATGACAAAATGTGGTTAGCTGAACTTGCAGAGCATAGTTTAGTGAGGCAACACAGAATTACCCAAATGAAAGTTTTCAGGGGCTTTGACAGGGAAGGAGGTTCCCAGAACAAACCTAGTCATAAATCAGAATTGCAGTTCATCTGAGTGGTTTCCAAGTAGACATCTCTTAAGCAGTGATCCTAGTTTATCTCACGCCTCTATGGGAGACCTACACGATGACCCATGCTTCCATTGTCTGCTGGCAAATTGTGGTGAGCTGCCAGATGCAAGTACCCAAAACTTATAACAAACCATGCATGGAGGGAGCCAAGGATTCCTCTTCAAAACTATACTCCTAGATAGTAGTCAGACACCACTGAGTGGCTTGGGAAAGACAAGACCTTCACCTACCCACATGGGTTGGTACTCAACCTGCTCCTGAAGAGTCTTCTAGGTATGGCAAGTGGGGAGCATTCATTTCACTTATTAAGAGTAGACTGCTTCTACTTAACTAAGATTGTGATTAGAGAAATAAGAAAAACTTACGGATTCTTGCAGCTAGTCAAAATGTGCCATCACTTTACAAATATATGTTTGTTCACAGTTTTCAAGGAACAAGATAAAATTTATCATCATATTAACTGAAATATTGAGGAATGTGCTCTAGAAAAACTGTTTTATCCTATTCCTAGGCTCCAGGGAGCTTTATCAGAACAGAGTTAAGGGAAACTGCTGAATTCCCCAACTTGCATTTCTTGTGGCACTGAGTGAAACCCAAACACTGATTCTCTGTGTCATGATGGGTGGCAGCATCTCGATAAATATCACAAGAAGAAAAAAACATAGCTTAGATAAGGTGTGCAATTTGTCATGTATTCCAAGGTCTACCAGATTGCTGTTTTATCTCTTTCCTACATATATTTTCTAACTTCTCTAATATATAAATAAAATTCAAGTCTGGCAGAGATAAGGTGTCTCATATGTCATTCTGTATGGGCAACTGCAAGCTATTTCCTGGCAAGCGTGTTTTATCAGGCACAGGCACATATTGATGAGGAGGTAGCTCAGCTGCAGAAAGGCAGGACTGGGAGGGAAAAATTCCCATGCCACACAAAACTGGACAGTACTAAGTTGGTGCTTACAATGAAGTGTTTCTCTTGTGCATTGTGCTACAAGAAACAGAAGAATGGAAAATGTCCGTGTTAGCTCTTGGTTTCTGTAGCATTACCCCTACTCATGTTCCTGGCATAGAAAGCAGCTCCCTACTGACCTGGCTGGCTGCTGGAGGTGGCAGCTGCTCTTGGGGTGTGACTGCTGCCTGGTGGCTGGACTGGACCAGGCTCAGGGCTCAGATGGAGTCCAGCCGCCAGCAGAGCCTCCCCGTCCCCACTGCTGCCCAGGGCTGGCCTCCAGTCCCACTCCCACCGGGGTGCTCTGCCTGGCCAGGCCAGCAGCCTGCCACCAGCCTGGCCTTCTCTGCAAGCCCCTGGTGCTGGGGCTGCTTTCCAGAATCTGCACAGCTGCAGCCCAAGACAGTGGGAGCTGAGCTTTGCATACAGTGACAAATGTCACTGAAAAGCCCACAAAGCTGTTAATTTCAGAGCTGCAGTAGCATGGAGGAGATACTTTTGATTCTCTGAGCACCATCAAATATAAGCCCTGAGTTTCTAGACCAGGCAATCTTCTTTTTACTTATTTTTTTCCCCCATAATTATAAAAACATTATCTACATCATTTCATTCAAGCAGCCAGCATGGAAAAGAAAATTGGAGTTCACCCCAGACACTCAGCCAGATAGCATAACTTTCAACGTCATTACTAACCCTTCAAATAGCATTTAGGAAAAGTCATCCAAAGGCATCAGTAATAAAGGACTCTGGTCCATGTTGCAACTCTGCCAAGTAGACTCCATGTGGACCAGGAAGAGCCCCGATTATTCTGGCTGAGCGTCGTCCACAAAAGCTCTTCAACTGCATCTCACTCCTGACTTTCTGCACCCAGGCTCCAAGCCAACATCTGCTGGCCTGGAAGCATTAACCTTCTCTCTTGTTTGTCAGACATTTGTGGCAGATTACCTCAGTCTGGGGCTTCTGGTCCAACTGTTGTTCCAGCCTTGGATAACCCGTGTCCAGCCATTTCCAATATGCTATCAAACATCTCAGTTTGCACAGATATTCCTCACCAACACTCCGCAACATGCTTTTCTTTGCTTTCAAAGCATTCAGAATAGACATCAGCACACCTTCTGAGCCCTGTGTTTTAACTATGAGAAACTGTTTGCATAGAAAACAGAGGAAAAAATCATTGTTGTCTGAGATGTTAATTAGTAACAGATTGACCAAGCTGGAGGCTGGAAATTCAGGGCTGTTTTTGTCTCCACTTGGCCTGCTTTCTTACTATAACAGAAATGGAACTAAAACAAATAAATATCCTAAACCAAATGTTTATGCAGAAGCACTGTCTTTGATTTATTTTTTCCTCACATATAGGAGACTTCTCAATCTTCCTGAAAATGTGGCCAGCTGCTTAGGACATGATTATTACTGCTTTACCTTATAACAACTCTACTTGCTCAGCATTTGCTCTAGAAGTGTGCTACCCAATACATGTCAAGGCAGAACTACAAATCATGGGAAGAAAAAGGCATCCTTTGTCTGCAGACCTCTGAAGCTTCTTGTTTTGTTTCAGGTTGAGTCACAGCAAATGTTCCAAAGTGACTCAGAAAGAGACAATATTTAATTATTGAGACATTCTGTACTAGCATCTGAGATTCAGCAACTTGAGATGGTGCTGCTGATAATAATAACTTTTTACTGATAGCCACTTTCATTCAAGACTCTCAAGGTTGTTTGAACATTATCCTGTTAATCTGGCTGAAGGGGTTTTAAAAAGTGCCAGATGCAGAACCCTCTGCCCAGCTTGGGAGAAGTTTGGATGTGATCCAGGGCTTCTTTGCTTCATTGTCTATAACTAAAAGATCCTAATATCTCCTGGAGGTAAGATTTATGTGCAAATCAGAGATACACTGGTGGTGAGCCACATAAAACCTCTTTTGGCTAGTGCTAGAGGCGCTGTTGTTCTGAGAGTATGAAATAAGACATCCTGTTCCCAATCAGATTTTTATTTTTGATCTTTCATGTGCCTAAATTCTGGGAAACTTTAAGAAAACACAGACTGCTATTCATTTCAAAAGGATCAGGATTAAAACTAAAGATAGACATAACCTTTTTCACCCCTAAGCTGCTTTTGAGAAATTAGGTGCATCTTTATTTTGGCTTAGTCTTTGCTCGCACCTTTTGAGGTGCTGGAATGCCGTTTAAAGTAGAGCTGTGCTTCCAACAATGCCTTTTGCTCAGCTGAGCTAAAGGAAAGCAATACAGAACAGCAAGTACATAAATCATCTTCCTCCAGCAGATCCCTCTTCTATTAACATTCTCCTTGGTGCCAGTGACAGAGAAGTATTAAAGCAGCACTTTTTTTTTTTTTTTTCTCTAGGACAGCCACTTTTGCTGTTGTCAATATAATCACAGCTGTTCTTGGTCTGAGACATTAAACAAAGTCCCAGGTGCTCATTATATGGAGATGAATAATTAACTTACTATTTTAAAAAAGAAGCCTTGCTTTTTAATAAGCTGTTCTTCAAATGTTCAGGCTACAGGAAAGGTATTTTTTGTTTGATTGTTTGTTTGTTGTTTTGTTTCTGTCCCCCCTTCTCTTCCCTCTTTCCCAAGATAAATCACATGGTTCCTTTTTTGTTTGAAAGTAAATTCTCTCTTGTGGTCTTGAAGGGAGCTGGAGGCTGGGTGACAATGAATGCAGCAAGGTCAGCTCTCTGGAAAGTGAGTAGTCTGTGGCTCTTCTTCATTCCTTATTGTGCACTAACTCCAAAGTCACCATAAGGCTACATGGTAAAGTTGTAATGAGTCAAACTAAAAAGCCATAAAGTAGATGGGGAGAGAAATCTCCAACTTAGGCTATCTTTGACTCCCCCAAGCTGATTTTTTTCTCCCTGTAGGTTTCAGGAGTGCTGCAATGGCTGAATGATCTATTGATGAAGAAAGGAAATATAAAATATTGAAGAAGCATTCTGTATTTGTTTAATCCTGAGTCTGTTCAACCTGAAGAGAAGTTCCTTAGTTTAAATAACTAATGGCAATACAGTGCAGAAGAAAGAAAATATAGGAATATGTAATCTTTGTTGGAAACCTTCTTTGTAGGAGCTTTTCCAGAGATTTTGTATCTCTCTTCAAACTCTGAGTGTTAGGAAAGATGTAATGTAATATCAAACTTCATTTTTTTCTCTTATTCTACAGTTCCTTCTTTTAAAGCATCTCTTCCAAGCTGATAGCCTCCTAAATTTCTAGACACAATTGTAGTCTTTGTAGGAAATTACTTATCGTGATGATTGCGGCCTCACTGGCATCATTTCCATTTGAAATTCACCAGTATTAAAGAAATGAATGACGCTATCTTAAAAAAAAAAAAAAAAATGTTTTTTGGAGGCACAGGAGGTCTTGTCAGACAGCATCATCCAGCTAAATCTTTAGGACAGTTTGACTCATTTTTCTTTCCCTAATATGTGCATCTCTGTACAAATGAGGTCTTGCTTTCAGTGACTCAACCCTTAGTCTTTCAAAATGGCCCAATAAAGAAAGGGAATGACTTTATCTAATTTTCTGAACATTTTTGCTGTTATCATATTAGTTGTTTCCAGGACAATGGGCAGTTCAGAGCTTGCTAACAGCTCTTCCTACTGTCTTCCTACTGATTCACAGGTAATACAATGTGAAAAAGTTCTGGTCCCTTACTTCAGTTGGACCAGGTATGGAGGAGTTTCTGGGACTATTTGGCACTCACGTTCTTGTAAATCCTTTTGAGAGAAATAGATAAGCACAGATTCTCACCTCTTGTTCCTTCACTTACAAGCTACTTCTCTCAAACGCTGGGGGGAAAACCCATCCATGCAGTTTTTAGAAGAGGGACAACTTCCCAAGTGCGAGGTGGGCTTGCAGAAAGGATCAGGCCCAGCCAGTCACATTCTTTTCTTGCAGGTACTTTCATGAAGTAATTTTTTTTAGATACACACCCTGTATTCACCCTGTAATCATGCCTGCACTAAGTCACCACATCAAATTACTGGTGGTACTCTGAAAATATCAGCGCTGTTTCTCTATTTTGATCATCAGGGACACGCGCTTCTGGAGTGGAAAGACTCCAGCCTTGCCCTCCCCTGCAGTAACCTCTTGTGGTTGAATGCCTGCTGTTCAGTTTTGTCTTTGGGCCACATGTCTCTAAGAAAGGTATGCTTGCAAGAGCAAAACCATCAGAAGCACTGGCCAGAGCATGACTGTCCCTTCAGGTTGGAGGTCCATTGAGTGCAGTAACTGACACGGGTTGCTCTTTCAGATCTGAACATTGCTCTATCTGATCGGTGTTGCACAGGATGCATTTTTGTACTTGCCTGGGAAGACAAAAAAAAAAAATTCTGTGAATTCAGGCCTGCCTCTGAAATGTCTTGTACAGAATGGGACACTTCTTAACCAGCTCTTTTCCTCCCCTAGCTGGGATGGCACTAAAGCATCCCCTGCCTATAGCAGGAAGGATGGACCTCTGTGTTCAGAGCCACTGGATCAACCTTAAAATAATTGGTGACAAACAAAAAGTGGCTGATTTAGCTCAACTTGCTTAATAAGCCATCACACAACATTTAATCAAGGTTATTGAAAACAGTAATGAAATCATCATGGCCCAGTTAATTGACACTGCTAATGAGCTGTGAGCCTGCTGTCTCCCCAGGGTTAGGGCAGTTCAGGGTTGGGTCTGTCCCACCTGCCTGAGCTGGCTGGGGACCAGGGGGTGAGCACACTCTGAAAATATTTCTACTTTTTTGACAGGTCTTATCTCAGTCACTACCCTTGAAAATCCACTATTTCATTTTTGAGCTGACCCTGGTGTTCCTGGTGGCACGTCTGCTGCTGCCCCTGTCCCTGGGGGGTGCCTACCCCAGCCTGCAGCTGGGACAGCGGCCCTGGAACCCCTGCTGATGCCATGGAGAGCCAAACCCAAGCACAATGCATTTCAGGCTCTGCGCAGCCTTTCCTGAATCTCTCCCAGTTTCTCTAGGCTAGCTACTAATACAACCCACCTGGCTTTCTCCCATCCAAAAAATGAAAAAAGAGGCAAGTTCCCAGAAAGAAAACAACAGGGAAGCAAGGATATTACACAGAGAATGTATCAGCTGTGTGATTTTTATGTAACAACAATTTTAGGAGGTTTCAGCTCATTTTTGTATCGTAGTAACATCTTTTTGTGCTGCTGCAGCTACGATTGGGCTGCACTCTGAAATGGATCAGCAGGAGATCCAAAAAAAAAAAACAACAAAGCCTTTAATCAGGTCCAAAAGCATTGGTCTCATTCTGATTCCTGCAACTAGTTTGCAGCTCCATAGAGAGAGGTCTAGGCCCAAGCTGGAAGGTGGGAAAATGTAGCTGGGAGGTGGCCAACAGCTCCTCAAGCCGCTGGTCCTCCAAGGGACCGCAGTGAGGAGCCAGTCCCACACACACCCTCCTGTGGAGGCAAGTGCAAAGGGTGTGTGTGCAGGCATCCTGCTGGATTTGCCCCAGTAGCAGACTCTTTTTGGTGCTCAGTTGCAAAGCACCACAATGAACAATGCTGTCACCAGGCTTGCAGCTTATCAAGGAGGGCAGCTGGATCACAGAGTCACAGGCAGCTGCTTTGGGAAGGGACTCAGCCTGCTAACAGTGCCTGTACTGCCATATGACATTCTGCAAGAGTGAGTTTTGCCTTATAAAGTGTGTGGTGCCTCTATCCCTAAATTCCTGGCTTTTGAAAGAGAGGTAGAAGCTTGCATATCATTCAGGAATGTGAATGGAGCAACTAATGTTTAAAGGAAGTAGTAGGTGTATATTTTGATCTTGAAGTGCAGGAATGTTAGTGAGTACAAATGGGGATGTGGCAATAATGTTAAGGGAAGTATTGGTCAGTTTTGCGTTTCTTGTGGCTATTGTTGAATGAAATGCAGCTGAAAAGAGAGAAGAGATTGCATGCAATGTTTCTTTTTATTTTATTTTTTGGTAATGTGAATGCAAGCTAATCCCAACAGGACCAGTCATTGATGTTTCAAAAAACTACCCCTGGAAACACAGGTATTTCAAGAAATGTTTAAAACAACAACAAACAGAGTAAGAGACGTTCAAAGAGACTGGGAATGTTATAAGGACAAAAGTATCCCAGTGGGAAGTGTCTGGATTAGAAGAGATGTAAGAGGATGCTGTGAAGTAGATGATTGCTCGGTGGGCGAAGGAAAGAATCGACGCATCAGGGTGAGCTTCTCCCAGAGCTAATGTCCATATATCCAAGACAAGGCAGTTTTCTATCTCACTGTTCCTCTTCCGTGACTTTCCTCCCTGAAAGATGTACTCCCTGAACAGGACTGTCTCCTCCTAAGTCATTGATTCTTTCAGCTCTTAGCTCTGTAAAAAGACCCTTGTGGTTTAGCAGCACATAAACTCAGTAACCATAGTCTGCTTTGAGAGACTGTCAATATAGAAGGCTCCATCAATTCTCTGTTTGTTTGCATTGGTATGTATTCCAAATTGCTGTCTCTAGTACCTGGGCCAGACTTGGAACTAATTTACTGAACATACCTGGTGTTTCACTTCCTGAAAGGGTCGAATTAAAGTGGTGTTAACGTAACAAACGTACTCAAAGAGCTTTAGCACAAAATGTTATGAAGATTTGCATTAGTTCCAGGCATTAGAGCTGAATATTTTAGATGTTTCATAGTATGCGCTGGATTCCTTTTAGTTACCTTTGTAAAATCCAGTCCATGCTATGGAGGTAATGCAGCATTTGGATTGCAAGGGCATGTAGTACAACACCAAGCATCAGTTCACCACGGGTATTTTTACACGATATCAGTCTGTACAGTATGTCAGTCTTCTCTAGGGCAAAGCTGATCCAGCATATCAGAAAAAAAGTATTTTTGGCTCCTTCCTCAAGTGTAAGCATCCTGGCTAATCCCACATAGGTCATCTGATCATCCCTTTTTATTCTTCCCACAATATGGGATAAAGATTTCACTACTTCCCAGGAAAGCTGTGAGAATAAAAACTCAAATGCTACTTCAGGAAGATTTTATGAAGTACCTTGGCAGATAGTCAGTCTGCACTCAGCACCTTTCTTTCAGGTTTTTCCTCACAGAGAGGAATTCAAAAGACATTGAAAGTGTGTGGTGTCTGTTCACCTCCCAGTAATTCATTCCACTGAAAGAAAGAATAGCTCTACAAGGAGGACCTGAAATTAATTAGCGACATTTGCTTTGGAATGGTTAAATAAACAAGCTGTACTCCGCCCACTCCCTTTGCAGCTGAGCACTTTCTCATTATGCGATTCACTTCTCTTTTTGTTTGCTGATGCCGCTTTTTCAAAGGAGTAAGCAGGTACAATTTGCTGTCTTCTCCGCAGGTGTAAGAGCTTATGGGCTTGTTGCCCGAAGCCCTGCCTGGCAGGCATCCCCCCTGCAGGAAGGCTGCGGGTGCTGCTGTGCAGCACCACCACAGCCTGGACTGAGCAGGAGCTGCCCGTCCCCGAGTGCAAAGCAAAGTGCACCCGCCTGGGCCAGCAGAGCTGGGCAGCTTGCACCAGGTCTCAGCTTTGGATCAAAGGGTGATCTAAGTAGCATGCAGAATTTTTAAGCTGAAATTGGCCTTTGGGCACAATTTCCAGTGTTGGGAGCATCACGCATTGTACTTCCATCAATGTGGAGGCAAAAGGTGGTGGGAGAAGAGATGGAAATGCATATGAAGGCAGCGTTTCATTTCCTCTAACTGCTCAGCCTGAGAAGCCGGGTGTGAGAGGACTAGTGCCCAGCTCAGCTTTGTTCATTGTTCTCAGAAGCAGAACTCCATTTCAATTCAAGATAATTGGTTGGAATAAGGTTTTGCTTCTCCTTCAGAGCTCGGTTCTTATAACGTGTTCTCTTAATAATGGGCTCTTCCCCTACTAAAATCACAGACAAGTCTGGCAATAAAGGATCGAGGAATTCCACGTACATTTAAACCCAGTGGAAAGAAATTCATCCATCTCCTCTTCGAACCTATTAGTTGGGAAGAAAGATTTGCAGTGGACATGCAGTGACTTGGCATGAGCTCCTGGCTGGCAATGCTCTGCAGTAACTCCCTGCCTTGGAGGGTCTTCCAGAGAGAGAATACAGAGCTTTATTTCCTGCTATCTCCCTCAGAAGTGAAAGCCCAAAGGACTCAATTGTCTTAAATAATTCTCCTCAATTTTGCAAGCATCCAGGCTTTGAGTCATAGGCCAATACTCACAGACTGTCCCTGCATGTAAAGTTCTTGGGTTGTGCCAGGGTCTCACTGAAGTCAGCAGAGTTACCCTGAATGCATGAGCAAGAAAAGAGGGAGAACAGAAATGTAGCTTGATTTCATCAAAATTTGGGGGTGAAAGAATCTGAAACAAAGCAGAAATTATGTAAGGCGTTGTCTGTGGAGTGCATGGAAAGCAGAGCGCATGAGAGCCAATTCACTCACACTGTGATACTTAGCGGGTTGGTGACAATGCTGGATGTGGTATGGGCACTAGGTAATGACATGTTACCACAGGCAACAGCAGCCCCTGAAGCTAAATGTTCATTGTCTCTGTGGTTATTGCCCTCTCCTTTCTGCAGAATCCCTCTCCACCAGGATTTCTGACATCTCATTAGGCTACCCCTCTCTGCAGTGATGTTTCTCTGCCTGGAGAGGACAGGGACACGTGGGTCAGGAGCCTGGAGGAGAGATCATCTTCTCCGGGCCCCCATCTCCAGAGAGTCTGAGTATAATCCCGAAAGCCAAAGGTATTGCCAGCAGCCTTCTTGGCTGATGCTAAACGATTGAAGAACTTTATCGTAGTGTCCACATCATCAGAGGTGGTGTTAATTGGATGCTGAGATGAATCAGTAGACTTCGGGCGGGATGTGTGATCGTTTCTGATCACACCTGCGGGGGTTTGTCTGGGTCTGAACTGAATCACTTTGACAGGGGATACAAGATGCTGCACGTAACAGAAGGGGGCTTCTTTTGGGGCTGCACTGAATGGTTCAAGTGTTCACAGTGCAGAGATCAGACTGCAGAGTTACTAGACTCCCTAAATAAACCCTATCAGCACCAAACACCTCCATCGACTTTATTGCTGTCGAGCAGATATAGAAGGAATTAGTTGTCAGGGACTGTTTCTAATTTAAATGTTAGCAGCTGTTGTTATTTCAGAGTGGCAAATTTTATGATTTTGCCTACAAGTCTGCTCTCAGTAAATTAAAAAATTATGTAAAAGCCAGATTATATCTGCAATGGATCTTACCAAGAGGAGAATGCAAGACTGTGATGAATAATGTCAGGGGGGATGAAGGGATACGCAGACCAAGGCTGGTGTTGCCAAGTGCCGTGGGCTGAGCAAGTCTTTCCCTCGCCACCAGGCATGCCTGGCTGCGTGCCCAGTGGCAAGGCACAGGTCAGAGCCACCCAGGACACTTGGAGAGCCCTGCTGCCCAGCACAGCATGATGCTGCTGGAGGGCGCTGAGCACCTTGTGCAGGAGCTGCTGCAGCGGGGCTGCCAGCAGCAGGGCATGGCAGCACCAGTACCAGCAGCTGCTTCGCAGAGACTCTGCGCTGCCAAGGCTTGCAGACCACTGAGGGCTTCACATGAAGCTGTTCTGCCCAATGGGCAACTCCTGAACTAAATACATTTAAGATGTTGAGTTGTCAGGGTCTGCCTGAATTCCAGAGCTGCGTTCTTTAATTCACTCCTGGGGTAGTCACTCTGTTATGACCAAACACGGTGGGTTTATTATCAAGTCCATGTAATGTCCTGAAAAATTTCTGCCTGTTCATCTGACATTTCTGACTCACAAAAGCAGTACTAGTCATTGCAAATGAAGAGGAATACAGTGTCCACAGCACAGTAAAGCAAATATAAAAATTAAAAAAAAAAAAAATCCCACATCACCATATCATGGTTTTCAAGGTTATGCAAACTTTTACTCATGACACGCTTTATGACTGAAGGAAAAAAATCAAGGGACTGATACATAGCTCTCATTGTTTCTGTTCCTTACTCAACCTGTATATCTCAAATAGAAAAATACAAACTGTTAGCTTCTCTAGAGAACAGCAATCTTTCAGAAAGCTCTCTGATGCAACAGACATATTGAACATTTTTTTTTTCTCATTTAGATTTGAAAATTTTAACTGTTGAATAATTTTTTCTCTTGTCCAGGTTCAAGGAATGAAACATCACATCTACCCCAGCTGCTTTCAGCTCTGAATAGCAAAGCAGAGACATTTGGTTTTCAAACCAAAGAAGTTCTTGTTTTAGCTTTTGCCATCGTTTTGTCTCACACCCCAGGCCCAGGTCTTGGACTCCTTTCTTGCTGCATCACAGTGCCCTGAGGACCCTGCCTGCTCTCCCTGCGGTTTCTCCCCAGGTTTCTCTGTTGCTTTCCATTGCACATCATGAAGAAGAGGGAGAAATGTCTCAAAAGTTTGAGCAGCTTCAGAGCAGCAACTTTTTCTCTAACAGCTCACATGACCTTTCCTGGCTGGAAGAAGATATGAAACCAAGAGGTGCAGGGGCTCACTCATGACAGCTGATCTCATCCTCTATGAGCAAAGGTGATTTTGCCCAAAATATTGTGCTGTCAGAAGAGACTGGACTGAGTGAGAAAGGTGAAAAGCAAGCAAAAGACCATTTAAAAATAAGCAGTACCAATGACTTGTGGAAATTTTCCTTATCTGATGATTTAATATTCCCAAGTGGGATGAAATCCTGAAAAATTTACAGATCCAAACACAGCTACTCTCCTAACAGACAGTTCAGCTGTGCTGGTCAAATGTGAAACACTTTTTTTTAAAAAACACACTTTTCCATTCCCAGGTTGATTTCCAAAGTTACCAAGAGGAATTGAAACAGATTACTTATGCTAACAGCATGAGTCTTATGACTAGCACCTGGTGCAGAACATTGGAAAAATTTAACTGGGATGTTCACACCTTTCCTTATTTTATCTGTCAAATAACAAAATGAACTTTATTTTTTTTTTTAATTTTTTTTTTTTAGTAATTGGTTTGATGTTTTGATTCTTTGCTTTTTTAGATTTGCCAGACTAGTGACCAAACAAGGATGTGAATTTTTATAGCATTGCTCTGATTTCTTTGACCATCATCATCACTTATCCTGTATTAGATCTAATCAGAAAAAAGATCTTCACCTCAACTGAAATTCCAATTATTTGATATTTCTTTTAGACACCAGAAATAACTAAAAATGAAAATGCTATGTAACCTCATGAAAATAAAAAGTTTTAAAATATTTTGACTCAAGTAGTGCCAAAATGAGAAAGTCAAAAGTTTTCTATAGAAATAAAAGTGGACGTTGAGCAATTCAAAAGTAGCAGAGGTACAGAGAGAATATGTTTGAAAAGGTGCATTTCTCCTTTGCCTTCTCCGCTTAACTCAGAGGAGCACAAATGTTAAGTTAATGATGCATAATGTAGACGTAGGTCCACAAAGATGCAGCTCAGGACATTTGTAAGTGGATAATAACTGCAGCAAAACAGCGTGTGATTGCTTAAGTGTTCGAATCTTTGATAGAATAAATCAGTTCTGCAAAGAATACTTTAGTATTAGAAAGGCTTGCCTCTGGCACACTGGGTCATTTAAAATGGTCTGTTTTCAAATGTGTACCTAAATGACCTTATGCTAAGTTGTTCTTCTAGTACATTACAAGAAAATAAAAGGGAATGACGGGAAATGAGCACATCACAGTCACATGCTGAAGGCACTTGAGGGTGAAGCCCCAGCTCTATCCCCAGTGCAGGTCCCCAGCCTACGCTGTGTCGCAGTGGAGACCCCTGTGGGTGCACACACACACATATACATATATATATATTTAAAGAAAAGTTGTCTCAGCCTTCAAGAAATTTACAGCATGTGTAACAGTGACATTTGGTGTCCTGGACAAACTACCAGAATTAGAGATGAATCACCAGGTATAGGGAAAACGACCTTCCCGTCAGGTCATTCTAATTTCATGGTAACGAGATTAGAGTAATGCTAGCAACAGGTTTCCAAGAGGAAAGGGGGATGAAGTTTCACTGCCAGCAGCCCATGCCAGCTATTTGTTTGAGTCTGAACACCTGAAAATTGTCCAGTGGAATGTAAGAGATGCAGGCATGAGGACTGGCATCGCCCTGGCGGCTGCTGACCTGTCCCCAGCTTGGGGGGAGCTGCTGTGGGCAGCAGAGCAATGAGAGCCGGTGCTGGCAGCTGTGTGCTCGCTGCCAAGCCACAAGCAGCAATTTCCAACAGATTGCATCTCACAAGGACGCGTGCAAGGAAGCGGTTGCTGTTTCATCTTTGTTAACAGGAGCTCTGCTTCTGACCTCATGCATGTGCATCTTTACACCTTTGTGTTTCTAAAGGAAGTATTCTTCATTTATCATTCTCCAAATCAAATCCTGGCTGTGTGGGTTAGTGACCTTACGCAGCAGAAACTAAGAGGAAAAAGATGCAGCAGCCTGCCTGCAGGTTTGTGCCCTGAACCAGCTGCATGCCAAGCTCAGTCTCAGAGGCAGGACACATGGCAGAAGCACTTACAGCAAAAGACTCTGCAAATGACTTTGCCCGGAGAGGAAGGGAAGGAGAAAAGAAGGGATTTCTGCCTCTTCTACTTCCGACCCTTTTGCTCCTGCTCTCCCCCTGCCCTGCCTTAGTGCACAGCAGCAGGCTGAGCTGTGGTAGGTGTCTCCATGGACACCAGCAGCACCCTGAAACTTCTGTCTTCATTTTCACGTTGCATTTCACTTTTTACCCTGTGCTCTGCACCATAGGGGACCAAGAAGGGGACAATGCCAGGCACAAATCTGGAAGAAATCTGAAGACAGAAATCTTCAGATGCTCTCTGGAGGCAGAAACTCTAGAAGGCAGAGAAAGATGCTGCAATTTAGTAAAAACGCTTCACCCCACAAAGCTATTGTGCTGGGTACACAGAAGGGAGGAGGGGGAGACAGGGAAGATAAGGGCACATCCGCTCTGTATTTTGCTGCTCTGTTAGAATCTGCAAATGTCACGCTCTCCCATCGTCTATCTGTGGGGCTGCAATCCCTCTCAGGATAAGCTGGGAAGAGATACACTATTGGCTATTTCATATGCAGTGTGTCATCTGGCAGGCTGTATATATCACAGGGAAAGCAGAGACCACTCAGTCTCTGAGCAAAGCTGCTTCCAGTGAATAGCTCAGAGATACTTTGAGGATGGAAATAAATGGAAAAGGCTTCCCTTGCTTTTTTTAGCTATGACAAGCTCTGAAAACTGCTGGGAAAAAGACCTGATTGGTGAAGGACTATGTGGAAAAGCAATATAGCAGTTTTCCAAGGAGAAGTTGTGGGAGAAGAGCAGAACAGTGTCCAGAGGGAAATATTCACCAGGATTTCTTCCTAGGTGCAGACAGAAAGTGTTTGGGGATCTCTGATATTTCTGCATCTGAACTAGCTCCTGTGTCAGGACATATGGGACTGGAAAAGAAGAACAGCAGCTGGAGAGTCCTTGGGGTTAAGCTGACATGTTATCAGCACGGGAAGAAGGACCCACATATCAGCTCTTTGATGTAGTTTGCAACTATGGGGCATATTTTTAAAATGCAAGGATGTGTGTTCCCCCCTGCAACCACTGACTTTAGCACCTGAGCTCCCCGGAAGGAGGGAGGGCAGAGAAACGTGCAGCCTGCCCCAGTCTCTCCAGGGTGCCAGGGACACCGGCGGCACTGGAGCTTTGCTTCCCAAGCCATGAGCAGACACACGTGGTTCCCTTTGCAGTATATCTCCAAGCCCTTCTGGAGAACAGAGAATCACACCACCAGCTTCTTCTCCACACTGTATGGCTTCCCAAACCAATCCTTCTTTCACAGTGATCTGGACCTGGAGGACCTGGGGGACTTTGGCAGTGGCACCAGGTATGAGGGTGAGTCCCAGAGCCGGACGGTGAAGGTGCTGCTGATCGTAGCCTACTCAGTGATCATCTGCATCTCCCTCTTTGGAAACACGCTGGTGTGCCACGTGGTTATCAAGAACAAAAGGATGCACTCAGCCACCAGCCTCTTCATCGTCAACCTGGCCGTTGCCGATGTGATGATCACCATCCTCAACACGCCCTTCACGCTGGTAAGCTCCCCAGGGGCCGGGCGCAGGGCTCTGCGGGGCAGCTGGGGGACGTGGGGCAGGCAGGGAGCTGTGCCCACACACACACACCACGCTGAGCTCTGGCTCACCGCTGGTCGCAGGCTGTGAGGCAGGGATGGCTGCACACATCCCTCACACAGACACGGACCGGGGTGCTCATGCTCCCACCTCCCAAAACCTGCTGGGGGGCGTCCCTCCTCTCTTACTTTCTTCCTCCCTTTCAGGACAGTGTCAAGACAGGTCTGTTCTGCTGGTCTGTTTATGGGGAAGGAAACGGGGACATGTTTGACACTAGAAAGCACAATTAGCTGTCAATTTACTATGGATATGATGCAAACAGGGTCACTCCTTGTGAAGATGATTGCAGGAGAAACTGTGAGGTCCTTGCTGAGCCATGCCAGCTTGGTGTGGCTGGGGTGCTGTAACTATGCTTCTAGGAGCTGGTTGTCCTTTGTTTACTTTTGGATATTAAATAATTCTAACTATAGAAAGAAAAATAAAGAGCGAAGTGGGAAGAATATACTGTTGCACTTCTTGCCTGACTGTCACAGTCTATAAACAGCATGGAAGTAGGACTGT
The DNA here is from genome assembly GCF_047663525.1 of Anas platyrhynchos. NCBI lineage: Eukaryota > Metazoa > Chordata > Aves > Anseriformes > Anatidae > Anas > Anas platyrhynchos. The sequence continues at coordinate 24,704,847 of NC_092596.1, read as the reverse complement.
GTATGGCTGAATTTTACAAAAGCCTCTGGTTCAAAAGCATCCGAAATGTTCCTACTTTTGTCCTTGCCCATAACTGTCCATAGTGCTCTTCTGCCTTCCAGAAGCATTTGCTGCACTGTCGGTTTGAATTTACCTTTCCCTACACTGATCCTATTCCTTTGGTGGGCTTTCACTGCCTTACTCTGGTCGGATTTGCATCTGTTCATCTTTAGGGAAAGGATAGTGCTGTCTTGAGTGTTTGCACAATGGTTAATTATTAGGAACAAATAATTAAATTATTGTAATCCCTCTTAGATTAGAGCATTACATCAACTTCAAAGAAAGAGAAAATGCTACAGTTTCACTGACAGACTCATTACTACAAGAATTGTCTCCATGGGAATATAATTAGAATTAAAATGGTAGATTAATTGAAAACATTAGCTAGTTTTGACTAATTTTCTGTGTGGATGTATGTTCTGTAGTAAATGTGCCTTGTTTCAAATTAGCTTAATCTGCTTCCAAAATGAGTTATATTAAACATTGCACAGTAGGGAATAGTTGTGTGTGCAGGGAGTAAAACCACAAGTTATTTGGGATAATTGCCTCTGTAGGAAATCCACAAGAAGCAACAGCTTTCTGTGATTTTCTAAGAAATGCCACCGTGCCATTTCCACTCCGGTCTCAGGGCAGGCTTTAAACTCTCTCTGACTACAGTCTCCCCAAGGGCAGTGGGACGTCATGCCTGGTGGAGATAACTTGTACACCAGACGTCACATCAAGGAAGGCAACCCAGCCTGTAAAGTGTTAGTTGCTTTTTCATCTGGAAGGGAAAATTTTCCTCTCTGTTTGTCTAAGCTAGCTGACACCTCTGATACTGCTGTCGGTGTATCACAATGTGATGTGAGGAGCGCCAAGCTCAGAGATCAGCATGAGAGCAAGACGCTGCTGTCCTGCTCCGTATCCTGCTGCTGAGAGGGTACCCTGTATGCTGAGTCTGTAACCTGTGTGACCACAGGGCAGGTACATGAGGATGCTCCTGACTCAAGGGTGCTAGCTCTATATTTCAGTGCCCTCAAAGAGTTTTTCTTTCATGAATTTATCTCACTGAGATTTGAACCCATGCAACTTTTGGCATTCACAAATGTGAACATTTTAACAATGACAAAAATGCAGCTGTCTTTAAGGAGACATGCTAATGTTTTTACATGCAGATACTCATCGAGAAATCAGTAGAAGATTTCTTTGTGTTTTCTGGAATAGCCACGTTACATGTACACATGCACACACACACACACGCAGCGCAGTGCTCAAGTGGCTTTGTTTGCTCAGTATAATAACTCTCACCTCTTTTTCAGAGCCTCTTGCACAGTCGTCATTTTCCCCAAAATCTGAGTATAATAATACATCTACAAAGGATAAGGAAACTGTATCACAATATTTTTCCCTTAAGATATTCCCAGGAATCCTATTTGTGACTCTTCAGGTAATGCACAATTTTAATTAATTAAATTATTTTTCCTCTGTTCTTCAGGTGCGTTTTGTAAGCAGTACCTGGGTTTTTGGAAAGCTGATGTGTCATGTAAGCCGATTTGTTCAGTACTGTTCCGTTCACGTGTCTGTATTGACCCTTGCTGCCATTGCTCTGGATCGGCATCAGGTATGCAATACACATCACACCTGTATTTTCTAGAAAGCAGTGAACCAAACATAGAGCTTTTCTCTTCTTCAAGTCACAGGGCCTGGAATCCTGTGCTGTCTTGGGAATTAAGGAATCCTTGAAGGGGAGTGATTCTAGCTTTTATGTTGGTGGATGTAAAAACTGCTTTTGTACAGTGATGGTGATCAAACACTGCCCAGACAGGTTGTAGAATCTTCATCCAAAACCCATCCAGAAACAGTCTGGTGCAGCATGCTCCAGGTGGGCCTGCCTTCTGCAGGGGTTAGGCAAGGTGGTCTCCAAAGGTCCCTTCCTGCCTCAGTGACTCGGTGCCCTAAAGCATGGCGGGAATATATTCAAACATCAGCGAGCCCAAACATTATCTCAGCATTTATACATGAAGACTCTTCCGACTTTCAGGCTTGCCCCATTATTTTGGGATACCTGGGATTGGCAGTCGAGAGAACTGTGTTAGTATGTTCAGCTTAAGATGAGAAATTCTCTGCACTGTCCCCCTCCCCAGCAAAAAGATGCTTCTTGGCAAATACCAACCATAAAAGCTACATAGGCCAACCAATGAGTGCAAACAGGGCTTTCCTTGAAGGATAATAAAATTTGTCATTTTTGCTAAGGCTGACAGATGCTGTGCGCTGGGAGAGCAGGCTCTGCAAGGTACACTCGTTGGGCTTACTGTGTATTTTCCTTGCAGTGCTGGAGCCTGCAGTAATGGTTGTTACTGAAAAGCAGATGATAAGTGACACAGCTAGATGAAGTTGAAAACAGTAACTGATTCCACTCCGATTATCTGGGATGCGCTCCATCTAGTGTCAGAAAGTCACAGTGACTGCCAGAGCACAGACCATCCGCTTTTGTCTTTTATACCACAAAAAGTTTGGTAGTCTGTCCCTTCTACAAATAACATTGCAAAGTATTCCAATAACGAGGCATTTTAATTAGCAGATTCTGGGTTGATGGCAAAGCATGGTTGTGCATTAAGAAACGCTGGTTTGATTATGAGCAAACAATAATTGCTGTTAAACCCAGTGCAGTAAGCTCCTCAGAACTGGAATTAGCTGGCATGGCCCAAGGAGAAATAAATAGAAGTATGGAGATGTCACTGAGCAAAGAGAAAGCAACACTTGACTCTAAAAATATTGCTAGTCCTGGGAGGTATCAGAGCAGGCAGATGTTCCAGGGGAGTTATAGAAGCTCAATTAAATAAATAGTTATAATGAGACAAGAAAAGGTGCAGAAAAAAATGCCAAAAAATTAATCAGCCAAGAAATGATGTGGATGACATGATAGTTCTATTTGTAATTATTGTTTTATTGTGTAATGTAATCATCTGTGGGCCATGTAGCTCAATGGACATATAACTTTCATGATCTCTGAACTCAAGTTGATGGTGACACAGTTGATGGTGACACTGAACGTGTTTTTCTGCTCAGGGCACCAGGCCAGCAGCAGCATTTAATGCTCACATAGCTCTTTACATTTTCCAGCCCTTACACTTTCAGAAGTCCCTTAAGATGACACTCTCCTGCCCACCTTTTAAGACTGGATGGATGCAGAGCTGTTGCAGCATCTCAAACTGCAATGTGGGGCTGAAAGAGTGACCAAGACATCACCAGACAAAGTAGCCCTCCTCAGCAGCAAGCACACATGCACACATGCAGTGCACCACACTGTAGCCAGTACTGCACAGGACAGACTGTGGATAGAGAAGAAACCAGCTTTGACGTTAATGCCATGTTGGTCCAAGATTACATTTAACTGTAAGGATCTTAGGCACCATGTCAGACTTGTGCAAGTCCATCAAATGTCAAAAGTTGTGAATACCAGGTCTGCCATCTGCATTTGAGACCTCTTCTACAGTAATCAATACACTTTGTGCTCTCTGTAGTGCAAACCAGAACAGATTCTTGGCTTTCAACTTCTACCACCCTTTAGGTCCACGCTGAGTATGCCTTGGAAAGCCCATACTCTGCTTTTTACTCAGAGTTCAGTGTCAAATGCTTGCTCTTGAACATGGATAAAGCAAAGGTGCACCTTTATTATTTTATTTATTTATTTATTTTAATTTGCAGCTCATTTTTATCAGTTGAGGACCTTTTAAATCCTCTGGATTGGTTGTTCTCTGCAGGTTATCATGCACCCTCTCAAGCCACGCATGTCCATGGTGAAAGGAGGGATTTGCATCATTATCATATGGGTTTTGGCCAGCTGCTTCTCATTGCCTCATGCCATTTATCAGACCTTGACAAGATTTTACATCGGGTAAGACTTTTACACAGTGCTTTTTTTATATGACATAGCTCAGTCAAAGTCCCACAGATTCTAATGCATGCATTTCTCCATCTGTGTTATTAAAATAGAAAGTATGGTGAAGCAGAGAAATCTTCCTTATATTTCACCAGGCAGTGAGTTTCTCTCAAAAGGATAATGAAAATCAATGACATTGCTTTCAGGCTTGTTGTTAGTTCATTTCATCTCAGAGATTCAGTGCTGTCATTTGAAGCAGGCACAGAAGAGATGTGAACAATTTTTAATATGAATGATTATTTCTTTTCTGGGGATGTGTTTAAAATACCTTCACTGGAGCCAAAGGTCAGACTTAATGTGAAGTTCTCAATTGAAAGAGGCCCTTGCCTGTGTTACTGAATTAATTCTGCTCTCTGTGCCTTTATTGAAACCTACAAGAACACTTAAGATGCAGCGGGATTAATGGTTCTTTATCTCTTGGATCTTCAGGAACAGAACAATACGAATGGTCTGCCTACCCAGCTTCCCTCCTCCTGCTGACCTTTTCTGGAAGTATTTGGACTTGACTACTTTTGTTCTCTTGTATGTCCTGCCCTTGCTTGTGATCTCCATCACATACACCATGGTAGCTAAGAAGCTCTGGCTGAGGAATGCCATTGGGGACATCACGATGGAGCAATACTATGCACATCAGCGGAAAAAGAAGATGACGCTGAAGATGCTGATGGTGGTGGTGATTGTGTTTGCAGTGTGCTGGTTCCCTCTGAACTGCTATGTGGTGTTGATCTCCTGTAGGGCTATCCACAGCAGCAATGCTCTGTACTTCGCTTTTCACTGGTTTGCCATGAGCAGCACTTGCTACAATCCCTTCATTTACTGTTGGCTGAATGAGAGCTTCAGATCTGAGTTGAAGTCTTTGCTGTGCGTGTGCCGGCGAAGGAGTGCAGCCCAGAGCCATGCTCTGCAGTCCATCTCCCCTCCGTTCAGGCATGCCTGGGTTGAGAACTGCCATTATAAGAGAGGCAGTGCCTGCCAGAAAACACGGGCAACCTCCCAGAGGAACTCTGCAAAGACAGACATATCCGGCGTTCAGCCAATTGTGGCAGAAAACTAAACCCTTGATCTGACGGCCAGGCAGCATTCTGTTATAATTGCAAAGTCACAGGGAAAAAATGGATTGGAAAGGGCTGCTGGAGATCATCTAGCCCAGCCTTCCTCCCAAAACAAGCTAACTTCAAAGTTCAGTTGGGTTGACTGAGACCTTGTCCAGTCAGGTTTTCCGGGGGTGAACAGCTCATATGTGGGTTCCAGAATGAAGTGTGTAGAGTGAACTTTTCATCTAAACAGTCAGCAAAACCAAAAATTCTTCAGTAGCACACCAAATCTTTCATAGCCGGAGCAAATGAAAAGAACCTATAGGTATGAACTAATGCATACTGTTTTAAAGTAGGTGGTTGTTTATGCATATAGAAACACGGCACTGATTCCACACTTTTATTTATTTGTATTTTATTTAAGAGTAATAAAATTTGTAGCCATTCTCAAATTTCCACACACAACATCTTAGCTGTTTACTCTGCTGTTATACAAATTACTCAGCTCTGCTCATCTGATTCATTGTGATCCAGAAGTGTTTATGCCAGTACCATATACAGATGTGCTTCCTGGTAGAGGAGGTAACATCTCAAAAATCACAACGAGAACACAACTTAGAAACAGGACAGCAAAAAAGTTACTCCATTCTTCTTTCAATTGTTTGTTTTGTTCTGTAAAGGTCACTCCCAGTCACCACAAAACATTGTTTAAACTGCAGTGTCTAGCCAGCTGAGGAACCAATCCTTTCTTAAAACACATACCACATACCATTTTGTTGAGAACCAACCCAATGCCCACTAGCCAAACACCGCCTGCAAGCCAAATAAATGGTTTCAGAATAATTTTGCATTTTTGCACTTTCTACTACTTTTCTTTTGTGATGTCTTTCTATTATCTACATAGGTGATACTAAATTGGAAGTCAAATGTTCATGGTGGAAATCATTTTTTGGACTGTGTGCCAGTGATCAGTGCAGACACCAGCCTGAGCCTCACAGAGACTGTCATTCCCAGTGGTGCCAGCAAGTTAAGCTGGTGACTCCAGGGCAGCTCTGCAGGCTGGAATATGACAGCTCATTGGGTATGCTCCAAGGACCGGTGAAATCAAAGGCTATCACCCCTACCTCATATTCCAAATCATGAGTGGTGACTTAACTGTCCTGTCACTTACCAGTTCGAACTGCCCTGTGACCAGTTTGTGCTGGGAACACTGGCTAACTGTAGGCAAGCAAACTGGGGGGGTGGCTCCATGTGTGAGAGAGGGTGGCTTGCAAACTCACGAGTGAGTGTAAGGTCCATGCAGAAATATGGCTCTCTTGAGCTGTCCATGAAAACATGGCTAAAAATAAAACCAGTACGCAAGCACACAGAGATGGTGAAGTCTGAATTGTGACAGCATGGACATGGTGACCAAGGAGGTGTTGGCCACTAGGAACCTGTCCTAGGTATTGGCCACAAGGAACATGTGAGTCTGAGTGCAAAACAATATAATTCTGGAAATCAAGATACTTTAATGATAGGTACAGAGCCTGTTAACACGTAGTCTGATGCTGTGTTTGCATCTAATGAGGAATCTGTGAAGCTGAGGGAGAAGTAATTGTAAGGCAAATCTTGTAAGATTTGGAAGGGGAGAGGTGAGCGGTGCACCATACAAGGAGCAGAGATGACACATCACTTGGGATACTGCAAAACACACTGGCATATCCAATTCTAGTGCTTAAAGTAAATGCTTGCCTCTTGCAAATGGCAATACCTTGTAACTGTCATGTCTATGGGAATTACTGTGCAGAAGGGTGTGCTTAGGGAAGGAAATTGAATTTAAAAAATGTCTTCAGAGAACGAGCACCCAGGACTCAGATATCTTCTCTAATTCACTCACAAGAAATGTGTTTGACAGACTTTCTCATGCAGGCGTTATCATCTGAGCGCTTATTTTACTTACGTTAATAAACAAGTGTAAGTGGAGCTCTGAATGGAGCTGGCACAGTGGAGGCAGACATCTGAGTCTTTCATTTTATGTTACAACTAAGAAGCATAAACCTGATATGATGACTAAGTTCTCTGGAAAAACTGGAATTCAAACCAATGCAAATGTAATTTCTATAGAGTAACTGTCCGCAGTGTTTCTTTAAACAAAATGACTGTTGTTAAAAACAAACAAACAAAAACATAAAGCAACTGAATGCAACATTGTTAAGGTGAGCAGTAAATACAGTAATTCACTGAATACGGTGACCTGGCCCTACGAAGCAGTGTACTACCCAACAGCAAAGCCAAGATGTTTTTTTCCAGTTGTTGCTGCTCGGAGGTGGTTGAGGCAGCACCAAGGCCAGTCCCTTTCTGTTCAGCCCCACTGCAAAGCCCTGTTAGGAAGGGTCGATGCGACACAGACTACAAGCTCACCCGGGAGACAGGGGCCAGCACTGCTTGCTCCGGACCCCATCCCAAGCCATGCAGCACAAGAGGGGCTGGGCATGAACATGCTCAGGCACCTCGCCCCAGCACCTGCTCCTGTGGCCAGAGCTGGTGGGAGAGCCGGGCCCCTGCTGCTGTGCAGGAGGAGGCGAGCAGCTTCGTTTTGCAGAGAGGAGCAGCTGACAGCCAGGAGCTCTGGGCCTGGGTGGTGGCTCAGTGTTTCATAGCACCTGGCAGGGTTTTAATCGGGCTTGATGGTGTGAAATACTCTGTGAAACCAGAGCAAGATCTCTATAAACAGGGTTCTGGGAAAATTATTTATTTTTCTCCTTGGAAATAAAAGACATGCTCTTATGAAAGCTTCATGAAGAACAATATGGCCATGTAGCACAGCAGAAATACTCGTCTTTCTCAGTAACATAGGCAAAGCACGTCTGGCACTAAGCAACTTCTCTGAAGATGGAATTGTCCTTTTTGTGTGCTAATGGTCTGCGCCATACCACATTATGCTGCAGAAATGACCTTATTTCTTTTCTATATAATACTTGAAAAAAAAATCAGAGGTCTGAATTTCTTCCCATGGTTGTATTTTACTCCTTTAGCAAAAGCTAAAAGCAACAATGCTTTTCTTTTCCTTCCTACATAACCTGATTTGAAGTCCTTAAATGGAAGAGCCCTCACTAACTTCAGGCAGCTCTGCATCGAGCCCTGGGCACAAAGGACAATTCATTTCTCTGTGACTTGCCCCCAGCCGCAGAGGGAGAGACCAAAGAGGTGTCCTCACCTTCTGGTACAGGATGTGAGTAATGCCAGGGGCGAGCAGGGTTAGTCACATCTGGAGCTGTTAGACCTGGGCCCATTAATTGGGTTCACTTTTACAGCACCATTACTGCGCAAAGCACTGTGGTTCTCCCGTAATAAAGACCAAATGCCTTTATTTAGAGAAACAGAGAAGTAGAAACAGAAAGCTACATGTAATCAAGGGAAATGAGCAAATACATCCATCCATAGAGGATGATTCTAACAGTGAAAGGAAGAAATGTGAAGCTTCACTTGTAAGGCTGTCAGCTTTGTCTTCTCCTGAAGGAAGAGAAAATGCTCCCAGTCACTGCTATGAAGTTGTCTGACTGGCAACCTGAATTTAGACTCAGCTTTGGATTATTGCTATTGCTAAATATTCCATTGCTAATTGTGCAGGATAGAAGTTCGCTAGTCAAGTAATCATTAGCTAACTGTATAACTATTAAGCTGGTAAAACTAATAGCAACTCTTTATTTCTACTGAGGACTTTGTTCATTTTTAAAATTTTTGGTCACTGACTCAGACAAGAATTGCTCCTTGTTTATTATTTTATTTTCTTTACAAGAAAGGTATAACTGTCACAAAGCCATTATTTGTGCAGATGTTGTTGTCTGTGAAGATGTGAAAGAGCAAACCCAATATTTTACCTGACAAAATTAGAACCCATTATTTTTTTTCCTAGAACAAATTTTTTCAGCTTTATTGAGTGGAAAATCCTCATCTGCAGTATCTGTGCTGACCCTTAAAATTTCCCTAATTCATTTTCATTTTTAATATTCTTCTGACAAGAAGTGGACAAGAGTAAATGGGTTTCCTATTGACATTTAACCCACTGAAATCTGGTGTGAAGCTATCACATTGATTGCTTAAAATCTGACAGGCTGTTTATTGACAAGATGTTGTTCTTGGGTATGTCAACACAAACAAAGATGTAAAAGCATGTCCTCCAAAATGGGCACAGAGCAAGGAGAGGCAGGATGGGGACCAGGAGGGGACTGATGTGTTGGGAACTCACCAAAGCTCTGAGGACCTGGAGGTGACACACACCACATGCTGTGGTGCACGTCACTTCTCACCCACTGCAAGCCCAAAGGCCTGCAAGACTGAAGTCTATTTTTCAGCCTGAATGTGTCACACCGAGGTCCAGACCTCATTGAAGGTTGGCACTACCAACGCTGTAACTATTTTACTTCTATAAACGCATTCTGCAGTTTCAGATGATACCTCTGTCCATTTGCTAAAGTTCAGAGGTTTATTCTCTTTGTGGTTTGCTTTGTTTTATTCCGGAACATTTTGATGAGGCATAAAACAGACTTTTCAAGCGATAAAAACTGATTGCAGTGTGGGTCACTACCAATTCAAAAGTTGCTGAATGATCTGTAGCTGGAAGTAACTTTGTATGTTTTGCTGATTCAGAACTCACATTGCACCTTATTTCCCAAGGAAAGCATTACGTTAAATAAGCATGAAAATAAAGCTGGTTTTATCCACATAAAAGCTTCCATAAAACCAGAGCTGAGATACTAAGAATTAGAGAGTGGTTCTGAATCAGAGCCACCGAGAAGCACAACAGCCAGCAGAATGACAATTTTCAGAATGTTCCCAGAGATACTTGTGCATTTAGTGTTTGAGCCTTGGAACAATGGAAATCGCATAATATCAGATCAATATCTTTTTAAGTGTTTAAACTGGTCTGCAGCGATAGGAAAGATTTTTCTCTCCCCTTCTAAAAAAGCATTTCAAGAAGCAATTTGCTGTCACTGACCCTGTCACTGAAACCAGAGTGAGATGTGAGTTCTCTCCTATTGTGCAAGGAACTGGTACTTGCTTTTCTTCTTCCCCCTCCCTCCCCCCCCCCCCCCTCCCCTCTTTTTTCAATGGTGGTTATCAGAAATAACCCACTTAGAGCTAGCCTGGAACAGGAAGGTCATGTCTTTAGTATCTCCTGGCGGAGGTTTCCAAAGAGGGATGATCTCAGCTCAGCTCTGCTGTGTAACTTGTCCTACTGACCTTTACCCCAATGTACATTGGAACTGATTCCTCCACTATTAGCTTTTAATGCAAAATCCAAAGGAAACTTCTGGTCCTGAGAATCAAAATCTAATTACAGAGTATATTGACAGTCAAAATCCTTAGTGCACCACTGTGCCCAAGACCTAAATGTTTTTTCTTGTTACTGCTGGATGTTGTTAATAAAGTGCTTGCTGCCTCTCTCACAGACTAGAAACCACTTCTGCTGGTGCCTTGATGGAGAGCCTGTGACACTTCTCACAGCCTGACAGGGATCCTGAGCAGACCGAAGTTTTCTGACAAGGCCCTGCTCAGGACTGAGCCCTTCCTTCAGTACCTCTGAAAAAGCCATTTTCTTGTATTAACATCTCAAATGTCTCTTAATAAAGCAGCTCAGAGAGCATGGCTTATGCAGGCAGCATGGCTTTGCCTCACTTTCTCATTCAATAAATTTGAGTGGGTGGTTGCTGCCTCCTGATGGGTCCTTCCCAGCCCGTCTGCTATGGGAGGGAGCATCTCAGACTGAAGCCTCTGTCTCAGGTTGTCAGAAGTCTTCCCATTGATCCAGGGTTTTGTGACCTGAAACTAGCGTGCCTGACAGTACGTGTAAGCAATGCAGCCTGTTCCATCCTAAATCTCTAAAATAAGGTGTCTAAACTATCCTCCTGCCATAGTCAGTGGAGACAGACACCTCCAGCAAATTGCTTGTCCTATGTGTGGAACAGAAGGAGCGGCTTCTCATGGGCTGCTGTCACAGAGGGGGGCGGCTGTCATCTCACACAGTGCACCCAGATCCTGCATGATTAATGCCAGACACACGGCTCCCACCTGGAGGAACTACAGACAAATTTAAGAAGGAAACGTCCTTAAAATCTTACTGCTCAAGCTCATTCTTCTCTTCACAGACTCTGACAGTGAAAAAAAAAAGATGTCTGTCTTGCTAGTTTGAAGATTAAAAGTGACTTGGACTTGGCCTCCCTAATACCTTCAGTGTTCTCAGCTCATGTCAAGTTGGGCTCAGAGCAAAGGCTGTGTGTGACTCATTTCCTGATGCGACCGGCCCGCTTTCCTCTGAACCTGCCTCGACCCCTCACAGTGAAGGGCAAAAGGCTCCTTCCCTGTTTTACTTCTCTCAGAGCCCTCGTGAGACTTTAGCACAGGTAACCAAGTTTCCCTTTGTGCTCTCCGCATGCAGTCACTCTGCAGCCCTTGTGCTTCACTCCTGCAGATAGCTCTACCCTGTCCTGTACCCCTCTCGCTCAGTGGTCCCACGCCTTACTGGTATTCAGGACACCCAGGTCTGGTTTTGGATCCATCAAGTTCTCTCTCTTTGCTCAGTCTCTCACCTACAACTTGTTATTTTAAATAAACACTTCTCAGTTCAGCTTCTCCAAGGCTAAGCTTATTTTTTTGCCCCTGCTTCTTGTATTTCCACTGCCTCTGGTTTCCCCTCTCACTCATCCTCTGTGCCAAATAGCCCCATCCTTTCCAGCTGCACCCTCTCTCTGCGTTGGATTCCCACCTCTTGCTTCCCAGAATCAAAGCCTTGGTCTATAAGCTCCAGAGCTCAGCCAGCCTGTTAACACAAGAATGTTGATCTTCCCTCCCCATTTTCCTGTTTGTTTGTTTGTTTCCTTGAGACTCCCCCAGTCCTCTGCTTCCTTTGCTAGGAGTGGCCCCTCAACTTGACTTCATACTCTGTCCTTCTTGAAGAGTGGATTCTTTAGAGTAGAAAGGCTGTGTACGACAAGTGGCATGAGCCACCCATGCATGAGAGATGAAAAAGTCACCTTCCTCCACTAGCAATGTCCCTTGGGTCTATTAAATCATCACTTGACAGCTGGCTCTGTAATGTCCTTAGGCAAAGGAGGGTATTGTGTGTAGACCAAACTGGCAGAGCTTTTCTGACAAACCATTTTCCTGACAAAACGATAACTTGTGAAAATTATTCGGTCAGAAATTAAATCTTCCATCTACTTCATATTCTTTAGACTCTTTGTCTTCCTGTCTGTGGAAAAAGGGGTGTGTTAGAAGCTGTAAGGCAGTGGCAGCAGTATTCCAGGGATGATTTCCCAATAAAATAAAAACAGCTTTGTTCCTCCCTGCAAGGAGCCACGGTTAGCTTGGGATGAGTGCAAAGGCAGGTTTGTAACGACAGAGAACAGTTTCTCCCCAGAAGCTGGGCTCAGCCCAGAGCTCCCTGGTATGACCAGAGCTCCCCGGTCATACCAGGGAGCTCTGGGCTGATGACTTCAGCTCTCAGCACCTGCTTGCCCAGCTGTGAAGTGTCACCTTATCTACCTTGCTGGTGTGGTCAGCTGAAGTCCTCCCACTAAAGGACCATGGAAATAAAGAGGCATTGTTTTTCTTACAGCTTGTTGTGAGGGGAAGCAGCTTTCTTTTTGTGTTTTCCCTAGTTCTGCTGCAGACTAATATCCATGTTACATTTTAACTTTTCAACTTGTTCCAAATTCTTTATTTGTTTTCAGGGTGGTGAAGAATCGCTTGCACCTCCTGCAATAGTGAATGACTCAACAAGGGAGAGCGCAGGGCTCTCTTGCAGTGCCTGGCTCCGCACACAGGACCCACACAATGCGCCGGTGTTGAGTGTTAGAGCAGAGTGGAAATGAGAAAAACCAAGAATGTTGTAAACAGTGTCAGAGGCAAAGATGTAATAAAAATGTTGTTTCATGAAATCATACTTGTGTTTACTGTACCTGGAATCCAAATGGGAGGAAAAACACTAGGAGGTTCAGATGAAGGTGGCTTTGACAACTCACTGCTTATGTTAAAGGACCAGAAATTTTCATTATTCCTGTAGTTTCCTGATCAGGTTCAAGCCTTCTGTAGTAAATGCCAGTTGCTTTTCCAGAGGCAATGACAATCGGTGTTTGGCACTGGAAGTCTTCACAGTGTGAGTCTGTGTTGGCTGCCTGCAGGACAGGCCATTTCAGTCCCCACCTGCTCTCTCCACATCACTGAGGTCTTGGCCACTCTCCTCCTGGCTGTGGTGGGGATTTCACAATGTGTACCTCGCCCATCTTACAGCATTCACAGACCATGATCCATGGCTATGGCTTAGGGTGAAAGATGCTTTTCAGACAGAAGAGCAAAGCCTGGAGCCTGGAATAACATTTATATCTCAAGCTTTGTTGCAGCCTCTGAAAGTGCTGTGAGAGACAGGGAAGTAGGGGGCCCCACCATCAGCACTTGCCTTCTCCTGCTCTTGCTTGACAGACAGGGAAAGGAAGAACTGCCAGCTGCAGCACTGCACTAGACCTGGAGGTGTCTGCCAATGCATGTGTTGCAAGCACTGCAACAACACGAGGGCTCTGACCCCTGCCTTGCCGGCTGCCTGGCACCAGCAGGGAGAACTTCTGAGTCCCGTAGGTGCAGTGCATGTCCCCTGTGCCAGGTCAGCTCCCTGTGGCACTGGGATGGCTGGCAAGAAGGAACGAGGAGGTCAGAATAGTTTCATCAGATAAAGAATTAACACATCAGGGGAATATAGCCTGCATGGATTCCTACAGTATGTGAGGCAGCTTAGAATTAGCTCTGAACCTACCACAGGATAAAATTAAACTTGTGTCTGCCTGGTCAATTCCAGCGCGCTGTTTTGAAAGCTATGCTGTTGCAAGAGCTGCACTGAAAATATTTTCTTTCATGAGCACATACCATTGGTTGTCAATCCTCTTGTTTTTCAAGAGAGGAAAGAGCAATAGGAAAGAAAATACAAAAAAAAAAAAAAAAAAAAAAAAAAAAAAGGGAGATGAATAACCTCATCCGGAGTTAGTCACCGATTGCCAGAAATGTCATTGCTTTTCCCCACACTCTTCTTGTATTTCCATTTGACTGGGCGGCTCCCACCCCTGCTCTGCTTGCCCAGTGCCCAACCTGTCCGACTCCGGCGCCGCTCCCGGAGCAGGGGCCGTGGGGAGCGGCGGGACCCCCCCGCGCTGCCGCCAGGGGGCGCCGCGACACCGCGCTGCGGCCGGGGGCCGAGGGGGCCCGGGGGAGCCCGGGGGTGCCCGCGGGTCCGGCCCCGCCGTGCTCGGAACGGCGGCTCCAGCGGGTCCCAGGAGAAGTGCCAGCTTGCTGGACAAAGCAGAGGCACCGAAAGCTGCTTACTTGTTCTGAAGGCCACGCAGAGGCAGCACGCTGTAGAATAATCTCTCGTTACAGCTCTTCCTTGTGTGAGTCATCAAGCGGGGCTCAAAGTATTAGCTGGAGTCTGGCTGAAATGGCATTTGATGAAGCATTGCTGGCTGAGGTTAGACACGGGTAAAACTGAAACATAGCAAGGTCAGGAAAAATCAAAATAAATGTCAAGCATTTGACAGGCATCTTCCACGTGGCAGCAGACTGCAGGACCAATAAGGTGTTCAAGCAGTTGACCTGGTGCTACCCTCATCTAGGAGAAGTGGTTCTGTTGCTGCGTCCGCTGAGGTGTCTGGTGCAAGCGCAGAAACAGACAGCAAGGGGTGTCCTACTCTGGAGATAAGTCTGTCCTCCAAGTCCTGACCTGAGACGGGTAACTTTATTACTTTTCAGTCTGCTTTGGGAATGAAAAGTAGAATAAAGGTTATCATACACACAGATATCTTATTAAAGTGCTGTTTTTTTTCAGTAGTTCTCCACTCGGAATTTTTAAAATAATATCAAATGGGATTAGATTTAAGAAATACCATATGAGTGTGGGCACCTATTTTGAGCATTTCAGTCATCTACAACATGAACAATTGAAACAAATTCCATAGAGAGGTTATTTGTGGTTGCACATGCATGTCCCTGGAAGTTCACTCTCAATTCAAGAAACCTAAAGTCTTGATTTACTAAACAACCATCCTTTTTTGATGGTGTGCCTCTGTTTAAATCACTTGTTGCTAATGCTAGTGCTGTAATTCTGGAGCTTTGCCTACTGCCTTGGCACAGGTCTCTGGGGCCTCAGACATAACATATATCTGAGGAGTTCTGTATCTAAGTTAAAAGAACACATTAAAATAAATAAGATAAGGTAACCTGGCCTCGAGTTCCTAATGCAGCCCAGCTGGATAACTACAATGAGTCCCGAGTTCTCAGAAGTGATAGTGCAGATAGCAAAGGAAGTGAAGCAATTATGTTCAAAACACACTTCACCGATGGCTCTTAACAAGCCAGGCTGGCAGAGGAGACTTTGGCAGAGTCTTTTGTACTCACAACCATAGAAAACAATCAATAGAAAAGCTTAACTTCCTGGACCTACACTGAATACTAAGTTAGCAAAAGAGTACCTCATTATTATACTACTTTTTACAAGGAAACAGTGGGCAGAGGAAATGTGACTCACTGCAAACACTGGGATAAAAAAGGTACTGTGCAAATGGACAAATAAGCCACTTGCAAGTAAGCTCCACTGAGAGCCACTATCGCATTCTTGTTGAGTCTCAGGACATTTCAGGATCCACTCCAAAAGGATTCTTCGTTATTCATATAGCTAAAAATAGGCCCTGACGGCTAAATTGCAGTGGTCAGCCAAAGCACAGAGCAGCCAAATACCACTGACACATTGAATGTAAAACTTTGGACCCCTCCAAAAAAAGACAAGGTAGGTGACAAATTTGCAGTGAAGTTGAACCAAATGTTGACAGCGTTGGGTTTTGTCCTCTGTCATAAAAATGTATCTCCTTTCCAGCTTCTGACTGTTTGCTAGTAATAACATTGCACCTAAACATACACAAAAGCCCATGATTGGAAAACAGTTGCCCCAGGGAAGTTAAAACAGAGAAATCCCACAGATTTTTCCCCCTTTCATTAATGTCTTCTAGAGTCTGATTGCTGCTCTGAAGGCTGTTTTGAACAACATGCATTTTTTTCTCCACTTTTTCTTATGAGTGGACATGCTGTCTTTTGTCCACTCTTCTCCCAAGTCCTCTACATTAGTCTTAAAATCACAAGACTCCATCCATATTTTTATATGGAAAGCACAATGCATGCAAGGTTTGTTTCCATCAATCACCTGACAGAAAAAAGGATGCTAAGAACATAACGTTATGCAGAAAGTATCAGAAAGGAGGTGTTGCCTTAGTCTTGCGAGAACCATTTTAAAAAGTGATAACTAAAAAAAAATCTGTGGATGAATAACAACATCATCCTCAATATTGTAAGCAATTTCTTAGTATTTGCAAAGGTTCTGCAAATGTTTGAAGTACTGAATACTGCTATTATTTGACATTAGCTCTTCTTTCTCTTCTTTTGCCGACCTGGAGATCCTGCTGTCTCTAGCAACAAGAGTCAGACTCTCCCACATTTACTGACAGGCAGTAAGGAGCATCTCAACACAAAACAGCCCTGGATGGAGAATAAGGCACGGCTCGTGTGTGGAAAGGTGGCAGAACCAGACCATACATAAGTTACTATGAACCATGAATTGTTTCCACAGCTTTTGGGAAAGGACTAAAAAACATTTCTTGGCCATGTAGCTGAATTTAGAGACTTTACTATAGGTTGTTGTACAATAGCTAAATGTGGTCAAAGCAAGGTTTTCTGAAGATACACCTGGGCCTAATGTGCAGCAGGTCCGTCTGATGGGAATAGGCAGCCACGTGCTCAGCCAGCCTGCGTTTCAGGTGCTGCTGTGATCTGGTGTTCACAGCATATCACCTCTGCCTCTGCTACCTGAGAATGAGAGACTGCAGGGGATGATCTTTTAACCAGGTGTGGCCTAGCAGAACATAATGTGTTGCATAACAATGGTCACAAACTTAATGGCTACATTAATGCCTCCACCATAATACCCTGCTTTATATGCCCCCGGGCTATTTTTTGACTTTCCAGCTGTGGGGTTGGGTCTTTCCACTAATCTTCCAGGGCAGCGCTCCCTTCTTGTTACATCAACACAAGCGACAATGTTTGATCATTTCGTATAATACAAAAAAGTCCAAGCCTTCAACTAAAGCATTTTGTAAAAGCAAAATTACACAATTCTCATTACATATCTCTTCCTTTTTTTTTTCTCCATTGTTATTTCTATATAAAAAAAAAAAAAAAAAAAAAGCACTCAGGAGCATTATTAAGAATACTGAGAGGTTGTCATCATCTCGAGTTGAAATGACACTCCTGACAGTTGCTTTAACACACACTGCCAGCTCCTGCTTTCAAGAGTCATATAATTTACAGTGTTTGTACTTACTCAGGAATAGGGGAAGGAAGGAAGGTCATCAAAAAGTTAAAAGTTGATAAATTCAGAAAAACACCAGCCAAACAAGATTACTCACAGTCACTTACCCAGGCTGTAATCCTTGTTCAGAGAGATGCTTCAGGGCTCAGAGGTTAAAGCCAGAGCTTTACAGGAAGGAACAACTTTGCCCAAGTCCCAGAATTGTTCCTCTTCTCTCACCTCCAATGCACGTCAGAGCTAAAGTGGACTTCTAGTGAGGGGCCTTGTACGTTTAGGTCACAAAATGCTGGCAGAAGACTGAAGTTATGGATGCTGTGAAATAACATGAGAAAAGGACTCAAATCTTGATGATCTTATGGGCCTTTTCCTACCTACCTGATCCTATGATGACAGCTGTCAGCTGTGGCAGCCCTCCTCAGGTGGGCCTGCGTGTTTCCCCCAAACAAGCTGCACCTTCCTGCCCAATCAGCCAGGCCTTATCTCCCTGATCCCACACCCCACAGCTCCTTTGGCTCCTGTTCCTCAGTGTGCTGCCCTGCTGCTGCTGCTCCCAGCAGGCAGTGAAGCCCAGTGTGCCCAGCTCTGCTAGAGAAAGGTGAGCTTGTAACCACAGTATGGTTTATTCTCTTTCATTTGTGCCTTTCCTCCAGTTTCTTGAGTTGGTCTCCTACCCTGCAGGAGAACAGACAGTGATGAGTTTGCCTTAGAAAACTGAAAAGAGCAGATGTTAAACCAGATTCCTCTGGGTACTGTTGTGAGAGGTACCAAAAGGAATTCTGGGGAAGCATAGATTTAGAGAAAGTTGGGCACTGTCAATTGCCACCGTGGACACAGCTGGGTAGCAGAAATTCAAGGACTGTTTGTTTTGCCTTGAGCCTCCAAGAGCAGGTTTTAGATGTGTTCTGGGAAACCTCTTCTTGTAACTAGAAATGAGTTTTTGTTTCTTGCTTGATCTCTAAAAAAGAGCTGGCTTCCACCCCTCAGGCTCACAGTCAGGACTGAAAGTTGATGTGATAATTTTTCTTCAGTTCCTCTTTTAACAGGAAAAAAAAATCTCAGCTCTTGCCCACCAGATGTCTGTTTCTTCCTGGAAGGCTTTTTAACTCTGTATTTTAGCCTTTGCAGTTCTGGAGCCTGACTGTGAACATGGTCACTACTGTGATTAAATATGGTTTTGCCTTTTTAAAATTTGCTGGAGCTGGCTGGGCTTTCAAACAGCAGTTCCTAAAGCAAGGTACCTAGCAACATGAATTTTGTTACGTTCTCACTCTAGGAAATTCACATTGTGATGTACTGATGTCTCTGATAATTAGCATGTGTGTATAAATGTCAGTTCAATTTTCTGTGTTATCCAAGATTTTCAAATGAACTGTATCATCTTGTCCTTCCCTATGATAGTAGGAAAAGACAAAATTAAAAATAAAAATAAAAAGTATTTTAAAAAATACTTGTCTATTAAAACACTTCCCCTGACCTGCCACCCTCCCCAACTCCATTATCATTGTGGTACCTTTGTGGCTACCTGAAGAGGCAAGTAACCCCAGTATCACTCTAGCCTGTTTGCTAAGGCGATGCATAGCGAGGCATTCATGTTTCCTGTAAAGCACCTTGTTTTTATATTAGGCAGCTCACACCTGTTGCTTGCCATAAGATCTCAAGCCATATTATTTAGTAATGTCCACACAGTGGTATCTGTACAGAACTTTACCCTGCCAGGGCTCCCTGCAGGTCTGGGGTGGAAGTGGCCTTGAGCACCTTTAGCAAGTGGTAACTGGATCTGTTTGTGCTGCTGGTGGACCTGGTGATTTTGGTTTTGGCATCGCTTGCTAGAGATGAAGTGATCTCTAACCAATGTATGGGGCAAAAGTAGGGATCCCAGGGGGTTCTGCTATTCCTCAGCAGCCTCTTCTGTTGCAAGCTTCCCAAAAATGCCTGGGGTAACTTGTCACAGGGAGTTAAGGCAGGAAATGAAAGTATTAAGAGCACATGAAGCCAGTATGCTAATGGTCTGTCACACAAGACTTGAAAAATGTTTTATGAAAACACTTGTTTCACTGGAGATCTAGCCAGAAAAAGGAATCATCAGCTGCCATGTAAGAATCGATTAAAATATAAACAAGCATTATATATAAAAAAAAATATTTTAAACTGAATAAGCCTCAGGGGAAAATTTTCTATAAGAAACTTAAAATCATATTTTATAATTTCCTTTTGTGGACACCTTGTTTTCTGCTTGTTTTTTCTTTTTTCCCTTTTTTTTTTGTATAGCTTTGTATAGGAATCTCTTGCTGTTCTAAGCAAAGAGCTTGTGTTTCTTTCATTAGGACAGGCATGGAAAAGCTATATTTTTTCTCCCTGTCAGTCCTCTGGCGGCATGAGTTAAGGCTTCCTATCAGGTTGCTGTAGCCTGATCCCACCTGTGGGTTCATGTCACCAACTTCATCACTCCCAGTTTAAAGATTTTTTTCACTGAGTTAGCATGCCTACAAAGAAATAAATTAATCCCTGTTGTAGATGCACCTTGTTCCTCCTCTGCCCTTCTTGTCCCTTGGAAAATTGCTTCCTCCGGTGCAGTCTGTGTAACCAGGCACTTGCCCCAGTTTCCTCCCATGGATGGACAATTCTAAAGGCTTGAGAGACACAGCAGCTTGGCTATATTGATTCTGAAACATTCAAACTTGCTTTTAATGCCTTTGCTAATGAGCCTGCTGGCCTAGTATGATCGCCTATAAACTGCTTCTTTAACCTCTTCAGGGAGCACTTTGTAAAATAATGCAGGCCCCAAAAAAAGGTTTTGAAGTGTAAAATACTGAAACAATGTGAAGAAAGGATTGCAAAACTACTGGTGCTTTGCTAGGCCCAATGAATCATAGAATGGTTTGGTTTGGAATGGACCTTAAAGAACATCTAATTCCAACCCCCTGTGCCATGGGCAGGGACACTTCCCACTAGATCAGGTTGCTCAAAGCCCCATCCAGTCCGGCCCTGGTTGTTCACGGGAAGATTGCCAGATCTGTTATTACTTGATTTAAAGCCTATTAAAACAAATATCAATGAGTTCTAAACAGGGATTTAAAAATCCTTATAAAATTTTTCTGTGATTATGCCAATGGAGAAAAGGAATCACCTTGCCATCAGTGTCAGCAGGCATCAGATACTTCTTTTTAACCAATACACGCTATAGTAATTCTCTTGGTTAACGTGTCTTGAGTCCTCCTGGAGGAGAGGATGCTGCAGCAATATCCCATCATCATTCGAAGTTTAAAACTGAAATCCTAGCTCTGCTGATGGTGGTGAAACAAGCGGTATGAAGATTTACTTTCCCTTTTTAATGTACCTTACTGATTTGCCAATTATTAAATTTTAGTAAGAAGAAAGCAGTGGTTTAAAGTAATAATAAGCAGTTCTAGAAACAGTGTTGTTGGTAGAGTCTTCAACCTTATTGAATAAATGGGGAAGTCTAAAAGATTAGCACTGACTGTAAATCTTAAAACCTTGCCTAGCATCTTAAATGTTCAATTGACAAATGAAAGTGCAGTTTAGAAAGGGATCTCAGTATAGAAGAATGGGTTCAAGAAATTTGGAGACAGTATGAGAAGACAGAAAAAAAGTCTTTCCAGAAAGATGGATGTCACCTGGAAGAATTAAGAGGTTTTTTTAAGTTCCAAATAAGCATGTGTTTGTTAGTGCAAGCTGCGACAACATTAAGGTGGCAAGAAGCCCATGAGGAATAAATAGAAATGATGCTGTGAGCACGCAATCAGCTATGAGTCACCAGCATTCCTTTGCTACTCACATCATAATGGCAGCAGAACATCTGGGCAGTGTAGTTCTTAAAAGGGCTGAGCATCTGCCAGATCAGGCAAGGGAAAAAAAAGGCATTTTCACGAGTTGTTCTAAACCAGGCACGAATTCTTCCCTGTGCTCTGAATCAAATATGAAGCAACATCATTCTTTAGTTCCGTGACATTTTAGAAAGCATGATTTCCAATTATTCCCTCTTGAAAATGTGTGCATATGCACATGGTTATATGTAAATAAGCATAAAAGCCTCATTTGAAATATGTCCTTCATAGATACTAGTAAGAGTGGCGGAACTTTTCTAAGTTTGCAGAAACTAGCAGAATTAGGTCACAAATTTGATTCAAGATCTTATATGAGATTGGATCACATTTTGGCACTTGTTGCAGTTACCACCCTTCCATGATGCCTTGCAAGTTAGAATAAATATATACTTAACAGACCCATCTGGGACTTTCTGCTCAAAGTCAAGCCCAGAGGCTCTTCAGTGGTATCACCAAAATCTCCCTCCCCAGACTGGATAATCAGATTTTTTTTTTTTTTTTTTTCAGTTTCTGGAGACTGAGAAATAAAATCCAAACCAGGTGCAAGGAAATTCTCTGCTCATTAGCAGCTTCACCTGCTGTCATGGTCTATTTAACTGCTATTCCCCCTCAGTAAATCACAGCTTGCTGAGAACACTACAGGTACAGATTTGTAGTGAAAATGAGCTCATTTAAGTAGTGAAGGAGTTAATTACTGGTAAAATAGCCAGAGTTAATGGAAGTAAGCATGGGTCATGTGAAACTGAGAGGGTGTGTGGCAATCAATAAGCTGGTGTCAGGATGAGGCCATTAGGGCCTATTCTACCCAGATTTGGAACTGCCTGCATTTTGGCACAGGATCTTTTCTGGAGACAGGTAAAAGTTTAGCTGTTTTTGAATATTTTTAGGTCAAAGTCTTGTAAGCAGTTGTGCTATTTCCCATCCTTCCCATTACTTGAGGTGACCTTCCCATAATGATCCCCACTTCTCCATGTGACTAGTGGGACCTTGTCCTTTCTGGTCCCTTCTTCCTATTTGTTTTGTCTCCTGGTGAGGCTGAGCTAGTCATCCTAGGAACAAAGCCATGAGGGGGAGGAGGGTGCATTTTTCCTTGTCCATGATTAATGGACAGTGTGCTTGGAGCTAATAAGTGAGATGAGTCTTTAAAACAACATTCATCAAAGGAAAGAGCTTGTTGGTTGCTAATTTATGAGGGAGAGTGATTACCCTCCCTCCGTGGGCTGTTAATCCAGAACTGACTCACTGACTAAAATTGTTTAAACCATAATATTCCTGAAGTATTACGTTTCAGATTGAGGCTTAAAGGGCCAGGAGCATAACTGGCTGACACCGTTATGCATGTGTCCTCATCTATCTCGAGGGAGTACTGCGGCAGCAGGAGCAAAGCCCAAAAGCTCCGGTGGTAGAGCATGCCTCTCTGGTTCTCCCAATAACCCCAGTGCTGTTCTCCTTCTCCCTCTTGCCACATGCTTTGCACATGAAAGCCATGCACTTTGAAAAGAGGCAGTACACTTAGGAAGTTGGTAATTTGAATAAAGGCACAGAAAAGAGATTCTTTTCAGTGGTGTCTTCTGAGTGGCTTGGCCAGGTAAGCTTTCATAAGGCACACCAGCCATCTGCAGGCAGAACTGGAGTGATTATCACAGCTACACTCACACCCAAACTGTGTAACTAAATCATTTGCCCAGCAAGGGGAAGTTGTTCTCAGTGGGAGGATCTCCTCCCAAGCCCAAGGAGACTTTGGCCTGCGAACCTTGCTTCCTTGAAGAGTTCCCTTGCCTCCAGCAAACGCCCACACAGGAAGACTGCCTGAGACAGGCCCTCCTGTGGAAAGCTCTTCTACTTTATGTGGAAACTAAAAATCATCTAAAAATGAATCAGTTACTTAGCAGTCTAGTAGAGGACTAATCGTCTCTCAGCACGGCCACCTAAGTAGGAAGAGATGCACACACTCCAAGCTGGTGCAGCTGAGCCCTGTGAGCATCTCCTCTGGGGGCAGTGAGCCTCCTCTGCTGCCTGAGGGGTGGGGACAACACTAAGAAACACACGGTCTCGCACAGGAATGTGCGTGGCATATGCCTGGGACCTTGGCAGGGGCCGTACAAAGACTTGCTTTTATAAACCCAGCCCCAGAGTTTCTATTCTGGTTGTCCCAGTTGAGTGTCCGGGCACTTGTCCCAGGAGGAGAGCGCTGGCGAGCGAGCAGCAAGAAGGATCCGTGCCGGTTCGGGGAGCGCACCCCTCAGCCCCGCCGCACAGCCGGTGCTCAGCCTTCAGCTCCCCGTGCGCGGACGGGCCGGGATGCCCGGCGGGACGCCCCCGGGACCCCCCCCGCGGGGCGCCGCCGCTCGTCCTGGAGCGCCGCGGCCGGGCCACCAGGTGTCACCTCTGCGCCGCTGCTCCCCGGGGCCTGGCAGGAGCTCACCCGTGGGCTGCGGGGGGGGGGGAACCACCCCAAAAGTGAGCTGCACAGACCAAGCCTGTTAACTCGTTCCGTTTCTGGAGCTCTCGGGCCGAACGCATCTCCCACAGAATCTGCAGCTTCTCCGCTTCTCGCTCTCCGTTTGTTGGTTTGCTGCTTCCCTGTTTCCCAGGCTCTGATCCATGCTTCTCCAAAACTGGGTTTATTCAGGTGCTGAGATGTGTGCAGTCCTGACTTCTGGAGGTTTCCATCCAGCCTCAAAGGCAGCATCCTGGATAGCATCAGGAGTTCCTGTTTGCTGCCTGGCACGTCCCGTTCAGCTGAGCATAGCCTGCAGTGCCGGCACAGAGAGCTGGAGGCAGATTATAGACTTGCACTCTCTGTCATGGTTTCCCCCTGTATTTGTATAATGTTTAGCAAGCAGTTGTTAGAACTGCCTACATCCTAGTAATTCTGTCAACTTGGAGACAAGTTTGGATTGGTTATGCAGTTGCTAAAATACAAACAAATATTAAAAAGGTCAAAGAAAAATACAGGCTTTGTAGAATGATCAGAAAGATATATTTTTTTTTTCTTTCTTTCTTGGAGTCTTCCTCAGGTTTCTGCAAATGCTTAACAAAAGTTAAAGGTCTGAAAATGACCCCAAAACCGCCATGAGTTACATGCTTGGGTTTCTTGATAGCCTGTGAATGGAAGCCTGCTGTAACCCAGTTCTGCAATTATTAATGCGATTTTAACTTTCAGTACATGTCAGGAAAGCATTTAATGTCTTAATACTTCCTCTTGATAGTGCTCCCAAATTGACCCTGTGATCTGCTTCTACCTTGTCAGAAAAGATTGGTGCAAAACCAGTGGAGGGTATTTGTTTTCTGTTTGTCTCTTTGGGCTGAAGGTGACAGCGTGGGCCTTCCTTTTGCTGTGCTCCTGAGGCAGAGCCACTTCTCTGCTTCCCGAATGCATGGCTTTGCAGTGAGCAACTCTGTTCTTGCTTCTCTTTCTCCAGCAGCAGCTGAAGTTGCTCAAGGCCTTTAATTAGGTACAAACTATCTGAAGTTAATCATCACATGGGTAAGTAAAACAGAAAAACACGCTTCAATGTTTTCTGGGCCTGACTGTTACAGACTTGGGCTGGGAACACAACCCCAATCCAGTCTGCTCCTGGTCATTTATGAATCCTAAAGGCTGGAGAAGTCTCATTAAGTCCACTCAGCCTTCTGCAATCAGTTAGTAACAGCATCTTTATGGTGATTTTTTTTACTGGTAAAGCCATACCTCAGGCTACAAGGAAACTCTTCTAATGGATGCATTTCTTAGAAAAATAAACACACACCAAAAAGTGCAAAATTAATTAGAGAAATAAAACCCCCTCTGAAATAAAATGGGAGAAAGAGAAAAGAAAAACTAAGTGGCTTGCTTATACAATGTGGTAATTTTCTTAAGTCTGAATAAAAATTTGTCACTAATGACAGAAAAAAAGTGTACCCTAAACTGTTGTGTACACTCTTCTTTGCCTTTTGTTATAATTGCAGGCTGCAGCATCCTATGTGTGTGACAAAATCAATGCATTGTACAAACAGTTTTTCAGGGTTATTGTACGTCACAGACTGAGCTTGTCCAGAGCTTCAGAAATATCTTTACTGACACCTCCTCAAGCTGAGTTCTAGATTTTGGCAATCCAGTCTCCTGTGAGCTGAGATATGAGTTTCCAGTATATGCAGCATTAAAAACGGATACACGCCGATTGCTGAGAAGCAGCACTTGTTTTGTTCCCGTGTCAAGCATTGTCGGCACGTTCTTTGCGACTCGGCTGCATGACAGCTGGGAACCAGCTAACTGCTCCTATTTGTCAAACATGTCACTCAGCAAAAATAAAAACAGCTGAGAAAGCCCTGGCTTCTGGGAAGTCGGCAGATACCATCTCTGCATGTCAGAGCCATGACTGTGTCAGGGAACAACATTATCACTGTACCTTGGCATTGTGCGTGGAGCTCTCATCAGCCGGCTCCCACTGCGCACAAAACCCTTGGTGAAGGCAGAGCCATGCAGATGCTGGGCAGCCCTGCGCTGCTCAAGTTGCTCCTGCACCCATCCCACCTCAAAGATGTCAGAGGTGGAGCCTGATCATGCATACAGTGTGCTCTCACCAAGAAGGGGCATGGTGTCATCTTCAGGCTGATGGAAAGGGGCACTGAATGCAGAAAGTCTCAAGACTTTGCTGCCAGTCTGCCTGATAGAAGAGTGAGAGAAGGAAGACTTCTCTTACTGTCTTAATGCCTGAAGAATCCCAGAATTTATTTTTAAAAAGGTTGTGTAGAATTAAAAAAAGAAAAGATGTGAATACAATGTGGTGTGGGACTGTGTTGGCTACCTGGAGAAGGACAGCTGGGGCTTGGGATACTGGCAACAGGTGGACCTTTGAGCTCATACTCCCACGTTGACAGATTCTCCCTCTTTGTGTTCAGCAAATCACTTTATTTTTCCACTCTCCCCTTTCTGTAAAGTGAGGTTAACGATAGCAATTTCTGTGCTTCACAGGACTGCTGGGTAGGAATTAACATTTGCCAAATAATGAGACATAAAAGACATGATATTAATGTGGAATAAAATTGCTGCAGAGGAAATGCATTTTTTAAATTGTTGGGATCTCAGGAGTGAAATAGCTGGGCATGATGGGTCTAGACTGAGGAATAAGAATTAGATCTCAAAAACATTTGGGAGTTCATGTAATCTGGACTGGAATGCCTATGGCTAAAGCAGTAAGAGCGTGGGGTTGTCTTCAGGGTACAAAAAATGTAAATTCTTTCACTGGAAATAGAAAGGAAATCCTCACGTTAATGGGACCCTTAGGTAAAGGATCCCAGCAATGGGTGCTTTTTTTTGTCTTCCTTTTTGAGTTGGCAAATTAATATTAAAACTCATGATTTTAAGATAAAAATTCATAGCAGCAGACAGAAGTGATCTCCCTTGCTCTCTACCTCCCAGCCACAATGTGGAAAGCCTCATCCAATGTTTATAACGATGCCAGCACTGAGGAAGATAAATGAGGAATTTGTATTGTTGGACTAGATTGTGTGTTTGTCAATAATTCCGAAGTAGTTCCTGAATTAGTCTATTATTAATAATCTATTTTCACCATAATTGGGAGGACAAGAAGTTCTAGCAGGCAATGCATGAGACATACAGGAGAAACTGATTAAAACAAAGCCAGAAATATCATCATACTAGAGTTGTGAGTCAGATCCTGACCTTTCAAATAAGCACCACAGCGAGACAGCTCATGCGGCTGGGATGCCGGTGACCCAGGTGACACTAACTGGACAGCTCAGCACGGCAAGCTTTTAACGGAGGGGGGAACTGGGAAGGTCACACAGTGACTCTGGCATGGAGGAGGCACGAGGGGCTTTGGGAAAGGCTCTCCTGGCCCAGGGCCTGCCTCCTGCCAGGAGACTCGCTATCCAACTCCGAGCGGGTCCTCCTGTGGGGCTGGGGAGCAGTGCCCTCCCCAGCCAGCCCTGGCTTGAGACTGGTCCATGCCTCCGGAGCGCTCGGCTGTGGTTCTGCAGGGGACAGCAGCCCGGGTCAGGCCAGTGTCAGGCGCTGCAAGGGGCAGGATGAGTCCCCGGTTCCAGCAACAAGTAGCAGAGGCATGCCATGGCAAAGTGTGGATTTGGTAGGAGCAGAATTCTGCTAATGCCCATTTGGGTTCTCCTCCTAATTTTGGCTCAGGATCCAGACTTTCACCGAAGTCAGAACTGACTAGTCTGGAGTATGACTCAGGCCATAGGCAGCACAGAACTACCAGCCCCTCAGCAAGCCAGGATGTAACCTAAGCCTAACCCTCAGCCTGTGTTTCTCTCAAATTTGTGCCTCTCCTTTATCCCTCTTTGTGTTTTGTGCCAGCCATCGCCACCAAAGTGCCCAACAGGATCCAGGGCTGCTGTGTGCCGGGGGTTTTGCCGTGCTTGCCCTGCCAGGTCCTGCAGCCCCAGAGGGATGCAGCGAGCTCTGCTCCCGGCGCTGCGGCAGACGGGAAGGAGATTCCAAGCATGTTAATCAGCGGAGCTGCTGACCTTATCCCTTCTGCTGCAGGAAAACATTTTCTATTGCTCCCTCTTAACAACGACACACTGCCTCCCTTGTTCAGTCACCGAGGATCTCCACAGAGGCAGAGAAGAAAGCAAGAAAGCCCCATCTTCTCCATGAGCAGAGATCCGCGGGGTCCTGCATATTCTGTGCCGAGGCCTCCTTTGGGGAAACTTTGTGGTGCCCGAGTCCCAGCTGCTGCTGCGGGATGCTGTGGGTGCTGGAGAGCTGCCAGCTCCAGCAGCCCTGGCTCTGGCCCCGCGGCCCCGGGCGCTGCCCCGGCGTGACGCCCAGGCAGTGCAGGGGATGCTCCAGCACTGCTGACCCAGCCTCCAGGGAGTCGCTCGCCTGCCTGCCCACCCACAGCCCGGGCATGCAAAGAGGGTGAGAGCTTCCACGCCTTGGACCCAGGGCCCGAAGCTGTGTTATCCGTCGCCTTGCCTTCCTGTTCCCCAGGGAGCTAGGCAGATAGCCGCCTGGCTTATGCACACAAAGCCTTTAAAACACACAGACAGCTGCTGGCAGGAAAACAGCGTTTGTCTGTATGAATTCACTGATAAAAAGCTAAGTCTTTTCTAAGGTCATGGGCAGCGGAGTTGTCATGTCACATCCTACTATTTATTCCTCCACAGCAGCCCTTCACTTTCTGAACATGCAGAGCAGCAATGCCTCTTTCCAATAAATTAGCTCTGCTCACCAGCATTGCTTGGTAGCAGCAACAGCCAGCAGGCCAGGCTCCAGCAGCAGGAGCACGAAGAGCAGCAGCACATGATCAAATGGTGCGGTGATACCCGGGCAGCCTGTGGTGCTTTGCTCTCACTGAACTGTGGGAGTTGCTGCCTGTGCAGCTCAGCAGTCAGCAAGGCCTAATCAAAAGCTAGGAGGTGGAATGAATAATTAGAAAATTGTCTTCATATTTAGTTTCCAAGACCAGAATTACTCGCCTTGCCTGGGGTCTGTGGATGTTTGACAGGGATCATGGGTGTTTCATGGGATCATGGACACAATTTTCTTCCTCCGAGGCAGAAAATAGCCAGATAAAACAAACAAAAGATACTGCTTGCGTTGATTCATGAGGAAACAATTTCCCTTCTACTTTAGCACCATACCAGCAGGAAACTGGAGGGCAATACACCACAGGGGCATAGAAAATGACACTACATACAGATTTCCTGGGTGTTAGATAATTCCTTGATGGCCCTAAAATCTGTAAGTAGGTTTACACTGAACAATATGATGTAGATTAAAGATATTTGTCTTAGTCTCTAGTAAGCTTCAACACAAGAAGGAGCTTAAATCATAGAATCATTAAGGTTGGAATAGACCTCCAAGATCATCTGGTCCAACCACCCCCTCTACCACCAATGTCACCCACTAACCCATGTCCCTCAGCACCTCGTCCAACCTCTCCTTGAACACCCCCAGGGACGGTGACTCCACCACCTCCCTGGGCAACCCGTCCCAATGCCTGACTGCTCTTTCCGAGAAGAAATGTCTCTTGATTTCCAATCTAAACCTTCCCTGGCACAACTTGAGGCCATTCCCTCTAGTCCCATTTCTAGTTTGTATCTACACCTTGCAAGTGGCTCTGCTTTTGAGCCACTCGACTCAAGTTTCAGTCCCCGCATCTTGAAGCACTTAAGAGTTTTAATAGCTTAGATTTCACTTTGCAACTAAAAGCCTTATTTGCTACCTGTATAATTGCCTATTATTATCTGCTTTTCAAGTCACATAGTGGTTTCTTCCTCCTGTGAATCTTTCCGTAATACCTCACTCCTCTGTCAGTGACAAGGCAGTTTCACAACTCTGACTTCTCTGAGCATAGCTCCTGTACTCTGAGAATTCAGTGGCATTTGGTTATGTTGTGGCAGCTGAAGCAACCCTTTTTGCCACTGCTGACCTCAGTAATTACCCCAATAAATGACCTGAAATGCTCAGAAAGGTGCTATGTAGTGATTCTTGAACGTGCTGGTTCTGAACTCATGAAAATTCAGCCCTTTGGGTTGAAGGCTCCCATCAGCTCCCATTCGTGGAGACAAAGCCTCGTGTTTTCTGGGTCTCCTGGTTGACTCTAGAGTCTATGGCTCTGGCTTTTAACAGCAGCTGCTCAAATAATCCCGTTCTGTGTTTTGTAAATATTCAGGAGAAGAAGTCAAAAGATTGTCTAAACAAAGTGAGTGATTTTGCTTTCTCTGAGAACTGAGTAGCTGTTAAACTGCTTCTCCAACAATTCTCCAACAGCTCCAAAATATTTTTCTCCCCTAGTGATCTGTCTTATTATTTCTGAGCTGCTGTGTGGCCACGAACATGATGATGCAGTGAGTTAGACCATCCATTTCCTGTTTTCTCCAGCGTTGGGGACATACTATCTTGAGTAGAGTGTAGCAGAATGTGTTGGTTTGGTCGTAAGAGTGGAGATAGCACAGGGAAAGATAGCAGAGCACTATTCAAACTAATCCAACATTAAAGATGTTGATTTGCATTAAAAATATGTATATATAATTGTAGGTCTGTATTTGTTTCCTTGTTTCTGCTATGATCTTGCTTCAGTAGTGAAATAGCTTGCAAACGGAGGTGCAAATTTAACAATTTGTTACACTCCATTGCCCACCGCCCTAAAAGACAGTAAAAATTGCTGAAAACATCCTGTTTCTAGCAGCCCTCAAAGGAAGTCATAGATGG
Organism: Anas platyrhynchos; assembly: GCF_047663525.1. Classification (NCBI taxonomy): domain Eukaryota; kingdom Metazoa; phylum Chordata; class Aves; order Anseriformes; family Anatidae; genus Anas; species Anas platyrhynchos. The sequence goes on along the minus strand of NC_092596.1, from coordinate 24,674,438 downwards.
TCTGCAATCTTGAAGGGCATTCTGATGAATACGCAGATTAGCTCTTCTCAGTTACCCTCAGTTTGGAATTTTGGAGTCATGGTCATCAATCTCTGTGAGCAGTAACTAAGAGAGCAGTAAAAGCAAAATGTGCTCAGATATAGAAAAATCAAAAAAATAATGAGAAAGTTGGGTTAGAAGGCAAGAAGCATTCATGGGTAATCTTGAAGGGAACTACCAAAGGATCTGCACTCCCCATCAGCAGTACAGCTTCCTCCTCCCTTTCTGCACCCTGTCCAGGATGTTCATGCTACTAACAATGCCCACTTGGTCATCCTTGCAAGCTTCTTATGTATTTTTATAGATTTTTCAAGAAACTTTTTTCTGTCTCCTAGGTTGTGAAGAAATGGACAGTCCTTTAGTACAGTTAATGGATGAAGCACGTAGGAACTGGGATAGGGGTTTTTTTTGGCATTTTAGTGACATGAATATTCAGGCTGTCCTGGGACATTCACTGGAAATCTCTTTTCTACCAAAGTTCTGAGCTTCCTAAGAATCCAGAAAGAGTTTACAAGCAGCAATTCAAAAAATGTTTTCATAGCCTTTGAAGAGCCACCCTGTATCTTCTGGTCCCCTTTTATGTTCGATACTTGTCAGAGCATTAAGATGAGTATTAATTGCTGAGCCCTGTAGGAAATGGGAGTGTTATGATGTGGTCTATAAAGGAAGATCTCACATATTTCAAAGCACTCGAGAAACAGACAAACCCAGATAACAACATCAAAGCTGACATTATGTTCTTATAAAATACACAGCATTTGGTAGAGGAAGAAGATTTCATAATATAGTTGTGTTTCTGGAAGAGAATAAAATACCAGTTTGTGAACGTTTCAGAGCTGCAAGAGCTGCACTGTTCACAGCCCCCAAGCTCAGTCATCAATCAAAACTCTCTGGAAGAGCAGTTCCAGCAGTCTGATGGGCAAGTGAGCAGTGAGGAATTACACCTGGGCCAGGGAGGGTAAACTGGTTCAGCCGGGCATTTGCCAGGTGTGTGGGAGGGGAGGAATTTGCAAATGCTTGCCAGGGACTGGAGTTGACGTTATCTTGAAATGATTTTAAAGTTCTTTGAAGTACAATTACACTTAACAGCTTTTCATTTTAATGCATTGATTTCTCAAAAGTAGGTATGAGCTAACCTGGAGAAAAAATAGTGTTTAATCTAGATTTGAAATTTTGAATCTTTATTGTCTGTCTCCAGACCAGACCAGGGTCTCCATGATAACATCCAGTAGTGAGATCTACATACAGATTGAGCCTCAGGTTTTATTTAAAAACTAGATACTTTGGGAAAAATAAAATAATAATAATAATAAAAAAAGACTAACAAGTTTGAAGAGCAACCAGTAGAAACTCCATCATGACCTGGTAGCTCATCTCCAGAAAGCAACTGTGTAAAGTGTTCATTAAATAAACATTATCCAGCTCTGGTGGAGAAGCAGCAGAAGTCCCAATGGAGAGATAGTACTGAATTACATAGATGAAGATTATCATGAAACAGACACATAAACAGCATGGATTCATATTGCACAAGAAGTCTACTTGATTGCTGAGTCTTTGGCTGTGCAGTCCTAGCAAGCACTCCACCAAGGCAGTTCTCCTGTGGGTGTAATTGCAGATGAGTCTGGAACAGCTTGGAGCCTGGGGTGAATGTAGTGCTCAGAAGCTGTGATATTTCACAGCTTTGCTGCAGGAAGCTAAGGACTGCTGGTAAGCCACTACTGACCAATAGTCGGTCCTGGAGCACAGCGCTCTCTGTGGAGCAGATCAGCTGCCAGGTCTGTGGCATCTGGTCTTTCAGAAGAAAAGATAAACTAATATTTTTAAGCTGTAGAATGGTATTTATTTTGCTCTTTCTATTGCCCACACATTCACATATCACTTTCTTTCTTTTCGAAGTCTTCTTTTCAAGCTCTTTTTCAGTGTGTAGGATCCCAACCATATACTAAACAGAAAAGAAAGGAAATCACTTGCTGAGCAGCCTTGCAGAAGAATGTCATGATCTAAAGTGCTCACCCTGCTTGCTGCAGTAAGGAAGGTATCCAGGTGCCTATGTGGGCCACTTCCATCACTTTATTGCAGTCCTGATGATTGGCTGGAGCAGAAATCTCTGGCTGGCATGAGTAGGAGAGGTGAAGAGCTGCAGCTGCCTTGAAAGCTACCTGCAGCTTTAGCATATCTTTTCTGACAATGAGCTTCTCACACATGGAGAGGTTGTCAATTCACCATCACTTCAAATGCAGGCAAAGCAGAATATTGGCCTATCTTTGTTCACAGCCCCATGCAACTGTAACAGCCGTTTCTGCACCTTTTCTTTTTTGAGATAAATAAATACTAGTTCCTGAATCAGAATTGGAGAGCTTAGACTGTAAAAATAAGCAGATGGCAATAGCCCAGAGATTTATCTGTGCTCTCATATGAGGTCTCCAATGTTGACAAGAGATGACTACTTTCATAACAGAAGGATTTTAGGGTTCAATTCCATAACTCAGTTTAGGCTGGTCTGAGTCAGGCTTTCCTCCGTCTCAGCAAGCGACATCAGTGACCAGAGTAACTTTTTTTTTTTTTCTTCATTTAGATTATACCCTGTTCATTAGCACAAATGAACTGAATGGAAAGAGGAAAATTGCTCCCCAGGCCCTGCATTTGGCAGTGAATTTTCTATATAAAAAGGAAATGCCTGTCTCTTCAGCTTTAATTGTTCATATTCTTAAGCAAACAAAGAGAACATAGTAAAGAGAGGTTCACGGTATTCTTCCTCTGAAGCCATTCATGTGCCTCTGGGAAAGATTTGGCTTCTGTGCTTGCCAAGCTAATCAGTGAAACAGAAAACACAGAACATTAATGCACATTTTAATCCCAGGCACTGCATAGTCACAAAAAAAAAAAAAAAAAAAAAAAAAAAAGAGAGAGAGAAAAAGTTTGAAAGATAAATCCACCTGATACCCATGACTACTTGACACTAAACATAAACACCTTGGACTAGAGAGAGAAAAGCAGAAGGGACATTTCCCATTTTAGTACCAGCAAGGACAGGAATAACAACTGGAAGAAGAATGGATAGGACCCAAGTTCCAGGTTGGACAAGCCCCAAATACACAAATTAATCCATCATCCAGTGTAATTAAGCATCACTGACATGAGCAGTGGGTTGCCAGAGCGGCCAGATGAACAGACGATGTGGCAGGCTTTCCACAGGTCTCAGTGTTAGCCTTGGCTCTGCTTGTACCGTGGATAGCATAAAGCCGACCAAAGGCTTTGAAATCCTGCTCCACGTTTCCTCTTGGGAAGGGCTTTCACTTAGCAACTGTATCTGAATCCTGACATGGCGTGGCTCTCCCTCACTTTGACAAAATATTTTGTGGCTGTGGGTTAGGTGTTTGGAGACAGGCACTGTGCGATGCACACAGTGGAGAAGGTCAGGCTGGAGTGTGGGGCAGCCTCCCCTCTCCTTCCCTCTCCTCCCCTTCCCAGCCCCTGCTTGCTTCAGTTGTGTCCCGGGCAGCTTCCCTGGAAAGACGGGATGTGCCATGAGCAGCAGCAGAGGTGACTCGCCTCTTCTTGTGAGCAGCTTGCAAGTGTTGCAAAAGCAAGAAAGAGTTTCCTAAGTTGTTCTCACATCTAGAAAAGGAGGAACCCTATAGGACTGTGATTTAGATCAGCCCCTCAAGTGAAAGAGATGGACGCAGGAAATCAGCATTCCTGTGACATCTTCTTGTATCGAGGCTACGGCCTCAGACAGGACTAGCAGCCTCTTATTTGCCAAGCACGACATCCAGCAGCTGAGCAAAGCTGCCCCAAAATCCAGAGGAAGATCAGAGAGTTTCAAGAACATTTTGAAGCTTCATTTGACATTTCCCTGGAGATAACAAATCTGCAGGTGCTGTGTGCAGGGTCATGCCCAGAGCGCCCGTCCAGGCTGCAGCGGCCAGGGGCTGGGGTTTGCTTCCCAGGACGCTCAGGTGTCACTGCAGGCACCCGTGGAGCCGCACGGCCACCGATCACGCCAACAGCCATGGGCAAACTGAGACTGTGTTGGGAACTGGAGATCAGCAGCTGCTTGATCCCCGAAACATGTGGAAGCCTCGGCAATTCTTCCGAGATGAAAGCACTGCGAACAGGTAACAGGCAGTAAACCTTCATATATTTTCGTTCTGCTTTGCATTTGTTCCACAGTCCTGGTTCCGGAAGATTTCAGATTAACTCCACAGAAGCAGTATTTGAGTTTCCATTTGAGTAAGTTGTAGAAACTATTGCAGATAAAGGAGCCTAGATTTACACATGTAAACATGTTTTGCCCAGTAATTGGAACTTGGAACAGTCTTCACAGAGTATGCTGGCTGGCTACTCTGTACAGCCACATGCTAGTTGGGTGGTTTGCCTATTTATTTGTTCCCTGGATTGTTTAGGACACTGGATGATTCTGCATCAGGAAGGAAAAAATGGCAAATTACTACCTTGGCCACAAAGTATTACAGAAATCCGTCCCTGAATAGCTCTGGAAATCTTTCTGTATTGCTTGGTCCCAGGTCCAGAGGTCATTTTCCAGTGCTCTCATTTAGCTCCTTAGACCTGAGATTTTGAGGCTGCAATTTTCCCAAGCACTGCATTTTGCAAACACACTCAAGCCCCGGAATTCTTTGCCTGCTTAAAGCTGTAGAGATGTGAGTGTGGTGCAGCATAGCTGTATGTCTGAAACAGCAGTATTTTTCAGCAGCTAAGGCCAGCCCCTCAAGTAAGTTCCAGCACTGCTCAGCAAACCTGAGGCTTTCCCTGACATTGAAAAATGCCCCTCTTTGCTTCTCTTCAGTTAAGCCAGTCCTCCTTTGCTGCAGTATTTTCCTGGACTGCCATGGAGAACATCACAGCCTGCAGCCCTGCTGCCTGCCAGTGTCCTGCACGGGCTCTCCTGCTTGTTGCCCTGGGGCAGGCAAAGCCACCTGAATTCCTTGCTGCCAGGTTTTTGTGCCCCTGGGCTGTCCGGGCTGTCCTGGGCGCGCCATCACATGGTGGCTTCATTTCTTCAAGAGCCTTTGGTGAGAAATCCAGCACGTATCTTTCTGGGGACCCGAACTGGCTGTACGTAGTGGGTCCTCCTTGTCCACACTGCCTTCTTTAAGCAAGAATGTTTCTCTAAAACCAAGGCATCCAAACATTTCCTCTAGTCAATCACCTTTCTCCACGTGTGTTAATTTTGTTTTTCAGGCTGCCTGGAAGGGAAGCTGGACGTGCTGATTTGAAGTGACTGGGATTGCCCCTGGCTCTTGTTTTAGAAAGGATGCCACATTTGCCATTTTGTGTTCCCTTGGTGGTAAGACAGGTTGAATTTACAAATTAAAAAGCACAGTAATTAGTGTTTTTGTATTTGAGCACTTTAGACCTTCTGGGGAATTACTGTTTGGAGTATGCTCTTCAGATTTCATTATTGTAACTTCATAACCTCTTTTGCCTGAATTAACTGAAAACTAAAAAATAAATGCGTCAGAGTGAGTGACTGACAAAAACAAATGTCCCTTTCTGATTGTTTTTGCTTCTGCTGCCACATGTTTGCAGGCACAGAGAGCTGTACCACTCACCCCCCCCTGCTGAATTTCTGACCCGCAGAGGCTTTCAGCTGCCCGTTCTCCCCACGAGGCTGTGGCTGCTTCAGGCATTGCCTGCTGCCCAAAGCCCTCCTGAGCCACAGCTCCTTGCACAGCTGCCCACAGGTACACTTGTCACCGTATTCAGGTACCCATACCAGGGGCCCGAGGGGTGCTTTTGCCCAAGCAGAGCTTGGAAGGACACTAATTGCTGCCAGCTTCTCTGTGGGACCATCCTTTGTAAGCTAATACATTTTTTTTTTTCTTTGTCACTTCTCTTCCTTTTCTCAGAGCTGCACAAAGAGACAGAGATTTGAAATGAATGCACACGTGGCCACTACAGCTTGAGCCTCATCTTCCTTCATTCCTCGCTTCCTCAGTACGTGAGTTATCCCAGCAAACCTATCACAACTTCAAATCAATCCAGGAGCAGAAATAATGGGCAAATGCAGGATGCCCTTGTTTAAAGGCAGGAAAATGCACAGCAAATGCTGAGGTGCTACTGAAATTTTTCTCACCTTGTCAGATGCATCCAAATCCCAGTTAATCAATTTGACTTCCTGGATGATGAGTGGAGAGGTGTAAATGAGAGGTCTCCGCTGTGTCTTCTGGTCTCTAATGCTTTGTCAAGGGCTCAAGGTGGCAGGATTCCCGTTACAGACTCTTGCTGGCAGAGTTGCAGCTCTCTGCCCTCAGATCCACAAGGCACTTGTAGATAGGCTTGGTTTTAAGACTGAAAAGTGAACAAGTTTTGAACTTCTCATCAAAGGCAACACAACTCCATGTGAATGCAGAGAGAAGTGTGCATCTAAATGCAGCTCCTGGATGGTCTCAGCTGAACTTGAGGGTCTCCTGCTTACTGTGTCTGTATTTTCACAGACAGACTAAAAGCAATACGCACAGGTTGGTGCACCGAAGAGCAGACTGCTTGCAGAGGTGAAGAAGTGTACAGTATCAGTATATGTACATGACACAGTAAAAATCGCCTACGTTCTCCATTCATTGTCAAGTCATTTTTGTTAGCAGTGAGTTTTCAGTTAAGGAAAAGATGGTTTGGGTTTCTCTTTTCTGTCCTATATTCCAACAGAGATTATGAAGAATGACCAGATTTAGCACCTACCTAAGAAGAAAACTTACCCTAAGGCGCGTTAAAGGCTTGGAGACTTCTGGAGCCAAAAGTCTACCACAGCAAAGGATACTGCATTCTTCAGCAATGTCAGGGTGGCTGCTCTTCCCAGAAATGGGGGCTGTCCCTGTGGACTGCAGAGTGCCTACCAGTGCAGTGAGCTGCGCTGGCGTACCCAGAGACTCCAACAGGACTTTGCTGTCTGCCAGTGTTATCTGCTGGTTTCATACCACAATGGATATCATGTGGCCAGATGTCAGATGGGAACCGAACACACTGTCAATGGCAGTCTGTGTGATTTTAAGGAGATAAAAAGGAAAAAAGAAAAAAATAAAGAAAAAAATAAAGGCTCAAGATGCAGACCCAAGAGGACTAGCTAGACAATACCCATCAGCTCAGGGAGAGGGAAGATTTACAATGTCATATTGGTTTTCTTTGTTCTGTCACCCAAATCTTTCAGCTGAAAATTCAAGGACTATCAAATCCATTTTAAAGCCTTTCTTTTCCAGCCACTCTGAAGTTCCATTATTAGTAGCTATTACGTACTTGCCATTTGTGTTTTGAATAATAAAGTCTAAATTGTAACAGTCCACAGAAAATCAAATGCAATTGCTATTGCATTGTTGGTCTTTTCTTGTTTTCTTTCTTTTTTTTTTTTTTTTTTTTTCTATTGAAGCCCTTTTTTATAAGACTTTTCCCTCCACCCACTTGCTTATGATGAATGTAAGTGCTCTTTAAAATATATGCTAATGGAAGATTTTAATCTGAAATAATGTGTCTGAAAGCACTGTTCCCATTTATATGGACAGCTAATGCTGGATCATACTCTGACCCTGGGGAAACTGTGCCTGAATATCACTGGAAGTTTAACTTACAGTTCCTGCCACCTGAATTTTAATTTGACTTAAGACAGCAAATGGATTTAAAATTTTGTTATAGTTTCTGTTTTGAATTTGAAATATCAGTTGTTTAGATATCTGACATTTTTATCCCAGGTAGGCAAAGCCTCCACACAGCTCTGTCTGGAGGGAGGCTTGAAGTCCCTGCTTTGTGAGCTGAGCTCAAATGGAATAGTAATTTGAAGGGAAGTGGTCTGGTGCAGAAGATCTTGCCCTGCAGTTCAGAATTTGTTAATTCAATCCCTGGCTATGCTGCCATCACCTTATGTAAACCTGAACTGGCTTTTTAAATGCAAGTCTCATGAGGGAGAAGGGGTGAGTAACCTACATGTTGCCCATCTGTATACATTAAAAGGTGAATGCAGGTATCATGCATGGTGATAAATATTTCAGGGAATTGGCTATGCCTTTTGTGCCTCGAAATATGACGATGATAACAGAGCAGACATCAATATTTGAGAGCAAAAGGAGTTTTCCTGAAGCTGGTAAGTTACAATGCCTCTGTACCTGTGTATCATTAATTCATCAGTCTAGAGGGCATCTAGCCCTCCAGGAGACAAAATGACCTTCTGACATTTAAAAGTAAGACACCAGAAGGAAAAATATTGAATGCCTTTAACATCTTCAGTCTGCAAAGTCTCCACAGAGACAGGCAGGTAACTTGAATTTTGCCCAAGAAAAAAATGCAGAACACTTGAAGCAAATTTATTCCACAGCACAGCCACTCCTGCTCCTAAAATATTTTCTGGTAGGCAAAGAAGCGGACTGGTGTCAGAATGACATGGAAGCAAACGCTGGCTGCTCCATAGGGTGCCGGAGGGGCAGTGGGGCCAGCAGTTGGTGCATGGTCTGGGAGAGAGCTTGCTGTGAGGAAAAAAAAACACAGGAACCTTAAAGCCAGAGCATGACAAGTTGCATTAATATGAATTATTTCAAAATAACTTGATTTAAATGAAATGTTTTAAACAGTGCCTTTGGAAACATGGCTGACTTGTTTTAGTCTCCACTTGGATTTCAGGTTGCAGTCTGAGACCTTCAGTTCATCCAGAAGTTCAGGCACACGCGTGAACGTCAGGTGCAGCAGAGCACCAAAACCTGTGCTAGCTCTGAAAGCCACAGACAAGTGCTGTACTGGGTCAGCTTACCAAACATCTCTGGACGGGGACATGCTGTGGGTTGTGTGCTGGCTGGCTGAGGTGGATGTGTCAAAGTTAGCTATCAGGGAAGTGCGCAGAGTGAGTGGGGTGGAGGAGGTGGACTGCTTCTGGCCAAAACTCTTCTTCCCCCTTCACTAAACGGGGGGCAGTCGTCCTGGGCAGGAGTGAAGGCCGGGGAAAGCAGCAAGCATCACCCAGCTTCTGGCCCATCCTCAGTGCAGAAACGAAGCAAGCAGTAAGGCATAAGTAGAAAATAGCAGGGCCAGCTGCAAAGGGGAAAGTCACTGTCCCCAGTCAGGAGGGCTAATAAGGATTATTGTTGTAATAGGAATACTGGAGACAGTGACTGCTGTGCTTCAGGTTTTCATTCTTCAGCAAATGAGTGCTAGACTGTTTCAAGAGGTTCTAGCACATATATGTAATTAAATAATTTGTACCTGAAGAAAGATAACACGCCTGGGATTCTGCTGGGAATTTGATTGAACTCAAAGCTTTCGTCTTGGAACATGCTTGCAGTTAGAAAGCAAGCAATAATGTGTGTCAGGTAAGACAAGCATGAGAAGATAATGAAATGGCTCTTGAGATGCAAGGGAATGGCCAGCTTCCATTGCGTGGTAACACAGAGAAAGCATGACTTTAGGAAAGAGAAAAAGACTGCGCTTGGTGCTGGCAGCCTGAGGAGAGGAAGGTCCCTGGGCGGCGGGGGAGGCAGCAGCCCCGTGGCCAGGGCACCGAGGTGCCACCACCAGCGAAGGACCACAGCTTTGCTAACAGCCACGTAATTCAGACCCCGAAGGGCTTGTCAGGCCTGGCCGATGTTTGCTGTGTGTGGAGATTATTTCAGCTTCCTTCAGCTGAGATCGCAAAGTTCACCTACAGTTAGGTGGCTGACATCTAACTTAATTTTAGTTTTTATGTATCTTTATACAACTGAGTGCTTTTTTTTAAACTAAACCCATTGCACAGTGTATGATGAAAAGTCTGCACTGTGTATGATAAAAGTCTGCAGCCATGGACAGAATCAGATCATAGGGGAGACTGGAAGTGGACAGAAAGCCAAACCTTTTTTTTTTTTTTTTTTAAATAAGATGTAAGCTACACGCAGGGTGGAAAATGAGAAAGACAGTAATCTCCACTTCAGAGATATGTCTTCTAAAATCTTTAACTGAAAACTAAGCTGCCTTTATGTTTTTGCAAATCTGTGTCAAAATCCATCAAGAGGGATCCAGGCATGGGAAAAAGCACTTACCTAAGAAGAATGCATCAGTGCTGCAAATCCACTAAGAGCCCCACTTCAAGAATTCAGACTTGGAGATTTTTGTGATTTTTTTTTTTCCTTTCCCATTAATTACTTTACCAGCATCTCTGCGCAGCCAGATGCTCCATACTGAAATGTCAGTGAAGGACCCTGTCCGTGTTCGATGCCCACCCCGTGCCCGCTGCCCCAGCCCCCTGCCAGCAGCCTGGCCGCAGGCTGTGCTGCAGCACCTGCCGTGTGCTCACTGGGACCGCACGCAGCCTGGCTCTGCGCTTCCCAGCCTGGGGACTTGACCCAGAGCCCAGTGAAGACAACGCAAAGATCTTCATTGAGCTCACTGGTCTTCCAGTCAAGCTTCTTGGCAACTGCCTTTCAGAAAGGTGCCATAGGCACTGAGTTTCTGTGCCAGCTGGTCTGGGAATCAACGTGTGGAGGAGACCAAGCTTTATCCTTGGCATCCGGGGCTGTGTGTTCTGGCAGCCCACACAGAGGAAGGCACCGTTCTAGCTCCTGTAAATGACTTTTGAGACCGACCAAATCTCTTGGAGTAAGAAGAAAAGAAATCTTGTTCTTTTTTCACAAGAACTGATGAACAGCTTCTGTTCAAAAGGAAGTGACAATTTTACTGCACAAGCATCCTATCTGCTTTTTCTTACACTTTCACAGTGAAAGCATAGCATGATCCTTGTAAAGGTAATACAACAGCACGAACTTCACTCTTCTAAATGTCACAGAGGAACACGTGAGTTATGCTTCCCATAGAGCTCTCTCTATAGGACAGTTCTGTCTTTGGACCTCTCCTTTATGTTCCTGCAAAGCACACGCGAACCCACGGCACAGAATAAACCAAAGACTCGCTAATCCCCGGCGTTGCTCGCTACCTCCACCCGTACATGCCGGGAGATGAATCGTGTGCCTCGGCGCTCGGGTCCACCCGGCATCCAGCTCTGCAGAGCCGCGGGCTGCCGGCAGAGCAAAAAATCGGTAAATGCTGCGGGAGCCGGCGGCGGGGAGCGCCCGCTCAGGGAATGGCCGTGGCCGAGGGGGCTGCCCTTGATCCAGCCCGGGCACCCCCCGGCTGCCCCCTGCGCCCCTGGGCTGCGGCCCGGAGGGGCCGGGAGGGGCCGGGCCGTGGCGGCGGCTGCCCGCGGTGGGGGAGCGCCGCCCCCCGCCTGCTGCCGGGGCGGGGGCTCGGGGCTTCGGCAGCGCCCCCCGCATCAGCGCCGCAGCTCGCAGCCGGCCCCGCTTCACCTCCGGCCCTCCGCGGCTGCTCGGGGGTGGAGCGCAGCCCCCGGGCCGGCCCGCCCCGCGCCCAGCCCGGCAGCAGGACCCTGGGGGTGCCTGCCGAGCCCCGGGGGCTTCCCGAGGAAAGGATGCGATGGGAGGATGGCACGAGGGGATGTAAGTGGCGGCAGGTATCAGCTTTTTTTCCTCCTGTTGTTTGGGTTTTGTTGGGGAACTGTGAATAACTTGTGCTTGCAACGCGCGTGCTCTTCTTTAAAGATTTATCCGGTGCAGAAAGTGAAGCGTTGATTTATGTTGAGAATGCAAGTAATTTGTCAGACTGTGGTCGGAAAGATGTACTTAAATTCTTTGGAATGAAAGCATCAGGAAGAAATTACTGCTAAAGCAGGGAGGTGTATTCAGCCAGCCTCTTGCAACCAGATCGTAGAAGAGCCGGGAAAAGTTGAACCAAGGTGTGACCTTCCTCTCTGGTCATTCAGACTATATTAAATTATATAATTGTATAATTTTTCAGTTGAAAGCTGAACTCTCGTATTGCATGCAGCCATAGTGTTCCAGCTCATCAGGGTAATCTGCATTTAAACACTGTCTCAGGAAGACAGCGTGGCCATCTCTGCTGCACCTGTGGTCTAAAGCAACAGCCAGTGCTGACAGCTTCAACAAGCACCTCAGATAACATTTTAGTGGGTACAGAAAGATCTGAAGAGAAATTCCACGTCAGAAAATCAAGTTGTAGCTCCGTCATCTTTCTAAGCTCTTCCATTCCCCTTGTCCATTTGTTCCTAGAGCCTTCCTTGGAAGAAATAAGGTTCAGCCATGGAGTGGGCCAGGTCAGAAGGCTGATCCATCTGGGAAAGCTGATTATTTAATTTTCAGCTGGAACAGCTTCTTGATTTGATTGTACAGGTACCTAGACATAGGCACAAAAGAAAAGCAGTAACCAAGTCCTCCTTCATTACCCACATTTAAGGCTGTGGCACCCTGATCACTGTGAACTATCTAGAGTGCAGGTCCTGCAGGTAGTCCATGAGAAACAGGCTTCTCAGTCACATGGGCACTTCAGAAAACCTGTCTGCACGTTTTTTAAATTAAATAATCAGTCCTGAGACGTTTCTTGATCTGTTTTGACCCATGCATTGTAGTAGTTTCTCGAAACTCAGATTCCATTACAAGCCTCTCTCTCAGGGTAGCAAAGACAATTGTACACATGAGATGCAGGGAAGGCAGTGGGTGTTTTCGTCTGTCATACCACAGCATCATCTCTCAGGCTCAGTGATGGCATTTCAGTGCAGCATGAATATCCCAGATGTGCTTGTTCAAAGATGAAAGTGGTTCTGCTAGAGCTGACTAAAACTGACTGTCTTTGTTACACGTACACTGCGCTACCTTTACAGATCACTGTGGCTTCCTTTCATTGAAGAGTGAAGAATGATCGCCTTGGTGTATACCACAGCAGACATTAAAGAGGCGTGGAGAACCGCGTGCACCTTTCCCAGACATGATAAACCTCACAGGTCTTTTAACGCCCCAAGTGGAGCAGAGAGACTGTCTGCTCTCCCCTTGCAGAAGTCCAGGTGAATGTAATTCTGGATGCTCTCATTTCTGGTGTGAGCATCAAGTCCTTTCTGGGTTGTGCCAAGCTCCTGGTCTCGGAGATGTGTCGCTGCAATGAGTGCCCTGTGCCAGCCGTTTTCTTCAAACAGGATGAACGACCCCTTTCCTCAGTTGCAGCTCTCATTTCAGTTTCATAGCAGCACCCCAGCACCATGTCTTGTGAGAAAGTCAGATTAGGACCTGCTCTAGGGCTGGGCAGATACTGAAACAGGGAATAATGAGGTCAGGTATAGAGACCGGGATTTTCTGCCTGTTGCACTAGAGCTGCTTTGCTCTAGCAGAGTCCATGAGCATTTGTCATGCTTCCTGTCCTTTCAGGGTTATTTCATGCATAAATTTGCCCAGGAAACTACCACTGCCTGTACTCAAAATTTCTTCTTCTCTTTGTCTCCTGCATAATTGCACCTTCCTCCCTCCCCAAGTTGTTTCACATCCACTGCTTTTGAGGGCCATCCTCTCGTAGGTCCTCTGTATTCCCAACACTCACCAATGTAAGCAGACAAGCAAAGGAGATGTTATTATGGGAATGTATGGGTACGAACACACATATGCTGCTTACTTCTGTAAGAAATCCGTTGATCCCTGATTCTTGCTCAGTGATATTTGCAGCTGAGGTCCAGAGGCAGGAGCAGGTGGTGTGTTAGAGCCTGGGATCTGCTGAAAGCCTGCTTCAGGTCCACCACCTGCTATGCAGTGAGGTCACTGCCCTCAGCAGCCTGACAGTTTGCTGTGTGAGGAGGTATTTCAGGGAGCTTTTAGAGATCTGAAAGCACTGATTATTAATCCTGCACTCCATATGAGGTCCATTGATTTGTGCACACAGTCATGGAGCTTGACGGGAATTGCATGTACAAAACAAACCGTCTCTCCTCTCTGAGAACCTGGAAGAGTTTCTAAACAACTTTCTCCTCCTGTATGCAGCATATCCAGAAATACTGGTGTGCGTGGTTCATAAGTTCCACCCAACACCAACAGATCAATGCAATCTAAAATAATCAGAAATATGTAAAAACAATAAAAGGAGGCCTAAAGGTGAGTAAGCAGAGATTTTTTTGTCTAGTGAATTGTTCTGGTGCATGTAGCATTATGTACTGGTTTGTATATGGTATAAGTGTGTAGTCTGGAACTTGCATGCCACTTTTATTGCTAAGTCTCACCTTTTGCAGGAGAGACTATTTTCTCACTGAAAATGAAATGCCTGTAAGCAGAATTCGGCTGTTGTTTAGAAGAGAAAATATGAAATAGACCAAAGTTGACTTCTGATGTGATTTCCACATTCTGAACCACTTTGGGATAATTGCTGGGGTTAGATGCAGACAAAAGCTTCTTGTGCTTTTAAAAGTGGTATCCCAAATGGCTCTGTCTTTATGTTTCAACAGGGAAGAACCAGGTGTTTTGAAGTAGAGGATGAAAGCACCAACTGAGCAGCCTTCTCTGAAAGTTGGAGGAAAAGTGGGCTCAGCTGAGAACAAATTAGAACAAGCTGACATGGAATTAAAGCAATTTCAAGCTCCATCTGAGGTTTTCCTACATTTACTTCATGTAATAACTAATTATTCTTTCCAGCCAACCTGTGGAGCTATTACTGTTCTTGATATATGAAGGGGTTGAGGGTGTGCAGTGCCAAACCAGCCCCTTTCCAGTGTGCCTGTTGAAAATGCTCCCCAGTGCTGCCTCTGCCCCTGAGGAACCCATCACACCTTAGAGGCTCCCTTTGGCTTTGCACTTAAAGATATTGTTCATAATGCCAACTGCATCTTCATCAGCTTCCTAGAGAACCGAGCAGTTGAAGCAGACGGATCACTTGCTATGCCAGCTAGAGCTGTGGTCCCAGCTGCCCTGAGTGATCAGAGCCTGGCTAACCCGCCATGCTTCACTCCCTGCTGTGGTCGTACAGGCCACAGATGAGAGGTTTTCTTGAGGAGTTTGACCATTACTCTTCCTCGGTCAAACTCATGTCAGTATACCAAGCAACTAACAGGACCACCTTCAATTGGACAGACAGCCGCATTGTGGAGTGGGAGAAATTTGCGGAGCTGGCTAAATATGAGCCAGAGTCCCAGAAGCCAACAGTGAAGGCTCTCCTCATCGTGGCCTACTCGGTGATTATCATCATGTCGCTCTTTGGGAACATGCTGGTGTGCCACGTGGTGCTGAAGAACAAGAGGATGCACTCAGCCACCAGCCTTTTCATTGTCAACCTCGCGGTCTCTGACATTATGATCACGCTGCTCAACACGCCTTTTACCTTGGTAAGTGGCATGCTGTGCTGTCCTTTCAGCCAGGAGGGACATCTCGTGGAAAGGCTCTGCCTGGTGGTCGAAGGCTCTCTGCGCGTGCTGTTCTAGGACTGAGGCATGAACCCAACAGAAATAAGTCTGATAGACAACTCTGCCAGGCAAGTAAAACTCTGGTCAGGAAACTGTGTGCTTCCCTTGCTCTTCTAGACTCTATTTCCTAAAAGACTCCGAAGTCTCTCCAGGTATGCTGCTGAACTGACAAATCAGAAGAGCTTGGGGAATGGAGAATAGGTGTCTGGATATGTACGTGATACTAACATACATGCTGGGAGATTACAAGGTCAAACTTAAGACTTAGTGGGTCAAAACAACTTGAATGCTGGTTGTACTTAGGTAACTGGAAGAAAGAAGGCAAGTTCTTCAGATCTACCAGATGGGTTAAGTCTTCAGTGAAAGTTCTCCAGACCTGCAGGGAGTGGTTGTGTGAGCAAACCATGGTCCGCTTTTTCCAAATAAAATTGTCAGTATAATCAAAAAGTTATTACCATTACAAATGATGTTTATGTGATTAAGCCAGGAGGGCTGCAACAGGACCACTCATTTCAACTATGTTTTTTAACCTTATAAACTCTTCTGTAAAGTGTTTTGAAATCCAACATAGCTAGCTGGGTTTCAGGTGAGGCTGCCCAGACAGCCAACCAAAAAGCATGAGCTGGCTCGGGTGCTGTCCAGGGGCTTTCCCTACGGATTTCCTTACTGATGGCTTGTTTTCCCCTCAGGTTCGGTTTGTGAACAGCACGTGGATCTTTGGGAAGGCCATGTGCCACATCAGCCGCTTCGTGCAGTATTGCTCGCTCCACGTTTCCACGCTGACTCTAACAGCCATCGCCCTGGACAGGCACCAGGTGAGGCACTGCTTGTCTGCACTTCCCTTGCAAGGCTCCTCCCAAGCCCCTGCCAGCCTTGGCTGAGCCGGTGGTTCAGGCTTTATTTTAAACGGGAGCCTTGAAAGACAGCAGAGCTGCTGCTGAATGAAACACATTTGTTCAGCTATACAGGGAATTTTTTCAAATATTTTCAGCTTTCTATCCCTAAAGCCGTAAAACACTGGTCTGTGTCATTCTGAGCTTAAATTCTGACCTCATCACCTGTTTGTTCTTTTGTTCTTCTTTTTCCACTGGGCATTTGCTGCATCATCCAGATGCAGGGCAGATTGAGTTGGTAGCAATTCTCGTCTCACTGTAGCAGTGAGTAAAAAGCAATCCTGATGTTAAAGTTCTAAAGCAGAGGATTAAAGTGTAACTGTGGGACTGATGCTGGACCATAAAGGGGAGTGGCAGAGTGAGAAACTTCTGTTGGCAACACTGGGAGGACACGGAGCTGTGAGAAGACTACCTGCCATCTGCCTACAGCCAAGCTGCATCAGTTGCTTACTTACTGTAATAAATACTCGATGTACTGCAAGTAGACAAAAGAGGAGGTAGACCAGGGCAGTGCTTATTTCTAGCAGTCACTCTCCTTTCCTGTATACACCTATCAGCCAAAATGATGTTCTTCAGACTTTGAGCTTTTATAAGCTTGTTATCTTTTAATCTAACTCAGGAAATTTCGTAAAAGGTGAGTTAATCCCTCAAAACATGGGAGAAGGGCTCAGCTTGATAGGTTTAGCTAGTACAGAGGACATTTTGTAATGTAATTTATATAGAATAAATGAATGTACTCATTATTGAAGAGACTTGTGTAGATTTTTTTTAAAGTAACCTACAATTTAAAGAAAATTAGTCTCACAGAAGAAAATAGAGAAAAAGTTTATTTGAAAGCACTTCTGAAAAGTTGAAGGGTTGCCATTTTCTAGGTCACTCTAATAAGCAGGACATTTTCCTAATCATGGATGTTATTTTCTTAATAGCATTAGATCATGTGAAAAATACCTCTGCTGTGTGTACTGGTGGAGGCTTTGCTTTCCCATGAGATAAGAGTCACTGTGAAGTCTTTATTACAGGTCATTCTGAACCCACTAAAGCAAAGGATGTCACTAACAAAAGGAGCGCTGAGCATTTCTGTTATCTGGCTGATGGCAACCTGTTTCTCCCTGCCACATGCCATCTATCAAAAGCTTTTCCAGTATAACTACAGGTGAGTTCCTCCCTGGCACATCTGACCCCTTCCAAGCAAGAAGTCTTGCAGCCTTCAGCTGCAGTGGTGGTGGCTCTTAGCAGGCAGAGCTCCTGGAGGGGCTCCCAGGTTTGGGGGGGCAGGCAAGAAGTTGGTGGAATCAGTGGGAATTTGTGTCTGAATAAAATCTAATTTCCTATGGCAGAGGTGGCTGCTGTGAAGAGCCTCGTGGCTCACTTCAGTGCACATATGCGCTCAGGACCTCAGTTTGTCTTCATCTCCCCAAAATCAGGACGAGTGGGTCAGTCTCACCTGTGCAGCCTCGTGCTGGTGGTAGGCTGTAAGGCGCAGGTGGGCAGGTGGTGCCCACCTGCTCGGGGCCTTCTTGAGTTTCATTGCACCTTCAGGGTGGGCTTTGTCCCCAGTTTCTCCCAAGGGCCTTTCCTCTTCCCTCCTCACACTCACTCAGCTATTTAGTCCCAAGAAGACCACGTCTGTCCAACTTGCCCAGTACCCAGACAAGGAGGAAGTGGAGAGCAGGTGCAGCAGTTTGAAAAAGAAAGAAAATAAAACTTAACATGTAAACACCTGGTACTTGCTTTAGCAAGACTGTACAGAAAACCACCTGAAAAACTGTTTCTAGTATGCTTCTTTGTCTTCCCTAGCAATGAAGAGGGCTCTTTGCTTGGCAGAACACAACAAAAACTATTAAAAGAAGGTAAAGTGGAATTTCACACCCACGTGAAGACTTCTGAAGTATCAGAAGAAAGTGAAGGTTCTGCTCTGGAGAAAAAAAATAAAAATAAAAAATATGCTTATCTTCTCATCTACCTGTTAGTCTAGTGAGGGCTTTCATTGTTAGGAAGTCACCCTTTCTACTAGGGAGAAACAAAGAATCAGAAGTCTTGTTTGGGTTTGCCCTTGCCATCTGTTTTTCCTCCACATTGTCCGATCTACTGCGGTCCTCTTGTCCTCACAAGCCTCAAGAGCGGCACGTGGCAGGAATGCCGACAGACCCATGCGAAGCTTTGCCCTGGGTGCACAACATAGGTCAGGAGAACCCACAACCCACAGCACGCCTGTGGTGTCACTGCAACCTCCTGGCCACAGAGTAGGCCATAATGCCACGTGGTGTGTGGTTTTCGTGGTGCCGCTTCGTATTGCTGCTGCCTGCGTTTTGCAGGAATGCCGGGCTCCAGGCCAAGGGACTGGAATTTTCAGCCTGAGAGCTGAGTACCAGGGAGCAGAGTAAGAAGACAGCAAGAGAAAGATTTTTGTTGTAGATATCGAGCTTCTGTATAAAGGACAAACGTCTTTCTCCCTACAGCATGGCCACTTCTCTCCTATCAGTGTGACAGGGAGAGCATTCAACTATTCGCACAGGCTTTTTATAGCTGTTTGCGTACAGGAGGATACACAAAATAGGAGAGTGATCAGGGCTTTCACAGCTCTTCCTTGCTTGTGCTTATAATTTATTTGCTGAGAGATGCCTTACGGGGGATATAAGATCTTCAACCGCTTAGACTTTGTAAACAAAGTGCCGGGTTACTCCAGTGCTTGCATTGCTTCGCAGCTGCGCTCAGGCTATTACTGAACGAATTGCTTATGAATGAACAAATGCCGCTATCTCTTTCACTGCACCTGTCTCTGCTCATCCTTTAGTGTGCCCAAAGGAAACCTAGCCTCGAGCTGGCATGAGGCAGCTCGGCGATATAAGGACTTCCAGGACACGTTATTCTCATCGCTGTTTTCCATTGAATAAAAATCCCAGTTGTAATATCGCCCATAATAGGTCCTGTGGGGCAGGAGCCCCTGAGACATCCGAGCGGGGAGCTGTTCCTCCCATGGGAACAGGGATGGGCTCCAGCAGCGCTGGATCCCGCTGGCTGCGGCGTGCGGTGGCGCGGCCAAATCCGTGGTGACCCCGGGCTCCACCAACACCCAGCGGTCTCTCTGGCCTCGCTCTCTGCCAGCCGCCGTCCCTGAGCAGGCAGGAGCTGCTTCTCACGCCTGCACCATCCGCAGGCCAGCTGGCAGCCCCAGGGCACGGCCTGGCCTCCCCGTGCCCCCCAGGAGGAAGCGCGGCTGCTCTCCTCTCCCATGAGCATCCTCGGAGCCCGCTGTGGCTCCGCTCTGAGCTCTGCTCCCTGCCCTTCGTGCTACCTCTTCACAGGCGCAGCTCCACTCACTGAAGTCCTTTTCCAAGCCATCTTCTATTTGTGGCACAAAAGCCAACTCCGAGGGTTGAAAACAGGATATTAAAGATATTAATCAATACTGCAGCAAATAATGTGGCTTGATGGAGGCTAACAAGTGAACAGAGGACAAGGTTTGAAGAGAAAAGGGCAAAATGGAGTAAAAGAAAAAAAGCAGGGGAAAAAAAAGGAAAGAAAAGGAGAGAACATCCACAGGAAATAAATTTCTGAGTGCCCCTTCCTCTTAAGGTGTTATTGTTTCCAGGCATCTGCTGTGCCATGTGGAGGAACACTTGGTTCTCTGCAGGGGCTGTTGAGGTGCGTGTGCTGAGAGCAGCAAAGCAGCGAGAGAAATGCTAACAGAGCATGTCTGTTGTGCTGAATTTGGCAGGTTAGTTAATTTCTGTTGAATTAAGCTATCAGATATAGTTAAACTATTTTTTTAAAATTTATTTATTTTTCAGCTATTGTTTTTATTTATTTATTTATTTTTGTTAGTTTGCCACCAGAAGTTAAACTGGTGTTCAAGTTAAACCAGCGTTAAGCAATCCGTTTTTCCAATAGCTGTGCCTGTTTTAGGAGGCAGTGGTAAGGTCGCTGGAGGAAACATGATGGGCAGGACACGAAGCCGTGCTGTCGGGGGTGCAGGTGGCTCTGCAGGGGGCACCTGAGCGCTCCCTGGTGCAGCTCTCGGCCTCCAGCCCCTGCAGGGGAGCCCCGGACAGGAGGGCGGCTCAGTGGGGTAGTGGGGCCCTCAGGGTGCCCTGGACCTGGCTGCAGGTCCAGCGTGGCAATGACAAGTGGGAGCTAGGGCAAGCAGGCTGCAGCGATGACCCAAGCATGTCCTGAAACTCTGCTGCGTCCCGGTAGTATCGGGTCAGTTGTGCGTGGCCAGACAACTGCTTGAACAGGCCATCCACAGTAGGAGTAATGCATCCTGGGCTGGATTTCTGGGTGGACACATTTAGGGAGACCTGGGCATCATGTGTGCTTCACCTGGGTCTGTAGGAATCACGTACAAGCTGGGAGAAGAGCAGGGAGTTCAGTGGTGCTCGCCCACTATCCCCTCTCCTCCTGCATTGGGATTTTCAGGAAGAGAAAGGTGACACTGCTGTGTCTGTGCCCAGGCATGCGCAGATCTGATCAGTTCAGTGCTTCTTCCACAGGAGCCCATTTTGTAAAAAGGGGCCTTCAGGAGCAGCTTCTTGCCATGGTAAGGGGACTCATCCAATTAAAATCCACTGCAGCTTCAAAGAAGAAACTCCACATTGTCATTATAAAACTTTCTTGTATCAGACAACACAACAATTGAGGAAGAAAGGTGATACAAATACACAGTAGCCAGTCAGCGTCAGTGAGAAAGATGTGGAGAACATCATGAGAGAAGGCTTTCTGGGAAACTGAAAATAAGCAATTTTGAATTAGCTTTGTTTGGTTGCGATTAGCAATATCTGGCCCTCCTCTGTCAGCATTACAAGCCAGAGGAAGTGGTTGTGGGTGGTGTGAAAGCCCCTCTATGGTTTGCCAAATTAGCAGCATCCATTTACGAAGCAATGTCCACACGCTATATACGTATTTCTTTGTTTTCAAGGGAAGCCACTGTCCGGAGCTTGTGCGTCCCTGATTTTCCTGAGCCTGCAGAACTGGTCTGGAAGTATCTGGACCTGTCTACCTTTCTCCTCCTCTACCTCCTGCCCCTGCTCATCATCACCGTCACCTACACACGCCTGGCTAAGAAGCTGTGGCTCCGCAATGCCATCGGAGACATCACCACGCAGCAGTATATCACCCACCACAAGAACAAGAAGAAGAGCATCAAGATGCTGATGCTGGTGGTGGTGGTCTTTGCCGTCTGCTGGTTCCCTCTCAACTGCTACGTGGTGCTCATCTCCAGCCTAGGCATCAAGACGAAGAACTCCCTCTATTTTGCTCTGCACTGGTTTGCCATGAGCAGCACCTGCTACAATCCTTTCATCTACTGCTGGCTGAACGAGAGCTTCCGCTCGGAGCTCAAGTCCCTGCTCTGCATGTGCCAGAAGGTGCCCCAGCCTCGGGACAACGTGCTGCCGCCTGTGATCACGTCCTGCCGAGAGGCATGGATGGAGCAGGCCAGGTGCAGGAAGGGACCTTCCTCCCAGACCATTTGCTCCACTGTCAACGTCCAGACAGCCAACACCGATCTGTGAGCCAAAGGGCAGAGGTGAGTTGGTTGGTGGACATCAAAGGGCATCTCCCTGCTTCTTCTCAGGAATCCGTGTTGCTGCTCTGGTTGATTATCACTGCTTTTCACATATTATTTACTGGTATCACAGTAGTACCCACACTGGAAACACAGCCTTTCAAACACCCTCCCTCTAAGCCCCCAGTTGAAACTGGTCCAAGGAGCAGGCAAGCATGCAGGGGACATGGGAGAACATGGATGGGGTGGTTGCTTTGCCGGGGACTCCCATCACTGTAACAGCACAGGCTGTGGGACCCCTAGATTTACAGAGGAACAAGTGGATGGAGCGACGTGCTGTGCCCAGCACACAGAGCTCCGAGCACCCAGACCTCCACCCTCAGCGGCACCCGGGGAGCAGAGTCAGTAAACAGGAAGGGATCGTCCCCACACTGCAGCTTAGACCGGAGCTGTGCTTCATAACTAGACACAATTTCATATAGTCCAGTGAGAATTCTTTCTAATTTCTATTATAAACCCATTAATTCATCAAATAAACCTACACAGGAACTAAAGGCCACAAAATATTGCATCAGGGCTGTAGCATTCACTAACTGAAGAATTAAATTATTCTACATAATTGCTAATTGTAAGAGAAATTCATTTAGACAGCTGAATTGACTCAGAGTAAGAGGGAAAGTTTTGTTTACAATCCTGGGAAGAATACAGTTTAATTTAGATGTGCTTGGGAGGTAGATGAAGAAAAGAAGACGGAACAAAGGAAAGGAAAGAGAGAGGAAGAAAAAAAAAAAAAAAGAAAAAGACAAGAGACAAAGAGGCGGGCAGAAACCAGATTTGTTATGTGATTTGAAAGCAGTGTTGGGCATTGGGAACAGGATCTGCTTCTGACCTAGCCAGAGCTATCCCCTCCCTATCATGTCACCCCTGTAATAAATTGCACCAAGACTGGAGATCAAGAGAGGCTGAAACAGTCCCACAAAATGCACTGCTCTAAAGTTGAGAACCCTTAAAGCAAGCCTCAAAATGTGTTCATTGTGCTCTCCACAAGTTGTGCTCAGTATGTCTTTTCATAGTCCCCTTTATGTGTGCACACTAAACACATGGTTTCGAAGAGATCCATCTTTCTACAATTTCAATTGTACGCTTTACTTACAGGCTTCTATGAAATAACCATAGCAACAATATTAACATGATATATTCCATGAGAAACATGGCTCTCACTGTAATTCTGTATTTTCTTGTGATGTTTGTCCAAGAGTGCTGGCACAGACTGGCTGCCTATTTCCCTAGAAAGAGCCACACTTCTGGGGAGCAGCGAGCCAGCCCTGGGGTCATACCTCCTGGCATCCCCTTGGTACAAGAAATGGTCTGGGAGCACCTGTCACTTCTGTTGGTTATGGGAGTATTGGAAGCCTCTCAGAAATCTCTTAAGCTCGTCTCAAGTCCAGATTTATTAGTGTTTTTTTTTTTTTTTTCCACTTTTTTTTTTTTTTTTTTTTTTTTGCTTTCTATCTTTAAATGGCTTCATGATCTTTTTCTGGAGGAATCAAAGACCTCAGTCCAAAGCAGGTCCCTGTTCATGCCTTGGTTTCCTGCCAGTCCCCTGCCATGCATTTAGCTGTCTCTTGCTATGAAAAGTAACTCAGCTTTTTTCCTTAGATCTGTAAACTGTAGCATGTCTTTATTGCTGAGATTTTTCTCCCCTAAATGGGCATGATGTAAGAGCTGTCTGTATTGCATCTTTGTAATGACTTTGCTATCTGGACTGACAATTATCAATGCCTGAATGAGATTCAAAACCTCACACGCTTTACTCATTACCTAGGGGCTCTTATATCACTTGAGGACGGATGCACTGGCTAATCAGCTTGCAAGGAAAGGTTAGGATGCATGACTTGGAAAAAGAAAAAAAAAAAAAAAAAGGAGGAAAGCTGAGCTATGTTGTTTGACGTGGGAAGGTACAGTGACTGAGGGGCAAGAGGGTGCACCTCTGCTGATATGCAGGGACAAGGCTTGCTCCTACCATTAGAAGGCTTACCTGGCCAATGTCTGGAAGAAAATACTTAAGAAATCTGCTTTTGCTAAAATGTGTCAGGGTCGAGCCTACTTAACAGGTAAATAGATGCTGAAGTGCTCAACACTTTGTCTTCAGACACACGCTCACCCGTGGGAATGGCTTCCTGAACGGTGCTGCATGTCCTGCACCATGGCTGTGGCCAGCCTTTCACACCAGGTGCTCCCGTCCCCCCCCGCCCCAGCAGGCTGCCGGGGGCTGGCTGTGGCTGGGTGGGCAAGGCAGGTGTGCCTTGTGCCATCAGTTCCCCACGGCCCTTCTGGCCCTGAACACCCTCAGCGCTGGGGTGGTGGGGTGGGCAGAGCAGTCCCAGGCAGCCTGACCGCCGCGCAAGCCCTTGTCCTGTCCCTGGCCAGGCTGAACCGGCCTCTGCCGCTCTGGCTGTGGCCCTTGGCAGCTCGCAGGTGACTCAGATTTATCACTGCGGGAGGCAAGATCCCGAGGGCGAGCCTGGAGGACACAGTCCCAAGACGGCGACTTACAGGAGCCTGCTCTGCAGGAACTACCCGAGCACACGCAAATCAGTATGCAAAGATTCAACAGGGAAATGTCTGAGTGATTAACAACCCAGATTTACTCATGTTAGCTCATGCCAAATGTATCCAACTGCCTTCAGCAGAGTTGCTGATGAAGGCGATAACAGAGAACACAGTGCAGAGGATACCTGAATTCCAGAGACAAATCCCCTTATATAGCCCCACCACATAATGAACAAAGAAACCACAAAATGCCAACTAGATGAGGAAAAGCAAAGCAGAAAAAAATGCACAATGAGTCAGAAAATTAGCTCAGGAAGGAGAAGCAGAATAGAATTATTAGCAGTTAGCTCTTCAAGTTGAAAACAGTACAGAAAGTCTGTTCAAAGGAATAAATGGAAATGTTCTGTCCGATCCAGATCAAGCCCTGAGAAGTGGGAATGCAGCTGGGCCAGCACCAGAGACCATCCTCTTGCACTGCTGTAAAAATTAGCAGATTTGTTCATGCTGATACCCAGAGGGAGAAGAGGGAGAAAAACCCCCAAACGTCACACAGGAAGTTTGGATGCAAAGTGCACACCTAGAATTAGCAGCTGGAAATTAACGAACAGACAGCCGCTGCCGTGGCCAGCAGAGAAGAGTTTCTCCCGCAAGTCAGGGAAGATTGCTCTACCCTCTCACCAACCGAAAAGCAAACGCCCATTTCCCTCAAGCTATCACCTCCTACATTGTGGTGGGGAGAAAAATTCCTCTGATCTCCCCAGATTTTGGATGAAGCCCAAGCAAGAGTACTGAAGGGATAAGGACAGGGTTCTAATGCCCAGCATAGAGTCAGCTCTCATCTTCAAGATTCAAGGCTTTTCACAAAGCTGTCCTGTCCCACCGCTGCTCAGCAGTAGTCCCTACCCAAATTCCGGGGATGTTCCTACATCCTGAGTTTGATCTCCAAGCACACACGCCTTTCCAATAACAGCCGCTCCACGTCGCTTGTCCTGAGCAGCTTCTGCAGGTACGCCAGCGGCAATTTTGCTGTTGGCCATACCACGTTTTGGGTGTCTGCGCAGGAACAGAACTGCAGTCCCTGGCAGAGCTGTCAGGACAAGCAGCCGTGCAGGAGCAGATCCCCGGATGCTGCCGAAACCCCGGTGCGGGTCTGCCTGAAGCACCGAGCTGCATGAGGAGGGGGTGGCACGGGGTCAGCGTGCCCAGAGGAAGGCATGCAGGAGGCTGTGCCTGATGTGCTGCACTGCAGCAAGCCCTTCCGAAGGGGCTGCTGGATGTCTCCCTCCAGATCAAAGCCAAAGCATTTCTTGCTTCACCTCCTGTCTCCCCTTACTGTATTTACTCCTCTGCCCCCAGTAATAGGGGTTAAAGTAACACCTTTGGTCTATACAAAAAAGTTTTTTTCTCCTGTGAGTCAAGAGTGGCCAATAATGCCTTGTTTGGCAATGCTAAACTGTGTGATGGTCTCCGCAATGAGCCGCCAGTGAAGAGCAGCTGTCACTTATCAGAGGTGACAGGGAAAAATATAATAAATAATCAAAAAATAATCAACGGGCTGAATCCCACAGAACCCAAGTGCTTGGTTTTATAACACAATAGTCTGTCACTTGGAGAGGCCTTTTTTTTTTGTTTCTATGACAGCCCTCATAAAAATCTCCTTGGCAGATAAGAACAGACAAATTGCTTTATAAAATCGGAATGATGGACCATCTAATTTGTCTGCTGGAGACAAAAACAATTGCTTTATGGAGTACCATAAGAGACAATCATAGGGAGTGTCCCGTTTAATGGAATTCTTGCTTATTGACTTGAAATTAATGCTGCTTTAGTGTATATAAGTTTATATCCTCACCAAGTGTCTTGTCTGTCTGACCTACCTGCATGCTTTCCTGGTGCACTTAAGTAGCTAATCCATATCATGTCCTGGCAGGCTGTCGAACCTCGGCAATCTCTTGCAGAAAGGATTTCCACTCTGGCAAGGAGCTCTGCTGGGTACGTGTAGCTGGAAGCTACAGTGATTTTCAAGACATGATGGTTGACAGCTTCATGCCATTCTAGCAGAACTGCACCAGATGCTTCTGCCAGATCCGCAAAGTCTTGTGGCTTCTTCTTCTTTTTTTAATTGGTTGGAAACAGGAGTGCTGAGAGACTAACAGGCTGACTCCCGTCCTTACCCCTGCCCTCAGAGTGGTTCCAAAGAATGTTTTTCAATGTGGTGATAGGCGCTTTATGTACATAAATGTATATAAAGACTTTGTTCAAATCCTCACTTGTAGCCAGCTCTAGTATGGTAATCAGTGTAATTCCAAGGCTGCCAGACTTTGGATGTTGTTAAGGGGATAATTTATGATACATTGCAAAAATGATGGTGGGTAAGCATTTGAGCAGCAGATCTTGTTCCTTTTCTCAAGACAGAAATGATTGCTGGCTGCCACATCTTGTCTTGGGCAATTTCAAACAGGAGTTAAGTGACCAATGACCTAAACCTAGATTCTTTCTCCCTTCATTGCTCTCAAATCCTGTTTGCCTTGGCTCTGAAGGGGAACAGGGGGGAGTGTGTTGGAGAGGCTTGTCCCCAGCTGTCATGGCTTTCCTTCGTGCTTTTGCAGGCACGGCGACACCGAGCTCTGGCAGAGCAGCAGTGCGGCCGGCAGCAGCTGGCAGCTTGTGCTTCTTTCCTTCTTCCAGTCACTGAGGAAGACAAAGAAGACTGAACAAAATAAAGTATACTGCAGATGGAAGAAATGTACAAAGCAAGCAAGAAAGAAGTTTGGTAAAGTTTTTTCTCCTTATGAAACAATTTATTTTCTTATTTTCTTCCCCAAATCTCCAGATAACCATCTAGAATACAGCTGAAGCCTCCCACGGAAGCAGCTCAAGAAAGGATGCTCACAGCTCCTGGGGGTCTCCTGAAAAGAGATTTTCTTCCTTCTCCTGCTGCTGTGACTGTGCGTGGTGTTTTCAGGTTATCTGCGAACTCGAGGCACGTGGCAGGGTGGAGCTGCTGGCACAGCAAACATCCACTGCTCCTCAGCCTGCCTGAAATACATCTTCGTTGTTAGTTCAGGACATGTGTTTGATTAACCAGCTCTGGTCGCTGCCCATTGCAGTGAATGTGTAGTAAAAAGGGAGCGAGGCAGCACCGCACCCCAGCCTGCTTGCTGGCCTCTGCCACCAAACCCTCTCATGAGCAGAGCAGCTCCACTGGGATGGGCATGTTCCCCACCAGATATTCCCCGGTTTTGCTTTTGGGAATGGGGGTGGAGAGGGATTTTGAAATAAACGAGTGCTTGTAACTCCTCGTGGCACAGCTCAGTACATGTTTCGGGGGCAGCCCCTGACAAACCCCGCAGAGAGCAAACACCCCCTGCCATGGGAAGGGCAGCCTGAACCAAGGCAGCGTTTCCCTCCCCTTGATAAGAGCTTCAAGATAAATGAAATGCTGGGCTGTAACTCTCCTTTATGCATTGGTTCATTTGGATAACACATCTTTAAGTTCAGAGAAATGGCTGATTTTCAGCTGCACAAGCTGCCCATAGCAAAGCACCTGCTGAAGTGGCAGCAAAGGGAAGAGCTGCTGGCTGCTGCCCGGCTGCTGCTCAGGCAGCCTGGACTTGGGAACCCCCTGCCATCAAACACCCCCCCAGCACATCCAGAGCACCTTTAGGGAGAAGGTGAGATTTTTAATGGGGCTGAGAAAAAGCAGCCATAGGCACTGCAGAGCAGGCAAGCTGCCACTGGGTGCCAGGGGACAAAGGTACCCTCTGAAATCTGGCTTATTTGCAGCACCCCTACTCTGCCTGAGCTGCTTGAGCAAAGTAAACAAACCTTACATCTGCATTAGTGGGATTTAAAACTACCTGCACCAACACAGTAGAGTTAGCTGCACTGATAGCTTAAGATTCATTTTCTGTAGCCTTAGTCCATCACTCCAAGCAATTTGCCTGCAACAGACACTCTTCAGGCTTGATTCAGTCAAGCATCACTCAGCACGGTTTGTCCTCCCACAGCAAGTTCAGGGCCATTTCCTTTTCCCTTGCAGCTGAAATCACTGTTGAAATCGTTCTACAACTGCTGCCAACACTTTTCCCATTGCAAGAAAAATAAGGAAGATAACCCCACACCTCCTGAACCTGCTTGGTGAGGTTGCTTCTGGTTGCTTAGCACATTTTATTCCAGCACTTCCCATTTGTTATTTGATTCCAAACTGAAAAACTAGAGCAGGACAGCAATTTCAAAAACAGCAAAATAAGAATGGCACCAAGCTAAGGCCTGGTATCATGTGCTTTACCAAGCTGTTGTTTAAAAAGCTCATTTCCCTACTGGGTACCAGTCTCCCCACCTTCAATATGTTTACCAGGGGCCAGCATCAGCCTTTGCTGCTCCACTGAGCTGCCGCCCCCAGCCCCTGCAGCCCAGCAGCAGCTCGTGCTCAGACGAACAGAGCAGGTGCTCAAGCAGCAGCGGTGGTGGTGTTGGTCTAGCCAGGTGTAGGCAATTCCTTTAACAGTGATAAACTGTCAGAAGCCTGGAAAAGAGAGAACAACCCTATTACTCCAGCATGGGAGAAAACATGGGTCTTGTGAATGTCCATGCAGGCTCCTAGAGGAGGACCCTGCCCAGTGGGAACCTCGGGGAGCACTGGTGCCTTCCTTCCCCTCCACCCCTGCCTGCCTCACCCTCTGCCTTGAGCTCTCTGCCTGGAGTTGTTGCTGTCCTCCCGGGCTACTCTTTGCCTGTGCAAAATGAATGACAGCTGCCGGGGGCAGGCAGGAGGTGAATTACCTCTTTTTCCTGAAGTTAAGTTGTCAGTGATTTTCTTTCACCTTTGTGTTTCCTCTGCCATTGTGAAGGAAGGAGAGGTTGAGGGTGAAGGTAGGAGGACCTCCAGTGTTTTCCTAATTTTTGCTTTAAGCATTGCTAAAACATTCTCTGCCCCCTCTCCTGCTATGAATTGGAGGATACGAGCCATTCCTCCACTATGTTTTATATAATTTTGTTTACATTTCTGCATATACACGTACACTGCTGATGCTGGGCTGACCTCCTCCTTCCCAAACCCGCTCCCCGGTGCGTGTGCTAGGACTGGGCTCTGTCCGGGCAGCCCCTGGGCAGGGCTGGGGTGGGGGGCTGGCGGCAGGGCCCCGGCGGTGCCCACAGCAGCCCTGCTGGGAAGCCCCCTCCTGCTCCCTGCTGGAGTCGCTTTTGCCATGGGTGGCCTCTGGAAGTGGCCTCTGGGCTCTCAGATGCGGTTGTGCTCGCTGCTTCTGCTTGCTTCAAATTAACTGTAGGAGGTAAGAAATTGTGAAAGCTGGGCCTATTGTTATTGTGTTTGATTGGGGTATTTATTTGTAATCCAGTAATTTCTTAAAAGCAGCTCAGGGGATGAGGTGAGGGGGAGTTTGAAGAGGTACTGAATGGGTTGCAAAAGCACATTATTTATTTTCTAAAACTGTGCTCCCCAATGCAGCTGCGTTCAGATCCAAAATCAGCCCATTATCCCGTCTATTGGCTCCCGTTAAGGTAATAACTCTTGCACAGAAATAGGCTGGCCAGTCTCAAAAAGACTCATTTACCACCAAGACTCGGAGAAGGAATACAGGAATTTCACTGGGATAATAGTGTATTTTTTATGAAGAGTAATAATTACTGGCTTCGGGCCGTCCCTGAAGAAAAACAGTGTTTATTTTTAATGAGCAGGGCTTTCTGATTGGAGCAGCGATGCTTTCCACTAAAAATGAGCTTCTGCTGCCAAGAAAAGGCAGCGTGCCCTCATTTTTAATCTGTTGCTCCCAGCTTGGTTCCAGTGGGGAGGCTTTGCTCTCATGGCTGTCCTGCAGTGCTCTGAGCAGCGAGCACACTCCTCAGCCCTGGCTGTGCAGCCAGGGGACGTGGGCTGGGGGGGTTCAGGCTGGGGGGGCTCCGCTTCAGACCAGGTTTGGCCCCAGGCCTGCCCGGAGCTTCCCCTGCCCCATGAAGCGCCAGCACTGGGGCTGTGCTCCTGGCTCGGGCAGCACAAAACATTTGGAGAAGCTGCACCCCAAACACGTGACTCACGAAGCCTTTTGGCTGCCTTTGGAAAGCTGCGTCTGGAGAGTCCCTGTGAGCCAGCCCAGGGGGTTGCAAGGTGAGTTTACCTGAGGCAGAAGAAAAATGATTTTCTGTCTCCTGGCAAGCACAGTCAATAGTCCAATAATATGCTATAAAATGTGTGTTTTCATTCACATATAATTGCCCTAATGTCCCGCGGAGAAGTAATGAGAACCACACACACAGGGGGAAAACTGTGGAAAATATAAAATGGGAAAATCAGAGAATGAGCAATAAAAAAATCATCTGACGGGAGAGAAAGGAAAGAAACGGGGCCCTGGAAATTCAGTTCTCTCTAATGGATTTAAGTCTTCATTTTTAGCAACCAAAATTTAACTAACTGTTCTCTAACCTCCCCTGTAGAGGAGACAGGAACGCAGAGAAAATGGTGCAGGGCACATTTGAGAGGTTCAGTGCCACAATTACTTTGTCAAGGAGAGCACGGACATGCACAGCTGTGAAAGATGAGCCCAGCAGGAGAAGTGGTTTATTACTGTGCTAAGTGAGACCAATTCCTACCAGGATGAGTGATTCACATGCAAGGAGTATCGGCAGACAAGAAGAGATGACGAACATCGCCAAGGCCCTGTCCTTCCTGAAATTTAAAAGCACAAGCTGAAATTTAATTTCTGTCTTTCTGCTCGACTTTTCCCTGTATGAATGCGCGCCCCCCTCACCGTCGCACCCTCACGGGTGGGGAGTGCACAAGCAGCAGGGCTGGCTGCTGCCTCCCACCTGTGCCCCCCTGTGCCAAGCAGCGGCTCACTGCTAATGCAGCGACGGTTCATGGGGCACGAGGCTGCCACAGGGACTGGTGGTGGTGCTGGCACAGAGGCAGCTGGCGGCGTGTGCCCACCTTCAGGGCTACAGCCAGCCTGGTGCAGACGTCTGAAGGAAATGTCTGCTGGACGGTGAGCATCTGAGCTCAGGTGTGGTTGGCTGCCCAGCTGCCACGCTTAATTCTGCCAAATTATCCATGCTGCCTAGGTTGATGCTAAGGACTTGGCTGAAGGTGCCTTCAATAGGCATAAAAATCAGATGGACCACTTTTCACTGCCTGAATGTCGGCCGAGCAGGATGGTGCTGCTGAGGTTAGAGCCTAGAACCGGCACCCATGTGGTGACGGAGGGCACTGGACAAGGAGGAACCAGAGATGCTAATAGCCGAGACTTGAGGGTCTTGAGAAATATGCTCCGATCATTTCTGAAAGATGCTAGTGACTGCCACATAATTGCATGTAATCAGGCATCATTGTGTGCTAATGAACAGCTGTGCCATGTTAAACCCCTGCGAAGCCTCTGTTCTGCTTACCATGGGTGGTTTTGCTGCTTCTCATTTGTGCGTGCTCAAACAGCTTTGGGAGGCCCCAGGTTGCTCCTTGTCCACTTCTACTACATTTTATAAGCTCTAGCAAGCTAACTGCACATTGCTCTTCTGCCTGTTATTACTCTTCTGCCTGGTCCTATGGTCCCTTTTCCTGCCCTCTCCTCCATCTGAGCATGGGTTTTCCATCTGTATTTTCATGTAATGTTGTTTTTAATCTGGATCTTCTCAGACCAAAAGTGGACAAGCAAGCACAAGGTTTGAGGGGCAAGCTTTTATTATGAAAGTACTCACTGGGTGCATCCAGACTCTGTGCACAAGAGAAAGCCTTAGAAAGCTCACCTGCCGTTACCATTCACAGGTTGGGCAGTGGTTCACACAGTAACAACCAGGCTCACTGCTGGTTGTGGCTGTAGGCTGCCAAGCAGGATCCCAGCACAAGCATTCTGCTGATGGTAACAGCTCCTTCAGCCTGACCTGACCTCTCCCATCAGCTCTCCTGTGCCGCTCAGCACTCGCCGGGCAGAAGGATGTGCCCTCAGATGCGATCTCCCTGTGAGAGAGATGCAAAGTCCCACTGGACTGGCAGGGCCACCTCAGTAGTTCCCAGGTAAAGCACGTTCAGGGTTCCCAGGCCTACACAAGGACATTGAGAGCCTCTGATCTCCATGTCTGCAGTTACTTCACGCAGGTGATGTGTTTCAACATCCCGTGTCTTTCAGCCAGGCTCTTTTAAGCAAACCCCCTTGGTAAGGAACATTCAGCCTGGCAGGATCCCTAGCTGTGCACCGGGGCTGCTGTCAAACACAGGATGCACTTTTGCATTCCTGCTTGAGACCAGCTCAGGAGACTGCCCAGTGCACGTGCCTTGCGTGGGCCAAAGGGCATTCACTGGCATCCTCCTCTGGAACTGGAGGCTTGTCAAGCAGTTGGCCCATGTGCTTTGAATGCCTTCACAGCAGCTTTGCGTCCCAGCTGGAGATGCTCCTCCCAGAGGCAGCTGAGGTGAGGACCCCGTATACCCCAGCATCTTGATGTGCTGCCAGACTCTGCAAGTCATGTCTGATGGGGCACCAGACTGTCTTATTCTGAACACCTCGGGGCTGGTTTTCAACCCCACGCTTCTTACATGGAATATTTTCCTCCTGCCTGCTCTCATCCTCAGATGTAGACTATTATCACAGTGCTGAGACCAAGAGTGCCAAGTACTTAGAGGGGAACGTGGCTTCGCATCACTCCTTAAACATTGGCCAAAAGTGAGAGAGCAGACAGTGCAAATGCCCCAAGGCAAGCACAGTGGGGTGTAAAGCTCTTGTTCAGAAGGAACTCCTGGTCTGGGTGTACGCCTCTCCTCTGCATGGGAGTGGTCACCCCAGGTTGTTCTCCAGAAGAGCAGAGAAAAAGGCCAAAACCACCCCCACCTGACCTACTGCTGCATGGTGCCCACAGCCCCCCAGACCCAACAGTCACTGGAAGATTAGGCAAGGTGTATTCTGATTTCCCATCCCATCCCACAAGCATGTAAACCCAAAGTCTCGCTCTCCCACTGAGTTGGCCCCAGGCCTCTCCTCCAGATCAGCCTTCCTGCTTCAAGCTGCAGAGGTGTTGGGATCACTTTCCCTGCAGGCCTTCAGGAAGGCTGACTGCAGTCAGTACAGCCACTAATGCACTTCACTGTGTACTTGGAGAATAATATTTCAAGCATGTGTGATAACAGGCAGCATACACCCAAGATGCTCCAAGCAAAAGGCTTCTTCGGAAGCCACGCATGCTGAATGCCTTTACTCATTCTGTACTTTTGCATCCAGTGAAGAGTGAGTGCTTTCCCATGCCTTGATTTCAGAGGCTCCTTTACTGACACCTATTGTATTACTTCAGTGGTACAGGCTCACTGGACTGCACGTGGCTACAACGCACATGGGTGTTCCTTACAACTCAAACAAGCGACACTAGTACAAGAACCTGCAAAGCGTGAGAGGGTTTGAGCAAGTATAATAGCCTTAACTGGAACAAAAAATGATATCCTACACTCTAATACGAATACTAAGAGCAGACTGAGTTCAGGGGCATGAACAGACTTAATAAGGACTCTAATTACAAGCTGAAAGAACAACTGTTCCTCATTGAAGCTACAGAAACAGGAGGCTCCTTGGGTAGCATGTATAGGGTCTCTATAGCGTCTCTGCCTCTTCCCCCTCCCCAGGAGCTGGGCCCACAGACAAACCCCACCCAGGATTTGGCACTTCTGAGAGAAACCAGGCCTGCAGAACAAGTAGCAGCTGCTGTGTGCCACCGAACATGAATAGGGTATCAGCACACAACTCTGCTTCTGCCCCCAGCCTGCGTTTCAGCAGTGTGGGCACTGGGTCAGGCTCCTCCACACCCAACAGACTGGGACCCCTGGGCAGGAAGGACAGAATTAAAACTCACAGCGCATCATCACCTCCAACTCTGGAATTTATTTAACTACAAGCACACAGCATTCAACAGCACTATGTCTGGGTGGAATGTGGGGAACTCAGATACCCCTTGTTTAACAAAACTTAGAGGAGTTTCAGACACTTTTATTTGAATACAAACTTCACCCCAAAAAAACAATGGAAACAAATAAACTTCAGAATTACAATGCTAATGACACAGGATTTACAAAAATATAAATAACCTATTCATAACCTTAAAGAAAACAGAACATCCACCATAAAAATTATCATGTATTCCCAGCAGTAAACTATGACTACAAAAAATTATTTATTTAGTTTTAGAAAAGCACCAGGATTTGTATTGTTAATCTAAAACACATAGGGCACCTCCCCATAGGGCATCTCCACTTGCAGATTTTTCAGAGCGTGCCCCTATTGTAAAAAATTTTCTTCAGTATTGTCCACTCATGTAAGAGTGTAGTGAATTCTTATAAGCACCCTGTTTGAGAATAGCATCCAAGGATGTACAAATTACTTCTTTATTTTAATAAGATTTAAAGATATGCCTATTTTTAAGTGTATGCTTAGAAGCTTTCAGAACAGGGCTGGACTGAAACCCATCACAAATTCTTCTGTAAATCAGACTTCCAGACAGGACTAGTGTCAAAACAATTGCTTGTAAAAAAAATAAAAAAAATCTCACCACCCAAGAGTATTTCCATTGTTCAATCACAGCTAAAGTTTGCATAGATACTGGATTAATTTATTTCTTTCAACTCTTTTTGAACCATGCCAGCTTGGCTTTGGTAGCTTCCTGAAGCTGAAATGTGAGATCCAGCGCTATGAGAATTTCCTTCCCTTACATTCCATCTATTGTGCTGAAAATACCATTAAGAAAAAGCAGAAAAGTCAAGTACCAAGTCTATTGGTTCCCAGCTAAAGAAACTGAAGCTCGCCCACCTGCCCAGTGATGGCCACCGTTTGCCAGTGTCCAAAGTGCAGCGCCAGAGCCTGTCGTTCAGACTCCTGTGGTCCCCCTTCTTCTGAGGACTTCAGCTAGACTTGTGAAAAATCAGCCCAAAGGGCCTTGAGCTGGCTAAATTAAAGGCCATGTAAACACAGCTGATTCTGAGACTGCTGACAGCACAGCTGGATGGCAGCTGCTGGCTACGGACATCAGCACAGGTGGGAGCAGCCCTGGGACAGGAGCCCATTGCCATTAAAAAGCCCTCTCCACAACAGTACAGTGTGGGACTGAGCACCCATGAAGCACCATCCACAGAAGCTCACACTGCGACTGTGTAAAAGGCTCTGAGCAGGCTCGAGTCTTCTCAAGAACAGTTAAAACAATTAAAACACAGCTACCCACAGACCTGCCGTGGAGGTGGCTGCCCCGGCGCTCCCAGTGCACCAGGCAGGGCTGGCAGAGCAGCCCCATGTGCCGCCTCCCCAGCACCACGGCGAGGTAGGTTTTGAATGTGAACAATGTTGCTCAGATACCAAACAGCTAAAATATAAGTTTACCTTAAAAATTGTTAGGGGAATGGGGTTGATTCCTTAATAGAACAGCAACAACAAAAAAGAAAAACAACAAATGCAGACCCCACCTACATCAACAGGAACACCCAGCAAGCGCAGGAGGGACAGAGACCACTGGCCCCCAGTGAGGTTCTGCAGCACACAAGTGATGAAAACCCTTTTATTCACTCCATTTCTCGTTTACCAGGCTGTTGCTAGCCATTGTTTGCTCCCAATCCCACAGCGTTGTGCTGGGAAGGAGCCTGCTCCGCCATCCTGCACCCCACTGGATGGGCAGGGACATGCAGGACAATTCACCTACACCTGCTTCAAGTTCAAAGCCATGCCTGATTTATTAAGCTGCATGGATGCTTTTTTTTAATTCACCTACAGATGTATAAGTAATCTTCATTCCCATTGTGTGTCCATAAAGAGATTAAATATTTGATTTTGTTACATGATTAATGTGAACACACTCTCTCCCTGCCACAGATAAGCCTTCAATGGAAAAACCTTATCCCCAGGCTGCATTTACACTAGAAATACTTTTTCTGACTGCTTCATAACAGATCAAGTACATCACCCCAGCCAAATACGGGTACAAGGTCTAACGCTTCTGGTTCTCACAAAGCAAAGAGCAATAAAACGACCACGACTCTGAAAGAAATAAACAGAGATAAAGTGTCACATCCAGTTGAAGCTGTCCATGCCTCCTGTTATCTGACCACATCCTGAGTGTGTTCAAGTCTTAACAGCATTTAACAAGAGAAAGGGGGAAGGGGGGGAAACAGAGCAGCTATTAATACTGCTGTTTGGGCAGATCTGAGCAAAGGGCTGTGTTCCCAGAAGGTCGCTTGCTTTTTCCAAGTACTGTGGTCAGATAAAAGGCAAAGCCTGGGGATGCCCTGGTGGCGGCGGGCAGGGTAACAGTGCCGCTTGCTGGCGGCCACCATGCTGCCAGGGGCAAGGACAGCGTGGGAAGCAGCGCTCAGAGCCAGCCATCAGCTGCAGCCTTCAGGAGGGACACACACACAGCCAGCACCGTGGCTCAAACCCCCTGCAGGTCCTGGGGCACTCGGAGCCCGCAGCCACCCAGGGCACTGAGCACTGCAGGAGCCGCACCGCGTACAGGGGCTGGGAGTGGAGGCTGCGAGGGGCCAGCAGCACCAGGGAAGGGTGGAAATGGCATGAGATGTCCAACAGACCCCAAGGACAGGGCGGAAAAAGTTGGGCAGTGAAACTAAGCGGGCACAAAACGGCATAGAAAGAGGGGAAGAAACAAGACAGGCTTGTTCTCCCTGGCACATGGCAGCAGAGGCAAAAACCCGCTCCCGCTGACCTAAAGGCATTTTTGACTCTGATCTTCAGTGGGATCAGGCACTGTCCTGGTTGAGTGAGCACAGTGGGTCCATTTCATCGCTCCAGAGGAGGGTGTAAAAGGCTTTAGTAGTCCTGGTGCAAGTGGCAGGGACAAAGCTGGGGGCTGACACCTCCTGCCTTCCTCGGCAAGCAACCAGCTCGCAGCAGGCCTCCTGCCCCGGCTGCAGAGAGGCTGGAGCCAGGCACAGGGCAAAGACCGCTCAGCTGCTCCGCGCCATGACCTCAGTGGGACAGGCATCCCCATCCCGGGAGGCGGCGGCACAGCGGGGCCAGGCGCGTGCCGGGCGGCCGGGGCAGCTTCCCCAGCTGACGGCGGCCCCACATTCCCGTCCGCCCCCGCAGGGCCGCTCCCTGCGCCTCGCCTGCTGCGCAAGGATTCGCCCCCGACAAAAATCCTGGAGCGGGAGGCTTGCACAGACACTGCTGCCGGCAGGCAGGGCACGGCTTCCCACTGCAGGTCTTCTCTAGCCTCATGAGCCACTCCACCATGGACCCCCAAGTCCCACTTGTCGGACCGCCTGGCCAAACCCCCTGTGACCCTGCGAGACCCTGAAGCTGGTGGCAGACAGAGGAGAACAACAGCACAGCAGCCACCAACCCAGCAAGCTGCCCTGCAGCTCCACAACCAAAACTGAGGGGAGCCTCATGCAGGCGAAAGCGCTGCAAGCTCTGACAAATCCTCCAGGAACAAATTAAATGCAGAAGGGTGTTTCCTCCATAAGACCTACTCCCAAAAATGAGAAAATTAGCTTGTTTTTAGGCAGGAAAAGAAAAAAAAAAAAAGAAAGAATCTTCTAAAGCAAACCTGC
The DNA here is from genome assembly GCF_047663525.1 of Anas platyrhynchos. Lineage (NCBI taxonomy): Eukaryota > Metazoa > Chordata > Aves > Anseriformes > Anatidae > Anas > Anas platyrhynchos. The sequence goes on along the minus strand of NC_092596.1, from coordinate 24,636,699 downwards.
TCTGCCACAGGGACTTCAACACTCACTGCAGCACAGTTGCAGTCTTCAGTCTCCAGCTGACCCCTACATGCCTGGCACTGGCAGGGCACCAGCTGTTCCCTGCAGAAGGCAGAGGAGGGTCCCTGCCTCTGGCACCCCGCATCAGCCTGCAATGCCTGATGCACACCGAGGAGGTTGCCAGCACAGCTGAGTAGAGGCAGTCACCAGCAGACCGGGGAGCAAAAACTGCCCTGGGCAAGGAGCAGCACAGCACTGCACCTAACACAACTGTACATCAAAGTACCCTGGTGATCAACTTGGAACTTCTTTAAGAAAACTACACCAGTTCAAGTAAAGGAAATTAATTTAAACATGCCACGTGCTGCACTGGCACAGAGACTGACTGCTCAGCTCTCCCTGCCACAGCAGCAATGGTCACACAGGGAGGAGCAAACAAAATTTCAACTCAAAGTGGCAACAGGAACCCAGAAAAAAATAACACAGTATTGGCCAAAGGAAAGTGTTCTGAAAAGCTGGAATGGGAGAGAAGTGATTGTTGGCCCTGTAAGAGAGTGGCACACAACCAAGCCCAAGCCCCTGCACAGCGTGTGGCCAGGGACCTCACAGAATTCATCCCAACACCAGCAACTCGCAAAGGACAGGGCTTATTACAGACAGGCAGCACAGTGATTGTGACACCGCTCTGCTGCTGGACATGGGTTAAGTACAGATGAAGAAAAATGAACTCAGAGGTGCTGAGCACAACCTGCCCAGAAGGGGCAGGAGTGACAGCTGTGAGGATACACAGTACTGTCACCTCCCCAGCTCCTCCACTCTTCTCCAAGGAGGGAGACTCCTCCTCGTGTGCTTCTATTCCACAATGCAAAGACTCTCTCCACATACTCCCCACATGCATGTTAGAGAGATTGTGTGACCACAGGGCTACCAGATCCTCTCCCGTACCAGTACACACAATGCTTGAAGTTTCCTCCATCCCTTCCATCTTATCCTAGCACTGGTGGCCCTGAATCTGGCTGAGAGCAAAGTGGTCACACAGCAGGAGCAAGGCGTCGAACCGCTGCAGTCGCTGCAGAGCCTGGGCCAGATGAGGGATTGTGACCGAGTCTCCTGAGTAGGTGAGGTGAGTGATGAGCTGCTCAAATCCAGATATCCGTCCCAGAAACTGGGGTGCAACCCCCAGCTCCAGTGCCACGTGGCTGAAGTTCTTCACACCATTCAAGGACGGGTCTAACAAGAAGGCAAGCGACTGCACCAAGGAATGGGGCAGCTCTGAAACAGGGAGACCTGGGGGCAGCAATACAGAAAAGTGGGGTTAGAAACCACATCCAGGTTTGGTGAGAATAAACACTAGCTAGATTCAAACCCCCGTCCCTGCCAAGCTGGTGAAACATCTACTTGTCATGGCAGGGATCTCCTCCAATATTGCTTTCAGAGCTCAGCAACACAGAACTGGATCAGTCCTGGGGAGACTGCCAACAGGCGATAACTGGGTGTCCATTCACCACCCACCCTCAAGCCACTTTGAGCAGTACTGCAGGATATCTAACCTGGAAACTAGCACCAAAGGCAGTGAAAGTCACCACATCCCTGTAATGAGTGTCACCTCCACACAGCCAAGGTAGGCTTTTGGAGGAGCTCCTTATCAAAATCTGCATCTCTGCTACCCCAATGCATGGTGAACAAATGAGGCTGGGAAGACACTTACCCTTCATTGTGTTACTGATCTGAGTCACAAGGCTCTGGGCATCATTCACCTGGAAAGAGAAAGACACCAAGGTTGGGGACAGTCTGACAGCAACAATGATGCCTGTCAGTCCTCCCAGGGCCACCACAAAGGTTCAAAGCAATGGCACTTGTCATGCCAGCATTACTATCCCAGGAGCTAACAACCTCTGAGGGCCCCCCAGCAAACTGCTTCCATAAACAGTGACCTGGAGCTAAGTTAATATGTATATATATAATTTTACCAGGCATTTTCTGAACCTCAATTATGTTAATGACTAGTCTCATTATAAGCTAACCTGGGCAGGAGTAGGAATCACTGCCTCCTGGTGCCAGGTCAGCTTTCTAGATGAGCAAGAGTCTAAGAAACACCCACAGAGTACATCGGTTAACGCATAGCTAAAGGTGGGTTTATACACTGAATAAATGGACTCCAGTCTTTTTAGTATTTGAAACCATCCCAACAGGTCCTGTCTGTGCCTGATGGCCCTCTGAGGGCTGGTGACCTTATGCCACCTGCAGTGATGGCCAATCCACTTAGAATGCTAATCCTTTCCTCTGGGAGATACACTGGACTTGTGCTGGCTCACCAGCTGCTCCACAGCTCTGACATGACCTATGGAAAACGATCCTCACCTACTCCCAAACATGCCATGAAACATCTGGCAAATCATTTTTGGTAGTTAGCCAGTCACCCTAGACATTAATGACCCTAAATCTTAGGAACCCACGTCCCTAACCCGCTAGCCTTCTGTGCCCAAGGGCCAGGACACGTGATGGTGTGTCAGAGAGGTGATGAGGAAGAACTTACCGGCTGCTCCCCGCTCTCAGCGGTGGGGTTTTGGACGGTGGGGGACAGGCCCCTCGCTGGGTCCACCACGAGGCTGCTCCCAGCCTCCAGCGCTGCACTGCTCCCCTCCCTGGGGACTCCTCGTGTTGCCTGGCTCCCCACCTCCTCCGACCTCTCGCTGCCCACAAACTCCACCTGGGAGGAGAACTTCTGCAGGTCGAGCTCGGTGCACTCCACCGGGGCATGGGGCCACTTGTGCTGCATCTCGGAGGCGCAGGAGGAGAGGGGGGCCAGTGCCTCAGCCACTCCCCGCTGGCCTGGCCTGAGGTCGGAGGGGGCCAGGGCGGTGGCCAGGCGGTCGCTGCAGCCCGAGCTCCTGACCAGGGGCTGGCTCTCCAGGACGCTCCTCACCAGCTGGCCTTTGGAGGCAGGGCTGACCGCCACAGCCGACGGCAGCTCCAGCTCCGGCTGCGTGGGTGGCAGCTGGAGGCTGATGGCTTCTCCCTCTGAAATGAACTGAACTGCTTCCACCGGGCCTGGAATAGGAAAGGGCCACAGCTCAGTGAGGTGCAGACCTTGCCCCGTCCCACCTCCCACAGCCTTCTGCCCTTGGCCCAACACCATGACTCCACAACCCCTCTGCAAAGCTTTGAGTCCCATCTGTGCCACCCCCACCACAGTGACAGCTAGGACATGGCTGGATGGAGGCTTGAGAGCCACCAGAGCTGAGTGCAAGTGTTTCTGGTACAAAATCTGCAAGCAGTTGTTAACAGAAGACCCAAATTTCATTTTGGTGGAACCTGGACACTCTCCGTCTTCCCTCCTCAGAAAGTCTCAGATTATCTTCAGACTGTGTGAACTGGAGCCCAGCATTGTCCTCCCTTCCCCCCCAAGAGGAAAGCGAGAGGAACGGGTACCTTCCGCCTGCCTGTAGCAGGGGCTCAGGTTCTTCACGCCCAGGCAGCAGGGACCAGACATCTGCTCTTCACACAGAAACCTGCCAGGTGTAGCCGACGTGGGGAACATCGCTCGCTGGCCTGAGAAATTCTGAGTCCTCAGGAAGACTTGGAGGATAGAGAAGAACCAGTCTGAGCAAAGGCTTGGCTTGTGTCCCTAGCATGGCCTCAGCTGCATGGTATGTCTGCTGGCGAGGAGCTGGGAGACAGCAGCTCCCTGGCTCACCGTCTGGTGAATGCCAACATGAATGCACCCCAGCCTGGGCCATCAAACATACTCCTTCCTACCTCTGTACTTCCAGCCCCACTGGTCCTGCACTGCAAAAAGCCACTTAACATCTACCTGCCCTTGAGAAGCCCCAGCAAGAGAGAATGCCAACTGACAGCAAAACGACATTTTCCTCCCACTAATTATGGTAGTAAGGAGGAGGGAGGCTCCTCTGTGTCTTCGTGCAGGTACAAAAAAGCAAGAGAAGTCCTGCAGATGTAAAAAGCAGGATGAGCCATCTATTCTCTATGAATAGAGGAATGTTTGACTTCCAGCGCTCAGGACAGTGCTCTACCCAGCAACAAAGGGGCCAGAAACATGTATAAACAGCAAAGGGAGAACAGAGAAATGCTGCATGCACTGACTCACCTCGCTGGCACTGGCTCTTCCAGAACCGCTTGCAGTAGATGATGGAGAGGGCCAGAAGCACCAGCACAATGATGACTAGGGCACTGCTGGTCAGTGCGAGAAGGGCTGTGTCCTGGGGAGGTACCGTGGGGACTGCTACTTTCACCAGGCTTGTTCTGGATCGACCTGCACACACACCAGACACAGTGTTGGAACCCGACCCAAAGGCTTTGGGCCACCCCTTCCCTGCCCCTTCACCCTTCACATATAACAAACAAGCTTCTTCCATCGGGCCCACACAGGACAGGGGTTCAGTGTTGTGGAGAGAACAAGCAGCAATGGCTCAAGGATGGTGCAAATGCACATCCGAACACACACCTTTGGCACGGTCACAACAACTTCCCACGCACACCACGAAGCTGCCCAGCCCCGTCCCCCTGCTCCCTGCACCCAAGGGCCAGGCCACCCACAGGAGGTGGGCTGTGGGGCACCTACACTGGGGCTCAGAGGAGGGCGTCTGCTTGGTGCACGGGATACACTCCCAGCCCAGCTGCCCGCTGATCCGTGCCTTGCGGTAAAACCTGTAAGAGAGCAGAGAGGGTTCTCAGCAGCGTGGGGCCAGGAGCCAGCTCACGCCCCCCCCACCACAAGAAGACGCGCCCGCCTCCCTCAGCCGGCGGCAGCCGAGCCTCCTTCGTGCCACAGCATGCCGAGAAGGCACGAGGCACCATGTCTCTCCCAGATGCCGGCTCACGCAGTGCTCTGAGCTACTTTTTCACTTCGGTAGCTGCTTTTGCCAAGGAGTGACATCACCCAGAAGCAGCCTCCCGCCTCCCTCCTCCCCCTTCCCCGGGTCTTGCTAAAGGAGGGCGATGGTGATTAATAGCTCCACAAAACCACAGAAAAACTCCAGCTAGCAACTTGGTCTGGGAAGGGATTCAAAAACCAGAGCTCTGACATTCCTCTGTCACAAACCACATTGCTTGCTAAGAAATGGTCTGCAGCTCTCAGGCATTTCATGGGCTGTATGTAGCAGTCTTCACTTCAGGAACTCCTTAAAAAATTAGCTAAAAATCAACAGTTAAAGAAACCACAGCTTCCTCCACATGACTGTGCTTGGAAAGAGGCACCCATCACTCGAGGTATGGTCTCTACCCTCCTCTTCAGGGACTGCTAATTGCAGTGGTCAACAGACACTCCTCCTCCGGGGCTTGGCCACCCGGGTGTCCACAGGAAGAGCTCAGGCCTGGAAGTCTTCCACTGCTCATTCGCGGGAGCTTTCAGGTTCCCTTCAGATGGCTCTGATTTGTGGTTCCTCAGAGAGGCAGCTCTGGGCCACCAGGGCTCATCCTAAGCACCGTGTGAGAAGCGGCCTCAGGGGAAGCTCCCTGTAGCCAACCCCTCCCCACACGCTCCCGGGGTAACCACCACTGCGGGCCTGGGGCAGGGATCCGGCCCTACTCACCCCGGCAGGCACTCCCCACAGACCGCGTTGGTCGTTGCTGTGCAGTTGGACTTCTGGATGCGGTTGATGAGAGCGCAGGACAGGCAGGGCTTGCAGCTGTGATGGCCCCAGCTATCCTTAAACTTCCTGGGTGGGCAGGGAACGCACTGCGCATCCCCCCCTGTACCATCACCACATTCCTGCAAGACACGAGGTTGGGCTGCAGTGAGAAGCCACTTCAGGACCCCAGGTTATACTGAAAGAAACAGCATCTCTTCTTTGGAGGCATGTGGTGTAAAGGTCCTCCAAACTGACTGGGAGAAAATTCAGATTTCCTTTGGCAAAAAGAGAACCACCTGAGCAGAAACCTGGAATTCCTCCCCACTTTTTACTTCTGTCTTCTCACCCTCCTATGCAAGGTGAGTGAAACCACTTATCTTCCCTTCCCAAAGAGGATCATCTCCTTCTAATGTATGGGGATCATCCTTCTTAATGACAATTAGCAGAGGACTCATCCAGCACTGTAAAAACCTTGGTGCTAGATGATTCCTAGTTCTTCCAGAGCAATTTACCTTGGAAAGCTCCTGCCCAGGCATGCAGTTTCGACATGGGGTGCATTTGCTGTGCTCATACGGGTCCTCGCTCTCTTTGCAGTCCATTGAGGCTGGGGAGGTGCCGGAACCTGAAGAAGGGAGGAAGAAAAAGCAGAGGTCATAGCAAGTCCCAATACTTACGAGGAGCAACGTGCCCTTTTCTGGGCAAAAGTTTCCACACTGGCCAGGAAGACAGCCTGCACTTCTTATGCACCAAGAATGTCACTTTGGCAGGAGCCAGACTGCCTGCTCTCACCCACGCAGCAGCCTGCACAGAAAGCTCAGGAAGGAAAGAAGATGCTTTCTCAGAAAGGCTGCAGACAAAGTACCCGATTTTGCTGCCATACTGCAGTCCTCAAGGTAGAAGAAATACTAAGCTAGATACTGTGACCACTCAAGCCACTGGTTCAACGGGCAGGTAGTGGGTTTTGCTGGCTCCAGCTGTATTTTAGGGCACCCCAGACTGTCACCCAGAGGGATGAGCCCCAGCTCAGGGATCTGGCAGCCAAGCTCTGGCCAGCACCACGACAGGCAGTCCCAGCCAGCCAGGACACACGCCCAGACCCCACAGCCACAGCCCAGGGCTGCGCAGGCTGCTCGAAGCTCTCAGCATGACATGGGCTCACTTGCAGCTGCCTCGGAGGGCTGCCAAGACAAGCACCCATCTCCCTGCAAAACACCATCCAGAGCCTTTCCGAGGGGAATGAATGGATCTGCTGAAATTAACGACAGAACTGCCCCTAGTCTCAGTGGAAACACAATTTCCACCTTCAGTGAGTGTGGCTCATGAGAGAACACAAGACTGAAGATTCACCAAGAACAAGCAACAAAACCCAAAGCTACAAAACCGAGCAACTTTTTTTTGTTTACCATTTCAGGGCTGTTTGTGCTTTTCTGTATATTCTAAGTGGGTTCTTATCATGACAGAAATTAAATAAAATCTACCCCCACAGGACCACTCTTTCTTCTACTTCTCTCTGAACCTTCTGCAGCCAACCAGTAGAGAAATTCATCCTGCCTTGACAGCAAGACCTGTTAACTTCTGAACACCCACCAGGAGCAGGAAACACTTGGAAACACTCTTTTGAAGAGCACCACTCCAAACAGTCTGAAACACCTGGGAAACTTGGCATTTGAGCCAGAGCTGTCCTGTTCAGGGCCCCAGGAGATGGCTGGCTCAGCCGGGAGGACAGCACCCTGCCAGACCCCTGCGCAGACCAGGGGGACAAGAAGAGGACTGCACGGCCACCGAGCTCTCCCCACCACCCCCTCCTGCGACAGCCCCTCGCATCCTACCTGCTCCACCAGCAGGCACAGATACAAGTGTCCTGCAGCACACGCTCGAGTCTCTGCGGGCTTTCTCTGGACTTTGTCTAATCCCCCACCACTCCCATGCAGACTGCCTTTAGGAAGCAGACGTTTGGCCAGGCTCCCCAGTCTCTGAACCATCAGGATTCATTTGAGATGAAGTCTGCCCCGGACAAGCTTAGAAGGTGAGTCACTGCTTACTGCAGCTCACGCACATGGCCAGCGGCTCACTTGCTACAAGGAAAGGCAGTGAAAGCCAGCGAGGATTGGATGTGAAGACATACGGCAATGAGAAGCTAAGGGAGCTAAATTTATCTTGCAAACATCTCGGGAGGGGCAGGATCACAACCTATAAATAGTGTAAAGGTTACTGACAGTATAGAATAAATAAAGGAAATTTGTCACCATCTCAGAAGGTGGTGAAGAGGGACCTCTGTGCCATTGTCAAAGGACAAACATTCAAGTTCAGTGTTAGGCTCCTGCTACAGGCTGAATGAAGGAGGAGAAACAAAAAACCAGGAGACAGGCTGAGCACGGGTGATAGCCACCACTCCAGCAGGCTGGCAGGCTGCTGCTCCTCCGGGCTCCAGGGCCCCAAGCCTTGGCAGGATCCCACCACGCCGGGCTGCCCACACAGCACTGCCGATACTCCGGTACCCGGGGCTGAACTCAGAGAAAAGGAGGCAAGACTTCAGGCTGCCTGCCTATCAGCTCTCTAAAGTGTCCTCGTAATACAAGAAAGAAATACAGGTGTCAAAGGAAGTCTTGGTGAAACTGTAGTGCAAACAACTTCTGCTGCCATGACCTCTTTCTCTTGTGAATTTACAGACTCCTCTGCATGTCAGAAGGGTTTGCAGATACGGACACATCCCTTCCAGACTACCTCCCCAGGAGGGGCACAGCTTAAACCAGTTTGCCAAATAGAGAAAGTTACACAGGCAAAAGGAATCTTATGCCAGTGCAAGTACGCGTACATTAGGACACCTGCCAGCATGACGGTATCGCTGAGGGATGGCGGGGGAAACATCACACCACAGCCATGCCAGCAAAACTGTGAAGCATAGACCAGGCCTGCTGTTTCTCAAGCCACAATATAATGATAAGTGGAATGAAAGCTTTCTTGGATATCTGGCATGAAATTCAAAGCGATGGTACTTCTTAAAAACCTTTTTATATTAACAATACCTGAACACCAAGACATTTAATTTGTAAATGAACCACACATCAAAAACCACATAGCACTGCCCTGGTAAAGCAGCAATTTCTGATTGTCTAATGAACAATGAAAACGACTAGTCCTAATTAGCTGAAAGTAAAAAAACAAAAACAAACCCCTCCCACCTCTCTGAAAACTACACAGGATCTTAGGGTGACTGCCAAAGATCAATATAAACCTGGTGTGGTATCAATGTACTCATCAGCTGGAAGGCAGCAAAACATACTGCCATTGTTTCAAGATGTGTGAAATCTTCTAACTTATAAGAAGTCGCAACTTTTTTATTGTCTTAACAGGACAATTGCCTGAGTTGGGTGAGCAGCGTGTGCTCCCTGCTGTGTTATTACTGAGACAGCAAAAATGTAAATTGCTGAATGAGTTTCATCAGATCATCATCATCAGATAAAAAAACATTTCATCAAAGCTACAGTGCGAGTCCCAGATCATTTACCTCAGTGACAGCTCTGGAGCCCTGATTCTCTTTTTCCTGTGAAAACTAAGCTTTCAAAAAACTTAAAACTATATGGGGATCTGAACTATTTATACAATCCCTTTTGCGTCCAGCTAATGGATTGTGGTAGGGAACAAAAAGGAGGAGGAAATAAATGAAGGGGTACCAAAAAAAAAAAGTCAGTGCAAACAATGTTGCTCCTGGTCCCTGCCATGTCACCACCGCAGCAGGTACAGAGGTTGGGCAGGGCAGGACCTGCAGCAGGTCAGCCCCACGAGCCCCTACCCTGGGCCACCCCTACATGGACCCACAACCCCCCCCCCCCCCCCCCCCCCCTCCAGGCAGGGGTGGGGGTCTCTGCCTGCCCCCACTGCTGGGAGAGCCCCAGCCAAGACCTCTCCTTTGGGTGTCCTTGTGTCTGTGCACAGGGAACAGCTCCTGGGCACCGCTGCTCGAGCCAAGGGGCCGGGCTGCCCAAGCAGATCCCAATGGGCGGCTTCATGAATGAAGTTACTGCCTAGCAGAGCCAGGAGGCACTAACAGGACCTCGAAAGGAATGCTGGTATGTATTGAGAAACAGAGCTAGAGAACAAATATCCCAAATAAAAACTGCAAGTGAAAAGGAGGGAGGAAAAAAGAAAGGTTATGTGGAAAATATGACTGTACGTCTTGCATATGGCAATGCATAACCCCAGCCTCTTGCTCATTAATTCCTCCTCTCCTGTTCATTAACCCGGAGTCCTTTTCACCAGGCAGCATTTCTGTGTGCCTTCCTTCACTAACCAGCATGTGGGGAGTGACCTGCCACCCTTAGGGGATGCTTGGTAGACCAGAACACCGCTCAGAGAAACAGAATAGGGGGAAAAAAAAAAAAGATTTAACCTGGTCTTTCCATGCTCTTTTTGGAAATCAGTAGGTTTTCCAAAACATTTGTAAGTTCTGCTCACAAAATTGTCCACTAATTACTTGGCGTGGAGTGGCTGGAAACTTATATTTGCTTTAGGGGAAAGCATCCTAATGGCAGACAAGAACTGGAGGTACCCTGGGAGAAGCTGCACCTCTCCTTACTGCCCTGCAGTACTCTCAAGGCTACGTTCACTTTCTGCTCCTTGCATTCCAAGTGCAAAGGGAGATATTTGAAACTACCAAAACCACCCGCAATACAGGACATAGTGCATCACTGCTGCTTCTGCTGTTGCTCCCATTCAGCTTTACAGTCCCACAAAACACCCACCCGGCAACAGCCTCACCCCTGCCCACAGCAGCGGCTCACCCAAGGCCCCAAGGAAGGGCTGCCTATGCCAGAGGAGCTGCATGAGAAACTGTGGTGGGCAAACGGGGCTCGGGAAAGGAGAATAGAGCATCCTGCCGGAGCAGACACCCTCAGCACCAGGATACCTTCAGTCACAGGGCCCCCACGTACAATTGCACGTGTTCATATAAACTGAGTGAAATTCTGGTCATCCTTCTTGGGTGTCTGTGACTCGTGAGATATCTCAACTAAGACTTCCAGAACTACCACTTTACATGAAACCTTTGATTTTTATGTTTGTGGTTTTTTTTTTTTTTTTATCTTCTCTCTTTTTTTTGTTCTTTTTGTTTTTCTCCTCACTTCTACTCATTCACAACTGTCACTGCCTCGCTTGCAATAACAACTCCGGTTATCTGCAGCGTCTGTTTTTCCCTCCAACTCTTACTACAATTACGAACACCCTCACGCAGGTACAGCGCGGAGGAGCAGGGGCTCGCAACCCGAGCAGCAGCTGCAGGGAGCTCTGCCCAACTTGCCATCGGTTCTCACACACCCACGCGCGGCCGGCCCGACCCCGGCCCCCAGACGGGCCCCGCCGGCGCCCCCCGCCGCCCACCCTGGGGAAGGCGGCAGGGCTCCGGGATATGCCCGGGCACGCCCGACAGCTCGCCACCAGCTCGCCACCAACTCGCCACCGGCTCGCCGGCCCCGCACCGGCCCCCACGGCCGCGGCACCCCCGGCCCCGGCGCCACGCGCCCGGGCACGGCACCGGGGGCGGCTGCAACCGCGCTGCGCCGCTCCCGGCCCCGCCGGCAGCTCCCGCCCGGCGGTGACACCGGCGCCAGCGGAGCGCCGGGAGCCGCTGCCGCGGGTGGGCGGGCGGCTGCGTGGGCTCCGCCGCTCACCTGTGTCCCGGCGCGCGTGGGGCAGGGCTCCGTGGGCAGGCTGCGGGGCTCCGCGGGCGGGACGTGCGGCGTTCCGCGGGCAGGAGGCTCCGCGGGCACGGGGCACGGTGCGCGGCGGGCGGGACACGCGCGGCTCCCCGGCGGGACACGCGTGGCTCCCGGGCAGGGCGCGCGGCGCCGCGTGGAGCGGGGCGCGCCGCGGGCAGCGCGGGGGATCGCACCCGGCAGGCCCCGCCCCGCCGCCTCCCATTGGCCGCGCGGGATGAGTGGGCGGGGCTATGCAAATCGCAGCGCCCGCGAATTCCTCGCGTGCGGGGCCGCTGCCTCCGTCCCCCGCAGCCACATCCCGAAATTCAGGCGCTGCGTCCCCTGCGGGTGCTTTGCTGAGTCTCAGAGCTGCCCCCAGCAGGGTGCGAGGAGACATCAGGCTGGGACCTGATGGTCCCCATCGGAGGGGTTGTGTGCGATCCCACCTGCCCCGCTGCATCCTTCCCAGGCCCTCGGATTTCCTCCATCCTTCAGCCAGGTTCAAGGTGCCATCTCCACAGGGACAAGGCTCAGCTGGACTTGTTGTGCAGAGGACAGGGCTGGCTTCGCTGCTCACGCGGGCATTTTGCCTCTCGCAGGTCCGTGCCCGTGCAGCCGGCCCGCACCGTGCGGCTGCTGCTGCTCCTGCATCGCTCAGGCAGCAGCGGGGTGTGAGTGGCGTGCTCGGCTGCAGGGCTCACACACAGCCAGGACGGGCAAGGACGTCAGCATCAGCTCCTGCACTTCGGAGAGCTGATAAGAGGGTTGTTGTCCCCAGAGCTGGGGCTGAGGCTGAAGCGTCCCTGTCTCCCAGCTCCTTTCAGTGAGATTACGCTGTCCCCTTTGTGGTTTTATGCACACCAGAGTAGAGTGCTATGAAATCTGGAAATGTTATTACCGTGTTTTACTTTTTCCCCATTCAGATCACCATCTGGAACCATCTCACAGCCACAGGCACAAGCAGCAATGCTGCCCCACGCACGTCTGCAAAAGCTGAGAGCCACCTGGGGAGGTGCAGCACTGGCCTTTGGGTGGCAGCACAGACTTAGGCTGGCTTTAGTGGCTTGTGAAACTGCACGCAGGAGTGACTGGCTGTGGGATGTTGGCCAGACACCTGATATTCCAGATGAAGGGATCTGTTGGGTAGGTAAAGTGCTGTACATCCAATATACAGATTTGGATGTATTTTGCAGCCCAAGGCCTTTCAGATGTTAGCTTCAGCCCACAGAAACATGGCCTGAGACATTTAGTGTTGTGACTGTAATTACCTGATATGTTCTGTCTCACGTTCTCTTCATTGAGTTATAATTATGAAACATAATTGGCAGCATTACTATATTACAAGTCAGCACAACCATGAATCCCGAAGAAGGGAATCTGTTTAACGAGCTTTTCTGACACACCAGAATATTTACAACAGTAGAGGGCCCCAGCTCCAGGCACGAATGTATCGTGGGGGCAATTGCAGACCATAAACACCCCACCTGCATGCAGACACACACAAACACACAGTCCTCCTGCTGAAACAGCTTAATCATGCACTTGGAACGTGATGTGGTGAAGAAATCACAGTCATTTGGACACCTTACACCTTTCCTTCCATTTTAGATCAGCACTCTGCCCAACCCTGCCTAAGACTTCACAAATCATATTGAAATGCGATGGGAGCGGTGCAGAATTCCCCTCTTTGCACATGCTCTGATGCACCTGGCATCCAGCTGGAGGAGGTGCTCCGAGGGAAATGCCCAGCACCCAACCAGCACAGCGTTCAGGTGAAGTCTCATCCCTTCCAGGCCAGCATTTCTCCAGTTTTAGTTCTTGTTTCATGGGGAAGGCCACCTTTTCAGAAGTGCCTTTGGTTGCTTACCTTGTGAGAGGAGCCGCTTTGGGCTGAGATCTACTGACTTTTCTCTATGAGAAATTTTATGATTGCATAAGATACAGCTGAGCAGTAGAGTTTTCGGGTGATTTGTGACTTAAATGTTCTTTGATTCAATGTGTTTTCCATTTACAGTGCTCAAAATAATAGAGCACATATTCAAAGGAACTTACTCTCTTGCCTGGTTGTATAGTGTTTCCTGCATCTATCCACCTAGCTCAGTGAGAAAGGTTTCTTTTCTCCAAGGCCATTACATGAATTGGGTTTTTCATGTGATCACCCCATGCGTGCTATGACTTCTCTGTACATGTCAGTTATGATTTGTTGTTGGCATTTTTAAAAGGTGCTCAGAAGGCATTTGGCTTCTATAAGACTTGGTATTTTGGTTCTTTGGGGCTTGCGTCAGGAAACTAGGTGAGACTTTTATAAGACACGACTGTGCTTCCCAGTGCTCACGACATGCTCCTAAACCTGGGACACCGTGAGCTGCAAGTCTAACCGTGAGCTGGACGCTACCTGTGATTTACAAGCCAGAACACAGGTTTCAAGATTCCACCTGAATCCAGGTTCCTCTAAGAGACCTGTGCCTCCAAACCCACCTAGACTGCCCTGCCTGCATGGGTTGACAATGACAGCATGACAACGCTTCAACAACTTCATACCACTGCCAACCCCAATGTAAGCATCCAGCAACCAGGTTTTCTCCTCTTCACGCCCATGGGATTCAACCTCATGGGGGCGCACTGAACCCACCTTACCCGTGTGGACAAGTTAGGGTTAGGGTTAGGGTTAGGGTTAGGGTTAGGGTTAGGGTTGGAGGTGGAGGTGGAGGCAGCCATGCTCACTTTCTGCACGCAACCTGAGGGAAAGGGGTCAATGGCACTATCTGCTTTTACACAAGCACCTGTTCTTTCCTGGGAAGCAGAAGAGGTAAAGTCAGTTCCCCTCCCAGCATGAGAGGTCACAAAATCCCCTGGGAGCAAGTCTGGCTGGCCAGGAGTCAGCTGGCTGACAGCCTGCCTCTGACAGTGACCACAGTGTAAGGACAAAGCTAACACGATACCTCTCCAAAATAGCCTCCCAGCGAACTGTGGTTCAGGGACAGGAGGTGTATTTGCACTAAACAGTGCAGATAGCTTATTTTCCTTGTGAATTTGTCCAGCACATAAGAGCCATGCAAATTTTTATCCCCAACCTACCCAGGAACAGAATCCCAACTCGGCTGGTGGCAGACAGTCAGCTTTCCTTTCGAGTCTCTTAGGTATGGGGCAGTAAAAAGTAATATTGCATCTCATTTGCTAATGCTTAAAGTTTTTTTTCCGTACCTATACTACTGGTCACAAATCTTTCCTGGGCATTAAAATGTTCAGAATCTGTTCATCTTTACATTTGGAAAACAAACAAGCAAACAAACAAAACTAAAAACAAAAACACAAAAACAAATAACAGCCTCCAAAACAACTAGTGTCATTTCTGAGCCTGAAAACTCATTTGTTTTTCCCCAGCTATCTTAGACTAACAAACCTGCCTATCTCTTTCTGTAAGCCCTGCCTTTTGTAGCCCTCCTATATGACAGCTTTCCGTCTCCTCTGGTGAGGCTGGCTCTGGGTATTTCCACGTGCTCTGGGAGCTGAGGATGCACGTTCACAGGCAGGCACGGGCAGGAAAGAGGAGATCGCCCGCAAGCACTTCGGGGAGGGCCAGAGCAGCTTTCATTTCAGCGTTTCTCCAGAGGGCCGCCAGAGCTGGGTTTTCTTGCAGCCGAAGGACCGCAGAGCTCGGGAGCTGCCGCTGGCGGGGGCTGCCAGCAGGGGGTGGTCGGAGCCTGCGGACAGGATCACGCCCGGCCCGGGCTGTTCACCTCTGCTGCTCGGAGCAAGTTGAGAGTAAATTATGCCCTCGTTTCCAAGTTTAGTTGATGAAGGTCACGCAACCACAGGCACAGATTTAATTTCACTTTGCCTTAACTTTTCCATTCCTTTCCTTTTACTCTCTGACCCAGTTTTGCTCACTGTCTGCAGTTTTTCCTTACCACTCCTCTCTATGCTCCTTCCCAGCCATAAAATACAGGGCTTTCTGAACAGCCGAGACCTCCTCCCCATGACTCCACTGACCAGGATTTCACCCCTTTCGGTCCACACAGCCTGCCCACGCCATAGCCAGCGTGACAGGCTGCTCTGGACCCCCCTGCTTCATACAATTACATGCAAAACCCTGCAGTTTAACTATAAAATATAAGCCGGTAGTACTCCTGACAGAAGAGATGGTGTGTTTGAACTCAGTATTGTGCAACCAAGTGGGTCTTGCTTTCAGGCTCTGCTTTCAACAGTGAGACCCTGAGAGCTGTGCTCTGCCTTACCCCACTGTTTTCCTCAGCTTCTGGAGAGGGGGCTGGGGAGGCTTTGGAGCTCTGGGTGACCCAGGGATGCTGCAGATCTCTCCCCCTACTCCTTTTTAACTCACAGGTCTCCAAGTGGCCCAAGAGAAAGGAGACTGGGATCCCTCTGGGGGACATGTCACTGCCCCTGCAGCCATCCTGCTATTGCTTCACTCTCCTCAGCATCCATTAGCTTCCCGTATTGCTTTCTTTTACAGCACTGAGACATTTTGCTCCTTCCCTATTGTATCTCTCACTTGCCTTGAGTAACTCACTCAAAGTAAATCAGTGGCTTCCAGGCTTCATTTATTTGCTTCCTTCCTCATGCTTCATTTAAATGCTTCTTCTCCCCAGCAAGGTCACAAGGCAGCAGTCTCACGGTCACTGAGGCACTGGCCTTGACATTCAGGTTTTGCTTCCAGACAAGGCTTTAACCCATGCCACGGTGATGGCACAGAACCATGCGAGGCAGTTGCCACCTTTCACTTCACTGGTTTATTACTGGCCTGTGACTCTTGCTCCTGCACCTCTTTGGCAAACTCTTTCTAATTAGCACATCGAACTTGCTGGGCTGGCGTGACAATTCATCACCATGCATTGCAGTTTTTATGCAGCCTCTCATTTTCTGAGGTGTATTTTCAAAATCCATTTCATCCCAACAACACAATTTTAATGGCAGCCTGCCCCGCTGAGACACATACATCGGAGTCAGAAATTGTTGGATGTTTGAAGTGGGTCCCTATCCTGAAAATGTCATCTTTACCTTCTGTCCCTTCATCCCAGTGGCTCAGTTTCTAATTTGTTCAGGTTTGGGAGCAAGGGGATAATTTTGGGCTCTGCCTTAGTGCAGGTCACTATAAGGCCTCAATCACATGGATTACTCTTACCTTGCAGTCACGTTCTCAGCAGCATAACTTTTGCACAGTTTTTCGGTTTGGTCCAGTTCCAGTGACAACAGTGGAGGTAGGATCAGACCTCTCTGGAACAATGGGAAGGTCTGGATTGTCTTTGTGGGCTGAATATATCTGCCCCAAAGCAACACACAAGAGCCAATTTGTTGCCTAGAGGTGGTAAGATGAAAATGAACGTGCTCAGAGGTGAAAGCACTACTCCTGTATGACCCTATTGCCCATGTGAGTCTTGCTGGAACTACGTGCTTGCCTTTGGCTCTTCCCAGTGCTCTTCAGGTGGTCTTAAAGGAAAGAAGTTAGGAGTACCCAGTGAAGTATTGTACCTTTTTTAAATTACCACAGCCTACAGCAAAACTGAATCTACAGCTGCATAACAGAAGCAATCACAAGTATATGGGCAGTGCAGCAGCACTGTTTTGGGTGGAATTACTCTTATTTACATCAGTTGCCTGCCACTCTCCCAACACAGCAGCATGCTCTGCACCTCCCTGCACTGCCCAGGCTGGAAAAGCCGAGAGGCAGTCAGTCATCCTCAGGCTTGTCAGCCTCCTCCTGTGCCTCTGCTGCCTTTGTCTGGGGCAACACCATCCTGCAGAGCATGGACAGAGCTGCAGGGGGGCCTGGAGATCTTTGGCAGCAGGGAAGAGTACAAAAAGATACTCTAATTTGAGAGAAAAAGGACAAGAGATGATTTTAGCTTTTTTCACATTCCCAACAGAGAAATGAAGAGCTCTAAAAAGTAGAGATGGCACATCAGCAAGTCACAGCTCCAGCTAGCTGGGTCATGGACCAGCCACATTAACATTAAACATTCAGCTTTCATACCTGTGCTGCAATTAAGTCTGGAGTTCAGATTCTGAGTCCTCTATTAGAAGCTGACATTTACTTAGGGACCACAGCAAATAAGGGCTCATTCCAGCTACTACTGTAAAAGTGCTTGTGCACAGAAACCACATCTGCAGTTGTATTCCCTGACCATCCCTGGTGGGTCATTGCCAGGATACTCTTAACTATCCAGAATCATAACTGCCCCAGCAGAGGAAAATGCCTAAATAAACAAACAAATGCACTGAATGATCAAAATGAATAAGAGAGCAAGCCCCAAGAAAGAACTTTAACCTGGTGAAACAAGAAGCACAAAATATTCCTCCGATAGGGGATAACTATTCTCACACTGTCTTTCTTTCTTTCTTTGGTTTTGCTGATTTGTTTCTGCTGGGGGTGTGTGGGAGGGCTGTGTTTCACCTGGATGCCTGATGCAGCCTGTCTGTAATGGAGGAATGCTGTGGAGACTGGCTCCCTGCTTGCATACAGAAGCAGGGCTTCAGACAGGGATGGGGAGCACTGACGTGGAGATAAAGACCTGGCAGACAGTGGCACCACTTCCTTGGGGCTCCATCTGCAGTCAACAGAGCAGTTCAAGGGCTAGAGAAGCTTTCACAGCATTTAATAAGAGAACACTTAAGGAAAACAATGCGTAAATGATGCACTTGCTGTCTACAAGCAACCGCCCAGCCCAAGCCCAAGAGCTACCTTTCTGTGAGAAAGAATTTTGAGCTATTTTATTTGAAACACCGTCAGATTTTGAGCTATTTTATTTGAAACACTGTCAATGAGCAGGCCTCTAGGAGGTGAATTATTGATGGTAAAAAGATCTATCTGAGGAGAAACAGTAAATAAAAAAGAAAGGGAAAATGCTGAACAAAAACACATTGAAAACCAGAAACTGGAAATCTTCTGCCTGGCATTTTAAGGCTGTCTGGGACTCTGGATATGCAACTCTTCATTTTCATGGGAGTGGGGCATTCACTACCCTCCTGCAGCGTGGCAAATCTCAAAATTATCACCTTCCTATTCTGCTCAGAGAAATCCCTAACTATGTCAATAGCCTTATTACAGGTGAAAATGAGAGGAAATAAGAGGAGAAAAAAAGACAGAAAATAAAAGAAACCATGTGTTGATTTAAAAGCCCAGAAATAAAGGCCCTTGGCACCTCTCTAGCTCAGGGTTTTCCTGCAGCCATCTTCCTTGTGCCTTTCAGCCCTGCCCTTTGCAGGCTTCCCCCTTAGTCTATTGGTCTACTTCTGTGCTGAGCACTTCAGGTCTGCAGCACAAAGACGAGCAACAACTGTCCCCTGCCTAAACACTCCAGTTCTGAGGAACAGAAGGTATGTCTATGCTGGATGTCAGCCACCTCCAAGTATCCCATATTCTCTGTTTATTGAACAGGTAACTCCCTGCACGCAGCCCACACTCACTTCACAGCCTCTATAGCACTGCATAGCAGGTCAAACCTTCTTTGCTAATTCATGCATTTGCAGCAGCTGAAAATCTGGACTTTATGTGATAAGAAGCCATGTGGCACATGAATTGGCCTCAGCGTTACAAGGCTTTAAGTATAGCCTTGCAATATAAGGCACTGGCACTATGGTGCAGCAGACTCCTCCATCCAGAAAACTTACTGTAAGGAGCTTGTACTATTGACCATTGCTGATGCTTGTTCATGGTACCAAAAGGCATGAAAATCACTATATTAGACTCTTTTTCATTGGACCTGAGAAGAAAGGTGCTCTAAAGCTGTCTTGGTAAAGTTTTTCCAAAGCACTCCCAGTCCCCACTGTCAACGTTCATCAGAAATCATGCTGCCCTTTCACAGCTCTGCTCCTGAGATACTGAGATTTTCCTAAAAGCTTCCATCCATTCCCTTAGTACCTTCCGGGCAGTACGATTCTCAAGGATTGCTTTGGTTGTCTGCCAAAGCTCTTATGTTAGAATGAGTTTCATCAAGGAGGACACCCACCATTCCGCTTACCGTGAACATCACAGGGATCCAATTATCCAGCTGTACCAGGGCTTTTGGAAAAAGGCATGAGCTCAGAAGACTCTCTGGAAATCTTTAAAAGAAATAATATGGCAAAATTTCTTCCATCTTCAAACACTTCTGGTGTTTTCTCTCAGGCTTTTCAAAGGTAAATCCATGTTTGTTTTGGTTTATAATAAAATGAATTTTAGCTTGTGTTGATTTTACTCTGTTTTCATGTTGAAGAAGCAAAGCAAATACATCCAGTATCCATCCTTTTGACATATTACTAGACTGCAGGATGCAAAAATAAATTCCTTTCATTTGAAGTACTTGATTTTGACAAAGCTATGTGGAAATGGACATCTTGTGACATCCGTGCTTCCTGGGATATCAAATTCCCGGTGTCCATGATCAGTTCTTTTGAAAAAGACCCATTTCTCCAGATGCGTGAGAAACTATTAGGCATGCTAAAATGAACGCTGTCCCAGGAGTAGAGGGAGACTTGGCAGCAACCATCAAATACACCAGATGAGAGCAGTACGGTGTTTTGTCTTGGAGCATAACAAGCTTCCTCAAGCTTTATCAATTTGCTGAGCAGTTGTGTTTTACAGGCACTGCCACAGGGGACTGAAGCAGAGGTCATCAGTGGGCTGCATGTGCTCCACGTTATAATGCTGCAGTGCAAAGTACAGATAGGAACAGGAAGTTACTGCCCCAAAAGCACCTAAGAAAATCTACTGCTGGTTGCAATACCCCTAGCTATGGGTTAGGATCCCGGCCTGCCCTTAGCAGTGAATCAGTCCCCAGGTGATGGCAGTTTCGGTGTTTGTTCGTTTGGTGGTGGTGGTGTTTTGTTTTGTTTTAAGGTGGGAGGTACCTCTCTGGTCATGCCAGCTCAGGTCAGAATTGCTGGAGGATGATCCCCAGATAAACAGGGGCTGTAAGAAAGACAGCAGATGAATGGAACAGTTGGCTGGATGCTTTGCTGCCTTTTGCAGAAGGAAATAACTCTGCAAGGTTGGCTGGCAGCTGGTTAACATTTTCCAGCTGTCTTCTTCCACGAGCCCGAGTTGTACAGAAAGGAAAAGGAACTGGGAAGGATGATCCTGCCCATGACGAAGGTTTGTCAGCCAGAAGTCTGGTCCTTCACTGGCCACTTGAGGAAATACACCCACAGTTTTTCATTCTTCAATTTCACGTCCTTCCAACATTTTAAGGAAAGTCTGATGGTAACCAGAGTCTTGAGTATTTAGCAGGAAAAAGGCTTTCATTCACTTGCAGAGTGAAAACAGTTCTGCATAATCCTTAATGTTTTTTATGGCATCCATTTTTGGCCACCTGTTCTTTCAGCATGATTAAAAGTAAAAACAGAACAGATAGATTTTTTTTTTTGGCACACACCCTTCCCTGCAGCATTTAGAGGACATTACAGTGTATTTCAGGAGCTTTCTTTTGGCAGGAATGGTAGAAAGTTATGGACAATCTTTCTGGAAGTCCCAGTATGCTGCAAGAGAGCAAACAAACATATTATCGTTATATACTTCTAGTAATTATGTCTTTGAGAAAAGGAGGAAGTATGTGCTTAAAAGTCATTGTTTGCTGCTCCCATCATTTGTTCTTTGCAGACTCACCATCTTAACAGGTGCAAGCTGCTAAGCTAGCCAGGGTGAACTGGTGTCACCCCCAGACAGAGCCCTGAGCGCAGAGCTGCTGAAAGTTTCGAGCTAGCCCTGAGCTGCGGCATGGGTAGCTGTGGGCTGCAGGCTGCCTCAGGATGTGTTTCAGTGCTTATACAATGGGTCAAATGCTCCCGTGCCTTTCCTTCCTGGAAGAAAGCTCCATGAAGATACTGCTGGTTCCTCCCTGCCCTGTCTCAGTTTTACAAGGAAAATCCAGTAGAAAATAAAAGCTATAAACTCCCCCTATGCTTTGATACAAGCTGGAGCACTTCTGTCACTGCTCAAAGTTCCCCATGTGGCTCCTGCAGCTTGTCGGGCAGGGCTTCTTCGTTCACTGCTTCTGCTGTTGCGAACACGAGGGGCATCACCGAGTGCCTCCTCCTTGTGCAGAGCTTCCCTCCTTCACTGATGACACAAGGAGACTGCCTGCTTTCTTAACCCTGATTAACCATTATTCTGTGTTGTCAGTTGTATGCATAGCACCCAGAAGCAGAGGTATTCTTCCAAACGCGGTCTCTGCTTTGGATCTCTCAGTTCAAATTTCAGTGGCAGAAGAGAAATAGCAAAGAGCAAAAGGAGTCTGAGCCAGGCTCGGGAACTGCCTGGGAGGGACGGCAAAAAGCCTTCAGTGCGAAAACCTGACCGTCACTGGGGTGAGGCTGAGAGCGATGGCAGAGAAAGGAGGACAAAGTGACTTGAACATGACAAAAAGGACTGTGTGCAGACGTAAAGCTTTGCAGGTATCTGTATCCACAGAATCTTTTGACAAGGGGTTTCACAGCTCATCTGCCTGTTGTGTATGGGAACACTTCCTTTTATTTGCTCAGAACTGGAAATTCATAACTTATTTGACAACTGCCAGTTTTGCATTACAGGGGAAAGTGAGCAATCCATCCCTGGGCATCCTGACCAAAATGAGGAACAGGGAGGAAGAGATTACTTCTTCAGGTACGCTTCAGCCTAGCCCCATTTATTCTTCTTGATATATGACCGATGCTGCTAGACTACAGCTGCAAAAACAGTATTGCTTTTTAGATATATCTTTCAGTCTGCTCACAGTAAGAAGAGCTTAAGCTTTCTGTGAGGAAAGATTTCACGTGTTGCCACTGAGTCCATCTGATTCCATCTGTGCAGGTGTGTTTAACTCCTCTGACTTCAGTAACATGCAGTGCATTTGCAGTTGAACAGCAGTCAACCCTAAATGTGTCTATACATCAGGTGCCAAAGCTGGCCGTCCAGAATAAATAAATAATCAGGAACTCAGCACTGGCAGAAGCAACCTACTGCCAAAAGTGCATTTGTAGGCATTAATGCAAATCAACTGTTCTTAACTACCTGGCAATAGCTATGACTGATAAACAACTAAATTACATGCCAGCCTCTGACAAATGAATATTGCACAGAACTGTTTCAGAAGGCCATAGCATAAATTCAGCTCAAATCAGTCTGATCTTTTAATGTATCAACGTCTTTGGGCAACCTCTTGGTTTCACTTGCATACACAACATCATTCTATATCAATTGATTATGTTTTTTGAATTGATTCTTCAAACTTATTTTCAGATCCACAACAGAGCTTTCTCTGTGCAAGAGACTTTGTGGTGTTCAGGGTCTGCAGGCACTACTTATTATTGTTTTCCACTAAAATTTAAGTCCTGACCTTGCATATTGATGTTGACCAATGGAAGCTAAGAAAAGCAGGTTAATTTCCATCAATCACTAAAACATCGCTGGTCAGAAAAGGCAAGCTTTTTTGTCAGATAAGAAGTGTCATAAGAAGCTGTACCTAATATGACTTATTTCTAAGGATAAATTCAAAACTGTTTATAAAAATGTCCGAGAACAGGTCCTGGCCTATGCTTAGGGAGCTGGATGACACAGCAGATTAATTCTTTGAGTGCCCCACAACTGTGTGTGCACTCAGCTATGAAGGTGTGTTGCTGCTGCTCTCCCTGTAGCACGAGCAGTGTGGAATTAATGTGCACGCACAAGACAGTAGCTATCCATCTGTCAGTGTTGGGGAACCGTTACATCCAACAAAAAGCAGATCCTACTTCTGCCTTCCTTAAATATTCAGTTATTTTCACATACACTAGAAGGAAGCCTTAGCTTTCCATTTTATCACATACACAGAACCACCAGAGTAAATGAATGTAAGAGCAGAATGTCTTTTAAGAAGAACTGCACACTGCCAGCTCCTCTGAAAGCCACTGGCAGCAGCAAGCATTCAGTAATTAACATTTTTTTTTGTTGAAAAAGCATTGTTTTATTGACGTGAAGATACTGATGGGAATCATACTGATTTAGGAGTTTTTATCAGCTTTCTGAGATGTTCTCTTCCAGTGAGGGATGGGCCCAAATTAAGATGATGGCTTTTTTTCATTTCTGTTTAAAAGAGGTATTTAATGTCACAAAAAACACTGGAGAGATTTTAGTCTCAAATCCAGAATGGACTCCTTGGTTCCTGGAAGGTGGCCATGCTGTCACTCCAAAGCTTGGCATCAAGACCTAAAAGTTTCCTTTTCACATCACACGCAGAATGAATTTACATTTATGTATATTGGAATAACGCCGTGAAGATTCATCTTTCCCTGTTATAAAATACCTACTTGGGTTCTCTTTGTTTTGCTTCTCAGTGCATTATATCTTGTCTGGTAGCACATCTACAGCGTCCTTCCTCAGAAGCCCCAGCACCCAGGTGAGGGATTCCGTGCAAATGTGTATCTCTGTAAACTGTCTGCTGGACAGTTCTTGCGAAGGCGTGAAGGGATGGGAGACTCTCCAGTTGGGTGGCATGGGTCAAGCTGCTTCAACACAGGGGAATACGAGTCTACAAGTAAACAGAAAGCCACCTACAAGCTCTGTTTTGATTCAAAGCTGCTTTGTAATTCTAACTCAGGTATCAGTGCTGGTGCTGCCATTCAGCGACTGCTCATGGCAGAGATCACTTTGTTCACCATTTTTCTGAAGGCAGTGATGTTTTGATGAGCTATCTTTAAAATACAACATTTAAGTCAAGAAACACCAAAGCAAGGGCCCTATAAAGTCCACGTTTGCCAAAGAAAAGGAAAATGTGCATAAGGCATCAAATCTGAGTACAAGAACTAGTTATAGAGGTAAGCAATTTCAGGGGCTCAGGGAAGGGTCTCTGATTGTGAGATTCATGGATTGCAGATTCCAGTGACACCCTCCGGTAAGCTCCCATTCGGCTCCCACTGTGCAAGAGTATTCATTCTGCACCAGTGAAAAATTAGAGAGCATACAGAAAATAAATAAAATAAAATAAAATAAAATAAAATAAAATAAAATAAAATAAAATAAAATAAAATAAAATAAAATAAAATAAAATAAAATAAAATAAAATAAAATAGCAGCAAAGCTGAGATTTGCAAACTAGTCTCCTGACTCCAGCTCATTCCCATATATGCCATGCAATTGTCTTGCAGGAGGACAACCAAAACTAATGCACAGTAGCACTGGATATAGTAAGTAGCACTTCATTTAAAGGTCAGCAGGAGTGCACGAATTAAGCTTTCCCCACCCCCCCCCCCCGCCCCCCCGGTCTTTTTAAATAAAAAAGTGCTCCTTAAACAGCTTTGCTGACATTTTTTGACATTTTTGAACCCAGATGGGTTTGCAGTCTCGACAGCAGTCCTGCTCTCCTGTCTCACATCTGCTGCTGCTGGGACACATCGGCTGTGCTGGAGCTTCACTGCTTGGGAGCCACATTTGAATAAAGGATTTATGAAAAGTGAGCTATGGTCATGCTGCTCCAAGATGTCACCCTCAGGAAAGGGGCCACCAGCACACCAGGTGGGTGGTGTAAATCAGCAGTTTTTAGAAGCCACAGTGAGGGACAAACCTTGCTTCATTCTGGACTTAGAGCCCAACTGGAAAATGATTTCCACAAATGAGATAAAGATCTTCAAAGCGTCTGCAGTCACAACAAGACCTCCTTTCCAAGTTGGATACCATGTGCATGAGAGAAAGCCTGTGGTTATCTACCACCCATCTGCACACTTATAGCCTTTATTTATGGCTGTGTTATTGTTTGGTGGCCTTTTGTCTTTTTTTGGCAGTGACAATGACTTTTCTCCTGCAATATAAACCAGGAGCTGTGTCCATGAGAGAATTCCAGGTCATTTTCACAGCACAGTGGTCACGAACACTGGGCAGACTGCCTGCCAGGATGTCTCTGCCGGCCCACGGAGGGGCAGGCAGCTCCAGCGCTGCCACGCACGCTGACATCCATGTCTTCAAACACAGAAAGCTGTTCCAAGGATGGGCCTGAGCCATAACTTCCCTCAGTGTAGGAAGCTGGTAGAACACGACTCTCCTCTGAAGGCTGGTGGAGAGTGCTGAAGGGGTACATTTACACCAGTACCTGGTGTACTCACAGCTTAAAATATCTCTTGGTCCAGGCTGTTGGAGCTCCCAGAAAAGCTGCATAGGAATCCAGGCAATTTGACCATTAAATTTGTTTCTTCCTAGGCTCACTTTTGTCTGAAAGATAGAAGCAAACCTGACGATCCTCCTTCCCCCCTGCCTCTCCTCTTGCTAGCTTAAATTCAGTCATTTTTGACACCCCTCCTTTTTTTGCTCACTTAACCACAAACTTCAGTGTTTCTAAGTTCTCTGTTTTCCCCAGAAGATGAAGTCCATGCATGCACAGCCATGACCTCAAAGACTCCCTAGAGCACAAGGATTTGGACAAACCCAGTAAAGCAGAGGCCGGTGGCCAGAGCGGAAAGACACAGGTGTTTCTATTTCGGTCCCCATTTTCCTGCCTGAATCACCATTCCAGGGCTGGGGTGAAACCCACATCAGAAGACTCACAGGGAACAGGAACGTAAAGGAAGGAGAGTGCCGGCATTGTCGAGCTCCGTGGGGATCAGCGCGGGGTCCAAAGGAGGGAGCACCAAGCACAGTCCTGGTGCTGGCACGGCCCTGCTGCACGCCGCGGCTCTGCACTGCGGGAAGGCAGCACCGTGCTTGGCACGTGGAGCAGATGTAGGGGACATCAGCCGGGGACCCTCGTGCCCAGCTCCAGGGGTTTGTTGCTGGCCACACGGAGGGAGGCATCCTTCCCTAGCCAGCTTGTGTGATTCTGGGCCCTGCCGGCATAAGAGAAAACAATGGATGAATCCATCATGTCATTCATTACAGTCGTTTTTGCCCTTGACTCTGTTGATCTTTTCAAGGCAAATATCAAATAAAACCATTTGGGCCTTTCAGCTGTGGTGAAAACAAACTGCCACAGATTTATGGCTTCAGTTCTTAATTGAAGTACTCTTTTGTTACTGCTCACTCACATGCAACATTCCTGGCTCGGAGGTGAACTTAGAGGAAAATAATAAATACAGCCTTGCACTCCTGAAGGGGAATTCTCCCTTCTGGCTATATAAAAAAAATATATATATAAATATATATTACATATATATATATATAAAATATATATATATATTTTTTTTTCCTGCTAGAAGGTGAAAGGATAACAGAGGCCATGCTGTTCACGACTGCAACTAAGAGTCAGCAGGGTATTTTTAGTCCTTTGATCCTGACTCAGCTGCAGCTCAAGGTTTTCCAGCTTGGTTTGACCTCTGCTACCAAGTGAGTCATGACAGGGAGTCACAGTATGACATCTGTTCAAATGAAGGATATACCCCTTTGCACAACAAATGCCCTCTGCATAAAAATTGCTGGCAAGAAAAGGCAGTCTGGTAGGGACTCTCGTCCAACGTGAAGCATTTCTGGTCTCACTCGCCTGCGCACAATTTGAGGAGAATCACAATTATGAGGTAGTTCAGAGGACACTTGTGGAGCAGTTGTTCATGCCACATTTAATCTGTTTTAGCTTTGCACATTTCCTACATGCATTACAAGAAGTAAAACAAAGAAACCCCATGGCCAGACTGCCTTGTCCCATCACCCTGAAGAGCAGCTCATAGGAGCTTGAGTAACAAGCACAGCAGAGAAAGAAAGAAGCGCAAGCACCTTTTTCTTGTCAGCTGCTGAAAAACAAGATCTGAGGCAGACTCAGGATAAATTCCCCAAAGAAATGGAGAAGAAAGTAATAGATTCTGAGGGAACAATTTTGACTGCCCAATAATTTTTCACTGTAGAAGTACTCCAAATTCTAGGCAGAGTTTCTCTCCAAGTGGAAACCTCTCAGCATCCCTGAGAACTCCAGCTATTTTCTACACACAGAAATAGCGTTGGAGGAGCTAGTTCGCTGGATGAGAAATAAGAAAATGATTTTTGGAGGATAATACATGTTGAAACTGGTTTGATTTCTATGGGTACAACATCATTTAAAAATGACCCTCTGTCAATTTTTCACAAGACTCCATACCATATATTTCCAGAAATGTTCGTGAATCCAAATTTTAATGAGGTGTTTTGTCTTAAAAACAAAATAAAACAAATGACAGCAAAAACATACAATTACTCCTATGTTTAGAGTAATAAAGTTTCTCATTGTGAATTAATAAAATAATAAATTAAATAATGAGTCTTGAAAAAAAGAATATTTGTCAAAATGCTATACAAATGCTATAGCAAAATGCTATACACAATACTGCAAACTCTTTTAAAGGTAAACAATATCTAAAATATATGCATTAAAAATGATTTTTCATTAAATAATGAAAGTGTGGAAAAACAGCAACTGCTTCCTATGAGAAGTGTGTTACTGCCTCTTTTTATTGTGATATAAAAATTGAAAATCAGCAGAAAAGATAGCAAAGAAGGAATTTCTTGTCATCTATTTTCTCCTGCTATACGATACACCGAAGATGTATTTTACTTGGTCAAAATTTTCTCTGTTGCCATGATAGTATCTTTTCAGGCTCCTGACTTCATACCTGCATTTCTTCACCTCAAAACAGATGCCCTTGCACAGCACTCCGAAATGCTCTAACCCATATTCAGCACTATTGGGGTAGGAGTGCTCTGGCAGTTTAATCACAGGATAGTGCAATTATCCTGGTTTACTGTCTGCAAAGGACAACACGCACGTCTTGCATTATGCATTGGCTATGTTTTGAAGTTCTGCTGCACAGGGAAAGTAGGGAAAAAAAAAAAAAAGAGGGAAAAGCGCTTGACATAAAACAATGTGTATGTGCAAGATCAAAATGATGTACACAGACATTCTCACAGAGATGCTGACAGCATTTAGTGGTAGATAATTATTTCAGGTCTATCCTAGCTAGTACCTCGCTAGTCAGGATTTCCATCACACTTATGATCTTTTCCCGGGTTATTTGGTAGTTCATTTCCCTTTCACTATTTCATCTGGCTTCATCAGCAGTGAAGGTTGCATTTAATCTGAAAAAATAACCTTATACATTTAAGAAACCCAGCAAAATAAAATTTCTTTTCTAGAAGCCCTTAAGTGCCAGTATCTTTCATTCTTTCCACTCTGTCCTGCTTGTCACACCAGGGAGTATGTGTGGAAAGCGAAGTATGATTTACTAAAGGGAAAAGGAAACAAACCACTGTGTTTGTATAACTAGCAACTAATTTTCATCCCCCTGGAGAGTTTTTCACTGCAATTCCCCAGCTGTCAGCATAATCTACAAATAATTAATATCTTTCAAAGACCAGTTTAAATGGCACTCCCTCTCCCCGCCATCCTGCTACTGATTTTCTTGTAGGAAAGACAACTTTGCTCAAAGGATGTACCTGGTCTGATAAAATGCTGCCTGCTTTCTGCAAAAAACAACCCTACACAGATACCATTGCCCAGGCAGCATCCAACACCCTGTCCAGCCCACTCAAGAGTGAGGTGCTGCCAGTACAGCCCTCTAATTATCCAGTAGTGTGGCGAGAGCTGTGGCATTGTGCTATCCTCATGCAACAAACTGAAATGAAGCATTACCAAAATGGTCCCTCTGGGAGGGAAGCTGTCAGTCATGCAAAGGAAGGTCTGTTTCTTTCTTTCTATTCCTGCTCTTCAGGTGAGCAATAGCTGGTGATAGGAAGCATGTCCCCTTAAATACTTTTGCCAACTTGTTCTGGCAATAACAACATCTGCATAACAGCAGCAGTTATAGGAGGAAAGTTAAATTGATTTCCCACTGCATTTAGTCAATTAAAAAAAAAAAATCACTCCTACTTATGATAATTCCTTTGAAGCCAAATGTTGCTGTTTCCAGTTCCACCTTTTTTTCTATTTCCTTGGTAAATTTGCTGAAGCATGCATATTACTACGGCAGTTGTGTCTGTGTTCTAAACTCCTCTGTTTTCCTTCCATTATTTTCTCTGAAGGAAAAACAAAAACAAAACAAGGCAATTGTTTTGAAAATAAGAAACTGCATGTAATGAGTTTGATTTTCTAAATAAATCTACATACAAAGAATGGGCCAAATTTGTATCTGTCTTAATGTCAGCAGAACCTCTATGAAGTGACAGTGATGTTTCCTTTTGTAGGAGACTAGGCTAAATTTTTCTATGTCTTGTTATGCAGCAACAACCATGACAGACACAAAACAATTACCTAAGCATTTACTTTTCCTGCTCTTTTTTTTTTTTCCTTACTCAAATCCCATCCAATACATAGATATTACTGGTAAGAGTCATACAAGAAAATATACCAGAGCACGAAGCATAACTGGCACCAAATGAACAAAATACAAGAGCTGAGATACTTGTGGTATGCATTTAATCAGAAGGCCTTTTTTGACCATACCTAGTCCGTTAGGAATAGGTATGTTAGGAATAGGAAAGTCTGAGACTGATGATGCACGGCGTGCCTTCTACAGAAAAGCTTTAAATGATGCAGATGGCAAGTTTTGCAAAGGATGTTTTAAGTTGGGGTTGCTGACTGTGTATTCAGATCATTTACTTTCATAAGTAGCTCATTTTTCTTCTATCCACCTTTTTGCTTGCATATTTTAATCTACAAGTTGTACCCAAAATAAATTAAAATGACAAATAGAACTTGACCCAAGTATTCAGTTAGTGCAACATTTCCTTATTAAGGAACAAAAAGTGAAAATTTAGAACAAATCAGGCAGATAAGTATCAGAAAAGTTAAAGCTAATCAGATATCAGGACACAACTGCCTGTTCAAGTGAGAGTCTGGCACAGAATGCAGTCGCAGTGGACTGAAATATCATACTTTGCAAGTTTCTATCCTTTTTCTTCTTCTTTATACCGGTTAAGGATCACAATTGCTCTTGGAAATAGAGACACTTTATATTTTGCAGTTGAGAATACACTGCTAGTACTTAACCAGGTATTTAGCTCAAAAGCTAAACTTAGACTTCAGGGGAGCTCATCTGTTGAAACCACAGCTGAGGGATCTGTGCACCATGTGTGACAACAGGGAAACCTACCAAGCACAAAGGTGATCTGCTAATACCACGTATAACATGATAATAAGAAGCTTTTAGAAAAAGAAAAAAAAAAAAAAGCCCAATCAAATGTAACAGAATATCGAAGCAGCGCTCCACTACTTCACAGGTAATGACAATGACTCACAAAGTTTGAGTGAGTTTTAACCTTCTAAGAATCAAATGAATGTCACCTGCTTCAGTCATGTGCCTTCATCATATAGGTCAGAACAAGGGCTCTTATTATCCAGGGTAAAGCAATCTGTCTTGGCTAAGGTACTGAAGCATGCTTCTGTGCTTTTGTTGAAAAGCTGTTAAGAGGGGATGTGGAACTTAACTTGAATTCTAAGTAGACTGGGTTGCTGTGTATCTTACTCAGTAACAGAGGTAATTGATAGATCCATTGGCTTCCAAAAAACACCATCAGCTTCCTTAGAACACTATTCAGTTGTCAACTAATGTTTGGCATTTGCACTAGGAGGAACTAGCTTGAACCAAAGTTGACAGACTTGTAGAGGCAAGTAGCTGTAGAAGAAAGAACGTTGCAGTGTGAAATGCAACTGGTGTTTACTTCCCACTCACAGAGCCACTGCATAACGAGCAGCCCGAATCTACTGTTCAGGTGCCAAAAACCCATACATAAAAAAACTGATTTCGACTTTAATTCAGGTGTTGAGTGGGTGATGAGACCAACAGAATTCAGACATGCCCTGAAGTTTCTTAAGAGCCCTCCATATCCCTGCCAAACCATGGGACGTATGTGCATTAGTAGCAGGCCCACGAATGTATGAACTGAAATCTTACACTAAGGAGAGACTAGAATGATCTTGCATACTATTGCCTCTTTGTTGTCAACAGCTAAGAGGAGGCAGAAGAAAAGCTGGTTGAAATAACACTTTGATGTCTTCAAAGTAATGTTTTCACACCTGTTTTCAGTAAGGGGTAATGTTGTTTTTACATTTTGCATAAACATATAAATTAAACATCTCTTCTTTGATCAATAAATGTTTAAAATACTCCTTCTTGTAAAATAATTTTAAGTGGTATTAGATCCTTTAGGGACATAGATGCATGTCTTCAAAAAGCACCACGAGTTTGGCACTTCAGATGGTACCCCTTGCTGAATATCTTGAGTCACCAATAAAAAAAAAAAAAAAAAAAAAAAAAATCTATTCCCTCACTTTCTGTTTTACTTTTCATCCAAAGTCAAACTGAACTGAAACTTTGCCAAATTTTAATAGCTAAATACCATTTTTCCAAATATGTCTGGCCCAAATGAAAAATACAAGTGCCAAAATATTGCAAAGAAGCCAGTTTGTATGTATCTGTGACCCAGATGGAAGCAGGACATGCGAAAACACAGCAAGAAATCCTTTTCACAAAAATCCCCAGAAAAATTGTGTGACACCAGAAGTACTTAGAGATGTCTCTGACTTTCTTAAAAAACAACCTTTGGGAAGGTCATCCATCGATAGTTCTCATCACACCCTTTTATCCCTGGTGATTTAATGATCTTGGACATATAAACAGAGAGTTGATGAATCAAAGTAGTTTATTGTCAACATAATAACACAGGCTTCAAAATTTTGCTGTTTTGAAGAGAACTAATAGGACCATTTTGAATCAGCTTGGTCAGCAAGCAAAGAGTGCTGCAATGTTCTTGGAGCTGACCTAATATATTCGGTCCATTTCAGGAGAGCTGTGAACATGCATAAGAATTGTATCCTGACCTGCTCCCAGCCAGATGATAATTATCAGCCTTCAGCTGTTCCCAGCTAGGCTCCGTGACAACATCAGGCCTGATGAGTTTGGCCAGCTGAAAACAATTTATGATCCACACTGACAAGCTTCCCCTCCAATGTGCTATGTACTGAAGTTCCATGAGCAGCTCTTTCTCATTCGTGTCTTTCTTCACTTATCAGTGATCAAAGCTCCAGTTCCTGGTGTAGTCTTGCTCTGCTGGTCATTGGCTGTGCTGTGCGCTCTGGCCAGGTTCATCCATGGATTTCTCCACTTTCTGACACTACCTCATCCTGACCTCAGGGCTTGGATTCACCTTTGATCTCTGTCTGCCCACAGCCATTGGGTGTGAGGCGTGGTTTTCCACATGCCCATATGCAACACATGGCATATCTAAGCAGTCTAAACTGGGATTTTGTGTTATGCTTGACATGAAAAACCTTTTATATCATTTCAATTGGACGTGATGTGGCATCCTGTAAAAAGAGGACTGGAAGCAGATAGGTTAACTTGTGGACAGGTGCAGGCAACTAGCAGCAATATGATAGTAGCAGAAGGGTCTTGGAAATTCACTGATGAAAGAGAAGTATAGATATTGCTCACCACAAACGTTTCATTTCACACTCTGAAAGATCTAAATTTTGTCTCTCTGAGCGATCATGAGCTGGGCAAGCCAAAGAAGAAGCATCCAGAGACGTGGTTCCCTTAGAATCACAGAAACTTCTGGCAGCCAGTCCGCTACCTGTGCAGCTGGAGCCACAGTGATGCTGTTCTGCTGGGAGTGAAGGGCCTCCCTTCCTCCTCTGGTAGCAGGGGGATTCACAGGATTACCCTTTTAGCGGGAGGTGCACGAAAAAGAGCCCAACATAA
This sequence comes from Anas platyrhynchos, assembly GCF_047663525.1. Lineage (NCBI taxonomy): Eukaryota > Metazoa > Chordata > Aves > Anseriformes > Anatidae > Anas > Anas platyrhynchos. The sequence continues at coordinate 24,603,824 of NC_092596.1, read as the reverse complement.
ATAAGTGCATGAAAGGGAAGACAAACAGTAAAGGTACCACGAGAGTTTTTCACTCATTCCGTAACAGGATGAATTAACACCTACACAAATTGTTCTCATGGTAGTCACTGATAACGACAGTGATATCGGAGCAGTAAAAAAATCAGAAAAAAACAAACAAAAACAAAACAAACAAAAACAAAAACACAAAGCAACTGAAAAAAGCAACTTCCTGCAACTAAAAACAACAACGGCAAATTCAGAACTGACATAACCTCTAAACATTTGCCCCTGCGTATGCTCTGACATAGAAAAACAAATGACATAGACCTTCGAGCCACCAAACTTTGGGACATATGCTACCACCACATGAGGGTCTGAAAGAATATTTGGGACAATATTGTACAAATGTAGCAAGATGACTTTTTTTTTTCTTTTCTTTTTTTTTTTCCTGTGCAAAGGATTGCACAACATCCTAATAACTGTCTCAGTGAAAGAAAGATTCATTTAAGAGGCTGAAACTGCTACAGAGCTGTCTGTTGTGAATAAAAGGTCCACACAGCATGAAGCCTTTTACAGATAGCACCATTAAAAATGTGTTAATTACTGTGAGTGTGCTCCCAAAATCACCGGGGGTATTCCTGGAACAGGCTGATCATGTGACTTCCATTATTTATTACTAAACACTTCCAAAGTCTGCTCCATTAGACATGCATCCTGGCGTCTGACGCAGTTAGATACACATGCAGCACGCTGCTTGCTGTACAATACAGCGGTGAGAATATGCCAGAACAAAGAAAGTCAAGGAGCGCTATGAGAGAAGGTATCTTGTACGTATCTGTAATGAGTGCAATGAGGGACTAGAAACTTGGGAGATTATCCTACTGAAGATACTTTCTGTTGGCCAAACCTTATCGATCCTTTACCAAAGTGCTAGGTATCTCTGGCTGCAAGAAGTTCAGCAGTATCAGATAATTCTGTTTTTCCATACACAAAGATGATCAAAGCAAAAAGGTAACTAGTAAGTGTTCAGGGAATGCCACATTAGAAGCTAACAGTAGACTGAACACTGGATTCCATCTCATGCCCTGTGCCAGGGCTCATGCCAGTCTGACTGTTTCACTGATCAAAAAGACTGAAGTTGTACTTTTACCTTTGACCCAGTGATTCCTAAGTGTAGCTAAGATTTCAGCCCTGTCTGTTCAGAAGCACCAAGTACTCAAAACTTCCAGTGGCCATAAAGAAAACAACTTGGTTTAAAAGTCAATGGGGAACAGACTTTGAAAGGGAGAGGTCAGATCGCAGAGAAAGGAAACCAGCACTGTGCATGGTGTTCGTATGTCTGCAGAACTGGAGGCTCTCTTCCTCATTGCCCTCTCCTCCACCTCTGGCAAGGCTGTGTTAGTTTTGTTTCACAAAACCTCACTGGGTCAAAGAAGTTACTTTTACTTGTCCAGAAAGCGTAGCTTAGAAAACTTCTTTTTCTTGAAGACAATTGCTATGTAGCTTAAATGTTAATCCAAGCACTATACAATGAAGAAAAAAGCACACACACACGCACAAAGAACGTAGGGAGGGAGGAGACGTCACAAACTAATTTATATATATTTAATCAAAAAAATGTTTATCTGGGCATACTGTAAATTTGAGGCAGAAAAAAAGAGATTTGTCTTCTAGCTTTGGCACATCAATAGCATTCCTGTCTCTGTCTCCCTCTATATTGGCTGTCCAGGGTACTTAACAGAACTGGGAACCTAATCTAGAGACTTGAAGCAGATCAGGGAGATGTAGGGAGGTGATTCTTTTCCTCTGCTCTGCTCTTGTGAGAGTCCACCTGGGGTACTGTGTGCAGCTCTGGGGCCTCCAATATAGGAAGGACATGGAAGTATTAGATCAAGTCCAGAGGAGGACCATGAGAATGATTGGTGGGCTGGAGCACCTCTCCTATGAAAACAGGCTGAGGGGGTTGGGGTTGTTCAGCCTGCAGAAGACGAGGCTCCAGGGAGACCTTACAGGGGCCTTCCACTACCAAAAAGGGACCTACGGGAAATCTGGGGAGGGACTCTTTGCCAGGGGGTGTAGTGATACGACAAGTAGTAATGGTCTTAAACTAAAAAAGGGTAGATTTAGATTAGATATAAGAAATTCTATACTCCGAGTGTGGTGAGCTACTGAACCAGGCTGTTCAGAGAAGACGTGGATGCTCCATTCCTGGAAGTGTTTAAGGCCAGGTTGGATGGGGCTTTGAGTTGAAGGTGTCCCTGCCCATAGGAGGGGGGTTGGAACTGGATGATCTTTGAAGTCCCTTCCAACTCAAACCATTCTATGATTCTATGATCAGATTTTAAGTCCTACATAAGGACACTGAAAAGCTGGATAATGAACTGGTTTATTTCCATTATTTAAATGCCTAGGAAAAAAATAAACTTTAAGTTGCTGAGATAATTTTTATTTCAAATGATGAAACAGGAATATCTTGGCTTCTTGGGTGGCAGATGAGTGTATAATGGAGATCAGTTCTACACTACTTTTCTATATCATTTTTCTCTACCACTTCTTTCTCCAGAAGTCAATTTGTCTTGAATACAGAAATAACTGAGTCTGGTAATTAAATCTCATCCTATCAAAGGCAATGGTTTAACTGTGAAGACTCATGAGTGACAGTAATACCTTGAAATAAAAAGTTCCATCACTATGGAAATTGTACATCCTGTATTTAGAGCTGCTATTTTGAAAAATAAGTTATTTCTAGCAATAATTAATAACCACTGGAATTACTCTTGCAGATGTAGAACAAAAAATATGATATACTCATTTCCATTTGCTCATTAAAACACTACAAACAAAAAATATTATACCCATATATCTCCTTGCTACGCACAGAGTGACAGTGATCGAGCTAGTAACATCTAAAACACCCTTATCTAGCTTTAAAGTAGATAAATAATCTTACTTTGTTTTACCTTAAAAAAAAAACAAACAACAACACACAACAACATAAAAACAAACAAATGAACAAAAAAGCAACCAAACACATTGTTACCTTTCTACAAAATTTTGTCATTCTACCATACTATAGATTTTAGTTTTCTTGGTATTATAGAGGTAGAGAAAAACCTAGAATCACAGTTATATACTTAGTATAAAACAAGTTTTCAAGGAAAACAAAACAAAACAAACCCATTTTCTGGTAGCAATGAGATGTTAATAAAAAGCTCAAAAGGCTATTCTTACCTAATATCACGAACTGTTTTGTACAGAAAGAGGAATTAAATGTTTTGCAGAAAGAAGTGGTGAGTTCCTTCAAAAAGCAGGGGGAGCACATAGAGGTAACTGTGGGAAACTTGGATTTCACTTGGATTGTCACTCACGCAGTGCTGCCAGAATTTCATCATTAATCTTGCAACATTCAGATTTCATAGCTTCAGCTCTTAGTGCCAGATGACTACATTCAAACATCAGTCTCATTGTGTTGTTTTGTTTTGAAAGCAGAATTTTAAAACAAGGCCTTCCCAGTTGCAAAGGACAACCAAACAAAATTGTCTGAAAGTTCAAAACCATTTTTTCTTTTAATCCTCCACAGTACTTCATCAGCAATATGGATAATAAATGACTTTAAAGTATTGCCTCCTCACATTTTAGAGCCTCACCTAGCATTTTGATAGACTAGTTAACAGCATTACTGTTACTTACCCTGAAAGATCGTAACAGCTACTGTCTGTGAACAGCATCTCTTTTTATAACCTGGTTTCCTAAGTAAGTAAGGTGTATATAATTATATCACCTCTCTGTCCTTACACCTGATTATTAGTAGCCTCCTTTCTACCTTTTGAAACCATTGCTATCTTCACTCAGATGTGGCTCAACAACTTAAAGAAACCAAGTTGGTGTAAGCTTTGTAAATTAGTGGTGGCAGCAATAGATAAGAGAGAGAAGGAGAGTGAGAGAGAGAAGGAGAGTGAGACCAAGTAATTAATACTCTCCTGAAAGTAGAAGACAGTGTGTGAGCTCAGGTGCTATCTCCTCTGTTTTGTCTGTTGGCTGTCTGGTCAGCACTCATCTTAAGCCAACTGGCTGGTTTGAAGCTGCCAGGGTGCTGGCTAGGAGAAAGAGGGAAGCAAGGGGTTGGAAAAACAGAAAAGGATTAGACAGTGTGGATGGGCTCTGCACCAGGCCATGTCAGGATGCTGTTGAGAATTAAAAAGTGTTTTGGATGAACACTGTTAAAGAAATAAGGTGGCAGCTTGTTTTCAAGCAAAATTGCCTCTTGGTCTACATGACTAGTACTTGAAGCCTTACAGAATTGTTTCTGTTAAGAGGTGAAAATGATGATATGAATTGGATCCTTTTTTCAGTTCATTCCTTCCTATTTACAGGTGTCAAAAGTTCTGCTTGTGTAAATATGGTAAAGGTCAGCAATAGCTAGAAGTTTCCATGCTAACAGTTTCCAAGTGCGCTTTTCTAGCCAGTTCTGTGCCCTGAAGAGCTGCCTCTGTTCTCTCTTTGCATCAGATATCCAATGAATTCTCAGGCTTTACAGTCACTTTCTGCCTCTAACACAAATCCAGACAGAGTTGCAATACCCCACAAATGTCGGCAGCCAATTTCATATGAAAACATCTTCTTTTTGCCACATTAATTCTTGCTCAGGACATACAAACCAGCGTTTCATCTTGAGCAACAGCTTCTATTCTTTATTCTGTTGTTACGGAAAGGTGAGTAGCAATGTCTTCCATCTAGCCAGGATAAGGGGTAGACAGCTTTTTTTTATTAGCTTTATCAAGAATTTAGGCTCCCAGCATTCCAAACATGTTTGTTAGCCATCATTAATATATTCTGATATAACAACTCTCTTTCCAAATGTAAGCAGACTTAAATTGTGATTCCCACCATTTTTAAAAAGGCTTTTGGAGGAGGATTTATTATTCGGTGGAAGACACGTATCACTCTGTTACACGAATGGAGAATCAGTAAGTGAAGTAATCATTTAGTACCAGAAATGGATCTTTATCCTGCTCTGTAGCTATATTACATGTGGGAAATGCACACAAGTCATAGATAACAGATACCCTGACTTTAGATCATAGTTTACAACAAAATAAAACTGAAATGTAAAACCAACAGAAATTAAAACCAGAAGGGGAGAAGTGCAGTTAGTGATGGATAGAGCAGAAATTATCAGAAGGTTGTGTTACAACTAATGAGGAAAGAGAAGAACCAGATCTGAAGACCTGAAAGCAAGAGGACCTGCTGACTGATTTGCTATTTTAGTTTCTAAGCAAACTCCAGCATATGACAAGAGTCAATCCAGGAAACAGAATACCTTTTTTTTTTTTTTTTTTTTTTTTTTTTTTTTTTTTTTTTAACAGCTGAAGCCTTTGTATTGATCTCATATACCAAAACCTCGAATGATTAAACTCTTATCCTACACTGCCAAGCTGGCCTTGCCTTTCAGTGGCTCTGCAGAACAGAAATACACTATGGATTTGTGCCTAGGGCTTGACTGCTTCCCTACAGCACTAGCAGCAGGGTTGAAAAAAGCATAAAGCTTTATGGAGCTTTTGTGGAGTGAGTGAATGTTGCTTGCTCTTCTGTAGTGACCCCTCTGACTGATCTGGACGTGGTTCAGGTCAGTGGGAGACAGAGAAAGCTCTGGAAGAAAAAGAAAGTGAGAAGCTGTATGCCACTTCTCCTTAATTCCGGTATTGTGTGCTGGATTCTAAGTCATCAATGAAATCCTGTTAAAGATAAGAATTTTTGGAGAATTGGAAGACTGATGCTGAGACTCACTGTTGCTATGCTTTGGTGGGCCTAACTGAAACCCTGTTTTGTTTCTTCAGTGCTGTGACAGTACACTTAAAGGCATGCTAGACAAAAGAGGCAGAAAACTACGACCATCAAGAAGGCAGTTGTGTATATCTGTAATACTTACCATGCTAAGGCGCTACTGTCTGACTATGGCACATGTGACACATTTGTGGGTTGTACAGGAAACCCTTTGGAAGGGAGCCAGAGAAAGCAAACTAAAACAGAACCAGAAGATGGTGTGAATTCACAATCAATACTGAAAGAAATTTCAAAAGTCTGCATCATGAAAAAGGCATCTTAACCTCTTAGGATGGCATCTTTTTGTTCTAGAACTAGGAAAGACATCTGTGCAGGGAGAAACTGATGGGAGAGTGTGAGACTGCCTGAGGAGCTTGGAAGAAGGAGAGTGTGCTGACTGAATGGAGAATATGGTGTGCTAATTGAACACAGAATAAGGAATGGTTCCAGTACAACAACAGGTTGGAAGGGAAAAAATCAGCAATAAAAATACTCTGTAGGTATAAAGGAAGTCCGACAGTATGCAGTCTCTCTCACAGGAGAATAAATACCTTCATTTCATTAAGTAGCATCATCTTTGACTATTCTCGAGCTTTCACAGACTTAGATTTAAAGTAGAGAAATATGTAGTATGAGGGGAATATGACAATGAAAACACAGCAATTTTACCATGAAGGGAACTGCAAGAAGTGGGATTGGTTGTGTGAGTGACTTCATGAGATTTTTTTTCCAAAAATAGAAGAAAAAAATCAGGGGAATTCTGCCACTTCCTAGCTTGTTGCAGAAATTGTAAATATAGGGAAAAAAAAAAAAGGTCAAGGAGAAATAAAGAGAATTTAAGCATTTTTGCGAGTATACTGCGATAAGAAGGAAAGAAAATGCAAAGGAGTAAGTTTTCAAATCCATGAAGAATGGTCTTAGGTATGGTTCTGATGCTAGGATAGGGAAAAATGTACCTTTAGTAAACCCATTATACCAGCACACAATCTGTGCTAACTCAACCATTCAGGACAATAGATTGGCATTGTTGTCAGTAACCTGCAACTCTGTCTCTTTGGATCACACTTAGGCAATTTCTGAATGGTCTTGGCGCTGGTTTCCGTGGCCCTCGCACCACGGTCAGGCAGTGGGTTAGTTCCACAGCACACCCCAGGACCCCTGCCCTCACACAGCGTGCTGTGTGGAGGAATATGCCTGGAGCAGCTATGGCTGGCACCGCTTCTGCACAGCCCCTTGCTGCGCTGGTGCTGCCTGCTCTCCCTGCACACACCCTTGGAGCAGGAGGCAGCCATGGTGCCCTGTGAGGCGGCCGTGCAAGGCCGTGCCACTCCCTGCCCTTCTCCTCGGCTGGGCCTGCTGCCTGCAGACACTGCCGCTGCCTGCACCCAGCAGCACCCTTCTGGGGTGCCTCTTTGCTTCGTGCAACAAGGGCACTGTGCAGCGATCAGTGTTTAACGGCAGCTCAGGACCTCTCCCAGCAGGGCCCCAAGCCTGCCCCATCCAGCACTCCGAGACCTGGAGGTCGCGGCCTGCCTCGGTGCTGCCCAGACCTGGCTCTGCAGGAGCCGTGCTGCAGGAGCTGTGGATCACAGGGCCTGAATGTCAAACCCCTTGGTGCTGTGGTGCCTGACAGGCAGGCACCTGAGGCAGTTTTCACAGAAGAAAGGCTCTGGTATGAAGCCGTATCATAGCAGCAAGGATGTGGGGAGGACAACGGAGAAGGAATGAAAAGCCTGGCAGGAGAACTGTTTCTGATCACGGGCAACACAATGGACACAGTCACACAGCAGCGCTCCCACCTTGCCGTTATTCCAGGGAAGGCAGCCGTGGCGGTGGGACCAGGTGGGCTCCTGAGAGACAAAAACGGCACAATTGCTACAAGTGAGCTCTGCAGGCCAAGTATTTTCTTCCTGACTACACAGTGCTGCTTTTAATTAGGCAGGTGCATTCAGTAAGGCATCATATACCCATTTTCTTCAGCCACCTTCAAAAGGAGATGTCAGTCAACAGCACTTTCCACGATATTTTCTTCATGAAAGTAAAACATTTTAAGGTGTTTTTGAATCTGCCTCTCAGTGCTGCAGGAACTCAGAGGAGACAATGGACATGTTTTTGGACAGTATTTAGCAGCATATTTTTGCTTGCTCTGGTTGAGATAAAGAACAGTGATATTTTGCTTTAAAAGGCTGTGAAATGCCTTTGTAATGCAGTTTTTATTAGATAGGTTCTTGCTGCTTTGTTCTGGGCTATGTTCACCAGTTCAGATGGGCTCTGGTGCAGCTTGCAGTTCACAGGATGTGCAGTAGACAGCTTCTAGCAAAAACACCCTCACCTTAAACAACCTAACCAGTACAATTGCCTTGTATAACTCCCTAGCCTACCCTTTGCTTGTGGAATGAGTTCCAAACCCTCACATATGCCGCAGCAGCAATGTGTTGTTACTGCATGTTCTGCCCTCCAGGCTGTTTCCTCACCGATGACCACCAGCGCAGCCGCAGTCACAGTGACAGAACCTCTGGCAACATTTCGGAGTGTGAGAAGAGCATTCCCACTGGCAACACAAGTTCTTGCTGTGCCACCAAACGATCACTGCCCTTTGAAAGGTGTGACAGATCTATTCTTTGACTGCTGCAGCCAACATGGCTCACCTAAGGCATATGGGGAGCTCTTCTGGATCAGCCAAGCAGGCATCGCTGCTGCTAAACTGCTTCCAAGACCAGCTGTTTACCTCGTCCTCCACCTCATCATGCTGAGTTGCTCCTCCTCACTGAGCTCTGGGTAGCAGCAGCAGTAGCCGGAAGGTTCAGGCATACCCGTGCTCATTTGAAAGCAGCCTTGCTGTGTCACTAATGCGGAGCATTGGTATAGGGACATGGAGAACTGTATGTAAGTGTGTGAGACCAGGACAAGCAGCAGAGACTGCAGCTGAATGAAGTTAAGACAATCACCAAAGGCTTTATATTAATCAAGTGTGATGATATATGCACATGAAATGTGCATAGAAGCAAGAGGAAATAGTGAACAGAAGTGATGTAGAACTGCTCATTTGGCAGATATTCACCTATTCTAACATCTTTCATTACAGTTCGAAATTATGCCTATGTCCTTCTCTGAGGTTTCTCATTTTGCTAATAGTGGAACAAACAGTCCTTTTTTTATTATTATTATTATTCTGTATGATTTTCTCTCATCTTTCCAAATATTGACATAATGCTGTTACTCTTGAGCAGTCCCAGAGTCTGCACTTAGAATTTTGTGGTGAAAGACAGTGCATCAATATGCAAGAATATTTGTGATTTAGTGCTATTAAAACCAATGCAAGAGACTTAATGGCCCTTTAATCTCCACTTCTTTTTTGAACTCTCCATGACCATAATACGTTTTCCTCTTCATGGAGCAGTATTTGTTCTCCATATTTCATGCATTCAGTTGTCAGTTCAGAACAAAAGTAAGAAAGCAACATTACCTACACAAATGCTTTGGCTAAATGCTTTGCTCATTGTTCCCAAAAGGACAAAGCAGAGACAGAATGTAGCTGTAATGCCCATCTACAAAATTTCTGATCTTTAGTTTTAGTCATACTTATTAGATACACATACACTGCTTATATTACTCTGCTAGATGTGGACTTTTTTCTTATTGCAACAATTCATGCATATTCATGCAAATTAAGTGCAGCATTTCCAGAAAGATGGTCCAGCATACAGCCAAGTTGGGGAAATTGCAAAAAATATTTTCCAAGTGACTGACTGAAATAACTTTACTGTTGAACTATAGAACTTAAAAAGTTTAATAGAAAAATGGTATAAAATTAGGATTATTGAAGGCTTGATAAAAGCTCTTGTCACAGTGGATATCACCGCCTCCCCCCTTCCCCCCCCTCCCCCATTTATTTTTCCTGGCTTGTGCTGTCTCTTTCACCTCTCCAGAAGATATTTGAAGGTGTTTGCTGTAGTTTAGCAGGTAAAAGTACAGTGATCTTTCCCTTTCCTTTCCTTTCCTTTCCTTTCCTTTCCTTTCCTTTCCTTTCCTTTCCTTTCCTTTCCTTTCCTTTCCTTTCCTTTCCTTTCCTTTCCTTTCCTTTCCTTTCCTTTCCTTTCCTTTCCTTTCCTTTCCTTTCCTTTCCTTTCCTTTCCTTTCCTTTCCTTTCCTTTCCTTTCCTTTCCTTTCCTTTCCTTTCCTTTCCTTTCCTTTCCTTTCCTTCCCTTCCCTTCCCTTCCCTTCCCTTCCCTTCCCTTCCCTTCCCTTCCCTTCCCTTCCCTTCCCTTCCCTTCCCTTCCCTTCCCTTCCCTTCCCTTCCCTTCCCTTCCCTTCCCTTCCCTTCCCTTCCCTTCCCTTCCCTTCCCTTCCCTTCCCTTCCCTTCCCTTCCCTTCCCTTCCCTTCCCTTCCCTTCCCTTCCCTTCCCTTCCCTTCCCTTCCCTTCCCTTCCCTTCCCTTCCCTTCCCTTCCCTTCCCTTCCCTTCCCTTCCCTTCCCTTCCCTTCCCTTCCCTTCCCTTCCCTTCCCTTCCCTTCCCTTCCCTTCCCTTCCCTTCCCTTCCCTTCCCTTCCCTTCCCTTCCCTTCCCTTCCCTTCCCTTCCCTTCCCTTCCCTTCCCTTCCCTTCCCTTCCCTTCCCTTCCCTTCCCTTCCCTTCCCTTCCCTTCCCTTCCCTTCCCTTCCCTTCCCTTCCCTTCCCTTCCCTTCCCTTCCCTTCCCTTCCCTTCCCTTCCCTTCCCTTCCCTTCCCTTCCCTTCCCTTCCCTTCCCTTCCCTTCCCTTCCCTTCCCTTCCCTTCCCTTCCCTTCCCTTCCCTTCCCTTCCCTTCCCTTCCCTTCCCTTCCCTTCCCTTCCCTTCCCTTCCCTTCCCTTCCCTTCCCTTCCCTTCCCTTCCCTTCCCTTCCCTTCCCTTCCCTTCCCTTCCCTTCCCTTCCCTTCCCTTCCCTTCCCTTCCCTTCCCTTCCCTTCCCTTCCCTTCCCTTCCCTTCCCTTCCCTTCCCTTCCCTTCCCTTCCCTTCCCTTCCCTTCCCTTCCCTTCCCTTCCCTTCCCTTCCCTTCCCTTGTAAATAATATGTATAATATTACAAAATTTTCCTTTTAGCTTCTTCCCACAGAGGTTAAATTTTGTTGTTCTGTTAGGCAAGACAGGGCACCTTCTTCTGTATAACACTGTTCACAAGACAGGATCATCTGTAGTTAGATGATTCCCAAAGATATTTTAACCTGATTTAATTTATACATTTAATTTTAAAGACTATTGTGACAATATATGTTTGTCCTTCCATGTATGCATATAATTGTACATGTTTATTTATATAATTTAAGCAGAGCAGCATCTTATTAATACCTCTGTGCCTACACCTTTAAAATCCAATTACTCTTTGCAGTTACATTTGGCTGGTTGGATCATTTTGAGATGGCAACTTAAATAGATTCAACTGCTTTGCAATTTGATTCTGTGTAATGAACGGCTGTTGTTTCAATATCATGATAGCTGCGTACCATCAATTTCATCTGCTCTCAGAATTTATATGGCATGCATTACTATAATATTTGCCTAGGATCCTCTTTATGAACTGTAAACTGAGGTTCAAAACACCAAGGGTGAAAACCCTGAAAGCTCTTGAACATGGCAACATTCAGCACTGAGCACTTGAAAGCAGGGCAGCTGCTAGAACAGCCTACAGAGCTTCAGGCATTGTATGTGAACGTTCCTGTAAATGTGGAAATATTCAGGTGAAAGCTTATGCCCCTTAAGGACATTCAAATGTAAAGAGTGAGGCAAATCCTGAAGGCACCTTCACTTTTTCACAGGCCTTTGCCTGTGCAACTTTCTATGTCCCTGTAAAAGGTCTGTAGCTCCAGACAGAGTCCTTAGGTCTTCTGAGTGAATAGAACACGCATGTGTTCATCTTCTCTTGATGTGTAAATAAATTTAAGTTGGATTTTAGAGAGAGGACTTTAAACCAGTCAGTCTCTGAATATTAAATACACTACATCTCTCAGTGATCCAGTTTGATTTGGACCCTATAGCTTAGCAGTTATTAGAACTTTTCAAAAGCTTTTTGGTGGAGACAGATGGCAATTGGCAAACTATGTCTTAAAGAGAAGTTAAACTTTTAAAGGAAAAATGTATTTGTGGTAAGACAAGGAAAAATTATCAAGAGATTTAGAACTTTCTTTAAAATAATGTAATCTTAATTTAAAGCAAATCTTTGAACTTGCAACTGTTTGGCAAATTATGTATGCAAATCACTTTTTTGTATATTTTCTCTTCATACTAGTATGGTGATTGATATAAAACTTTACGTGAAAGTAGTCCAAGGGGAGCTTTAAATGTTTCCTTAAAAGAGACTTATGCTTAGACAGAAAAATATCCATTCTTGGGCAGAAAATTTATTTTAAAGAAAAAAACTCAAGGCAGCCCAGGACTTGCCAGAGCCAAAGAGAATCCAAATTCCAACAGTTTTGAGTCCAGCTGTAGATTCAAACATTAACTCTTGAGAGATTCCCAGCTTGGCAATTAGACTATCCCACTCTTCAGCAGTGGATATTATGAAATAAATATTTTTTCTTTCTAAAGAGAAGTCAGTAATCATTAAATACCTCCGCAAAATTTATTTTTCTGTACTGGTACAGTAATTTACTTTTTATACACAAATCTGTTTTTAATAATGATGACTGAGTTGCTGCTTGTTGTTTAAGCAAAAGGTAATGGACTAAATTCCTCTTTGTTGTAAACACAGCATTGCTTTAACTGCATTAAAGAGTAAAGAGCATTTCCCATATTTTGTAACAGTAACAATAAAACCAAGCTTTGGAAATTATTTGGTTTACAATGATGTTTGCTTTCTAATCAACATTTTGCTCTATTTCCCTTGTCTTGCTCTTGAATGATAAAGATATTTATACAAAAGAAGGGCAAGGGAGGGGCAACGCTGCAATTTACATGGCAGATAAAACTCTGTTAACTTTTCTCCCAGCAGAGCAGTAAGAGACTCTTCTTCTCTCCCCCTCAGCCCCCCTCCCAAAACAAAACAAAACAAAACAAAACAAAAAACAAAACAACTTACAAAGACACCAAAGGAAGAAAGGAATAATCCAGGATTTGTTCAGCAAATTCTCTTACAGCTGGTCTAAGAATTAATACTTTCAGATTTGTTTGGTGCCTAGATATTGATGCTGTAACAACTGTACAAATAAGGGAAAGGCTCAGTTAAAACCAAGGTGTGTCAGTGGGCAGCACAGAATTGATGCCATCTTTGCGTTGTCTTTAGTAGAAAGATAATGGATCCAAATATTTTCTTTCCTCTGCCCTCGATATTTTGTTTTCTAGGCTTTAAATCATATTAATCTTTTCATCAGTGATGGGATCAGGGTCTAGAAGAAGGCGTCCCATGCTCTACTCAGTTAATATGTAAACAAATAGCAGAGTACAGAGTGCAACCACCTTTCCAAGCAATAAAGAGTTACTCATATAGGTAAGTGATTAGTGTTTTTCTGTCCAAGTCTAATCAAGAGATGAAGACAGTCCTTCTTTAAGTAGAATGTTAGAGGTCTAAACTACAACTGTCAGAATGTTAGAGGTCATCCCAGTGATGCCACTTAAATCTGCTTTTTTTTTCCCCACAAAGTTCTTCTAGTATTCTAAAAAATCAACAGGGCATCTGGCAAACAGCTATTCTCATTAATAGTGTTACTGTGCATACTGCTGTATACAGAGCTCCTCTGTGTCCAGGTGTTGATTCTGGCACTTGTATTTAATTCTGTCAAGAAGCAAGCAAGTTAAGGACAAGTCATTTCATCTTACAGGGTGTTGTTTCCTTGTCAGTAAAATTGGTATAACAACACTTCTGTACAGCAGAGCTATGGAACATTTTAATTGATGTTGATAAGGTCCTTAAAGCGTGAAATTATAAAGATCATGAAGAAACAGTACAAGTGTACATCTATATGCAGACATGAAGGTGCGTAAATTCTGTGAGGCTTCAAGGCATAAACATTTGTTTATAAATATTTTAAGTTTGCACAGTTATTTACATGCATAAAGAGGCTGTAAAAAGAGCACTATCCTGTCTTCACCAGTGTCATTTCCCTGCTGAATCTGCTTGGTGCATATGCTTTTGTTCTCAAAACACAAGCCCTTCAATACAAAAGAATGAAAAAGAAAACAGCATTTCCACTTTGTCTTCTCTGACTATATTCACACTTCATCTTTTCTCTGAACAGGTACTAACGCAACAACTGTTGATTTTTAGAATTAAAAGCTACCACATGAACCGTGGTGTGAAACAGTTTTTGGCAATGGAGAAATGCAGGCCTGGCAGGGTATATAAATACTGAAAACTGTGACTGGAATGCACTGGCAGACGCAGCTGGAGAAGTTTGAGTAATCCCTAACTCTTCAACTCCTTGTTGACAGAATTGCCTTCAATGCTTGTTTTGAACCGTAGGCTGTCTTATCCATTACTATTTTTAATCAAACTGATGTTAGAATGGATGATGTATATTAAGGGATGGCAGAAAGGTAATGTAAGATGGTATATGACATGAGAGATGGAAGAAAGTGACCAAATATTTACAGATGACAGCATTAATTGCATCCATAAAGAGGCTGTAAAATAACACTGTCTTTTATTCAGTTGTATCACTTCCATGTTAAATCTGCTGAAGTTGTTGCCATCTGCTAACCATCAGCCTGACTTCACTTTGCATCATCAGTCAAAGGTAAAATATGTATGAATTTTTTTGTCTCTGACGTAGTCACCTGGTTACACACTGACTGATTTACACATTTGGTGAAGCCTCAGATAACTCTCTAATCCCTATGGATTTGAGACGTGCCTTGCTGAAATGAAAACAGCCGTTCTGTGGAAGGTGTGTCTAAGTGGACAGACTCCTACTGAGTTGCTTGCAAAGCTGACTAGGATAGAAGATAGCAGTTTTATTTTCTTTTGGGAAGCAAACGGGACTCTGAGCCTACAGTGGGAGTAGATCTGGAGTGTAAGAATGGGCATAAGTAACAGAGCACTGCTTTAAAGGTGAAAGTAGGACTAGGAAAAATTAGAAGAGGAAACGAAACTCACTCTGTTCTTACATTATACCACAGAGGTAATCATAGTCCTGTTGTACTATTTTGAATAAATGCCCATGTCAGATCTTCCTCCACATAAACTACACTATTCAGTCAGGTTGTCTTCCAGTGTCTCTGGTTATGTGTATCACTTGTATTCCCATGAATTTGAAGTTAAATAATTTAGCAATTAAAAAAAGAAATGAAACACAGAATAGACAGTGATCCTGTGCAGAGAAACAGGCACTAAGACAACAAGCATGCAAAAGGCATCTACCAAATTTCCCAGGCAGAGGTCCATGCCATGCCATTCCATTCCATTCCATTCCATTCCATTCCATTCCATTCCATTCCAAAGCTGATGTAAAAAATAACGTAGCAAAAATCTAAGTGATAGTAATGATTAAAAAAGAAATAAGGCAGATACTTTTAGCACCAATACAGTTGAACACAGTGTACTGTTGTAAACATCGCCGCACTGGGCAGTGGCCAAAATGTTTTATTTGAATGACCTTTGGTTGCAAAACCATGTCTGCTATGTAGAAAGTAAATAAATAAATAAGTAAACTTTGCAGTGGTTAGCTGATCAAAGCCATTGTTCGTCACTGTGTCCTCGGCAGAAAGCAATGTTATAATCTATGGACCGGATAGATTTGTTTGTGTGAGGTCTGATGGGAACTGATAATTCTGCAGCCCAAGAAGCTGAGGAGGAAGAAATAGATGTATATCAGGGTTTTGCTTTGGGGTATTTTGCTCCCCACTGTTTCTTTTCTGTATTTTTAAGGTATGTCTTTTCATATGTCCTATAAGAGAATTTCCCAGTCAGCATTGAGCAATAACAACTTTTATAAGAAGTCAGATTAGAAATAGAATTAAATTGTGTCACAACTCTGATTTATGCCATTTTCCAGTCATACTGGAGTGGGTGCAAGGAAAGAATATTAGGATGACAGGGAAATGAAGAGTCTAATATACAAAGAGAGTTACATTCAAAATGCAAACTGCCACATCGGCTAGGGGTCTTTGATTTGTCTGTAAACTTAGTAGCTTGAGAACCGAAAGAAAACTCTTTGTGTTAAATGTGACTTGTTCCTCTTCCAGTAGAAGTAGAAAGGAGGAGGAAAAAGCAACCTAATTACTTTTTACAATGTTGATTGATGAATTTCTGAATGGTGTCATATGATATTGTGACAAAAAAAAAATAAAATGGTGAGCTATAGTTAACAACTTGAAATATCTTTAGTGTCCTCTGTTCCTGTGAATTTGTGTGTCCAGTCTGCGCTCCTGTTCTAGACTGAAAAGTCTCGAAGCATGGACTGTCCACTTTTAAAAGGCATAAAATAATTGAGCCTCATCTCTTTCACAAGACAACCTAGAGTTTCTGTTTTATTAAATATTCTGGTAGGCTATTTGTAGAAAGAGAAACATGACTGTTTGTCTCTGATGCTATGACCTGGGAGTTTTCACTTATATTTTTGCTTTTTTGTTGTGATCCTACTGTAATATCAACATGGCAAACATCAGAAAAATCTGTAGCCTCTCATTATCACTGACTTCCACCTTTTTACCATTGAAAAAAACCTTCTGTGTTTTACCAATTGCAAAAACTGACAAGAGCTGTGGATTCAAAGGATATGTTTGGGGGAGTGTGGAGGGGAAAATCATAGTTCTCTCTTTTGGATAGTCATATGAATTTCTGAACATGTTGGGAAACTGGGTACTCTGACATCCTGGTTTTTATTTTAACCATATCCACAGCCAGAAATTAGGTGACATATTTTTGTTTTTCAATATGAGGAAAAGAAGAATGAATATGTGGATAATGTGCAGGTAGAGTTACGTGCTTACGTATGTTGTGGGTAGAGACATAGTCTATTCTGATGGAAGCAGAGATTCTTCGTAGCTGACAACGAGCAATGCTGTCACCAGCACAAGTAATTTAGGGATCAGCAGCTGGCTGATGAGATCGGGTCTAAGCACAAATAATCTAGTCCAAAAGAAGAAAACAACAGAACTGCAAAGTTAGCAATACAATGCCTGTCAGATTTGCACACACAAATTCAGTGTTTTAGACCTTGTTGCAAAGATCAGAAGGCAGAGACGTGCAAATGCAATGCAAGCCACTTAAGAGAAGAATGCAAAAGGAAACTAATTTCTTCTTTCCTCCCACACCACTTCAGCTTCTTTCTTTTTGTCAAGTTCTTGGTTCATTTTTTGGCATACTTTACTACTTCCTGCTCAAGAATGAGCAGGAGCAGTTGGATACATTGCATGGCTAGCCAAGGCTAGAAGTGGAACTCGTGTTAGCACTGGGACAAAAGCACACCTGTTAAAGCACGACTTTCTTAATGCAACAGTGCCAGAAGTGCAACACTTGTGTACACTTCTAGCATTGTGTACAGCACTGGGTATTTGGAGATCAGATAGCTTCTCTGTGCGTGTAAGAGACAAGTGTTAAAGAATGATTTGTTACTAGGCTCAAGCTCACAGCTTCGTACCAAGTGCAGAATGGGGCACAAATTACTGTACACGGATTATCTGAGCTGAAAAAGTATAAACTTTCCCTGTGGTTTTCATCCAAGATAAATAAAACTCCTATCAGAGAGATATATCACTAGAGAATCCTGGAAAGAACATGCTGTACAATTATTTATGCCTAGAAGAGGCATAAAAAAAATCAGGGGCTGAAAACTCAAGTTAGGAAAATGCACTTCAGGAACATGACATGAATTTTTAGTGGTGGCGTGGGCAACTGTTGGATCAGACTATCAAGAGAAAAGCAGTTAACTTTCCAGCTCCACAGATAAAGAGAATCAGGAATGCACACTTCTGTAAAAGATGTTGTTTAATTCCAGGAGCAGTTATCCACCTTGATGACAATACATTCACACACCAAGGCATACTAATAACCTTTATTGCTGGTGTTACTGGGCAAAATCATGACAGTTTGTGTTTCAGAGGTCAAGTTAGATAACAGTAGCCTTCTTTAGCCTTGAAGAATACAGGAAGTTGTGGTAGAGGCAAAAATACAACCATCTTTTTTTTTTTTTTTTGGTGCAGAAATCATTCTCCTAAAAAGGTAGATTTTTACTGCCATTACAGGGCGTTATTAAGACTTGCAGTAGCTAGTATAGCACTGTGAACAAGAAAGGCCTGTTAACACATTGCCATGAAGCATTCACAATAGATTTTGGTTCCTGTAAAAGAGCATTAATAAATATATTAATTAGGTAGTAGTATAGGAGCAGCATGCAGTAACATGCACATAGAAAATAATGATGAATTGATATTGAAATATTCTTTCACTTTTTGTGTGTGTGTGTGTGTGTGTGTAAAAGTTCCATCAATTTGATGAAATTTACCTTGTGTTTTACTGTTTACTAAAGAGATTGACTATGGGGACTATCCAAGGAGCCTCAGAAGGCCATGATGACCCAGGTGACTCAGATTTCTTTCTTGCTGTGTTAGAAGAAAAAACTGCACAACAAAATCTCTCCTTGCTGAGGCCAGCATGG
Source organism: Anas platyrhynchos (assembly GCF_047663525.1). NCBI lineage: Eukaryota > Metazoa > Chordata > Aves > Anseriformes > Anatidae > Anas > Anas platyrhynchos. The sequence continues at coordinate 24,585,455 of NC_092596.1, read as the reverse complement.
TTGGTCAGTCAACCACATACATAGGCCATTAATACATAGAAATTAGGGATTACAAAGATCACAGTCTTGAGCTAATAGAATGGGGAAAAAGCAGAATTTGCCCTTATCTTATGTATTAATTTGTACCTGCATATATTGGTGCCAATAGATAAGGCATATTAGTAATTCTCAAAAACAAATGTGTAGAAGTAACCCAAAATTCTTTCCCAGTATTTCACTGTCTAGATCATTGTAATCATGTTTATCCACTTTTAGGAACCATTTGTTGGTTATCTTTCAAGAACTGCCTTGATGCATCTCCTACTTGGCTGGCTAATGCTGCGCTTACATACAGAAAGAAGCAGAATTACAGAGTCTGGAAATGAAAAGAACCCCTGAAGGTATCCATTCATCCATCTGTCTATACATAGATAATATGGTGAAGTTCATTTCTGAAAGGCTGATGGGTATTTCAGCCACTTACATTATGAGATGATTCCACTGTCTTAAAAATACATTGCTATGAAGAGTTTCCAGGTATTCAGTCTCGATGGTCTTCTTTAAAATAAAAGAAGGGCATCTTCTAGACACTGTGCAAGTTCTGTGCACATAATCTGATTGTGACTACCAGGCTTACTTCAGTCATTCAAAACAAAGTCTGATCTGCCTGAATTCGTAGCCTGAGAGAGTCCCAGAAGAGGCCATCTGGGAGCCCTCAGAAGAATTGTGAAGATGTATCAGTGAATAATGAATATGCTCAATTTTCTATGTTATTTAGTGGGCTAAAGATTCAAGATTGCATCCCAGTTCGCAGTATTTGAGAGAATTTAGAAATGGTAGAGAACTGCTGGGTTTTTATACTCTGGGTTTTCTTTAACAATGTCAGCACATTTCCTTTAAGGTTTATGTCTAGCCCATATGGATGGACAGCAGAGGAAGTTTAGTTTATATTTAGACTTGTTCCAGCCATTAAATTTGTAGAACAAATAAAGATAGATGTAGAAAGATAAGAGAGATTTTAATTTGTTACAGACATCATTGATGTTTTATTTGCTTTTTAATCTTGGAACTTGCCTCATCTCTTAATAAATAAAAATACTCCATAGCAGCTTCAAAGAACAACTGTGAGTTGAAGGCAGAGCTGAAAACAGTATAAACTGAGTAACCTGGGGCAGGTATTAAAGTTAAGAGCAAGGGGCCACATCACCAAGATTTTTTTTTAACTGCTGATGTAGGTATAAAATTGCAGATCATACAGAAAGGAAGGATGACAAGCTTCAGGAAGCTTTCTGTCATTGCTTTGTGTATTATTACCATAGTAAAACTGACTTAAATGATTCTATATGCTTGGTAACAACATTGTCTTCTTGAAAATGTGTAAAACAGCACTTCTTCACCCATGACAGAAGTTAAGATAGGGTGAATTAAGTGTGTGCTCTGAATATGAGCATAATTTCCATAGCCTTCACTGAGACTGAGACTTGCTGTCATTTTCAAAAGTCCCAGGGAGTTAAACCTGAGGCTACACCTTGGCACTCCTTTCTGAACTCATGCTTCCAGCCATTACCATTTTCAGGGGGAAGAACTGGCATCATTTTCACTGAAGGTATAGTGCCGCAGTCCCTTCATGTTGCCTTGTGCTCATTTCAGCATATCTGAAGTCAGGACAGAACTTTTCAGGTTTCATCAGGGACAAAGACTGAACTAAACAGAAGGTGGTACCTTTCACAAAACTTGTAACACAGAAAACAAATAAATAAAATTGTCAGGAATCCAGTTATTGCCTGTAAAGCTTGGAAGATTTGCTAAGTACAAACAGAGATTTTGGGGGTTCTTTGTCTTGCTCTTCTTGATCACCATAGGTGTCATTTTTCTCCAGTCAGATTAAGTCTTTTGGACATATTTTTGGCATGAATAAGGGCAAATGAATATCTACAGTTTCCATTGGTACGATAGAGAATGCAATTCTTAAGACCTTCACTGCCCACAGAATATACAAATATTCCTCTTTCTGTCTCCTTTTCTTCTCTATTTCCCGGCACTCATATTGAGCCTAAGGATAGAATTAATGCAGCATTGTTTTTCAAAACATCCTGGGTTCACAGTATTCTAAAATATATCACTGAATCCTCTGAATTTTTTTCTTACAAGTTCTCAAACAGTGTTTACATACCCTTCTTGTTATCCTGAATAAGACATTTTAGTAAGGAAAAAGTAAAAATGGCTTATCAGGATAGTCAATATTTTATGATTCCTGCAGCAGAAATTTTGATTCACAGCTATTCCAGTTTTATGCCAACTAAATTTTGTCATGAATAGGAAAGAAAGGGAATTTTTTCCATCTTTGTCACTCTATCACTCTTTCACCTCTGCTGATGTGCCAAGGCTTTCCATGTCTCAGTTATCTTCCATTCAAAGGGATACATTTCCTCAAATTATTTAAAGGTTGTTTAGCCAGTAGAGGTTTGTGAAGTACTTCGTCATTCTTGCTGGAAAAGCTCTGTGCAATTGTTGATGCCATTCCTGATTGTCTTCAGCTTCGTGCTATCTAAATTCACATGACTTTTGATTTATTTTTTTTTTCTGAATGTATTGAACATATTCATTAATCATTATTTAGAAAGTTTGATTTGATGTTATTACAGCCATGATTGTGAAATGTGGTATTTTCCTGGTGTTTCGTTTTATTACCCTTTGCATATAATGGTAAGACATGCCAACTCAGTTTTGGCATTAGAACAAGTTTTCCTTTTGTTTTTAGTCAAAATAACATTCTCCTCCTTTTAACACTATCTTTTCTAAATCTTAAAGAAAAAACAGAAAAAGTTAGTTGTCCATTCTTCTTTATATCCTTTCAGGTATTTTAGTATTACCTGAACGGATATAAAGCTCACCTATGACAGCTTGGGGGTGGTGGTGGTAGTTTTCTTTCAAAAATCATAATCTTTTCTAACTTGACCATATAAAGGATTCTCCCAGTGCATCTTTTAGTGCTTATGAAAACTTGCTATCAAATAGGGATGGATGATTAGAAATCAGCTCAAGTACTTTGAGAACAGTAATCACGTAGAATAATTATAATGCTTTTGTTCATGTGTTTAAGAGTCATTGAGTAAGTGTTATATCTGATTTAGTTAGACCAAGCAACTTGACTGTGACAGACTGTGGAGGAACTGGATTAGAAGTTTTAACTTTTGTGAGTGTTTGGAAAATAATTAGGGGGTGTGGTGGTACTTTGAAGTTCCTTGGCATTTTGATAGTGATTTGCAGTTCATGTGAAGACTTGAAGACTTGCCCAATATCTATTGAGCAGCATCAAAAGAAGTCACACCCGGATCTTTGAGGTCTGCAAGAAAAATCAAATGAAGGAATTCTCTTTTCTTCAGTGCTTGACAACTATCTACCAAACAGGTGATGTTCTTTTGATTCTTCACAGATACCCTAGAGCAGACTCAGGCTGAGGATTTGCCAATATGTAAAGCCTCATGTTCATTTAGGCAGTTGGAGTTCTCTGCACGCTTCAGTGAATATCTAGATCTTCTTCAAGGGAGCAGTTTTCCACCAGTACTTCCTCAATCAAATCAGTGCTATTTTTTTTTGATTGATTAATGCTTGCAATCCAGAAGAATAGATTACAATTGCATAACAGAGTTCATTAACTCTAAAGTACAAGTTGGATGAAGCAATGCTGTACAGAATAACTCTTCCCCAATAATTTAAATAACTTAAAAGCTCAAATTAATTTTCATCATAGAACTTAGGTACTGACATTTTCTCGTGAAATGACTGAACTCCAGTCCATGGAAAGCGGTACAGCTGACACAATCGGTCCAGGGTAATTCATCACAGCAATGAACTCATCGTGGAACCATCATTCCAGAGGTTCATGAAGGAGGTTATTGATTAAATCTCTTTGTTCTGTGCTTCTCCTGAGATCATCTTAGGTGACTTTAACAGCATTTTCCACCTTAAGTTTCCCAAATCAACAACATTCTTGGAATCTCTGGTTGCTGAATGGCTTTTGTTATCCCTTGTTTCTAGTAAGACATTAACTCCTGTTTCATTCAGACACTCATATGTTTTTGATGCCATTATCAAAAACATATCATTATTGTCTTGCTATGCAGCAGGGAGAATATACTGTTGCAATGATTCCTCTATAATTCTATGATTCAATGAATATTCCAGGCTCCCAGGTATACATTTTTGTCATTTGATTTCAAGGATATTTGAGATTAATTATTAATAGTGGGTATGTTCTGCCATTCAGAGTTATAGCTCATTCAGGGGCTTGCAAAGATACATCTGATTATTTTCATGCAACTCTCATTCACCACATAAATTAGTTGCTGGAAAGACAAGAAATAAATGTTGTTGGGATGCAAGCTCCTCTCAATAGATGGAATTGGTCACCGGAGAACATGTGCAGAAAAAAGAAAAAAAAAATAAATCTGTAACATGCAACCTAGTTGGTAAGAAATTTTTTAACATAGAAGTGTTTGTATATGGTACCGGCAATCTTGCCAGCTGAAGTGGAACATCACTTATCCCTTTCCAGTGCTGTGTAACTTCCTTTGTGCTTCATGTTCATTAAACTCTTGAACAGGAGTCTTCAGTTCACAACATTTTAACATTTGGGAGTGATTACTGGGTTATATCAGCTTTCATCAGATGATGGACCTAACTTCAGAGCAGCCCGAAGGTTGTGTTTTGTTAAAGAGGGTTCAGAGCAACAAACTTTTCATCTGGACTTCTTCAGAATTCAGGTCAAATGAATACCTGGCACTTGGTGAGGATAGAGATCTGAAAATTGCATTATGTTCAGAGGTAACCAGAATTCTGTTTCCCATTAGAGCCTCATCAAACTGCTTGCCTGCAACTAATGTCATACACGATCTTCTCAGCATGATTTATTGTATATGATTATGCTTAAGAGATTATTTCCTTGTTTGAATTTCTGGATTTTTCCCATTCAAGCTTTTATCCACTTTTCGGACTATGGCTGTATGTTTTCCTTCCTCTCAGTGTTTTTCTCTGATATTACCTACTAAATTTACAGCCTGTTTATGTTGGTCGGCAGCTTCAGAACCTATACATGCCTCCCTTCCTCTAAGTATTTGGATGAATCACTCTTCTTTGCAAGATATTTGTTGCCAGTGTTCCAAAATACCAACCAAAGTATAGTGATTTTAGTGATTCTGTTGAATTTAGTAGCCATTTTGCAGGGACTACAACCCAGAAAATGATGGTATTTGCTTCTTTATTTATTTTTATTCATTCCTGAGTTTGGACTGTATATTTTTTTGTTGTTCCTTTCAGAATTTTAAGTGGGAATTCAATACAAATTTAGAAACTGGATTCCTTTAACATCATTTCCCTGAACACAATAGTACTTCTCATCTAAGAATGGCAGCCACAAAACCCCTCTGACCAAAGGATGAGAATACTTCTGTTTCCATCTGTAACTGCAGATATCTCCCAGTGCTCCCCAGTACTGTATTCCAAGTCTTGATAAGGCAGCACTAAGTACATGATCTTGCTTTTTTTGGTCACAATTTTAACACTAATTCCTGGTCAGGCATGGATGTGGGAATCTAAAACCATTGAGGGTTCAGTGTTCTTAGCATCTACGTAATACAAAACAAAACAAACAACAACAAAAAAGATACACTAGGGAGAGAGCAGACAGGCTTTTTGATCTACACTGTATTGTCAAGTATGTTATTCCTATTTTTAGTTTGTCACATGGCCTCTACAAGAAATCATGGGTATGTCACAAACTCTAAGATTAACAAAACTGTTGTACAACAGACAGCTTCCGAAATGCTGCAAAGCTAACAGAATTCTGTAGTACGTTACACCCTCATCAAGGGAACGTGCTCTTAAAGTTGGATTCAATTGATTTCTTACTGAAAAGAAGTCCTATCACCCCACTTACACCTTTCTTCCCTTTATGTCGGTAGCATCAATCATGTTTCTGGAGAAGAAAGAACATCCAAGTACCAGTGTGATAAACTTTCTGTCTACTCCTGTCACTGTCCTAACCAACCCCTGCTGAAATGCAGAGGCAGCTGGTCAGTCTTTAACACTTTTATTACCAGCTTCTGCTGAGGGTCTCTCAGGAGAAAGTCTCATGGCAATCCCATTTTCAGAAGGAACTATAAAAAGTTCCACAGACAGAACTTACGGCTGACTTGAACTAGAATTGAATTTGATCTAAGGATTATATTGACCTGGTGACTGTATTAAACAGCACTGAAACTGTTGCACAGGGTTCTGCTTTCCAAAGTACTGACCTAGAGAAGTAAATGAGTTTAAATGCTGTGTGCAGCCACATGGCTGGATCAGAAAGTAGGCTTGTGTGTCAAGCCAAACGCGTAGGTTTATTATCCTTTACAGTACGCTTATCATGATGCAGATAGCCTGTGATACCAAACCGCATCTGTGGCAAAGGTCTGACTGAGCGGAGTGCTCACCCTCTGTGCCATCTCTGGGTTTCACGAAGCTGAAATCCAACATTTTCTGAAGCTGTGAAGACACAAAAAAATTTTAAAGGGCAATTACATCCTTTAAGAGAGTTAACACACACAGGCTGCTCTGTGTAGTAACATGGTGTAGTAGATAGTTGTGTTTGCTTTCCTTCTTCTGCTTACATCAGCTGTTCAGAATTAGACCAGAGATTCAGAAAGGATGCAAAGGCCATAGGGTGAAAACCTCTGCTCCAGGAAGGACTGTTTCTGGAAATAAACAGACCCAGTAAGAAGACATCCCCTGTGGCAGTTACTTGTGTTTCTCACCGCTGCATTGCATTTTCTCTCCTGTTTATTGTCCTGGTTTCAGCCGAAATAGAGTTAATTTCCTTCATAGTGGCTGGTATGATGCCGTGTTTTGGATTTAGGAGAAAAACAATGTTGATAACGCCGATGTTTTAGTTATTGCAGAGCAGTGCTTGCACTAAGCCAAGGACTTTTCAGCTTCTGCTGCCCTGCCAGAGAGGAGCCTGGGGGTGCACCAGGAGCTGGGAGGGGGCAGAACCAGGACAGGTGACCCAAGCTGGCCGAAGGGGTGTCCCACACCAAACAGCATCATGCACAACATTCGAACTGGGGTTGGCCAAGGTCAGCCGCTGCCTGGGGACTGGCTGGGCATCCATCAGCAGGTCATGAGCAATTGCATTATGCAGCACTTGTTTTGTATATATAAAATAACAACAATAATGATGATGATAGCAATATAATTGTAATTATTATGATTTCCCCTTCCTTTTCTGCCCTATTAAAATGACTTTATCTCAGCCCAAGAGTTTTACTTTTCCAATTCTCTCCTTCATCTCACTGGGGTGGGGTAGGGGCACAAAGGGGCACAGTCAGTGAACGTCTGTGTGGTGCTGAGCTGCCTGGTCAAGCCACATTTATTTCAAAAACAACAAAAAAAGTCTTCTTTGCTTCTTAGCTCTCTGTTCCTGCTGTATGGCCTTGCAGTGACCACAGGCTGCCTTGACAGAAATCACTAGCTGGAACGATGTGCTTTGCCAAGGTTGTCTTTATTTAGACAAGGCTTCTGCTTTATGAATTCTCTCTCAAGATTGGAGGGATCATAAAGTAACCATGCTGCACCTCATGTGTTGGAGGGCCATGTGGTGCCTTCAGAGGAACTTACCTTTGATATTCCTACTGTTTCTTCTCTCAGATTTTACAGGAAAAACAGGAAAATCTGAATAACTTAGCAATGTAACAGACAATAAGAATTTTTACTTTGGATATAACCTTGAGTTCTTGACAATCCTCCTTACTACACATAGTGAGGGCAGTAGCCTGAGCTCACACTTGACAGTTAACACCCTTTCTTTTCTAGAATGGCAAATGACAAATGGACTCTGGCTTGATTTTTCCTGCCTTCACAATATAGTGAAGAGCATGGCAGATTGCAATACAAATACTGTATCTGTGTTGAGCATGCATACTGTAATTGTTAGTATTCCAAGAGTCTTAAGAGTCTAACACAGATCGGCCTCTTTACACTGCCACTCTTCAAGACACTGTACCTGTGGATAGTGTTTATACTGTTTGCATTCAGATGCACGAAGGCTTACAAGCTGGTGATTAAAGAACAACAGAAAGCAGATTTTCCCAGACCAGTGGTAAAGCCAGGGATGGAGTTTAGGTTCCTCCTTGTTAAAATTACATTCTTTCCTAAATTTATATCAAATGGAGGTAATAGATTGACTTGGGTTGTCATAGAACTTCCAGACTAAAATTCTATAAATTTGGATAACGATTTCTGTTTAGGTATCAAGCCCAAACCCAAGACTTGGAATAGGAAACTAAGTGTATGCAATGGAACACATATGTTTTTAAAACTGGAAAAGAGAATTCAGAGTTGTGAGCCTGATCCTTGGCTACTATAGGCTGTGAATTCTGATGAGTCTGTGCAGAACAACAGGATCTGAGCGTAGGTGTTGGTTTCATATCCCAACACAGACGATTTGGGATGAATATTTCATCAGTTCAGAAAGGTCCCAAGAAATATGCATGATAAAAAAAGTACCAGTTAGATTGAAAGAAGTTAACAGCTATTTAAAATAAATTCAATTTAATGAGACTTTTAGCTATATAAATTCAGGAACCTTTCTTAATTTCTCTGCTGTGAAATAGACCTCTGTTACTTGCTTATTTCTTTCCTCTTATGGAAGCGGGAAATGGAGGCCTCAGATGATGTTTGGTCAGGTGAAGATTTAAAACTGGCAGCTAATGCTGCTGATAGTGCTGCCTACTAAAGATATTTATGTGCTGAAGAGAGAGATTTTGCAGTAGACAAGTAATTCATAACCCTGGAGCAGAATCTGCATAACAGGTCAGAATTGCTCTATTTACAGTTTCAGCCTCTCCAGTGAGATCTGTCTACATGCATTGCACCTAACCTGCTGGTGGAATTTGTAAATGCCCCTTGCAGAAACAGCCTTCCTACTGTTCTTATGTGATTTATGTGACATAAATTCACAGCGGGCAATCCAAAACATTAGTGAACAGCTATCTTAGAGTGACAACGTTACAGTCACACAGTCACAATAGATCATAAAGATATGATTCCCCTTAAATGAATAATCTTCTTATCTGCATGCTAAAGTCAAAATACAAATGTTGTTTTTTACCATTAACTTTGCTTACACAAAGTGATTGGATAGATTATGTGCATGATTTTCCTTTTAAATACTACTAAATGAAGGTCTGTGACATGCTGAGTGAATTATTTATTAAGGATTAACAAGATTTATGGACATGAGTCTATGCTGCCTTAATTCTTATTCTGCTCTAGAACTAGCCCCACTTAGTATGACTGCCTTCGGACATGTGTGAGAACTTAAAATATTAGTATTTATAAAAAAAACCTCCAGCATTTAAAATATTTAAAATAGACTTCACTGGAATACCTATTGAAAAGATTAAGTTTGTATTTGGTATCTTGATTCCACATCCTACGAAACCAGCAGAGTAATTCTCCCAGAATCAGAACTAGAGGCCTGGTATCCATCCTCTTGCCCTCCACAGCTTTTCACCTCCAATGAGTCATTAGTAGGTTCTCCGAGCCCTACAAATGAGCTTTTTTTCACAAGGCTGTTCAGGATTTAACATTATGGGCTGTCTAGGAACAATCTTTCTCTATCAAAAAAAATGAAAGTCACTGAAAAGGTCTCCATACCTGTATGGATGTACACACAAACAGCATGACTGCCCGAATTTAATTTCCTTAGGAAAACAGGCTCTTTTTGAGGAAGAGAAAGTATCACCCGGCCTTCATAAGTCAGCAATTTGTGAAATAAGCAAACATGGAATTAATTCGTTTTGTATTTCAGCATGAAAATCAAATGAAATCTATGTAGGAGTTTAGACTGAAGCACAGATAGACTTAAAAAACATAAAACTCAAAAGGCCAAAAAAATACCCAGAAGGAACCTTGGTTATTTAGCAGCTTTCCCCAGGAGAGCAGCTTCCCCCTCCAGCTTACTTTCTGTGCTGTGATCAAGCTCAGATGTCAAGGGCTTTCATAAACAAGAGGGTTTCCAAACTACCAGCCCTTTCTCTCTGTTAGTTTTGGAACTAGTTGCCAGGATTCTCTGCTGACCAAATGAGCACCTGAAGCAGAACACAGGCAAGAAGCTGGCCAGCTAGGAAACTAGCTAATGAGGTGCTGTTGATAAATTTCTTAAAATATGAAGTACACATCATGGCTGATTTCACATCTTATTTGTTCTCCTCAATAGCCCTTTCACTGACAAGACACATGCGTTTCCTGACATAGGTATATTTTGCTTTATTTCTTTGTCTTTTAGCCCATAAAGAACTGTGAGCTGAAGGTGGTCACACACTTAACACTTGTACGACTCTCTGCCCAGCATAGAGGAAGGCTGGCAGGAAGATTATAACCCTTCCTTTCTTCTTCTCATCTCCAACAATACCACAACACAATGTCACGAAGGAAATGTTGCTGCCTCCATCCGTAAACCCATGTGTATCAGCTCTGCCAAACATGAATCATGCATTGGATACTTCAAGATTTGGAAGATGTACTCTAAATCTCCTCTTGATCTGAGCCCTTAGAGGAGAATCATATGACGAATCCCTGCAAAATCCAATAAATATCTGATGGTCATTTAGCCCACTCCAGAGTGGATAGTGTCCAGCAGTGTCAGAGCTGATTGTCCCAGTAAAGAACTCGCGGTTGGTAATCTGGGATGAAATGTTTGCAAGTGGTCAGTTGTCTTATTGCTGATGGTCACTTTAGGTCTGGGGTAGGCACATATGCAGGGTAGCCATAAAGAAGGTATTTCTGCTGCTCTAGTTCACTTGCCAGCATTTTGCCCAGCCATCCAGGTAGCTCACTACCAGCATCACAAATACCCGTTGTTTACCATTACTGTTAAAAAGAAATTAGCCATTTGCTAATGCCTGACAGCTGTTCTTCCCTGAATGCTTCATCACATCTAAAGTCTATAGTGTTACTGGTGCTTCCAGGATGCTTGCCTTTCTGAAACATCTTTGTGTTGTTAGGCTAAGACAAATCAGTGTGGCCCTGTCCCATCCAGCTGCCAGCCCCACCATCAAGGTTGCAGAAGGCTGTGACAAAATATTTGTATACACTTCTTTTGGAGCTTCTTGTTTTCCAATGTGACTGAACATCAGAACTTCTCTGGACAGAAAAGTGCATATGATATCTAGCATTACAATTTTTTTCCCCACTAAGAGTTCCTTGATTATCCAAAACTTTGCACAACCCACTTTTACTTTCTGTGATGTTTTCAGAGAAATCTAAGTTTCAAACAAAACTTATGCTTGTGCCATGCAAATAATAACTATTCTCATTAAAAAGTCCTGAAAAGTCTCTTGTATGATAAAGTAATTAAAAAAAAAAAAAGTATTAAGAAAATAGGTATTGCCTTAGCTGAACAGACTGCGTGTAGGGGAAGTCACTATAAGAACTACAGCTGTAGACCTGTGTCTTGCAGAAGTACTCACCGACTGCAGCATGTTAGTTATCAATCCTCTGCTGTAACAACAAAGACTTCAGTATATATACCCTGTTTCCAAATGCACCATGACTGCTGAACATCAAAATTGCTACTGTTCTAAATTTAGAACTGCAATTGTGAAAAAAAAAAAAAAAAAAAGAGAGAGAGAGAAAGATTCACAACAGTATTGTTAGCAGATGAAAGTCCAGCAAGTTCCACACACGTAGAAGCAGTCCCAAAAGTCTGCTCAACTATAAGCCCATACGTAAGCATGGAAGGAGAGAAAGAAGCTGTACTATTCAGGATGGTTTGGAGAACATTTCTTGCTAATGAGAAGCACTGTATCCCAGACACTTTTCTTATGTCTGTTCTTTGGTAACTACTGGCTCATTTTTGGCATATACCTGTGTCACATGAGGACAGTGCTGCAGGAACTTGCAAACTGATCACAGTAACAGATCACACCTCAGCGCGGGTTTTGCAAACTCATTCTGCTTAAACTGACTAAAAGGAAGGAACAGTGAACAAGGGGACATGGGAGCACTCCCGGGGTACCCTTCGCGTTTGATGAAGGGCTGCTTATGCAAAAGGCCATGGCAGAAGCAACAGTGATTGGAGCTGGAAAGGTGCTGAAGCACATTCACCTTTAAATGAGACCTGACAGGGCAAACCCCTGCCAGAACTGCAGCCAACCCAGCACATGCCAACAAAGACTAGGCACTGAAGGGAGGGTTGGGATGAGGTCAAGCTTGTTTTAAAAGAGCCCAGAACTGATGCACCATTTAATAGGAAATGCTTTGCCTTGGTACTAGAAATACCTCAGGAAAACTCCCCACCCAATGATGAGAGACAGAGAAGATCTGATCTCAGTAAGCTTAGGGCCAGGGACAGCGTGCAGCACCAGTAATACTGATTTGCTGGCAAAGAAAAGTCACTCCAGAAAGTCCAAGCCTCACAGAAAAACTTTCAGAGTGGATAAAACCTCAACATACTGAAAAATCACAGCAGTAATTGCTAAGCACTCCCAGTTATTCATTATCATCCCTTTGTACAAACACAATATTTGCTATTTCCTCTATTTAATTGTATTCTTGAGCACAATTTCAATTTAATCTACATTTTTAATCTACAATTTCAATTTAATCTTCATTTTTGAAGCACAAAGAGATAGTTTTAAACCTTCTGTAAATATCAGAATGGATTGTTATCTTTTACATGCATATACATAGACCAGTTCCTGTGCTCTCACCAAAAAGAAACTCTAAGCCAGACAAAGAAATGAGCTGGAATAATAAGAGAGAATCTCCATGCTGTCTGATGGATGACAACTAAAAAACTCAAAGCAACTTTTCACACATCGTAAGTATGCAATGTACCTTATATAGCAGCATTTGGGAAACTTGGCCTGCCTGAGTTCTCCCCTAGCTCTGCCTCTGACTCCATCTGTGGGCGTGGGTCACTTATGTCAATCCCAATCAAAAAACTGGCATGGATTAGATATCTAACAGAGATACTACAGTCTAGTAAAAAGAAAAGATCCACCTCTGTCAGCATCCTTCTGACTACAAAAAGATGTTTTTCTTGACCCAGAAATTCCTTTAGAGATGTGTGAGCCTGGTCCTGAGCAAACCAGATTGACCCAGCCCAAGAAACTAAGCAGTGAGTAACTACAAATCAAATACCTTTGTTTTCTCTTTAACCAAAATGCATACTTCAAAAGCATGCAGGCAGTTACTGACTCTTTCAAGGACCTGCTGTCAGTATGTCAGCTTGAAGTCACTTGGAAAAAAAAGTTGTGTATTAGGAAACTTCCATGGGCAGGAACCAGATAAGATGTATCTAAATCTGAACCTGAGAGCGAGTGACTGTGTATGAATTGCTGCTGCAGTACATTAAAACTTGCAGCACACTCTGTTCACTGCGATACAAACGTTTCGCATGAAAAAGTGTAGCTTTCAATAACAATCTGTCTAAATAAAAGTGTTTCTTCACCTGAAAGCCAAATTTCTTTAGTCTGATGGAGCTAATTACCAATAAAAGTCAGCAGCCCAGGACTGGTATTAGCCTATGGTGTGAAATTCATGTCACCTACCCAAACAGATATCTGAAACATACCCATTTACATCAACATAACTGCACAGCCTGGGACAAGCTTTTATCACTGCAAATGTTTTCAATCTTCCATTTTTCTCATCTGCATTTTGATAAAATTTACTGTTGGTACTTTACAATGGGAAAGCACAGAAATAGAACCATTGTTGTGTTCTAGCAATGTAATTTGCAAACCATGAGGAATCATCTTACATGTCTCCCTCTCCACAAAGTCCCATAAGAAAGACAGACAATTTCTTAAATTCACACTGTCCTGATGATATTATGAAGGTTATGTGTAACTGATTCAGGATATATTTTTAATGGATTCTAGCAGGCTATGTGTATCTTGCCCAGGTGACAGTCAGATGCACAGTTGTGGCTCTGTCTTCCAGAGACTTGCCAGATTAATAATTTCTTTTGTTTGTTTGTTTTTCCCCTGATATCCAGGAAACATTACAGGGAAAGAAGCAGCTACTTGTGTGAAATATCCATCTTATGGGGAGTAGAACATTTAATATATAGCATGGTTTTAGGCTAGTAGGGATAAGGAAAAAATACCTGGCATTGAGCAAAATGAATAATTTCTTCTTAAAACAAAACAAAACAAAACAAAATAAACTGAAGAATTACAACAAGAAGAAAAACAACTAAACAAAAATAAATAAATAAACTAAAACCAACCAACCAACCAAACAAACAAAAAAAACACACCAGCCTGCAAATGTACTCATGAAAATATGGACCAAGATTATGTTTCTCAGGCAAAAGTCAGAATGCTTTGTTGGTGAAAACGTGTGTGTGTGTGTTAGAAGTGCGATACTGTTTGGGATATGTATTTCAGTTTGGTACACATTGAACTGAGGTGATAAGCATTGGTTAAGTTGATGAGAGGTTATGCAAATACTTGTGTAATAAAGCTGCCTTAGGGGCTCATTATGAAAAATAATGGTTTCAAAGACCAGTGCTTGTTTTAATTTGTCTGTGGGAAGTTTCTTCTGAGACTTGCAAAGAAGAAGCCAAGTAAACTCATGTTCTTCTGTGGCCAGGAATGTGCAGATGAGACCAACAGTAAGAATGATGAACAGGAAAGTAAATGAAAACACTCTGTTGCATGCATGATTTGTATCTGATTTATCGGGTTTTGGCAGGGGTCCTTACAGAATCAGCTCAGTGACCTCCTCACTCTGCAGACACGTCAGTCTGGCCTTGAGCTCTGTTGCTGACCACAGTACAGGGAGGGTCACTTTCTGCCAGAAGAGAATGAGAAAAAAATGTAAATTTATATCATACTCCTAGAATGCTAATGTTCCCCTTGCCTGGGAGAGTGTTCAGATCCCTAGCCCATATATAAGATGGCCAGGTTTCTTATTACAGAGGAATTGTCCTTCTGTATGTTTCAAGCAGACCTTTCCACAATCAGGTTGAATTCAGCACATAGTCCCCATCGATCCCTTCAGAAGTGTCCAAGAACATTCTCAGATCTAACCTGAATTAATTTCAGGCTTTCTGAGGAAATTCTAATCTTACAGGCTTTGCTGCCGTGGAGTCTGTGTCTGTATCAACTGCTGCCACCAGGCAGCTGCTCCCTCTGGGAGGCATTAGGACTAGTCACAGGAAGGGCTTGGGCTTCCTGATGTCTCAGCTGCACAGTAGCTGGAGCTCCAGATTGTTGTCAGCTTTCCCGTCTCAGCCTGGTGTCAGCTGCTTTTATTCAAGAACATTGTAGTGGTCCATGATCCAAACCCCTGAGGACACCTTCCACAATTAAGGGACATGATCACTCCCAGTCCCAGGACTCAGATTTTGGTAACAATTTAAATGACTTCTCTGATCGGAGATTATTCCTGCTGCTCACTTTCTCCCCCACACCCACAAAACAAACAAACAAATAAACAAAAAACCCTCTCAAATTCTATCTGCATTTCAAGGATGAAAGTTCATCCCAAAGCTGATCTGGTTTGCAGAGAGGTTGTGCTCTTAGTCCACAATGCTCTAGAAGAAGATCAGACACTTTCTTAAATTCACGCTATCCTGATGATCCTTTCTAGGTTACATGTAACTGATTCAGGATATATTTTTTAATATAACTTTTTGTCTTGTGAGTCCCTTTTGTCTTGGGGAGACCATTTATAGCCGGAGGCCAGTAAGGCTCTACCACAACAACCAGCCTTGTTTCATCAGCGCATCTTTTGTACTTGCCGAATTCTGCAAGTCCACCCCTGTAGCCCTTTCTCAGAGTCTACCTCAGGTTCCAGCTTTCCTCAGCTTTTCAAATCCTTAAATTGGTAACTTTCAGAAGCCAAATTCCCTTCAGCTTCAAGGCATTCAGATCTCGCAACCATCGGTCCTTGCCATTCCTCTTTCAGCCTTCTTTATCCGTGTTCTTCTCTTGGCCTCCAAGCTGATTCCTTCAGTCACCCAGGAAACTACCAGCCTCAGAACAGCGCAGAGCACTGACCTGGCAAGCGGCCTTTGCAATACTGTTAGGGTGACTGACAGAGCAAGATGTCCCTTCTGTACTGCTCCAAAGTAAAATTGCCCAAACAAGGCCAAAGGATAAGCCCTGACAACTTACAATGTGCATAATTTAGTAGAGACCTATCGGAGCCTGGTCGTTACATTACTTGGAGCATGCTCTAGCCTAGATGCTCAGTCAGATCCTCTCCGTGATATTGCTTCTAGCTGTTGTGGCAACCTGTGGTGCCAGAAATTGGACTAATTATACTGTGTGTTATCGCCCAGAAATAGTGAGAAACAAATTAAATAATACAAGTGGAGTCAGACCAGGAAGTCTGGGTTAGGGAACATGTTGCAGTGTGAAAACTGGAAGATTCTGGGGCAGAGTGGTGTAACTGTCATTGTGATAAGAACTTCATGTTTGGTGATATGTTGGAGAGTCTTTTGGTATGTAGTTCACCCCTGGAGTGACAGGAGCTCCTGGGAGCCACAACAGAGTTAGAAAAAAATAATATGTATGAAGACTTTCTCCACTCCCTTCAATTTCACAAAAGATCAATTGAAAATGTCTTGTGACGACCAGGTGTTATTTATTCTAAAAAGTCATCCCAGAAGGAAAACATCATGGATTGTCATTGGTATGGCAGTGCACCAAGACCAAGTCTCAAGATTTAAGTTTTCAAAAGTAGTTGTACAGAAAATTCTCATGGCATTTAGAATCTTCATCAAGTGAGTGTTTATTGAGCTAGCTATGCTCGTTGCCTGTGATAAGAGCAGCATTCCACACATAACCAATCATGAAATCATGAGCCGTAGCACAGCTGCCACTGAGGGAAATTGCCTGCCAGGTTGCATCTGGTTCATCATAGTCCAGTGGCAGACTGTAACCTATAGGGCAACTGTCTTATCAATCCTATCGTCAATTTGCCCTACGGATCAGGCTGAATTAGAGCACAACTGAGTGCTTGAATGTTTAACAACAATGGATTGTACTGATTTTGGAGAAGGCACAAACCAAATAGCGAAATGTGTTCGTACTGGTCAAAGAGCTTGAAGTCTGAACTTCCTCCTGACTTCAGATCCCCCCCCAAAAATGGTGCTGTATGCAGAGAAAATCTGCCATGACTACACATTGTAGACATTTAGGAGGGGGGGAAAGAAGATAGCTGTTTAAAATTCCTATTTGATTTTTTAAGAATCTAATCTCTCTAACAGTATGAATAAGAGAACGTGATTCATAGGGTATACACACATCAGACTCTTACAGTTTCTAAATGAGCATTTTAAGACCACACCAATGGGGTCCAGTTCTAAGAAAAAGAGATAATATATTTAATGACTACTGATAAATTTACGTATCTCTAGTGTACACGTGTAGATAGATACAAGTGTATACATCTGATCTGAGGAAGAACTTGACATAGAGGGAGCCTGCCTCACTAGAATGGAGAAGAGATTTGAGGTACGAACAAGCAAGAGAAAAGCTACAGGAAGGAAATGAACTTGTTGGCAAAGTGCATAAAGCTGAGGGCATGCATGTTGCAAGAATGGAGGAATAAGACATGAAATTTGGACAGCAGCGGAGCCAGACAGCACTTAGAGGGTGGACTGGAGAAGTTTGAGCCTTTACAGAAGGGACTTGGAAGACAGCAGAGACACTCCAGCAGAAGGGGAGGAGGGGGAACTCTCTTCCATATGGCAGATAGGATCTGATGAGTGATGAGCTCATGAGGAGAGAATTACAGTGGGAACTGCCAGAGACATGCTGGTGCTCAGCTATTGGACTGGGCTTGCTGTAGTGATTGGGAATGGCAGAACACAGAGGGCAAGAACAGACAAAAATGATTGCCTCGAACATGGGCTGGTGGCACAATCTGAAAATCCTGTCTTCTGGGATCGGGTGTTCTGGCAAAGCTTCACAGATACCCAAGACCCTGGTGGAAATGGAGAGAAGAGTGAGAAGGGTATCAGGGAGAGAAGGGGTAAACAGCAGCAGAAAAAAAATAAATAAATAACGGAGGCATGAAAGTTTGGACAGAAAGACCTAAGAAAAGCTGGAGGGAGAAGGTAAAGGAGTGGGTCTGCACATGTGCTGGCAGTGTTGGGTAAGAAAGTCTGTGAAGTTTCTGCCTGTGAGGCCAGCTGTCAGCAGGTGTGAGGGGCTGATCACTCTTCGCAAGGGCCCTGCAACACATCCAGGGTTCAGTTTGGAAACTGCAGGCTCAGGTCCAGATACAGATGCCAAAAGGCAAACAATCAGCTGCTCCTTACCAGCAACTCCTGCTCGGACGTGAAGGAAGCCCCATGACAATATCAGAGCCACGTGGTGGCTCCAGCATAATTCCCTGTGACCTCATCTGCACTCCTCTGTCAGGAGATGGTGCCATCAACACATACACCCTCACCTCTGCCCATGTGGAGAGCTGACACTGGGAGCACTCCGGGGTTCAAGTTTTTCTGTTTCATCATTACACACCCATAACCCTTTATTCAGCAAAGCTTGTCACTCCTCTCTCAGGTGTTTTCACATGCAGCACACAGCTCAGCATGGGGCTCCAGATTACTTTTCTCTTCACAGGAACAAGCAGGCAGATACTGTTATGAAGCTGAGTGAAGAAAGTTCAGGACAAGAACAAACTGCAAAATCCTGGCCTGGAAAAGAAATACGCAAAAGTTTCCTTCCCTTCTGCCTCAGGGGGAGTTAATATTGATGACCTACTTTAACCTTTGTATCTCTGGTAATATTGCCAACAGGAATAGTAAGTAACTGTGTGGGTGGGTCCTGACACATGGGATCCAGTTCATCAGCAAGTATGCTCCAAGAGCTAATACCCGGGCTCTCTGATAATTAAGCCTTCTCGTAAGGAGTGTGTTGCTCAGACAAAAGCCCATTCACAATCTTTACTTTTCTGTGCCTGCTTCATAGGGCAGAACATGCTCTGTACATATTCCCCAAGGCACTGATATTGATCTCCATCAAAACAGTCCCAGAAGAATGAAAGTACAATCACAGCAATGGATAGAATTACAGTACAGTGCCTCAAAGCTAAGCAGTGACAGCTTAATAGACCTGCAGTGAATGAACTGCAAGACAAAAACAATATGCTGTGGGAACCATAAATATGTGATTATGAAATAACAAACCAGGATTCCCTAAGTGCCAACAACCTTCTAGCATTCCATTTAAAAACTATAAATCTGCCATGGCCCAAGTTAAGTAAATTCCCCTCAGTGTATTAAATTCTTTGTTTATAGGGAGGGTAATTATACCGTCCCTTAGTGCAAATAAGAGATGCCCACTCCAGAGCGTGTAAAATTAAACAAGGACATTTCATACTAAGCTGAAAAGCTCCCTCTGACATTCAAGGGAAACTCCCAACTTCTCAGGCAGGAATAGTCTGTACTCTGCATTGCTATACTGCAAACTTCTCGGTGCAGTGAGAACAGGAAAGGGTTAAAGTCCCCTCTGTTTCTGATGTGTGCAGGGATGGATCATGCAATCTGTCAGTTGTGAACTGAATTCGGAGGTTTCCTGCAAGAGGAGCAAGGCCAGATCCCAGGAACAGGAGCTAAGGATTTCTGAGTTTTAACCTTGACCCTGACACTGACCTTTTCATGAGCCTGGAGAAAATTAGAGAACTTCACCATGGATAGATGAAGGATCATAATACTTGCCGACCTTACAAGGAAGTTTTGCAGGCCATTTAGGGTTTGTTTTCATGGTGCTCTGCATGTGAAAGGTCGTAAGAGATACATTTGATAAGGAAATTTACAGAAGGCTGCAGATTAAGCCACAGCTGAGAAAGATATAAAATAGATCTTTCAGATTAAAGGGGAGAAACATGAATGGTTAGGAAACAAGAAAGGTATGGGAATAATACAGAAACTCATTTTTTTCAGTTTCTGAATATCATTCCTCTGTAGGTCAGAGAGGCTTCCAAAGAATGATGGTATCAGAGTGCTTGCTTCCACGGTGGACAGCATTAGTTCTTAGGGTTCATGGGTAGTTACCAAATGGACTCCCAAATGTGCCATCAGTGCCTTGAAACTCTGAATTTAAACTGAACAGTTTTGAATGAGCTTAATTATGCCTTAAGACAAATAAATAAATAAATAAATAAATACATACATATGAAATTAAGACATCAACATAGTGGTTGGTCCTCACAGTCACTGAAGAGAAGTTCAGGTGAACGAGACAGTGAAAGCTGTCTTTGGATACACTGACATGGGACAAATATTGGAGTCATGCTGGGTCACTGGAAGAGCCATAAGAAGCTTAAGGCTGAGGACGAATCACAGCCACAGAATTTGGCAAGAATGTGGAACACAATTGTGTCAATTTATTCAGGGTGAATCCAAGATCTGGCCTGCATGTGGATGTTTTCTTTCCATGTTTCCAACTGATGAAACCTGCCATAGCTTTGCAGATTCAAGTGTTAGCTCAGGCAAGAATCGTCTGGACATTTGGCAGCAATTCATTGTCAAGTGTAAATGTTCAGAAAGTAGCCACTCACAAAACCGAATTTAGCCTCAGTAAACTTGTAACTTGTAAACCAGCTTTCAACCAGTGGGTTGCATGTGTCCTGAAGCTACCTTGTATTTTTGGGCTGTCATGATTTCTTCTTTTACAAGAATGGAAGTTCTGCGTGGTCCCTTTTGCCTTGTAAAAAAGAGTAAGTGTAGTCTAGCTTTAAGGAAAGGACTAAATCTAGGGAGAGATACACTGTACAAGCCAGAGGGAGTATTAATTACAGGGAAGGTTTTGCTTTGTACTCTCCAACAGCCAAATCCAGCACCTTTAAAATCAGTAAGGGGAAAAGGGTAGAAGAAGTTATGGAAACCTGTCTTCCCAAGAGCCAACAATTGTCTATAGAAATTTTCAAGATAAATGTAAAAATAAATGAAAATTTCTTTGGGAAGAAGCATAAAAACATGCTTCAAGGCTTTTTTTCTTTTTTTTTTTTCTTTTTTTTTTTTTTTTCTTCCCCCCCAGTAAAATAATTTCACGTAACAGAAATGTAAATTAGAATTATGGAGTCAGAATTAAGATATAGGGTACTGCAAGCACATTACTAGCTGGCTGGCTACAGAGAGACATAAAATTCTTCTCTTCAGAAACAGAGTCTATGGATTCTCAGGCAAGTTCTCAACCTGCTACTCATGGACTGGAAGCTGCAAAGCATCATCAGTGCAGTGCAATGTGCTGGCTAATTTACCCACCTTCTCTATTGTTGGGATTCCTTCTATTACACTGTGCCATGTACCGGCTACCAGGGAATATAGTGGAGGTTGCAGGGCATGTGATTCTCAGAGAGCTTCCCAAAAGGAAACATTTCATGTTAGAAAAAAGCAGGAGAGGGTCCTAGGAGAGGATAAAGAACCATGATGTTTTTTTACTTGCAAGCCCACTGGGGATTTGAAATGTATAGAAAAAGCTCTCCATGTCCTGCTGGCTTCACTAAATTACATTCTTGTAGTGCCTAGAAGGGGGAGGATCTCTAATAGGCTGTACAACCCTATGTAGGTTATGAATGAGGTATAATTTATGCAACAAATAATTAAATGAAAAGTTAAGAAGCAACTCTAAAATAATTATATTAATTGCACCCATTGCTGAAGCAACAGCAATGATTGATTTCCTTGAAACTGAAATCCTTCCTGCAAAGAAAAAGTGTTGGTTTCTTTTTTTTTAAATAAATAAATAAATAAATAAATACAATTAAGGAATGTAGGGAAAACCCTCAAATTTTGAAAAATACTTTTTTTTTTTTTTTTTTTTGCTATTTTAGTTATGAAATTATTAGTGAAATCAGTATTTTTAACAAGCTAAAAATTCCCATAACTCTTGTTAATTTTGATTAAAATGATGGTTGTTTCAATCTTTTTATGTCAAACCATAAAAAAAAAAATCAATTATTTTTTTCTGAATATCTTAAAAATACATACCTGTATGTAAGTGATTTTAATTATTACTTGTTAAGTATCAAAGCTACATGATGCTATTAACAATACTTGAACTTTTATTTCTAGAGCCTTGAAGTTCACTAATTTCTGAAAAGACTCCGCCTCGCAATTTTAGGCTAAACTGATTTTTTAAGACATTAGAAATCTCATTTTGTTGTATTATATAAGATAGTTTCTTCTGAATTACCGTTAACAACCTGATAATCCTCTTTCACTGTTTGAACTCTCTCCAGAAATTGTCTGTCTGATAGAGCAAGGAAATTCTCAGCTAGTTTATGCAAACCCTTCCTGGAATTTTTATGAAACAAGAAGTCACTCAGATCCTGTTTAGCCTAAACCATGTACTTTATTCTCTATTGAGATCAGATGTTGGAGGAAATAAAGACGTCCTTTTCCTTTTCTCATCTACATCATACTCAACATTTCATTACTCCAGCAACACAAGTTGATTATATTGGCTTAAATAGTATTAGCCTGAGCATGCACGCTTACCAACATACAGGAGATTGATGCCAAAGTGTTGTTCAGCCAAAGTACATTGCTGGATCATGCAATGGCAGTGCTTCTGAGAGGAAAGTCCACCAGGCTTTAGACTTCTCACGGATGATTTGTAATTATGTCAAAACACTACATGTATCACAAAGTCCAGGAGGGAATCAGAGACCATTTTGGTTTACTTTGGAAATTCTCTCTACCCTGGGTAGCTTAAGAGGCAACCTTGCCTTATACGTAACTCCTTAGTTATGACTATGTTTGTTAGCACCTTTGCCTTTCGCATAGAGTTGTGGCAACAGCAGATCTTTCCGCACCCATGCACCAGGAGGATGACAGTGAGATAGACTGAACAGGGAGCACCATGTAACATTCTCCAGACTTATCAGTAGCAGAAATAAAAGTGGTAGGATGTTGAAAAGACAGTATAAACAAACATATATAGTGGTAGTGAACTACACTGTCACTTTAAACCACATGTCAATTCTAGGCATAAGATCTCACTAAAAGGCTAAATTAAAATGAAGGTGAAGGCATGAGATGTTAACTATTAACATACCCTGTTGGGAATGCCTATCAGCACAGAGACAGGAGGGTGGAGTCCTGTGTCAGGCATGGCCAGTTCCGTGGGACGTCCGGAGCTAGATGTGACAAGCTGCAAAGGAGACATGACCAGGTTCTGCACATGAAGTTCCAGCAGCCACCAGACACGCTGCTCAGTGTTGCCCACTCATTTCCTGTTGTCAACAACCTACGCATGTGGGCAATTTATGAGGACTTAAAAAAAAACCTTTCCTACATGGTTATCCTGTAATGATCATTGCTTTCTACACTAGAGTTGTATTCCAGGTAATTATAATATATATTTAAACAACATTCACACAAAATCATCTTTATAGACTTTGAATAATACTGTCAGTCAGAAAAACAAACAAACAAACAAACAAAAACTTGGTTAAATTAATGGACTTAACTATCTGGGAAACAACAACAACAAAAAACCTGAATCTACCTGCTTTTATTTCCCTTTAAAATTTACTCTTGTACTTAAAAAATCAAAGTAAAATAAATTATTTTTTCCAGTTATATCCCAAAAACTTCATTAGACTGAAAGTAAACTGAGACACATCAGGATCCATTTTGTTTAAATTCTGCAAAAGTTAAAGGAAGTCTTGTTTGTTGCACAGGAAGCTTCACCTGTAGAACAGCACAGTTCTGAAAGTCTAAAGAAAAACAGGCCAGTTTCCAATATGTTACATGCATCATGTTACATCATGTGTAACATGTAACATATGTAACATCATATGTTACATCAGATGCCTAACTATGCTTTACAATATCTCAATCAGAGTCTAGAGACTTGGAGAAACCGATAAACCTCAGCTTCAGCATGTCTAGCTGGAGCTTCATGCCACAAATTCAGGACCCGTCTGCTGAAATACATACAGCCTCTGCACTAATATTTTTCCATCTGTGTCTCAGAGTGCTTTACAGGAAAGGGCAGGAAGAAACCAGCCGCTACAATCTTATCTGTCAATGTATCTATCTGCCTGTCGGTCTTTTTATCTGCTTATCTATTTACCTGTCTACATCTACAAGCAATCTGTCAACCTGGAGAAGAGCCTGGAGAAGAGGAGGCTGAGGGGAGGCCTCCTGGCAGCCTGCAGCTCCCTCACAAGCTCTCTGATCTCTGGGGACAATAACAGGACCCGAGGGGACGGCATGGAGCTGAGACAGGGGAGGGTCAGGCTGGGGCTAGGGAAAGATACTTCATGGAGAGGGTGATCAGGCTTCCCAGGAATGTGGTCACAGCACCAAGCTGCTGGAGTCAAGAAATGCTTGGACAATGCCCTCAGACACAGGGTCTGATTTTTGGGTGGTGCTGTGTGGAGCCGGGAGTTGGACTCGATGGTGCTTGTAGGTCCCTTCCAGCTCGGGATATTCTATGAGTCTATGATTCTGTGAATCTACATTTCTATCTGTTGGCTGGTAGCCTGACTAAAGGATTTTACAGTAAAAAAGTTGAGTTCATAATTAGTATTCTTCCTCATTCTTCTAACGAGGATAAAAGTTTAATTATCCTCATAAGCCACCACACCATTTGAAATAGAAATCACAGCCAGAGAGCAGTAAGCAATCTATTGGCCAAATGAGCAACATATGCAGGGACAAATCACAGAGAGCAAATTTTTGACCTTATTCATCCTTCAAGTGTTCCGTGACAAGAAGCAAATATCAGTAGCCCCACCAGGATCTTTTGCAACTGTAAAGAAAGTAACAGGGCTGTTTTTGTCAAGGGAGAATGAAGTCAGGCAGCTCAGTACTGCATGAGCAGTCTGCCGTGTTGGAAGGCCCAGTCAGTGTGACACCGAAGTATGTAAAACATCTGAATTTCAAAACAGAAAGGTATTAAATTAGATACCCAAGCAGATGGACATAAATGCAACAGTGACTCTAGTTTTGGTGAGAACTCATGCCCATCCTTGGGCCCTCTGGTTCTGCGGAGCAAGTGGGAGTTGGCCAGGATGTGATGCTTTGATGTAAAACGTGCTGGTGTCTTCCACCTTGACTGTTACCAGAGTTTTGTTCCAGGGGAAAAAGTCACTGATGGAGGCAGAGGGGATGGCTCTCTCAGAGGGACTGGGGAACTTTATGTAGGGAATTTTGTCCTTTATGACAAAGGCCTTATACAGGCCTACTTGAAAAGACAGGTCCCTTGAGATAGCAATACCCTAACCAGTCTAAGGAAGGGCAGAGCTGAAAGACACTCAGAAATGTCATTCTTAGACTTCCGTTCCTGTTCTTTGTTGTCTCTTTGCATACTAGTTACACTGGAGATCGAAAACAGCCAATTCAAATTTCCTTGTTGTTTGACTTGCTCACTGATATCCAACATGTGTTTGTTTCCAGGTCTAACAGGGTTATTTATACACAAGCCAGCATTGTTCTTCTCTGTTCAGATCAGTTTTCTCATTATGCTAGAGTCCAGTTTAATGACAGCTAAGTTTTTGGTCTGCAGAATCTTATGAGCTCCACTGGATACACAGCAGGAAGATTACACTTCTGTGCCTGTGAGACAAAAGCATCTGACAAATGTGAGCATAGTGCAGAGTACAAGGACAGCAGCTGGACTGCTTGCACGGGGATAACTATGCAGAGCTGTCTTGTCTTAAAAAAGCGCAATGCCCTGAAGGCATTGAGGCCATTGAGGGATTACAGTCCTATTACAGTACTGTAGGAAGATCAAAAAAGGGAAAGCAAAGACTAGCCACTAAAATAAAAAAGGGAGAGCAGCCTGCTAGTTTATCTCTTTGTTTTTCATCTGCCAAAAATTGCAGAGCCTTTTGCTTTTGCCTTTTCCTGTGGTAAAGTCATGGAAATCAAGGGGGAGAAGCAGCTGTTTTGCTTTACTGCAGTCTTTAGGACATCCACTTTTCTGAACTTGTTTCTTCCAGACTGAAAAGGCTGAAAACTTTTTTTTTTTTTTCTTTTCTATAAGGTGAAGAGCAACTCAGTTCATAAAATGTTCAGCAGGCAGTACAGATTTTAGGTACTCAAGATGAGTTGTGAGGCAGGACTTGAATAGCAGTAATCAATTTAAAATAGACTACTGAATTTGTTTCCACTTTATTTTATTTTGTTAACACCATATAGGAATTTTTTCTAATGGAGCAGAAAAAAAAAGCCCTGATGAATTGGTGTGAGCAGCACAGGTAAAGAGAAAGGAAACACTAAATAATTGGTTGAATCTCTTGACACCCCAGAAAATAGTATAAACAAGCTTGTCAGACAACGGACAGAGATTCAGACACAAGGGAAATCCAACTTGCTTTTAAACTTTTTTTCTACCGCATGGTAGTTTTTCCTAGCTTTCTGCTGCAGATTTATGAAAAGCATTCGTCCTCTAGCAAGGCAGCTCTTCTAAATCCATGTAGCTGGCTTCACATCTGTAACACAGCCAAAAGCCTCTGCTTTCAGCAAAACTGATGGACACTGTGGAGTATGTGCTTCAAGGGATCACAGAATGTACCAGCTAGAAAGAAATGTCGAGTGTGTGTTGATATGCTGGACCAGCTTTGTTATATGCCTGGGCTGACCTGCTGCAAGGAAAATCATTTAACAACAGTTTTATATTCTCTGTGGCTTGGTGACAGTTGCCTGTTTGGCGCAAACAAGAGAAGAAAGCTAGTATTTCAGGCTGACTCTGTGCAGGTTAGAACATGACGCTGTATCACTTTATTTTTGAAAGTTTGCAACTGTATCTAGATGGAAACAAAACACAAAAAGTAGAAGTCATCAAAATAAATGAAGTGTAGCCTTGCAGGAACTGACAGGGCTGCAAGGACATGGCTTACCAAAAACCATCACTTCAGCCAAAATGATCCTAGGTTCAGGCCCTGGAGCAAGAAGGAGATGAGAACTGACACCAGAAATGACATCTGGTGTTTGGCTTCCAGATGCAAAGGAACAGGAAAAAATACCATCTGGCCTCCCTTTGGGAAGTGAAAAGGAAGAAACGTGCTGCATCTACTGGGCAGGGGAACTGCAAAACACAGGCTGGCTGGTCACAAATATGGCTGGTCACAAATATGGCAATTACGGAATAGATCTGATAATGAGCAAGGCTTTCTGCAGAGAGATGGACACTGTGCTGGTGGAGTCTGGAGAAAGGAAGCTCACTCCACGGGAGGGATGTCAGGATTTCAAACCTTGACTGTATGAAGATGGCATTTGTAGTCTATGCTTTCAAAATAGGGCTTGTATATCAAAAAAGCCAAATTCTTCAGAACGGGTGGGGTGGTGGGGGTTGAAAAACAACAGATTACAAATACAGGCAGGCACTGAGGACTTTTCTTGTTTAATAGGGAGCTACAGTAACAACAACAACAATGTTCTTTCTCTTTTATTAGCAAAGCTGCCAGTTTCTTGATGTTTCAGAAAAATGAGACATCTGCCGATAATTTACAAGCACAAAAAGGCTCCTCAAATGAACTTTCAACAACAGTTTATGAAAGTACCAAGAACATAACACGATGAACAATAATCAGCTCTAAAAAGGAAGCTTTTGACAATATAGTTCCAGTACAATTACGTAATACTTAAAAGTCAATAAGCATTGGTTATTGGTGAGCCAGTCAAAGACCAACACTCGGCTTTGCAGCATTTCTGTTCTCTGTTCAGCCTACCAAAGCATAAGAGGAAGGTTGTAACCATTAACAGCTTTCCTTATCCCAGTTCTCAATATGGGACAAGACATTGGCCATTCAAATACGAACCTAGCTGTGGAGACTTGAATTTGAAAAGGTTGATTTTCACTGTTAAACCATGGCCTGAGATTTCACAACATTTTAAAGCTTAGCAAGGTATTTCCTAATCATGTATCAGAGCAAATATTGATTGCACTGTCCTGCTGATCTTATAGTTCCTGCTGTATCTGTGGTTCTGTGCCCTGCAGTGCCTGGCATTACAGTTATCTTGCTTTCCAGAGCAGGAACCTGTCTGAGATGTGACAGGGCTTCATGCTGGCTCTTGCACCCAAGCTGCCTCTCCAGGGCAAAAGGATGCTGGCAGTCGAGCATTGCATAGGGGTCAGGACATTGCTAAACTGGGCACCCAAAACCAAGAGATGGAAATTGCTATCGAGTTCCAAAATTTAGATGTATTCTGTATGGGCACTATGAGACTTCCTAGTACACAGAAACCTGGAAACAAAGTTCTTTGATCCATTTTTCTCCTGTAACATGTATACATGCATACACCTCCTTCGTTTTCCGGGTTCTAGGCATTCACAGAGGCTGAAAGAGCCTCCGAGTGTGTCTGTGCAAGTGTGCATGTGCACCGATGTGTGCAAGCTGGTAAGGCTGGAGTCAGAGCAGGAAAGACAAAACCTAAGAAATACACACAATATCTCTCTCCATGGGAGCAGTATTTTAGCAATACTGCTCAGGAAGTAAGTAGGCTAGAAGTCTGTTGCCTCCTTATGCCAAGATTTACTGCCTTGTAATGATTTCACTAACAATTTTTTGTACCATAGGCAAAACTTTTCAATAATAATTGAAGGGCGGTGGGAGGTAAATCATTGAAAACCTTTTTCACCAGCAGACTGCTTATGTACTGCAGAAGAACACTTGGTGAGCATAAACCCATTCAGCCTTTCTGCATTTTTCTTAAATTGTTCTCACCTCTTTTAAGGGTAATATATTGTACTACATTTGTCCTAGTTGCCTCAGATTCCTTCACCATAGTATTTATTTTTATTCAGTAGAGACACTTCAGAGATACTGTACTACCCACATGGTGATTTAAAATCAATTGCATATTACTATTAGCAGGACAAACTCTATTACATCTTTTTATGGCAATCAGTCTATAACTGCACTTGACCTCACTGATCTTTGCCTTACTGAAATTTCTTGATTCTTTCTGTGCGGTGTCATTTCAGGATACCAGTGCAGGAGATTGCACTATTTGCTTTGCAGTATTGGAAAAAATCGATGGCAGTCTTCCAGATGTGGACCCCCAATCTATTAGAAGCACATTACTCTGCTGCATTTTGATATTTCTCATGTTATGGAAAATTTATAAAAATTAAGACTTGAGGCCAATAAGAACTTGAAGGAGGTTGTTACCTACAGCAAGTGATTGCTGAGGCATCAGTGCACAGAATGATCCAGAGACGTTCCCTTTTGTACATCAGGACACTGTATGTGCCATCACCCTTAGTGGGATGTCCCTTCAAAATAGGTGTTGTGGTGTGAGAAACACTTGACACAGCTGTTACCCAGATGTGCCCATGCTGGGTGTAAACAGCTCTCTTGCAGACTAGCTGGCATTTTCCTCACCATTGTGCCTAGTAGCTTGAGAAGGAAAGGAAAGGAAAGGAAAGGAAAGGAAAGGAAAGGAAAGGAAAGGAAAGGAAAGGAAAGGAAAGGAAAGGAAAGGAAAGGAAAGGAAAGGAAAGGAAAGGAAAGGAAAGGAAAGGAAAGGAAAGGAAAGGAAAGGAAAGGAAAGGAAAGGAAAGGAAAGGAAAGGAAAGGAAAGGAAAGGAAAGGAAAGGAAAGGAAAGGAAAGGAAAGGAAAGGAAAAGGAGGGAGTGTCAACCCTCCACACCTGTGTGCTACTACAATTTTGGTGTGTACAGCTTGCTTTACTGGGACATGTAAATGAGGTTTCCCTTGCCAGATACTTTTAATCTCTATTCTTTCCCCTGGGGATACACTATTCTAGTTTTGGTTTATTTTAATTTATTGCACAAACATGCTGCTTCCTTACTCCACAGAGCCAGGGCAGTGCCTCAGAAAGTGCACATAAGCAGTGCCCAGCAGCTAGTCCTGGACAAACCCAAGGTCACATCTGACCATCCCTGCCCGTTGTGCCAGGGCGTGGCATGGTCTGCATCAGAAAAAGAATCAAAAAATCAGCTCTCCTCACCTGCAGCTTAAAGACATTTTGGTAGCATCTGGGAGATCTTGGAGGTCTCTTCCAACCTAGATGACTCTGTGACTCTGTGAACAGTCTTACAACAACTTGTTACTGTCTGAGAGGACCGACTGGTGGGAGCTCTGCAGGGCTTGCTGCTGTGGCAGCTCGCTGGGGGCTGGCAACCCATCAGCTCCCAGGGTGGTTCCCTCAGCAACAGTATGCAGAAGAGTACATGGGAGATCTCTCACCTAATGGCATGTTTCTTTCCCTCAGATTACAAGGTCATCATTACTGCTGAATTATTTGCTTCCCAGTCATAATTGGCTAAAACCAGTAACAAGTTCAAGTACAAAGCATGCAAGCACTCACACTGTGCTTCAAAACACCTTTGGCAAATAAAGCTGCAACTGCACCAAGCAGAGATGCACTTTGTGCTCTAGACTCTCTTTGAATATTTGGCATTATTTTAAACACATCGTAAGAATGATTCTTAATTTTCCTATACAGGCTGCTGTGGTTGGCAAGAACTTCATTATTTCAACATTTACAGGACATTAATAAGGCAAGTCTTCTGAAGCTAAATCATAAACAGGTTAATCACTGGGCATAGCACAAAAGAAACAGTACAATGAAGATAATACTGCAAGCAAATGGCTAGTGATTTATGCTTACAATTTGCCTCAGCTGAGAAGCAGCAGAACTGTTGAATTGTGTGCCATCAGCCTTAGTTTGAGAAAGATTAATGGGGAAAAAAAAAAAAAAAAGATTGACTCTGCTCCTGGCAGGCTCCATTGCACTATGGTAACATTTGAGCTCTCAATGGCTGTAGATTTGTGCTCTTACAGATCACCTGGTGTTGATTTTTTATTTTTTTATTTTAATAAAAAACACCAAAGAAACAGCTGTTAATCTTGAGTCTTTAGAGAGTAAATGTTTAATGGAATGTCCCCTTTCTTTCTGAAAAATATTGTTTGCTGCTTTTCTGAGTAGTCACACTGGATTTTCTGAGCCAAAGGATGTTATCAGAAAAAAGTATTTTCTTGGTGTCTGATGTATTTGACAGCACTTCATAAATAATCATTTTGGTACTGATCCAGCAAAGCACTTAAGTAAAAACATTAAGCGCATGAGTATTTCCTAGATTTCAGTGGGATTATTCGTATATTTTAAGATGAAAACATGCTGAAGTGTTTTGCTGGACCAGGTCTCTCCAGTATCCTGTCGTCACCCCCCAAACCTCTCCACTCGCTGGTGGATCATCTTCTTCTGTTCTTGAAGAAGTCAGGCAAAATGTCTGTTGGTTTCAGTAATGCAGGATCAAGTCTACCATCTTTTTCCTTTTTTTTTTTTTTTCCTCGTGCATTTAATTTGACTTTCTGTAACAGCCACAGATCAAAGCTAAGACTATGGTGAAGGTGCTTTATAAATATCTTACAATTCACCCTTTAAAAGAGATATTCACAGACAGATAGATACAAATGACCTCAAAACCTGTTGTTGAGAGAATAAGAAAATAAAATTCCAAAATATATCAAATTCAAGTTGAGAATAGGGCATCTCTGGAATATTGCACGATGCCCAAAGTAGGAGGAGTGCCAGGGAACAGGCTCTTTTCAATGCTCTTCTCTCAGGGTGTTTTGTTTGCCTCCTCCACTGGGAAGCCCAGGTTTCTCTTCTGCCTTCTGGAAAGCAGAGAGGTCAACACAGCTAGAGAAAGGCAGGCTTTTGAATTCTGCTTTCCTTCGCTATTGGTGAAGGTTGGGGAATATGGGAGAAAAGAGAGCTGGAGTTTTTTATACTTATCTGACCTGGCAGTGCTGTTGGTTGGAAGAATCCTACTGTGTTTATTGAACAGGCTGTCTCTGACTTACTGAGGGAGAAGAAATCTCAAATATCCAGATAGATAATAACTTTTCTAGCCATGACTGATTCACAATAAGCAATACATGGAAAAAACTTGGAGTCAGAGTACAAGAAAGAGGGAAAGGTTGTGCGTGCTATTCCCAGCCCTGTCACTGACTCACCATCTAATCTCTACCGGGTCTCACTGCTGCATACACCTCACACTTCCCTTTGTAGAAAGCTGGAATAGCTGGTGGCAGCACTGCTTCCCTCTTTTCAGATCTGCAGCGAGGCTTAATTGAAAAAGGTTGTAAAGCATTCTGTTGCTCACAAATGGGGAAACTGTGGGAATGGGAAAAGCAGAGATGTCTGACAGTTTTCTGCTTATTTGATCAAAGCAATGAAACTTCTGCAGGCTGCAGAAGTGAATCTTCTTGGATGTGGATTAACTCCTCTATTCCCGCTGATTTTTCCTTCACATTTTAGGAATACACTCCAAATATTTTGATTTTTATCTGACAGTAGTGTATGTCTCCCCAAAGTAAGTCAGTGGTTACCTGACATCTGAAAACTCTCTGCACCCTGCTGAGCATCTGAACTCTTAATGGAGGGCTTCTGAAGTGAGATGTGACAGCACCAATCCTGCACATACAATTCAGTACAGATCTCTTCGCTGACTTGGTTGAAAGAGGGCATTCTGGGAGAAAGTGGGCTGCTGGAGATCCCAGGGATGGGGCAGGCTATCCTGTGATCTGCAGCTACAACCTACACCCATCCTTCCACGCTCCCCAAGCTTTCAGGGACCCTACCACATGCCAGATATAAACTACAAATTCTGGACACATTGGCTGCTCCCAACAGCTGTCCTCATGGCAGGGGCAATTCCCATTATCCACCAAGTGCCTGCCTGCTGTCCACCAGAGAAGGCAAAAAAAGCAATGGCAAAAGACAGATATCTGACATCACTGGTGTCCAGGGGCATACACAGGACAGCGAAGGTAATTTTGTGAAAGAAGCTGGGAATTTCCATCCACTTCCTCCCCATGATGGTATCTCAGCAAATACGACTGATGGGCTGACTATAATTTGAAATTCTTTCTGGAAGTACAGTGTTTTAGAGTATTAATAAATTGGAAATGTTAATACAAAAAAATACATTTTCCGACCAAAAAAAAAAAAAAAAAAAAGATCGCTCTTTTATAATAAAAGTTTTTCCAATAGCTCTAGCTGGAGCTGACAATGTTAGTGAGAGGCAAGGCACCCAATGGGGCAATAGGAATGAACCAGCTTGTTGTCAGGGAGGACTAGCCCTGGAGGAGTGTGTGGGAAGGCTTATGGGAAGCCTGCACCACAGTACGGTAACTATTTTTTCCATTGCTTTTAGCTGGACACTTTAGTCTCCTGTCAAATCTGCACCTGGTCCACCAGCTATAAAACTGGATTGTAATCAATTATATAAAGCAAAAGTTAGAGAGAATTGAATCTCAGTTGTTGAACTGCTAGGATGGAGGGAGAAAGGTGGGTGCAGGGTAAGATGAGCTGTTTGCAAGCACTTCTTCAGACCTCCTAAAGCTGCATAGGTTTGAACATAACCATTCTTTTGCCTGAAGATAAGAGCATATAAATACTACTTGCTATACCAGGGCCTAAAGGATTTGAAATGAGATGGCTATTGCAATTTTTGGTTTCTGAAATCTTGATGACAAAATCTAAAATATTCAAAAAAGAATGACGATTTCAGTGCTTAAAGAGAATTTTCACAGGTAAGTTTTGAACAATTTTTTTGAACAAATTTTTGTGCAGTTAGTTTAAAAGCAAAGGGCTTAAAAGCATTTTGTATGCTGTGGACAGGCACAATCAGCTCTCTGATGACAGTTTAGTAGAAATATGTAACTTGATAGTAGAAAGAAATTGAAAATTGCACAGAAGAAATCTCACTGTCTGTGATCATTGTCAAAAGAAACTGTTTAATTCCCTGTGGTATTTACATTCAAAAATATACAACCATCTTCAATTTACTGTTTGTTATCCTTCAGCACAGACCGGAGAGAATTTATAGCTCTCTCTCTATTTTACTTACAGAGCATGAAATACTTACAGAGCATGAAACACTTTGAGCCAGATTCTAATATTCCTGTTTACACTGAATAGCCCTGCAATCATGCAAAATTATTCCTTGGAGTAAGTTCCTGCAGTTTGAGATACTCAGAACCTAAACCCTCACACAGGCAGGTGCTAAGAACTTGTTGCCAAGTCCTACTCTACTATGTGGAAGTCATACAAAAAGGACAGGTTGATAAGATAAAGATTCACATTTAATAGAATTAGAAAAGGCATCCCAAATAATCTTATTAATGAAACATCTGCAGTATGCAGTTAGCTCTGTATGCGACTATAAATACTGGGAACCCCCTTCAATCAATGAAGGCCCATCCCAGCTCTCCAGTACATACCGTCTTTTATAGGCTGGTATTACTGGCATTTCCTTGTCACAGTGTTTAATTTTAACTGTAAGGCAGTTACCTCAGCCAGCACAAGGATGAGAATCCATTTTAGATTTGCAAAGCTTACATATCAGCTGCAAACTCTACCTTACCCCCGGATCTGTAATCTTTGGGTGGGAATCATTTCCACTGCGACACCTGACATGCGTGTCAAGCTGATGCAAGACAACCCCTCTGCTGTGCTCATCCTTCCATCCTGAAAAGTCAGTGCCTTCTTGATCTTTCTAGGAACAAGCAATTGTATAATGTCTCCAGAGACCATATTTATCTCTTTCATATATATATATATATATATATACATATATTATTACCTGATAACATTCAGCTGCTTGCCAGGGAAAATCTCCTTAAAGAATTACCTCCTCTGTCAAGAGAAAGTGTATGCTCCAGATGCATAAAATTAAGTCTCTGCACAGACATTTTCCCTGTCATAACAAACAGAAGCAGGGAGTAATTGGGTCCAACTGGCTTTTGTCACGGAGGGGCAAGACTCTGTCTCTGCCCACATCGCTACTGGTGTCTCCTACACTCTCCTGCCTACTCCCTCAGATGGTGAACGAGGCCTTGCAGAGGTTTCTCTTGAGGGATGTGATGAATTACAGAACTATTAAAGCATTTTAGATAGTGTGGGAAAAAAAAAGGGGGGGGGGGGATTTCAGATACTGACTTTTTTTTTTTTTTTTGGGGGGGGGGTGGGGGTAAAAATCCAAAATGATAAATGCTAATAAAAGCTGGAAGGGTCAGCTTTTAACTGTGGGCTTGTAGGTATTCTTACTGAAAACAAAGCCAAAAGCTCTTCTGGAATCAATAACACAGAAACAAGCAGAAGAAAATATAACAAAAGAATAATAATAATGTAACTGTTGGAGTGGATAAATCAGAATTTTGCAATGATGAAGCAGTTAATGAAAAAGAAAGGTTAATGGGGGTTAATTTGTTAAAGGACATGCCAGTATAGAGCTTGCTTCAGAGTGGCTTTATCTCCAGACGTCCCAGATGTATTAAATAGAAACTAAACTGCCGTGTCTGATATTGACCTATAGCTGCATTATCAATACTATGAAGGACTGCATCTCACTGTCAGTAACATGTTTTTCTGTATAATATCCTACATTTTATTTTTAAAGCACCTTCCATGGGATGGGAAGCAGAGTTCAGTCATTAAGATGTAAACATGTCTGGGATTCTAAAGAGCAGCTTTGCACAATATTGGTTTAAATATTGCTATGCCTTGGGTTTTAATACATTTTTTAATTGTAACTGTCTTCTTAAGGTCTGTAGCACTAAATAAAATCATGAGAATGGAAAGAGATAAATTGTTTGCTTCCTTCTTTTTCATGGTATGTACAGTGCGGGGAGGAGGAGGAAGAAAAGGAGGAGGAGGGAAGGAGGCCCTTGTTTGGAGAGAGTGGTGAGGCAGGAAGGTGGAGGATGAGGGGTCTGGACCCTAATGTGTTCTCAGGAGGAGGGGAGAGATCAGCCAGCTGAGTATTAGAGTAATTCAGACTTGTGAATGCACCTTGAGGTTCCATAGTCTAAGGCCATGGTGCTATGAACCGCAGGCACACTGGGAAATAAATGGGTCTTT
Source organism: Anas platyrhynchos (assembly GCF_047663525.1). Taxonomy (NCBI): domain Eukaryota; kingdom Metazoa; phylum Chordata; class Aves; order Anseriformes; family Anatidae; genus Anas; species Anas platyrhynchos. The sequence continues at coordinate 24,549,604 of NC_092596.1, read as the reverse complement.
TGTAGAAAATGTTCATAAAAGCAAGGATTTAAAAAACATATTTAATCCCTTCCACCTGTGTTATGCATAACCAGCACCAGAAGTGAAGGAACCTGTACATATATTTGCTTTGAAGCCACTGAGAAGGAAACCCTGCCTTTTTCCAGACAAGTGAATGAATAACGTATTCCTGCAAGTCATGTCTGTTGCTTTGGCAGTGCCAGAGTCTAGACAGTGCCTTTTCCCTTTAATTGGGAAGGACAAGATGGGAAGCGATGGTAAACATCCCCACCCCCATCCCACCCCCATGTCCCCCCCCAAAAAAAAATAAAAGATTCACACTTTGTTCTTCCAGGGTGTGATCTCACTCCTTTCACCAGCCAATTCCTAGTAAGAAGGGTCATTCACAGATGAAGAAAAATGAAGAGGTACCACTGTATGGACAGAACCTGTAACCTGATGACTGACAAGAGGTAGCATCCTTAGGAAAGATAAACAATCACCAAAAATTGTTAAAAAGCTAGAGGGGCTTGGGAAGGAAAAATGGAAGCTTACTAGGTCAAACGTTAATTGAAATCCCTCATTGCTTTTCTACATATCTGAGTGGTAAATACATATTTTAACATCCTTTATGATAAACTAAAATGTAAATGATTTGGTCTTCTATGAGGGTCATTAGAAAGTGAGTGTTAGATATTTTTGTTTGTAAACAAGCTTGTATAATTACCAGAACGGCCATAGACACACAATCCAGCTATCAGAACTGGTTTTAAAGTTCCAAAGTTTTTTATGTAAATTTTTTATGTATCCTGTTTGGGCAATCTTTCTGTTAATCTAACGTCATTGATACACACTTTGTTAGGGGAAATCCTTTTAAATTTCTGCACTGGAGCAGGAATACTGGCTTGCAGTTGAAGATTCTAATTATATGTTTTGTCTCTACTGGGCAGGTTTAACAAATCCAGAGGTACAGCAACGATGAAAGTTTCTAACATGAAGTAAATGAAATTACAGTTTCTCTCCATTTTCTGTGACATGTTTAAGATGTGCTTAACTTCAAAGCAAGAAGAGTACTTTAAAAATATTTTAAATCGAGAAACTGCTTCTAAGCTGTGCAACTGAAATAATAAAACACATGCAAACTGATTTTTTAAATGGTATAGAGGAAAATATCTTTAAGATTTTATAAATGGGTTCCTTTATTAAAATGCTTATTTTGTATCAAAGTCATGCAAGTGTACATAACGCAAAGCACCAATATTCTTCCCACCCCAAACATCCAAACAGACACGTGAATCTGCATCTTGTTTTACAGCAAAGCATATGTTTATCCACTTTGGTTGTTGTGCATTTTCTCTTCAATACATGTAAAACTCACTGGCTGTCTAAATAACCTGTATTCTGCTGTACAGGTCAAACTAATAGAAGGTTAATAACTATCAAGAGTTTTAATTCTCAATTTAGATAAAGAAAACAATAGTGCAAATACTTGAGTATATCTTGTTCAACATTTTCTTCAGATTTTTCAACATTAATTACATTAGAAAACAGTGACTGAAATATCTCTTAATTATATTATGGTGATTCCTTTTATTGTGTACTGTATCAAGATGCATTTAAAATCAGTTAAAATACACATGCGGAATTTTAAAGTTATTTTAAAATTTAAAGAAAATTATATTAAGTGCTGAGTATGCAACAAGATACTTACATTAAAATTATTTTATTAAATAATAAAAGCATTACACACATGTAATGCATGGCATCGACTGCACGTAAGTCCCTGTCTCCTTCCTGATTTTCACAGTAGTAGATCCCATCCATTGAAATGTCACTTTGCATCAGCCTAGAAGCAGGAGGGTTTTCCTGCTTTTCTCAGCTTTGAGTACTTGAGTTATTGAACTGGACTAGTTGAATGACCTAAGACGAAAAAATCCCTCTGACCCTTAGTAAGATACTCAGAAATGATCATTTAACTTTGCAATAAATTTTAATTTCAGGTACTTCAGTAGTGACTTTCTCCAAGCAAATGACCAAAATTTCTTTATGATTCTGGGAGCAAGTATGGAGAATAATATTATGCTTTCATGTTTAATTTAACTTTTTATAGAGTATATTAAGTTCAGACATAAATCTAGGTTCTCAAGTTTAAAATATTTTTAATCAATATGAATTTTGTTTACATCAAGAAAATGCTAATAGAAGAAAGGAAAAGGTGATGTTTCTCTTAGTGTTATTTTATGCACTTTACATACTTTATTTCTGAAATGTTTAATTTATTTCTATGTCTTCACTCCTCTCCCTCACTGCAAAAGTTCACATCTCTCCATGACATGTATTGTCATGTGACATTGCTCAGGTTTTGAATAACAAAACAGGCTCATAGTTGTGCCTCCTCATAACCAAACAGAAACCGAAATGGAGACAGTGAATTTTTAAAGTGCCCCCAATTTGAGAGGAAAGCCTTGCCAAGGTAGCTGGTGTACCTCTGAGATCTTCTGCAGAGCTGACAGGCAGCAGGCTTTTGTTGGACCACTCAGACAAGCATCTCGGCAATGTCTGCTTACACAGCACACGGAAAAGATGTTACCAGCTCCCTGAGCCACTGGGGGTAACACTTCGGTAATGTCTCCCTTCCTTCCCACTTCTTCACTTAGCACAAAGCTGTGACAACCTAAATGAACATATGCTACCGTATGTTCAGATAAACCCATCATGTTGGATTTCACAAGTCATTATTTTGCAATAGAAATAATGCTTCAGTTACAATGAAACTGATTTGAGAAACAATGTATATATATATTTTTCACTCTGCTATTTTTCTATCTAAACCAGGTATTGGCTGGTTGGAAAAACAAGTAACTAAGGGAAGATTGCAGATCTTGTCTCAGCTCTGCTCTATAAAAGCCATTGAGTGCCTGTATGTCTCACAAAGGATATTTATCCAATTTAAGCTGCAGTACTTTTAGATGTACATGTCCACCCCAATTACTTATTTTAAGTTATTTTACATCACAGAAAGTAATTAATTATAATTCTTAAACTCAGATTTAATTCATAGAACAAAATACCACCAGTATATTAAAAAGAACACTTTGGTATTTGTGAGACTCTAAAGCCAAACAAAATGCTCTTCCAGCCCACCGTAATGTGTTAGCAATATAATGCAGGAAAAGGAATAAATACCTTAGCCTCAAGCACTATGACAGCCACAAAAAGGGTCCAAGTGAACAATCCATAACGTGTTTTTTTTTTAATTTCTTTCTACATAAAAGTATAGACTCACTTAAGAGACAGGCACTTTTCTGAAAAATACATAGGATCATACTGCTGCTTGTTTTTTAACTTATTTGATAATCAAAAATAAAGCTTAGCTTACATACAGAAAAAAATATACATTTATATAGACTTTCCATAAACTGTGCCCATTTTACTATGTTAAAATACAGCTTTCAGAATTTAAGATGTAAACGGATATTGTGGCTGACTGCTAAACTACGGAAAGTAATTTTATGGAAAGATTTAATGAAAATTGTAAAAGAACTTTGAAATGCTGAAGGCTTACATTTTAAGAAGATTGTAACTGCAAATAAAATGCTGTCTATGCATTGTAAATGCAATAGCAGTTCAATTGTTTCTCTTTCAGACAAGACTAATGATTAAAATACATGAAGCCTTTAAAAAATACGGTTCACAGTCATACACGTACACACCCAGAAAGCCCATTAGATGTTAATAATTCTAAAAAGAAACGTGAATATCAGGAAAATAAGGTGCTCACAGGATACCTTTTCAGGAAATAAGAAAGGAAGAAAGGAAGGAAGGGGGGGTGGAGGAGAGAGAGAGAGAGAGAAAGAAAGGGAGGAAGAAAGTGAAAGAAAGAGGAAAGAGAAAAGAGAGAAAGAGAGACAGACAGAGCGGCTTCTTCAAATTTATGTGAAGGTCTAATCACAAAAGTGCCTCTAAAATAATTAATCTTAACCAAATAGACAGTAAGTCAAAACTAAGATGTTGGCTCTGTAAACTGAGAAGGACATAAAGCATTTTGCAGTCTTCCTTTATGCACGTCTGTTGTGATTAACATCTTGCAAACCCAGGCAGCAAACCTCAGACTGGGTGAAAATACATGCATCTGCGGAGTTTGCAAAGACACAAGAAGCCGGGAGAACACCACGAGCAACAGGGCAAACACTAACCCAAAAAGCAGAAAGCCAGGAATACACATGCAAAGGCACAAATATATCCAAGCCCGTACAGAAAAGCTTACTTCAGTATAAAAAGTCTCACTTCTATCTAGGTCTTCATAGCCCTTGGTGTTCTCAGTGCATACAGACTGAAGCTACTTCCTTCTTGGTGGGCACGGTGGTGTCAAACGCAGTTCTCACACGGCTTATTGAAATCACACATGCGAATAGTCCGCTCTTGGTCTAAAACACAAAACCAGCTGTTTCTTAAGCAATGTTATGCCACATCTCTGAGCCTCAGCTTTCTTCAATACATTTCTTGATACTAATCATGTGAATCCTCCCCTCGTTGTCTTCCAGAGTCTGTATATTTTACTCCAGAGGCTTGAAAACTATTTGACGCTGAAAGAGCAAAGACACCGGAATCCACATCCACTTGGCAGGTATCTGCATGGATTTGTGGCAACAGCAAATCTTTCAGAACAGTGGCTTTTTTTCTTTCTTTTTTTTTCTTTCTTTTTTTTTTTTTTTTTCCCTATCCTTTACAGGGGATACCATCATACGACTGGTTGTTACTCCTGCTTATTTGCCATCATTTCTGAAGTGCTGAGCAGCTCTCCAGTAACTCTAGGCCTTTATTACTGTGTAGCTGTTACAAAGGGTAAGTTCATGCACTCATCTGCGTAAAAGAGGAAAAAAAAAAGTTCTTTGAACTATTGGTACTAATCTTTCAGAAAATCCAACTAAAGCTTTATACCAGCTTTTTGGAAGAATGCATATAGGCTTATTTGTGCAGGAAAACACTTCTCTCACAAGCCTACCCACGAAAACGTATCTTACATGCAGGCTTTTTCCCACATGGGTACCCGAAAAACAGCTTGTAGCACAGCTGACACTCAGCCACATGAAATTCCCCTTGGGTCTACTGGTTCCTTTGCATCCATCTGGAAGACCTCTGATCCCATCCCGTGGCATTACCTTTCCTCATACCTTCAGCTGCAGTTTTTTGTTAGTTGCAGGGCCAGGCAATGCGTGAGTCACCGGGCTGGAGGTTCTGGGCCACGTCTCAAGCCCAGCAGGCTGATGAGCCCACGTGAAGCTCAAGCTGGGCCCATCTCTAGTGATCCAGGTGGGACCGCTGAGATCTACGTGTTTAAATACACGCTGTGCCCATATTTTACAGCATCTCCCTCCATTTTTATGTTTTGAGGTTTCAGCTGTGTTTCTTTGTTATTTGAAGGGTTATACTGGTTGTTTGGTGTTTCATCCATACTGTAAGCCTGTAAAGAGGCTTCAGCCCTGCTGCTGCAGGCACGGGGAGCAGTGGGGGGCCTGAACCGATGCCATCATCACCTCAGACACTGAGGGGTTGCCTCCTCCATCTACTTTGCTCACAGGAGGCAGGGTGTGCTTACCACTCAGGCAGTATGGAGGTCATTGCCAAATTTTGCTTGGCTATAACTCCTTTTTTTTTTTTTCCTTACTATCTTCCATGGCTTGTAAAAATGCTTTTAAAAGACTGAACATGATTCTTCATTCTCCCAACTGGCTCCACTTCTCCATTTTCTCCATTTGCAACAAATCATTACTTTTCTCCCTCTGTCTCCAAAGACGTTGAAATTAATGGGCTTATTTCAATGTATGTCAGATGAGTATAGTTCCATTATAAGGTTTCCTGGGAATGGTGCCTACCAGAAAAAAGAGTTGCTTTAGGATTGTTATTACAGTGCCAGTAAGGGGAGCTCAAGTCTTGTTTACAGTAGGTCCTACACTAACTATGTCTGCTAGCTCTTTGGTCTGTTTTAAGACCTTGTGTGAGAGCGGAGCACCTGCTGTCACTTGCTGGTGGATGTGGAGTTTGTTCCAAAACGGGGAGCAGAGGAAGGCGGGGGCAAACCCTTTGCTACTCGCTGACTGCAGCACAACAGCCATTCTGTTTCTTGGTGAAACCAAGGACCTGGGCCTTTGCGCTTTATTTATTTATTTTTTATGTACGTATTTTTGTAATTGTTTAGGTGAAAACTGTGCAGGTACTGAAGTTGAAAAGACCACCTTAGTACAGCCCGGCTGGAATAAGTTTTGATCCCCATGCCGGTGCCCAAACAGAGCGAATGCCGCTTTTCCCGAGTTCCCCCCAGCCGCGGGGATTCCTCTGGGTGAACCTCAGCCGTAGGAAAGCCCAGGTCGAAAGGGACCTCGGCGATGGTCCCGTAAAACCCGAGCCCGGGCAAGGCTCTAACCAACACCGTGCCCAGCCCAACCCCGGCATCCTCCAGCGTCGGAGCGCGGGCGGCCGGGGCCGGGGGCAGCGGGGCAGGACCGGGCGGCCCCGGGGGGCGAGAGCGGCGGCGGGGCTGCCGCTGCCCCCCCTCGCCCGCTCCGCTCCGCCCCGGCCGTGCCGCGCCGCGGGGCGCTCGCCCGGGGGCTGCGGCGGCGGCGACCCCGATCCGCCCGCGGGGGCCAGCGCCGGGGGCGGCGAGGCGCCGAGCCCAGACACCGCGGCGAAGGCGGGCGGCGGCGCTGCGGCTCCGCGGGGCTCGGGCTCGCCGCCCCCGCCGCCCGCCGGGGAGCGGGGGGCCGGGCAGGGCAGGGCAGGGCACGGCGGGCGCCGCGTCCCTCCGCGGCGAGAGTTACCGGATTAATCATTGCAGAGACCCTGGGCCGAATTCGCGGCGTGGGGCGGTCTCCCTCGCTGCACCTCCTCTCCTCCGCAAGCCAGCCTCTCGCTCCCGCTCTCCCCGAGCCGCGGATCAAAAAGAGCAAAAGCGGCCAGCCGCGGCAGTCAGCGGCGGGGCTCGGGGCCGCGCACCTGCCCGCTCCGCCCGGCCCCAACTTTCGCCGCCTGTTGCGGGCGCCGAGCATCCCGCCCGCCGCGCTCCCCGCCCCGCGCCCGCCGCTCCGCCGGGGATGGCAGCGGCGGGGCAGAGCCGCCGCTAGCCGGGGCCGCGGCTGGCCGCCCGGGGGCCGCCGCTCGGGCTCGGGCTCGGGCTCGGGCTCGGGGTCGCCGTCGTTCCCCCCCGCCTCGCCGCCGCCCGGCGCACCGCGGGCATGGAGGTGCAGCTGGGGATCGGGCGCGTGTACCCGCGGCCGGCGGGCCGGACCTTCCGCGGGGCTTTCCAGAGCTTCTTCCAGAGCGTCTGCGAGGCGTTCCAGGCTCCGGGCGCCGCCGCGCCGCGGGAAGAGCCGGGCACCAGCCACCAGGCGCCGGCGTGCGCCGCCGGCCCGCCGAGCCCCCGGCCGCCGCCGGCCGTCTCGCCCGCCTTCCTGCCGCTGCCGGAGCCCCGCGGGGCCGCCAAGGCGCTGCCGGCCGCCCGCCCGGCCATGGGCTCGCCCTTCCCGTGCGCCGGCGACCTGAAGGAGCTGCTGGGCGAGGCGGGCGCGCTGCCGCCGCTGCTGCCGCCCGAGGCCGAGCCGGCGGCCGGCCGCGCCGAGCCGGCGCCCAAGGAGGACTTTCTGGGCGACAGCGCCAAGGAGCTCTGCAAAGCCGTGTCCGCCTCCATGGGCCTGGCCGTGGAGGCGCTGGAGGCGCCCGGCGAGCTGCTGCCCCGCGAGGACTGCATGTTCGCCCTGCCCGGGGGGCCGCCCCGCGCCCCGCGCCCCGCCGCCAAAGACCCTCCGGAGCCGCCGCCCGCCCCGGCCGCCTTCAAGGGCAGCGGCGGCGGGGAGCCCGGCTTGGCCGTCGACGTGCCCGCCGGGCTGGCCCTGTACCGCGGCTCCCCGCCGCCCGAGGAGCCGCCGGCGCTGCCGGGCCGCGACTGCTTCGCGCTGCCGCCGCCGCCCGCCCGCATCAAGCTGGAGAGCCCCCCGGAGCCCGCGCCGGGCGCCGCCTGGGGCGCGCCGTGCCGCTTCGGCGCCGAGCTGGCCCCGCCGGGCCCCGCGCCGCCCTGGCCGTCCTTCTTCGCCGACGAGGGGCAGCTGTACGGGCCGTGCTCCGAGCCGCCCGCCGGGCCCTTCGCCTGCGGCCGCGGGCCGCCCGCCGAGCCCGCCGACTTCCCCGCCGACGCCTGGTACCCGCTGGGGCGGCCGCCCTACGCCGCCCCCGCCGCCTGCATCAAGAGCGAGCTGGGGCCCTGGGCCGAGGGCTACGGCGGCTACGGCGACGCGCGGTGAGTACCGGCGGGCAGCCCCGCACCGCCCCGCAGCGCGCTCCCCGCCACCCGGCCCCGCCGTGCGCCGGGCGAGCCCCGCAGCGGCTCCGGCTTCTCCCCGAGCCGAGCGGGCGGCGAGCGGGCGGCAGGAACGCGGCACGCGCCTCGCTGCTCCGCGCCGGGCACGGGCAGAAGATGCGGGTTAGGTAGAGCGGCACGGAAAAGGAGGAGCCGCTTAGGCGCGTGAGAAGGGCTCGTGCAGAAGTAGTTTTCCGTGGTGGATTAGCCTCAGCAATCAGATCAGCGGGCTCTGAAATAGGTACGTGCAACCCGAAAGAGCGGGGCGTACGTTGCCACCCTTCGCTGCAGCAGAGCGTTTTACTGTTTGAGAGAATCACTGCAGCTGGCAGAAACCGGGAGTGAGAAAAGGACTGCGAAAGGATTTCTTCTTGAATTTTAAAAAAGAAAAGAAAACAAAAACCAGAAACAATGAGCTACCGGCTCAGATGTACCCCAGCCACAGGTGGTTGGTATGGCCTCAGTTTGGGTTTGTATCTTTGGAGTTTCATACTTGCCTGCTCACTGTGTAGTGGGATCAAAGATTAAAATGGACAATTAGATTTTCCCTTTAAATTAGCACAGGACAAACACATCACACTTTTGCTTCTGGGCTTTTTTTGCTGCTCCGAAATGCTCGTGTTTTTATTTGGACAGTGCAGTATTTATCAGCTACACAATAATGGATATTTTGTGTAGAAGTGGCTCGGGGAAAAAAATGGATAAAAGCAAGGAAAGGTTAAATGGGTCCAGCTGTGAATGCCGGATCAGCGACAGGAGCTGTGTGCGCCCTGTGTGTGTTGCTGTTGGGTCTGGATAAATCTCTGCTCAAACCAGGACAAAGTTATCAGCAATGAGTAGAGTTGAAAAAGTTTTGCTATCCAAACACTATCGATTGATGATGCAGGTTTTAGAGAGCAGCAGACTGAGTTGGGAAGTTTTATTTGCCTGTGAAGCCCATACAGCAGCACTATGCATGGGTAAGGAATATTGTATTAAAGAAAACAGGACTGGGCTTATGTGCTGCTCAACGGACAGTCATGTGGGTTGGATCTGGGTAGCAGGTACATTTTGCCTGGGTCTTGCTGTAGAGATAAGTGCTGTCTCCCTTATTCCTGTGGGAAATACCGTGCCCGCCTCTTCCCGGCAGCGCAGCTCAGTTCGCCGCGTCCGTGTCCCCGTTTCCCCTGGAGCAGTCCCGTGAGGCCAGCCGGCCTGCCTGAACTCAGCAGGCTTCAGCAAAAATCAATGGAGTACGAGCTCGTATAAGAGTTTCTAAAACACCATTACCTTGTCCTTTGGACTCCATTGCTCATACAGCATTGCATGGCTGCTGCAAGCGAGAGAGTGACAGTGTTTATGTCCCTCTTTGTGTTTGGCTGCAATTTAAAAATGTTACAAGGAAAGTGGAACACTTGTTTGTGGTCTGGCTAAAGCCGTACAGGTTACTCTCTGTCAGGTTTGCGTAGCATCCTAGCAAGATCTCCGCTAACTTTAGAGTGTGCTGCCTATCGATCGTTGTTCACTGTGGCTTTCAATTTTGTCTTGGATTTACAACAATAGCGGTGCAATGAGCAGTCTCTGCTGCAGCTGAAGCTCAAATGGCAGCAGTTTATTTACCAGCATCTCAGAGAGCAGCAATTGTAAGGAAAGAGGGTTGTGGGAGCTAAGACATTTTGTAGCAAAGCTCCCTCATGGAAGGACAGTCAGCTGTGTCATGTATAGCCCTGCTAGCTTCCAAAGCTGCGCTTGGTTACAATCCTTCCCTACTTGGCATTGCACAAGGAAGTTTTACCTCTTAGCTATATGACATGGGGTCTTTTAGCTTTTCGTTGGGAGTAGGTGGAGGGCACTTCTGTTGGACTCGCGACAGCTTTGCCAGCCTAAGGAGTTTTACACTTCAGATTTCCACATCTTCCTCATGCTGGCAGTGGCAGCGGCAGCCCAGTCTCCTCGGAAGACTTGCAAAGTCTGGATCAGGTATAGATAGTTCTGAAGTTAGACACCTTCCCCCATATATGACACTAAAGCATGAACACGTTCTTTGTTTCTTAGCATATTTGGGGGCTGTTGTTTATATTTGCCCTTTATATAAAGTACTAGGGATATGGTTTGGGGAGTTTTAGCTGACAAGTTCGCCTCCAAAGGCTTGAGAGAGGAGGGCTGGATTGCCTGAGCGACTCTTAGTGGAAAACAGCGTGTTGCTGTCGTGTCGGGCTGGGCTGCAGCACACGCAGGCTGTAAAGCAGGCGCTGGCAGGGGCCGATGGCTCCCCGGCATTTCTCTGAAGCAGACAGGTCCAGTGTGACCAAACTAAGATGCTCTCTCCCTGGGAGTCCTCATCACCGTTTTATGGCATGGTCAATTAATTGCCTGTGACCACAGGGCATGGTGGGAATACAGGACTGGGCTTGAGCAGCTGCTTCTGGGACTGGTCCTCAGCGTGGTGTGGGCTTAGATGCATAATTCCTGCCTGCCCCCTTGGCTTGTGCAAGGGGAGGGATTTGCCTGTTTTTAGAGGCACTAAAACATTGCATAGGAAGCAAAGTAGGAATTAACACATCTTGATTTAATGTAAAGCTTTTTACGCAATGTATTTGGTGGTGCCAGTGGTGCTTATGTATCATTAACAAATTAATCCAAGCTTTTGTTCCACTGCAGCCTCGTAGCCGTTTGTCTTTGTGCTCTATTGCATAATTATTACCAGCAGCCTATAAGGTAACTAAATAACCTGCTTTGAGAATGAGACATAGAATTGATATAATAAATTCAAGCTTACAGGGTCAAAGTGATTTTAAGATTAAAACACAGAAGCAAAAAAGTGTTTTAGGCCTGTTTGGATTAATCTAAAAAGAATACAAAGAGGGAACTATTACTGTGGTAATGGAAACAAAGGTGATAGATGAATTTAGGGGGTGATTGGCTCAGAAAATCTAGCTGTCCGTGTAGTTTCCAATGCTTTCTAAACAGCATTTCCTGTTGCTACTATCTGTTTTGTATCCATGTGTTTGTTAGTTACACCAGCTTGTAGATCCCATTCTCTGGTTGAGTTGTGAGCAGCTTGGGTTAGTGCCCTGTGTTTATGCATCGCCTGGCGTAACGGCCAGGCGTTCTTTCTTGTGGCCAGCCATGTAATGGTGATACCACTTACAGATAATACCTGTAAAAATGTCTGCCTGTTGAAGAAGGAGATAAGATTCTGATAACAAGATCAAGGGCAGCTTCTTAACCCCAGGAGACGAGCCCAGGCCGAGAGCCGTGCCCCTGCGCGGTGCCGTGCTGCTGGGCGGGCCGCCAGGAGCCTGCGCTGCGCCTGCTGCCTGCCAGGCTTCGGCTGCAGACCCTCAGCTCTTTGCTGGCAGAATGCAAAAGCTTTCGCAGAAGTGGGATTCACCCTCCCTTCTCCTGTTGCTAATATGACCTTTTTGCTCAGGGGAATGGCAGTATTATGTAAATATTTCTTTTGAAGACAAGCCGTGCGTGGAAGAATGCTGTTTCTGAAGCCTATCCCTCCGGCCAGCTCTGTAACGTACAGACAGTCCACAGCTGCTGGTACAGATCCCATGGACAGTGAACCTCGGGCAGCTGGGAAAATCACTGATGTGCTACAGCTTTTTTGATGGTTCCTGATAAAAGGAGAAGAAAAAGCATAAGAAAAACTCACCTTCCAATTCTTGCTTTTTCTTCTTTTGATGAACACATTGGGCGCTTCTGTTACCAATTCTCTTGACTGGATTCAGGTTCTTCTTCTGTGGTGCCACTGAGGTCTTTGCCTCTTTCCTGAGAATTTGGACATCATGTTCTGACACCTTTGCTTAGGTGTGAGGCACCGTCTCCAAACAGAGCACACTAGTGTTGTCTTCAGAGCACTCCATCTTCAACGTGAAATTCCCCTTTCTCAACTCTTTTGATTAGGTAATAAGGTTGATGTCTTGTCAGGTTTTCTTTTAAAAAACAGATTTCATAATTTTTCCTGATCACTTCCAAATTTTGAGCATGCCGTGGGTTACAGCTGATACATACTTAATTCTCAGCACATTCATCCATGTTCCCATGTCATGTACCAGGACAGTTTGCATCGCTGTTAGCTTACTCATCAGGATCGACTGTGCATTAAATTAGTGCTAAGTGACCTAGGTTGCAGCAGAGATCACAACAAATTTACAGGAGGAGAAAACATTCCTACGAGACAACTGAGAAGTATCTTAAATTCTTCTAAGTTCTTGCCAAGCTGTCTTCAGTAATTCCTACGGCAGAAGGGAGGAAGGGATCACAAAGAGTTTCCTTGTCCCATCTCAAGAAGTGTCATAACTGAGAAAGTCGGTAATTTACTTTGAGACTGATAATTCTTGAGAGATTTTGATGCACTTGTTGCTTTCTACCCTTAAGAAACTTGATCCCACTGCAGAAGGACAGTTTGGGAGATGGAGGCATTTTCTGAGTGGGTTCACATTTGCTCCCGGTGACCTCCTGGGGTGAATTCCACCCAAACCCAGGCCTTCTTGGGCGCTGAGCACATGGCCAGGGTGGTGACACTGCCTGCCCAGGCCTGCAGCTCTCAGACGGGGCTCCCTGCCTTCAGCAGCCATGGGATCAGGCCGCTGTTTTGGAGCCCGTGTATCCGCAGGTTTTATAACTGTGCTGAGCTCTGGTGCAGCCAAGTTTTGTCTGGAGTTGCCAAAACAGTGTTCCACTTTGCCGTGCAAAATAGAGCCACATGAAGCGTGGCTGAGTCACTGGTAGTTTCTGGAGCAGGGGCAGGGCTGCTGCCTCCGATGTGCCATTGGCACTGGATTTCAAAGCTTTGTAAACAGAAAGCGGGACAAACATGGGTAGGCTCAATCTGAAGCTCAGGAGGGGTTGGAGCTGAGCTTCCCACAGGTTACAACATTAAGAGGCTGCTTTCATAAGTTCCCTACTGACAGACCTGCGATGGCTATTTTAAGCACAAAATAAAATGCCAATAGTTCACAAACAGCCGACTGCTGTTTCTTGTTTAGAGAACTAGGGACTCATTTGAATGTGAATTGGCCTTTTACCAGGTTATGACAAGACACTCATCTGTCATGGTCTGAGTTAGGGTTGTGAAGTAAGTGATATATTGAGGCAGGGTAACTGGAGTAGCTGCAATGTAAGGCACTCTGCTCAAGCTGTATTCTTGCAGAACAACAGTAGGTGCAATGAATTTATCAGGGGGAGAGCAGCAGAGCTGAGCAGCGTCTGCTGGGTCACCCAGTACTGGTAACAAATCTATTGCACCTCCACTTTCTTACTTCCAAGAGCTGCTACTTGAAGAATTATAATGTGTAACCAAAGCTCATTTGTTTTGCTCCATGCCTAGCTGGTTTATTTGCTTTCATTTCATTTTGATGGTGTTGATTTATTTTGTCTTTTCCATGAATTAGTTTTCATTTCATTTGATAGATGAGATTATTCTTTTTCACGTCTAGTTAGCTAGACTCAACCTGCAGTGGGAGACTTTCTGTTTCCTTTTGAAGATGCCCAGAACCTCCCAGAAAACACTCAGACTGGACAGATAACAGTCCTTGTGTTAATGCACAGACTGAGCCCATGGAAAGAAAAAGGCATTGGTAGTTCCCATCCTCATCGAGGTTTGCACTTGACGCTGCAGAGGCCTGGGTGCAGTGCTGGAGCTTATGGCAGCTCTGTCCTAGGAGCTGACACTGCCCTTTTCTTTGCTATTAAATTGGCACTTACATCTATGGCAGAGCATGAAAGAAAATAAACTGTTTCCAGTGTTCTTTGTTATCCAGTTTGCTTCTCCCACTCAATTTGTTTTGGTTCTGTTTTTTCCTTAGTATTTCCATTCTTTATACCAAGTTTCGTAATGTAGTCTCCCTCTTTCTCCCCCCCACCTCCATCCATCTCTCCCCTCCATCTCTCCCTCCTGTTCACGCACCCACTCGCCAGCTCTTCCCCATCCCTTCGCCATGGGATCACCTGGGGAACAAGGCACGGTCTGCAGACACATGTGGTGTATTTGTGTGGGACCTGCTGGTCTGTTCCTGGAATACAAAGCATCTATTTGCTTTTTCATCCACTCACTGCAAAAATGTTCAAGGGCAGACTTCCCTCCATTCTCTCTGTGCTTTCCCTCCTCTGTGCTTTTCCATCCTCTTCTCCCCATCTCTTGCATTTTTGAGCTCTTACATCTTCTGGAAATTGGTTCCAAAGTCTCATTCTTGATATGTACTGTGATTATTTTTTTCCAGTTTCTCTTAAGTGCATGATGCAATGAAAGGATGAGCTCTACATAGCAGTTGGCATAGAGTACAGAGGCTGAAGAATTTAGAAAAATTGACCAAAGAAATAATACATAAAAAGTTGTAAGAGCATTAATGGGTTTTAGTTAGAGGCATGTTGTGTACTCCATCCTGTATTTACCTAGAATTTTAGCACAGGAAGCAATAAATGATTTGCCAATGACAGCTCCTCTCCTACTTGTACAGCTTTTGTATTTTTCTTCTGTTTACAGTATTCACTGGTATTTCTTCGTTACATGGATGCTGTGTAACAGATGCTAGCTGTGCTTTGCATTACTGTGTATAGCTAGTCTATTGTGTAAACCATTGGTTTTCCTGTTACAAGAACTTCATTACAGCCAAAGAGAGCTAGTTAAACATTGGCAGAGCCTTTGTGCTTTCTGCTGAGACTGGAAGGGCAATATATTTCATAATACTGATTATGAGAGATGTTTGGTGGCGCTCATAGGAGCCTGTGGCTTTGCATGCTGCCATATCTGAAAGCCAGCCCCCCTGGAGAGTGGCTGCGTGTCTGCTCATACATTTTGTTCTCATGCAGCAGGGACGGGGATCAGCCCCAGTGGAGCTGGTTCGGGGGCTGTGCTGCGCAGACAGAGCTGGGTTTTCTCGCCAATGACAGGGTGTCAGCAGCGTGGTCGTGTTCGGCATGGCCTGAGGTAGAGCGTGGCGATGTGTCACCACGCTGCTGGAGGGGCAGCCGGCGTTGCAGGATGGGAGGTGGCAGCGCGGCCCCGCAGCAGCTGCCGCACCCGGGCTGCCCAGGCCGCCAGCGGCACAGCTGCCGAGGCGTCCCCAGGATGTGGCACCGAGCCGGCAATTCCTGGAAGTCTCTGCCTCCAGCCCTGGCTCCGGACTGATGGGGTATGGGACAGTCCTTGCAAGAAGTAAAACAAAAACACTGTATCAAAGCGCTGAATGCCATCTGCCGCCCCTGCAGATGATGCACTACTCCCGTCTCCTCCCTTCCTGATGACCCCCCAAGGCTGTGCCTAGTTTCAGGCAGGAAAAGACACTTTGCCCTATGTCCGTGTCAGGGTGGCACCTTTGAATCACGTGCTGTTAGGTGAAGAAAAATGCAGACATGCAGTATTTTGAGAGCAAATATCAGATAGTTAAAGAAAAAAAATGTAGTGGAAATGGGAGATGATGAGAATTCGGAGTCGATGTTTGGTGGGAATGGATGAGTCTCAGTCTGTGCTCTTGAACTGGAAGGAAAACTGGAAATGTTGCCATTTCTTGCAGCAATAAATAAAAAAAATATCCTAAAATATTGATTTATTTGGTGGCCATATGGGAACAGTTTGTTTTGGTATGATGAGAGCAGCTTTGTTTCACAGAGTTAAAAATAATTTGTAATACAGAGTGGTAATTCTGTGGTTTGTATTTTTCTATCATTCATATTGTCATTACTGGATATTGTTCTAATTTTATTAACTGCTGATTTTCAAATGTTTGTGCTAATTTGCCATTTCTGTACTGGCAATTGTTACTCTGATTTGCTTTCAGTTTGTACTCAGTGTGCTTGCTGGTGGCAGTCGGCTGTGCTGCCGTAGCAGGCTGTTCAGTTTCAAATGGATACTTTCCTCTTGGGTTTGTAGCTGCAAAGTCGAATGTAATAGCAGTAACCTTATTATTTTATCATCCTGGGGATGATAACATTTAAAATTTAATCAAATGGGCATTTATCGAAATAAAACGGTTCTGTGGGAAACTTTCTACTACTTCTAGTAAAAGCCACTTGTTCCTCTGAGCTCCTGGGGGAGATCCCCAAGGTCCATGCAGTGGTCGTATGGCTGGCGGCTGAATGCAGGAAATAGGCAGAAGAACGGAGCTCCGTCCTGCCCAGACGTTCAGCTTCGTACCCACGAGGGGGCTGCTCCCACGCGTGCGGGGCTGTGAGCCCGACCACGCAGCCGGGCTGCCCCAGGCCTGCAGCTGGGGGTGCCCCGCACTGGGGGCAGTTTGGGAGCACAGATCTGTGCGATTGTGCCAGGCTGGCAGGCGTGCCACGTGGCAGCAGCAGCCGCTGCCCCTCCTTCACACAGTTCCTCCAAACCCTCCTTTGTCCGCACAGGCATCTTGCCACGCGAGCTGGTAGCCTAATAAGCCTTGTAGCCTCCCCAGGCACCTCAGTGTTTTAAGGGAGGGTTTTAGTGTTTGGGGTGTTGAGTGATGATCTACATTCCTTGAGAACTATACCCATTTTAATGTGTCCCCCCTGCGTTTCCCTGTTATGTTTTTGGGGTGTTTGCAGTCCTGAATGCATTTTGTGAATGGAAAAAAAACACAGCACAGCGTCATAAGCCAGAAGGCAATGCCAAGCAAGAAACATCAGATGTACCCAGCTGCATGAAAGGCTTATGAAACATAGTCTTTTCCTCCTTTTGTTCATTTTTTTTTTTCAATTTAAAGTGAACTTTCTTTTTCTGAAAAAAAAACAACAAACAAACATGTAGGCAGCTGTAGAATTCCAGTTCTCTGCCACGGCATAGGTGTAGCAGAAGCAGCATCTTCACCACTTGGGCATCAGCTCCGTTTTGGGGGGCACCACCGCTCTGAGACAATGGGACAGAGAAGGAACTTCAGGCAGCATCGCCCATTGCTCCTCAGCTTTTCTGAAGTTTTCCCTTGGCATTGCTGCTGGCCTGAAGAATGTTTTCTCCAGAGAGGACTTTTGCACCAGAAACCCGCACAAAGCAAACACGGCAGAGTCATCCCAGACAGACCAACCAGCTGCTGTCAGCTGGGAGGAGGCCCCTTTTTTCTGGTGGCTGGGTGCCCCATCCAGTTGGTGACGTGGCGTGACGCAGAAGGCAGGGGCACCTTCCCTTTATCATTAGCTGAAATGCGAACGTGAGCCAGAAGCGATCTCTCACCTTGGATGAACCCCTTTGTACACACCATTTCCATAGGCATTCAGCAAAGGTGAAGTTTTCTGCATGAGTATCAGATCCATTCCAGCACTTTCTTGTCCCCAGGAGAACCAGGAAGCAGTGTGCACGAGGGGCCGATGTCCTCCCTCCCATTCGAGTTGGAGCAGCTGTGCCTGGGAAGCAACTGAGAAGCGGGGACGGGCAGGTTGTCTTTCAGTACCTGGCCACTGCAGGCATTCCGTCCTGTCTCTGCCTCTGTTTTTCCGTGCTTTGACACTTACTGGATTGCAAACCGAACTGCGGTGTTTTGACTTCTTGTTGCTACCAGGGGTCAAGAGGCAGCTCCAGCGTGCAGCCGGCTGCAGTGTGCTCAGCCTAGCAATGCGGCGGCACGGCGCTGGTAGCAGGTGGCTGGCACCGTCTGTCCTCAGCCTGCTTCAGCCGGGTCGGATCCTGCTCCCTGCAGAGCTGGCACAGGATGGGGGATGCCTGGAGGGTCCTGCCTGGCCCCTTCACAGCATCACAGTCTTAGAGGAACCAGCAACCTGTGCAGAGCCCCACGGTGCACGTGTGCTGTCACCGCTGCTCTTCTGCAGCCCCACAGGTGCCCGATGGCTGCGGTGCCCCCAGCTCACGGCCGGGGTGTGCGTGGGGCTGGAGGTGCCACAGCACATCCCTCATCACCCACCAGTACACGCGTACAGGTCCTCACTGAAGCTTGTTTCCTCTGGCTAACAGCTTAAATTAATTGGTACAAAGTGTAATTGAGGACTTGACTTTGAATGTGCACAGTAGGAGGACATTAGGAAGTGTTATCTGATGTACAAAAGCACATTCGTGTCCTTGTAGGTCCCTGGTAGTTCGGATCTTTTGCAGAGAGAGCAGTGCTGGGTTAGATGATGTTCGGCTGAATGTAATATGATGATCAGCTGATTTATTTTTCAGAGTGAGAAAGAAATCATAAACTTAACACCCTCAGGGGTGACAACAATGCTCTTTCAGTGGCCCCATCGCTCAGTTTTGAGGTACCATCTAAGTGAGAAGTGGGGCAGAAGCCTCAGCTTGGAAATCCAGAGACCCATGTCACAGGCTGCAATTTCAGAGTAGCTGGGCTTCCTTTATGAAGGGCTTTGGGATCTAGGGGCAGCAAATTCTGTCCAATCGTTAATGTATTTGCTTAAAAAAGCTGAAGTGTATGAAAGAAGTTGTCTTGTGAGCTTCAGGTTTATGCTGTGCAGAAGAAAGTGCGCATCTTTCTCAGAGAAAAAAGAGCTCCTGGAAGAAGTTGACAGATCCCCGCACGGCTGATAGCGCTGCTGTCAGCAGCGGGGTCCTGCTGATGAGCGAGGCAGGAGCCTCGTCTGTTCCTGCTGCTGGGTGGTGACACCAAAGGATCACTGTGATTTCCTGCGGCTCAGTGCAAATTGAACAGAGAGCGGGACTGGGAAGGGAGGGGCCGTTCCCAGGCGTGGGGCTTACAGAGCACAGGTACGGGGCTGTACTGGTGCAGTACGGGAAGGCGAAGAGATGACAATCACTTCTTATCACTCAGGTGGGGCTCAGCATTTTAGGATGCTGGTTATGGCAAAAGGGCCATGAGAAATCTGCACTGGAGAAGGAGGTGAGATGAACCTCAGCTCGTCTGTCCCCTGTGGGGGTGGCAGTGTGGGCAGGGGGCTGGGGAGACCAAGGGGGCCGTGCTTGGTGCTGCGTTGTGCTGGGGCTCCAGAGCAGCAGCCTTCAGTTGGCCCTTGGGTCCCCAGGAGCCTCTGGGCTGGTGCTGGGGACCTGCAAAGGGCCACTGCCACTGATCTGTAGGTGTCAGTATGCTGTACATGGGGACCCAAAGGGAAAAGAATGATTGTAAACTGCGATTTTATCCTTTTGTCATCCTCTGGCGGGGGCAGGAGTTGTAGTGCCTGTCAGTCTGTGTCACTGCGTTGCGCTGCGTGCCAGCACTGCCAGAGGCTTCCTCAAGTGTCTGTGAAAGACAGCCAGACCCAGCAGGCTTCTGCTGCTGAGACAGAGCCAGTTACTCTCAGCCTAGCAGAGCGGGGTTCATTAAGAGCAGGCAGTCTGCCGCAGCACTCAGAAGATGGAGGTAGTTTGGTTGGTGGGGGCAGCTGGGTGGGACCCCTGCGGTGGGTGCCCCTGGGCCAGCCTGCAAGGGGTATGTGGAGCCCACTGCCCGCCAGGAATAACGAAACACCTTCGTTAGTGAGCAGCGGGTGAGAAACGCCTCCCACGTATGGAGCCAAGCAGCTCTGCCTGTGGGGTGATGCGAGGCGGTGGATGCACGCGCAGGAATGAGCAGTCCTGCTCTTTGGTTTGGGTGGCCCCGTCCAGCCCAGCCCTGCTCTCTGAGAGCGGAGGAACGCCGAGGAGCCTTGGTTTGCCTGCGGTGCAAGAAAACAGTTTGGGCACTTTGGGGTTTTAACTCAGAAGGGCTGTTGGCCTTGGTATCGATAGTCACAGCACACCGTCTGGGCCGGAATGGCCTTTACTTTTTAACAATAACAGTGCTATGAGTAAGCTCATTAAAATAAAAGAAACTGACCCAGTTGTCATGGCAAAGACTTCTGACGGAGGTTCCTCATACATATCCCTCTCGCAGCACCTGCTGCTGGCTCGTCCATTGCCACCGATGCGGCTGCGCCTGCTCCGCTCCTCGCCTGCTGCAGCCTCGCTCCTCCTGGCCTCAGGGTGTGGGGCAAAGACGAGGAGAAAATCCCGCACGTAGAGCCCCCCAGCTCTGTGAGCCTCCTCCTCGGAGCTGCCTCCCCAGCCTGCATGAGGCGTGCGCGGCAGGCAGCGCCGGCAGCTTTTGCAGTGTCTCTTTGTGTTTCACTCTGCTTTAAAAATAATGAATGCCACCCTGGTTCCTCTTCACAAGGATTCATAAGCGAGGTTCGGTACATTCTAACAGCAATAAAGATACTACCAGTGTTCTTGTGCTACTTTGTGCTCCTACGGCACTTCTCTTCCAAAGCACTTGTGAGCAGCAACTCGTTCAGCTTCCAGGCAACCATGCAAAATAGGCATTATTCCTCCTCGATCAACAGGGTGGGCAAGGAGATTCTTAGTGGGCCGGTGGCTTTAGCAAAAATCCCCCAAGGTGTATGAATGGCTGCCTGCCCTGGCACTGCCAGGTTTGGGTTCCCGGGGCTGGGGGGATTGGGGTTTGTTTTTCCAGGTCTGTTGTTAAGAAACTGCCCTGCAGAGATGTACTTGTGGACTGGACTTTAGGCCCTGTAAATAGTGCCATTTACTTTAGCAGACCGAGTCCTCGGGAGGATCTGACCCCGTCCAGCTCCTGGGGCTGGACAGCCTGTGCCAGGCGAGGGGCTGCGGGCGGCAGCGTCTTGCCTGGGGACTGCCCCCCGGCCACGCTCCAGGCCAGGGCGTGCTCGGCTCCCGCCTCTGCCTTTTTTTCTGTTTCATGCAATTTGAGCAGAAGCCAGAAAGAGCAAGGTCACCCGTGCTCCTCTGTGGCTTGGGACTGCTGAGCTCTCCATCTGGGAGGGCTTTTTAAATGCTGAGAACAAAGTCAGATGCTGACACATCCGAAGAAGCAGTGTAGACTGGACACAGACCACATATTATGTGGTTTGACAGTAGTAGAAATCAGCTTAAAAATAAAGCCCAGCTCTACAGGTATTTATAGCTAATGCCCTTTCCATGGGCAGCAGGCACTCGTCCCACTGGGACGGCGACTGGAGGCTGCCTTGCTGCGGGCGGCTCGGGTGGCCACGTGGCTGAGCTGCGTGGCTCTGTGCAGGTCTCGGAGGCTTTTCTGTGCCATAGAAAGCAGAGAGCAGCACACAGATACACGATACAAACAGATACAAGTCCCCAGGCTGTGCTGCCAGACCGCAGTCCCCCTGCTTTTCCTGGAATAAGCGCCATCAGGAGCAATCCCTCGAAATGCTGGTGGGGAGGCTGCAGCTTTCCCAAAATGCATTTTACAGATGCACTGGTGCACGTTCAGCTTGGAAGGCAAACACGGTGCTTCACTTTCTCTTCCCCCTGGTGTTCTCTGATGCCAGGGAAGACCTCAGAGGGAGGCTTCTCCTTGTCATCTTTCCAAAGGTGATACTTTGCTGGTCTTCTGTTTTTTTCTCACTGACTCTTCGGCAGTTTGACTGGAGTTACATATTTTAGCTGCATTAGCTTCTTTGCTGGTTAGAAATGGCAGAAAAAATGCGTTGACCTTGGCTCATGTGCTGAGAACAGAGCACAGGAACAAGTTTTTGTATCAGTAACTTCCCAGTGAAGGTTCTTTCCTCCTCCCCCTCCCTGGGTATCTGGGACGTGCAGCATCAGGGTTTGCACATTTCTGACATGCTGCTGGAGAGGGTTTGGACAGACTTTCTGCAGCTCCTCTTCCCTTTTTAGAAAGAGAAGAGGAGAAAAGTAATTTGTCTGCCAGTCAGGCTAATTGCTTTCAGCTGGGCAGCAGCTAGGTGCACTAACTGGAAAAGTTCCACATGAAAGTGTTTTTCAGATGATCCACGTTTTTTCTTGGGTTGACCATGTATGTGTGCACTTGTGGGCATGGGTCTCACTATAGCCGTGGACACAAATTATGCTTTTTGTATGTGCACTCTTCTTGTATTAGCACCATTACATCCACGGCCCCAGTGCCTGCAGCAGTCCATCCATGGGATTGTGGAGTTGGGAGTTTTGAATTTGAAGTCCATCGATGGGATTTGGGTTGTGGAGGCACGAAACCTGTGCTTGTCCCTGCCCAGACACAAAGTCAAGAAGTGAGCCACCAGATCCCCTGCACCCGCTTCTCCTTGTGCCGGGATGTGCTGCTCTCAGGGCCGCTCCGGTCAGGAGCCCAAGGATGCAGGTACTGCAGGTGCTGCATCCCCGAGCTGGGCTGGGTGTGTGCTTTGTCTATCTGCACTCCTGCCCTTCAGAAAATGTGAGGCAATCCCAGGGAGCTCAGCCCTTTCAGCTTGGTTTGCTGTTTTTGAGTTACTTGCTTTGCTTCTGCTTTTATGTGTCCCCTGAGGTCGGGAAGCCTTTCTCCGAGGATGCCATCTTCCACTGGCAGAGAACTGCTGCCTCCTCAGCTGCTCCAGAGTCCGCAGCAGGATCTAGCAGTGACCAAGAAAAGCACGGCCAGGCACAGCTTTTCCTCTCCTTTTGGAGCAGCCCATGGCAGCCCCCAGCCTCAGCCCGGCAGCCTCGGTGCCCCTCATGGCCAGGAGCAGCCCGGGGCGCTGCAGGCAGGTGGGCACGGGGACGGGGGGAGGAGGGCGATCTCGCTGCCGGCCTGACAGAGAATCGAGAGAACACTCTCAAGGCTGGGCAGCCTAAAATTAGACCTGGCATCTGTGCTTTGCTTTGCAGGCAGGCTTAAAAGAAAATGACTCCTGGCTGCTTTTGTTGTCTGCTTGCTTGGGAGCGTGCAGCAGAGGCGAAGCAGGTAGCGTGCTTCGCTCGTGCCTGGTGGCACAGGAGCCTGGCTGCCCTACAGCACTGCCCCTCAGCGTGTGTGCATGGCCGTGGCCCTGTGGGGTGGCTTCACCTCCCGCTCAGCCTGGCGTCACTTGGAGCAGCTCCCACGGGATCCGTGGGGTTCTCCTGGGGCAGTGTTGCCGAGCCGCTGCCCTGTGCATTTTCCAGGAAATGCCTTCAGCCCCCAGACGCAGCGGGTCCAGCTCTCTGTGAGCCAGCTCTCTGTGGCTCACATCTCTAGCTGAAACGTGCTGGCATCACGCCGAGGCTTCCCAGGTCTTGCCGGTGCTGGCGCAGCCGGCCAGTGAGTGAGCAGTCGGGGTGAGCCTGAGTGCCGTGCATGTTCATCCCCTGAGCCTGACCCCTCCGAGGTGTGAAATCCTTGCAGGGAGCCCGCTGGTGCTTGCAGCTATGTGCTGCAGACGGGCACAGCCGTCAGGCAGCCCAGGCAAGGCCACGAAGCACAAAGATGTGGCTAGAAGTGAGCCACGGGCTGCGGGGTGCTGAGGGATCTGCCTCTGCATAGCTGTGCTGGCGGCTGAGATCAGGGCTGAGAGTGCCAGGAAGACCATAGATATGTGAAACCTTCATTATAATTTGCATGTTTACTCTCTGCGATGACTCAGAGCATGGTCTGCTTTGAGGACATGGGGAGATCGTATTGTTGCATAAGTTGTGAAGTCTTCTCCAGAAAACAAGTGCTTTGCCAGTAGAGTGAAAGAGAAATTCTGCAGATACAGTTCATACCACACTCCAGACAAAATAAGCTAAACCCTTTCTATGCCCCTGCAGCTGTATCTGTGCAAAGGTTTGGTCTTGGCATAAACATGCCTAAAAATAAGACAATTGTGCCAGTGAGCTGCACCACTGCTGATGTTCCCGCTGTAGAGCAGGGGGCTGCAGGCAGTGGGGGGAGTGCCACCCCCAGGGACCCCCGTGGGGCTCCCGCTGCCCACATCTCACCTCCTGGAGGGGCGATGCTGTGGGAGTGGGAGGAGGCAGTGCCCTGAGCTGGGATGTGCTGTTGCTTCTCCTCCTCCTGTCCCCAGGGCTGCCGTGTTTTCCTGGGGCAGGAGGAGGGTGCTGTCACCCTAGGGAGCACGGGTACAAGCAGCAGGGGCAGTCATGCTGCCCTGCTGCTGTGCTGCCCGTGCTAGCAGGTCCTGCTCGCCTGGTGTGCCTGCCGGGTCAGCTGCCTCGGCTTTAAATGCTATTTGTGATCAGTTTTTTCCATGCTGGATTCCTCCATCATCTGCCATCTGCCCATTTTCAACTCATGCTTCATCCAGCAGAGAAATGAAAATGCAGAATTTGTGGCACTGGTTTCCTTAGCAATAATTTCACTGCCAAGTGAAGTGGGGAAAATACTGCGTGTTTTCAATATCCAAGCCTGGAAGTGAATCCTGACATCCCTCAGCAGCCTTCCTGCAGTGGGAGCTGTACTCGTCCAAACGTGCTGTGGACGGCTCGGTTCTGCAGCCCCTGCGTGCACGGAGCCATTCTGCAGGGTGATAACCAGGGAATGGGATTATCAATACAAATTTCCAGCAATTCCCACAGGAATTGTGGCAGGTACTGTCTCCAGCTGCAGAGCTGATGGAGTGGTTTATTTTCCTTAAGCTGCAGGGTAAGAGAAATTCTGCTAAGCCCATGCTGCAAGTGGGGCAAGGTGTGGAGCCTTATTCCTACTTTCTCATTACAAAAGAATGTGGAAGGAAATCTGTGTCTACTAGAATCTATTCAACTCGCAGAAGGTCAATAAAATATAATGGTAGGTGGTGCACAGCTGTTGCTCAAGTCTTGGACGAGGCCACATTCCCAGGAGAAGTCAGCATCAGGTGTTCACCGCATTGCTGAACCAGCTCCTGACAGTAGTTGTGTGGTCACAGAAAATCCAATTTATTCAGCCAAGTCAGTTCAAAGGCTGGTCATTCAAAGCTGAGACCTACGCAGAGCTGAAAAAGACAGAAAACCCAGGAGGCTTTCTTCCAACCTGAGTACAGAATGAAGCATGAGACTATGCTGTGTTTTGGCTATTAAATCTTGGAGAACCTTAGGGAAAGACGAGTCAGTGCAGTTCACAGTTTACAAATAAGTCTTACTTGGCTTCAGCAGTCAGTTAATTTGAAATACAGTCTGTTCTGACAAATTTAGTTCTGACTTACTGGAGGAACAATTTAAAATCTTCACATTTCTTTTAATTTTATAGACACATTTGAATACAACTTGACACATACCACAATTAAAACATTTACGCAGCTTCAGTAAATAAGAAATGTGCCATACACCATTTTCCGAGTTACAGAATGGGAAAACAAAAGTCGTGTCATTGCTTCAAATTATATATACATATTTGCTAAACAGGAGGTGGCTCTTTTTAACGAAAACAGCTGCCACGTCCTCTGCGGAGACATCAGTACGGCTCTGTTTAAAGAGAACACATTCAGTGCATTGCAAAATGAAAATATGAACGCAGGGAAGATTGCTGAATGCGTTCCTAGGGAAAATCATTCCAAAAGATTAGGTATTCATCAGGTATTTAAGTAGAGGGCTCCTTGTCTCATTTGAAGGTCTGTATAACCCCGATTTAAGCCAGTCCACCTCGGTTCTCTTTCCATGGTACCTTAATGGCTTGTCCTGTTGGTCCAAGGCCTTGGCAGGAGCATGGAGCGAGCCCCCCTCCCGTACCTGCCCTCCTCCAGGGCACAGACACGCTCCCGCAGCCCCACCGCCCATGTAAGCCCGGCGGGGGGGCTGCTTGGACCGTGCTTGGTGGGTTGGCGGCCACCCCTCGGGCACTGTGTAGCCAGGGCTGTGCCGTGCGTGGGCTGGATGCGGCCGTGGGCACGCTGCGCTCCCCTGGGTGCAGCCGGGAGGCGAGGGGGGAGCTCCTGCCCTGCCCGGGGGTCTCAGGCTGCCGCTGCCGTGCTTCTTGCCAAAGCCAGCCTGGGCAGTGGGGTGCACCGTGCTCCTGCACCGCAGGCTGGAGAGGGGCATTCACCTTGGCTGAGCACACAGGTGAGCAGGGTGCCTGCCTGTGGCTCTCACAGCGGTCCTCCAGCCTTGCCAGCGCTGCTGAGTGTCGTATCATGCCTCTGTCAAGCAGGTGTTGTTTTCAGTTTGAGACATGATAGGTCTTTGTGGATTGGCCGTGGGATTTGTGGAGATACCTTGGGGACCAAGCGGCCGGTTCGCATCAGTCGGCCTTGCTGCTCCCAAGACTGTGTCCCGGGCCTGCCCGGTGCTGGCACCTCGAGCTGGGTGCTCAGCAGGCTGCTGCGAGCTCCTCTCCAGAGCAGCTCGTGCTGGGGGAACTCATCCAGGAGATATTTTTGGTGCGGCAGCATGGCCTGTGCTCAGCTACAGCAAAGAGGAGAGATCCCTGCCAGTCGCAGCACAGCAGGGTTCTTCTGGAGAGGACCCCACAGGGAAAGCAAAAGTGCACAGAAGCGTGAGCACCTGGGGCTTGGCACTTCTTGCCCTGCAGCTGGCAAGTGTGCATGGCTTGTGCTGCCGCCTGCCCTCCTGCTCAGTGCACTCCTTGGCTCTGCTGGGGCTGGGGGTGCTCTGCCACACACATCCCTTCTGCGGGGAGCAGCGCGCTGCTGGCCCCTCTGCCACCACGCACAGTGTCCCCAAAACATGCAGTGTGCTTCCCGCTGCACATTGCGTGTGCACAGCTCGCCCCCAAGGTGTGTGCCCCCCCCTCCCATTTTTCCTGCACGTGTATTAATCTGTGAGATTAGTACATTAATTCTGCCAAGGAATGAACATCACCTGCTGCTGAGTTTGATAAATTCACTGAACCTCGGTGTTGCAGAGGAAAGGCTTAATGTCCTCCTAGAAAGGCTGAGAGTTAGTCCGTGGTACTATGAGCCCGCGGTGCCTTGCCAAGCAAAACACTCAGGATGCTTCCTAGGGGATTTTTAAGCCAGTACTCCCTGTGGCAAGAGGGCAGCGTCTCTCTGAGGATGAAACATATGGATCAGCACTATCGCCTGATTTGTGATTTTCTGTATTGCTGCATTTTCTTTTTGTTGGTTGGCAGAGGAGGTGGATTTGATAACTGAAGATTACGGTGTGTGTTCAACTAACTTAAAAATATTATGCAGGACAGACAGTTTCCTTGGGAAATAAGTAGGGCTCTCTGTGCACCAAAGAAACCAAGGTCTTGTCCTTGGAGATTCCAGGTGACTCTGTAGTCACCGGCATGATATGGTTACAGCTCCAATGACCCCAGGGCTGCTAGTCAGGGCTGAAGCCTGCTCACATTGCTCCTTTTTCGCTTTTTGTCCCCTTCATGTTAGTAGTCAGGTGAGCTCTTATCTTTAACCATGCAATAGGTTTATGCCTGTCTGTTTTAGTAGATCCCTCCTCTGCCTGGTGAAATCAAGTGTTTCATCTTCTCCTTCTATGAGCTGATTTATTTAACCTGCTCCCTGAGCTCACTGGATAGGGATGGGGCTATGAAGCAGAAGTGTTGCTCTCAGTGCTATGCCCAAAACGCAGGTGGCTGCCACCTGTGCGATACGAAGGCTGCTGAGGGATTTTACCCAGGCTTTGTAGTTCAGGTAGAGTTTACCTGCCTCATTTCACCTTTTTAACATAATTTTCCATTTTCTGCTTCTTTCTGAGGGATGCCTGAAAGGTGAGAGCCAATGGTTGTAGCTAGCGTCAGGAGCTTCCTCAGCTGTCTGGGTTTAGAGTGAACTCTGTCCGTACCCATCAGTAGGTGTGGGATGGTTCAGTTGGTCGAGGTGGCTTTTTGGTGTGACGGCGCAAAGGCAGTCCCACACAGCAAATGGCAGGTGTTTTCTGTGCAAATGGAAACACAATGGAAAAGAGCTGTGGGCTTGCCTGGGCCTTATTCCAGTAGGGGTAGGATTTCAGAGGCAGATAGGACCCAACGTGTGAACAATAAACAGTGCAAATCAGTAAATAAGGCATGTGAAGTTAATAATAATTATAATGGTTCAGGAGAGTTGTGAATGGATTTGTGCAGCTGGCCTTTCCAAAGTTATTTTTCCCATCCGAGCCGGGAGGCAGCCTCAACCAAGCTGCCTGCGTACTGCCGTGTCCACCAGCCCCACGCGGTGCTGCGAGGAGCGGTTGCTCACAGGACCTTCTCTTGGAGGTGTGCTGGTTCTGCATGCCCTCTCCCTGCCAGGGGTGTTCGGAAAACCCGTTGTCATCTGCTAATGCTTATTTAAATCAAAATGAAGATCAAGTTCCCATATGTGTTTACCCGGACGTGTCCTGTTGTTCATGCTGTGCACTATGCTCTGCTGTCTCAAAGATGCTATCTTGCCTCTCCGCCTCCAGTAGTTATACATGAAAACAAGGCATGGTCAGTTTAGAAACATATTCAAGGCTATTTAGAAAAAGGGAAATAAATTCAGTGTACAAAACTGCATGTTTTTAGACTAAACTGCTCACAGCATTTTTAAAGATGGGGTACTTTAAACTTTCTGGGCAGGCTTTGTTATCAGAATCAGCACAGCTTGGTGGCGATGCATTAAAGATTCAGTGCAGCTCTGGCTGGAGCCAGCAGCAGTGAGAGGGGAATGTGCAAAATGACATAAGGCTCATGCCTGAAATGTACAATTGTGTTCTTAGCTAAACACTGTTCTTGCACACAGATGTGATTCATAGATCTTTGTCCAGGCATGAGCTGTGTAATTCCATTGACAGGAAGCCAGTTATTTTAAATATTTTGTTTGAAAATATCATGTACAGAAGATACCATTTTAAAAGCAGCATTTACTACTGATAACATCACAATATGTCAGACATGATATTAGTTGAAATGGCTGGGAAAAATTCTGAGTCATACAAATCTGTGTGCAAATGCACCTTCAGTTCATAGCTTGGTGTCCTCACGAGCATTTTTGCCAGCCTGATTTTCAGGTATAGCACTGTGAAGGTGCAGAGCCACCAGCTGCTCTCCCCAGAGGGCACGGCGCATGGCCTGAAGAGCGTTCTGCTTTAGGGATTCGCTGCAGAAGGATGCTCGTGGTGCTTGGCTGGGGTGCACGGCAGCAGCCGGGACTGGGCAGGCGAGACCTGGTTAGGGGTTTTCCACTGGCCAGCCCAGCTGGGTCCCAGTGCTTGCAAATCCAGCACCTCGTGCTTTAGTAGACTTGTTTCTGCACAGTGCAGTTAAATCCCGGAACAAGTCCCAAGCCTCCTGTTGCAAACAGTTAAAACTATGCTGTTCAAGGAACGAGCTGATGCAATGATGAGATTTTGCCAACCGTCAAAGCACAGCCATGTGAAAAACAATGCTGTAACTCATCATTTCAGTCTGGTGGGTAGTTCAGCTGCAACTGTGAGAGCAATTTTAGCATGGGAAATTTAGTCAAATGTAAGAGTGAAGTGGGTGGAAACTGTGTTTATTCAGTTATGTCAGACTGAAGGAAAATGGGGGGAGTATAACCAATATGCGTGGTGTTACATTAGCATGGTGAATTGCTTAACTAATTAATCTTGTCAGAGCAGGTAGGAATGGACTGCAGAAGCCATACCAATAAAGGAGCAATGATGATCCTTATATGTCCCTTCCAACTCGGGATATTCTATGATTTATATTACAGTGAACTTTAACTATGATTTATGCTTCTTCTGGGCTGTCCCAAGAGTCCGCAGCTCTGGGCACTGGGAGGAAAGGGCAGCTGTCCCTCGGTTCTTGCGGGGTTGGACGTGCCTTGTATGGCTGAGGTGGAGAGTTTTTGGGGGAGTTATGAGAAGTGGTTGGCTTCTGTCTTATCCATAATTGCCCTTGGTTTCCTGGGTGTGTTCTGAAATTGAGGCTGTTTGGTGAAATTAACTATTGCCCAGCAAACGCTTGCCTTGCAGAGTTATAATTGCTGTTCTACAGAAATATTTGCATGTGGCTTGAGCTCAACAGACCCTGTTCATTTCCTTAAAGAACCCTCCTGAAATGACAGTAAAATTCTCCCTGTAACAGTAAGAGAGATAGCGAGGTTGTTTTGATTCTCCTCTGAAAAATGCTGGGTTCCTTTGTGAGCAGCTCTGACCTTGGCCTTCAAGTGCTGAACGGGGCTGGAATCTCAGCCCGACGTCACTGCTGCAAGTTGTGTCTGCATGCGCGCTGCTATCTCCCTTCTTTGGGTTTCTGAGGCGGCGTGACACTTGCCACAGATCGTGCAAACTACACTGGTGTGTTTTAGAGCCCTCCACCAGGCTCTCAGCACTTACTGTCACCATACCTCAGTATTTCTGTAGCTGTGCGGGGTGGGTGACCTCCAGCAGGTGCTGGCAGGAAGCCTCACACGCTGAGTTTCCCCCGGTGAGCGCGCTACCTCGCAGCCCTTCCTCCCTGCTCCGAGCTGCAGGCTCTGCTGGCAGCTCAGCACCCTGCTCGAGGCAAGGTGCAGGGACTCTGCCCATAAATCCTCCAGTGCAGCCATCGTGCTGGCTCAGTACGGTGTCACTACCGACGTATTTTGAGAACTCCCTTAAAAGGTCTCTTGGAAACTGATTTGAAAATAGATCGTTAAAGGTGCCGTTGTCACAGCTCTGACCTCTTACCCACCTTTTATCTTATGTTTTTCTTACTATTTTCTTCCCAGAGATGAAGAAGAAAAGGCAAATTGGCATCTTTTTAAAACCCAGAACATTCCCAGGCAAATCCTTTCAAGTCAGTGGGCAGTGACTGCTCCCCGCACAGGCGCAGGAGGGTGTTAGGGGTTGCGTTGCTCCTGCAGGCTCCGGGCTCACAGTTCAGCTCTGTTGTCTTCTCCAAAGAGCAGCTGTTGCAACATCAATCTTCAGACATGATGGGCACTGGAGGCTAGATGCTTCTCTGGTGTAAATCCCCTGCAGGCAGCAGCGTTATGCTGGGGATGTGCTTGTCTCACAGCCAGGATTAACCTTTAATGTATGCCAGTCCCCTCTAATTTCCACCTCTAAGACGGCAAGTAAGAGTGTGACTGGCCGAGCACTTCAGGACTCAAGTGCTTGCACAGAAAGTTGAGTGCCTGTTGGATGCTGTGCTGAATGGCCTTCGTGGGTAGGTGGACGTGTAGAGATGGGCTAGATACACGCGTGCATGGAGGTGTATTGGTACTTGCACAACTTTTAGCAGGGAGAGCCAGCTATTTAAAAAAGAGTTGTGTCAGTCCCATGGTACTCAAGCCTTAATTGCTAACCTACTTTGAGGCTTGAAATAATTAAGCCTCAAAAATACTCCAAGGTCTTTTTAGGTTCCTCCTTCTTTCATCACAACAGCTGCTCCTGTGAGAGTCCCTTTTGCTTATTTCCCATCTGAAATACACAGTACAAATAACAGAGAAGGCCTTGTGGAAAACAGATCATTAAATGAGATTAAAACTGCTGGAACCTAAAAAGATGTGGGATGAATAAGACATTCTTAGCAAAGCTTTCGTTTCATCCTGTTGGTTATTTCTTAGCAGCGTTTGCTCTGCGGTGGCACCTACAACTGCGCACCAAGGCTCTGTTGGGTAGGATCCTCGTGTAGCTGCGGGGCAGAACGAAGCGGGTTGTGGGACCTTGCCATGCACAGGGCAGTGGGATCGTGCTGGGAGGGCAGGCAGACAGACAGACAGGAGATGGTTGCTGCATCGGGACTTACCTAAACCACGGCTGGTATGTTGTAGCCAACTGTATGTAGGGAGGAGCCTGCAGCTCCCTCACAGGGGAGCGGAGGGGCAGGCGCTGAGCTCTGCTCCCTGGGGACAGCGACAGGACCCGAGGTGACAGCATGGAGCTGGGACAGGGCAGGGTCAGGCTGGGGGATAGGGAAAGGTTCTGCACCCAGAGGTGGTTGGGCACTGGGATGGGCTGCCCAGGGCAGTGGGCACGGCACCGAGCTGCTGGAGTTCCAGGAGCATTTGGACAATGCTGGCAGACACAGGGTCTAGTTTTGGGGTGGTGCTGTGTGGAGCCAGGAGTTGGACTCGATGGTGCTTGTAGGTCCCTTCCAGCTTGGGATGTTCCATGATCCTGTGATTCTATGATTCTGTGATCTCCTCTATTTAATCAGTAATTCAAGAAAAGCCTTGGAAAGTGAGATCGTCAGGGAAGGATAGTTTAGTAGCATCTAGAGATGAGTCACTGATTCTGATTGCTCCTACTAAAAAGATGAAAAATCACTCAAAAATGTTTCTTGCCTTAAGAACAGAGGATAAAATTGCTGTTCAGTTATTAACCTACAATCCAAGTAGAATCTGCATAGCTCTCATATGAGGAATATAAGATAGCAGCATTTTTGAAGCATCCAAATGACAACAAGATCAGAGGACAGAGAAGAGCTTTGGTTTTGATCTCACCAAATAATTGTACCATTTCATACTTTACTTTTTAGATGAGGGGTTCATTAAAGACAGACATACTTCAACAAACACGGACCTTATGTATGTGAAAGGCAAACCGCACTGGCACTATACTAATAGAGCTAGGTTTTTGCTTGAAATTAAAGATCCCAATTATTTGTTTGTGTAATAATAGCACCGGTCCCTTGAGATCTGTCTGCGTTCTCAAGTATTTTTCAGCTTGTGGTGTAATTTAAACCAATCAAAATCTTCACCTGCTCCTGAGGACACGCTTTTTTCTCATTTGCAGCCTCTCTCTCCTCAGTCTAATTTGTGTCTCTTTGGAGGCTGAACAAAAGAGAACGGATATTCTGAACCAGTGAAGCTGCTCTTATTGCCAGAATTAAAATACCTGAACAAAAGATTATAACCAGGCAGCTGCTCTTCGCGAGCGTGTCGTTGTCCCTGTTACAGTTCTCCTCAAGGGTTATTGATCCTTCAGCTCTCCCACTCTGAGTATCTTCACTAACGTGTCTGGGACTGCTGTGTGTAAGTGCAGATTGCAAAATCTCCCCGCGTTTGGGAACACCGTGACCTGTGAGGCTGGCCCAGAGGAAGGTGTGCGACGGCTTTGCCTCCCAGTGCCTGCCTCGGAGGCGAGGTGAGCGCTGGGTAGTAGTGCAGCCAACTGCAAATGACCAAGGAGGTGCAAATTCAAGTGGAAAAAATGGTGATTAGGGCAGACAAATACCATGGATCTTTCCTTGGTCTGGCCAGCTGCTCTTTCTGTATGTCGGATGTCCCCTGGCCTGAGTCACATACAGAAGGGGGAGCTGCCCGCAGAGCTCGGGGACAGGGGGCTGCTGGCTGGGACAGCGTTCCCCTGCCCCAGGATCTCTGCTGGTGCTGAGCCCCTCGTTCCAAGAGTTGCAAGAATTTTCAAAAGGTTCATGATACGAGTTCAGGCTGACATCTCTCAGAGGGCTGTTTTCTCTTTCACTGGATTTTGGTTTCATCTGTTGTTTGTTCATCCAAACGGGACTTTTCTGAGTATAAAAGTCTTTTACAAGAAGTCCCAGCACTGCCACATCCACTCTCAACACAGTTTCTGGGATCTTGTCTTGCAAGCATTCAAACTACACCAGAAACCAAAAACAGAGATATTTTTGACCAGAAAATTGCCGTGTCCTACTGATGATTAGAAGTTAATTGCCTAGCCCGGTGTTTTTACACAAAGTCAGTTTTAGTAAATAACTTAAAACATGATTGCTTCCCACACTGCCTAGACATGCCGTGACTTGTAATTCCGATAAACACCTCTCCTGTCACCGTGCCTCTTGAAAAGCAGCTCCCCGTTACATCTGATGGAGCAGCTGTGTGGCAATGCACTGGCAGTGCCCAAAGGGAGGTGGCAGGCTCAGGACCAGCTGTCTGCAAGAGGCTTCGGGCGTGCAGGTGCATAAGGGAGATGTGACAGATGGGTGGCCAGCTAGGAGGGGGTCACTCGGGGTGTCCCCAAGTTGCTGTGAGTGCAGCCTTTTGTCCCCTTTCTCAGGCCTCTCAGTCCTGGCCTTCTGTTGGGATCTGCTTGGGAAGGGCAAGGGCTGCGGGAGGCTCTGTGGGCTTCCCCTGCAGAACCTGGAACAGCTTATGTCAAACCTGGGGATAAGGGGAAGTAGCAACAGGCAAAGAGGACTCCAGGCCTCCCTGTGCACTGCTAAAAGCTGGTTTCTGTCCCCATCCTTGTTTCCCACCAAGCAGAATTACAATCCCAAATGGATCTTTCAGACTACGGAGCTGGTCAGTGGAAAATGTGACGCTAAATAATCCACGCTGACCCACTTCCAGCATATAATCATAATGATTACATGTCAAATCCTGTATGTTTTATTTTTTGAATCTGAGTGGGGGTTTTTTTGGCATCCATTGGCCAGCTGGGCAGTGCTCTGCTCTGGCCATGGGGCCATTGTGGGGCCAGGACCCCAGTGATGATATTCCCAATGCGCTGCATGTGACTGAGGGAAGTAGAGGCACAGTACCTTTAGTCATGGGATGGGTATAAAGAGGAGTTTGCTGGGACACTTTCAGAGCAAATGCTTAATGTTTTCACCAGGGGCTTCTGAATGTGTTTAGTACTCACATGGATGAGGAAGGCATCCTGGAAAAAAAGTTCAGTCCAACCATTGCTGGGGATTCAAAGAGGGAATGGGTAGGAATTTTGCAAGAAGAGAAGAGTAGCATTTAAGTCTGATAGGTCTGTAAAAATTAGTTTGTTTAAACTAAAAATCCAAAGGATAAAATCATCTGTGGTGGTGTGACAACAATGACCCTAACGGTGTTGGATCAAGTAGCTTAATGAACATGCAAAGTCCTTCTTTGATGTATAAGCCTTATTATTGAAGTCAAAATTATGTGAGCACTGCAATAGCCGTTTCTTGTCATCTGCCGTTGCTGGGCTGTGCTGTCACTGTGCCTGTACTTTGCCACACGTTGTCACATGTGGTATTTGGGGATGGTGGCAGGAGGGGCATCCCAGAGTGGTCTTCCTGTGTGTTCAGAGCTAGACCTGAACACACAGGTCTAGACCTATTCTGCCTTCTTTCTGATCAGTCCTTGGTTGTCATGGTGTGGAAATCTGGGGGTTTGCCATCAGTATTCTGCCAAGTGCCATCCTCTGTGCTCACCAATAGCTTGCCCTGACCTCATTTGCTGACCCTTTCCCTTGTCCTCTTTCTCTTTACTCTGCAGGTTGGAGACTGGCCGCGATCATGTCTTGCCCATTGACTATTACTTTCCACCTCAGAAGACTTGCCTGATCTGCGGCGATGAAGCATCGGGGTGCCACTACGGAGCCCTCACGTGCGGGAGCTGCAAGGTGTTCTTCAAACGGGCGGCTGAAGGTAACTCACAGGGAGAGGAGGGACAATCACTCCAACCTCCACGTTCTGGGTTTCTCCACCAGTGCTTTAAGAGCCAAAGGCTCCTGAGTTTCTCTTACCAGCAGTGAAGTCATTAACACATGGGTGCTGGAAGCATTGGCAGCAGCCTTGCTTGATTTGGGGAATCTGCTAAGCAAGGGGACAGAGAGATGAACAGTGGTGACAAAGCGTGGTAGATTTCTAAGATCTCTTAAATTTAGGAGGAGCTTAAACATAAGGGAGAACATTCAAAGATAAATCGATTTCTTTGTTTGTAAACCCACTTTACAGTTTGCCAAACACCATCCTTTTCAATTCTTGGTTATCACAGTGACCTGGTTAGACCTCACAGAAGTCAGTTCCTGCTTCCCTTTTCTTCTTCACCCTCAGGGTTGCTCTAAGGTCCCATCAGCGCTCCTGCGATCTCAGCCCCACAGGTTCACATTTAGTGGATGCTTTTCCTCTCTTGCATCCCTTTCAGAGGGTCACTTACCTCAGCACCTGCAGAACAGCAGTCCTTCTCGTACAGCAGAGCCATCTGTCCGTCAAGACCTGTGCTCTGACCTTGGTGTCTGTGATCCTTCTCCCCAGAAGCAGAAGGAACTTTTCCACAATTCCCCCTCACATCAATGTCCACCACACAGTGGCCGCACACCGCCGGGGTCTGCCTTGCAGGCTGCGGGCTCCTGGCAGAGAGCAGCAGCTCCCGGCCAGCGCCGCGCATCGCTGCTTGTCCCTGCCTCGTCCTGGTGCGAGCCTTCCCTCCCGCATCCCGTGTCACGGCCTGAGGACAGCAGGGCCCAGACGGGTGGATGCTCACCAGTCCATCTGAGCGCTGCTTCGAGATTGACTCCAGGATTATCCTGTACGTTTTTGGAGTCTCATTTTCCTTCTTCCGTTACTCATGCCAGGAGTGACTCCTTTCAACTTGCCAGCACTAGTTCAGAGAGGAATCAGGGCTGTGCTACAGAGGACAATAACATCCTGTTGCTGTAATAGGACACTCAAATAATATTAATAAATAATGTTTGGCATCTTTTCCCAAGTAAATCATTTATAAGCCTGCTTCTGCTATACACCAATTCTGTGTAAAGCCAAATGAATTGGCTGTGCAGCCAGAGTAAATAACAGATGCTTGTTTAAGTCAGCAAGTTATTGTTGATTTATAGTAAGTGGAGCCTTGGCTGTCTGTCAGATAAATTGTTGGTGAAATAGTACATGTCATCTAACGAGTGCCAGAGCATTCCTCTTACATCGGGGTGGACTCCGTCGTGTGCAGTGGGAGTCCTGCAGATGAGGGATGTGAGTTGCCTGCTGTGGGGAGGAGGATGGAGAAAGAGGGAGAAAAAGAGCTGGCAGCCTGTGCTGCTTGCAGTGTTCTTAAGGCACACGTTGTGTTGTCGTTCCCTCTCTTGGTTGTGTTGCATTATGAATTTTAACAGTATTTACACCTCTTCCTACTTTCTAAGCTTCGAGGTGCTGCAGGGGGTTAGAAGTGTTTGGTTGCCTGGGATCTGGTAGCAGTTCTGCCAGATGTGATCCTGCCCGCAGCAGCCCTTTGCCTGTCCCTGGATGAGACTGTGCAGCAAATGTGCCCACAGTGAGGAGTGGGGAGGGAGCTGCCTCCTGCCGAAAATGCTCTCGGCAGCACTGTCTGGTTTTCCTTTGAGCAGATAAAAATGTAAATGAAATCTTTTGCAGTTCCAGATACCACTTCGTTGTATTTCATGGGACAGGCTTTGTTTGACAGACCGATAGCGCCTGCATAGTTGAGAGCTGTTTGCTGGCTTTCCATCAGAAAGCTTCCTCCGCAGAGCGTCCAGGTGCTGAAACATTTCCTCCTGGTCCGGTGCTGCGTCAGGCAGCGCTGCCTCTGCGTGTCTGTGAGCAGAGGTTTGCTGGTTTCAAACAGACTTCCTTCGGTTCCTTCCCAAAGGATTTTTATTTGCTTGTTTTTCTTTTGTATGCCTGGAAGATATTTCTGCATGGAATAAAATCGCAGTTCTGGGCATTTTTTTCTTGGTGATGGCAAGGGAGAGGTGCCCCCTTTGCAAACGGGAGGGCAGGCGGCTGGCACTGGTGGGACGTGGGCAGCGCAGGGGAAGCAAAGCCGTGGTCGTGGGTGCTGGCACCACGCCTCCAGGCTTGGTCTGCAGGCAGCGGGGGGAAGCACGGCTGCAACCTCGGTAAATGGCAAGAGAGAAATCAGAAACTGGGTGGCTGGGAAAGAGGAAGGAGCTGGCGGCTTGAAAAGCCGGGAGGCTGTGGCTTCCAGCTCTTGTAGACAACAGGATTTAGTCCTTGGGGGGCTGCAGCTTTCCACCAAATCTGCAGGTTTGTTTCTGTTTGCTTGTCTTCCCCGCTTCCTTCGCTGTGTCCTTCATGCAATTTCCAAGTTCAGAAATAATTTAGGGGGGTGTTATGCAGAAATTGATGGGAGGCAGTTCTCTGGATTTAACCTAGTGACGGGGTGGAAGCTGAAGCAGAACTTTTCGCAGTTTTGTGTGCAGCAGTTTTCAGCAAGAAAATGTAATGTAAATGCATGTTGTGTATTGAATAATTAGATCTAGTGAGTGTGGGATTTCATCTTACGTTACCCTGAGGTACCTGGATAGCATCTTTATTTTGCGGAATAAACAATAAATCAGACTTGTTTATAAATATTGAATGTAACTGGTGATTTTCCAGCCAGACATTTCCTTCCGAAAGTTGAGGAGTAATTTTGAAAGCTGATATTTCAGTGTGTTCTTATGTTTTAAAGTCCATAAAACATATCTTTGAAAACCTTAGGGCACTTTGGAGACATTTTACAACAGCAGATTGCAAAGCTTACCCAGTGAGAACAGACATCCTTCTTCTGCCTTTGTTTCCTCCCTGTTGCTGGTATCAGCGGCTTTGGAAAGGTCGGAGAAGCGTGTACTGTGAGCTGAAGAGCAGCACAAACAGATCACCTCAAAGGGAATGGGGAATAACTAGACACGTAGGTTTTTGTTTTATCATATTATTTGCTTTGTACACTATTGTACTTATTTGGTAATAATTCTGGGATATTTAAAAAGGTTTTATAGATATACACTGACTTAAAAATAATCGGAAAGTGATAAAAAATTAAAATGAAAAGTTTTAACATTGTCCTCTTCCATTTTGAAACATACGGAGGATTCATGTAGTGTTCAGTAGAGCAGATGACTCCTGCTTTGATAAAATGTTTGATAGATTTTTTTAATTTTTTATTTTCCTGCTCAAGTCCAACCAGTTCTTCCAGAATGATTCTGGAAGAGTTCATAGAAAAGACACGAATATTTTCCTGATCTGCTAAGGTCAGCTGTTTCATTGCCCAAGCTGCCCAGGTTAAACATAGGCAAGCTTTAAAACCCATCGTGCAGGTTCTCCAGCTCTGATGTGGACTTGTTCACTTGCAAGGCTGACAGCCTCATTTTTGTAATCAGAACTGGCATTCGTCTCTCCCTCTCTGCCACCCCACCTCGGTGTCCAGGTGCTGAGGAGCCCACAGGGGCTGGACTCTGCACCACAGCGCTCTGCTGCATCTCTGCTGCTAGGGGCATTCACAGCCTACAAAGGAGGACTTCTCTTCCTTCCTCCTTCTCCTGCAAAACAAAGATTTGTTGAAGAAAAAGTACATCCACCCCATACAGATTTTAATTTTCCCAACACAAGTAGGAAGGACTGCAAGTTGAAGCTTTCAAAGACCATTACTATGTTTTA
This sequence comes from Anas platyrhynchos, assembly GCF_047663525.1. Classification (NCBI taxonomy): domain Eukaryota; kingdom Metazoa; phylum Chordata; class Aves; order Anseriformes; family Anatidae; genus Anas; species Anas platyrhynchos. Next base: position 24,510,733 of record NC_092596.1, on the reverse strand, counting down.
AAATTCTTTCTTCTCCTTCTCCTGGCTGATCTGACAGCATACAAAAGACCTGGCACAGGCAAAAGACTGCAGCACCATCATGTTCCTGTCTCAGTGCTTGGTTTCTTCCTACCCTTTGGGTGTTCTTGGCCTTAAAAGTCAGTGGAAAGAGAAGAAGGTGGAATAAGCAGACCTTTGAAATCACAGGTGCTCCTGGCACAGGCTGCCTCCCGCTCTGTCTGCCAGGCCTATTGCTTTTCTCTCCCCTTGCCTTCCGCAGACAAGTTCCCTTCAGCCCCGTGCCGTGGTGCTTCTTTGGGTGCCCAGGGCCACCAGCAGCAGCGCTGCTGCATGTCACCATTTGGTTTTGTTGCCAGAGAGTCAAACAATTAAACATCATTTAATCCAACAAGAATCCAACATTTCTTGCTGGACTTAAGCATCTTTAAATATAACCTCTTAACCTTGTGCAGTCCTACAGTTGTTTGATTTTAAAGATCGTCATTTAGCCTTGGCTGGCTCCAGCCTTCTTGCTAGATCGTCCCCTCAGCTGCAGCCTGCACATATTAGTTTGCCAACACCTGAAGCTCCCATGGTTGTCTCTGGCTAGCTAATGTTTTCTCTTCCAGACCACTGTTTTTGGTTCCCTGGAGAGCTTCCCTCTTGCTCTTCCAGCAGCCAGCCTCCCACGCAGAGCCAGCACGCCTTCCTGGCTACCCCGGGCTGCTAGAACCACTGCCCTGAGGGGGAAGAGCTGGAGAGTCCGTGCTGAAGATTGCACTGTCACAATGGAGACAGACTGTTTTTGTTTTCTTCTTTCTTTCGGTAAATATAGGTGATTATTAAGAACACTACTTTGCAAAGATCGCTTATTAATAGTGACTTATTATTAGTTCCTGAGAACTTAACAGCTGTGCCGTGTTTGATTATTTCTAAGGGCAGCATCAACTAGGGACTCCAGAGTAGTTCCCGTACCAAATCCGCCGGCTCAGCTCGTGTCGTGTTCCTGTTTGTGACAGCAGCTGGTAGCAGAGCTTTCACAGGAAATCATCAGAAGCCCTGTAATTACATGATCCCCTGCAGCATTTGTATTCTCAGAAAGTTTGGCCTTTTCCCCAACTATTAGAATTTGGTTTATGCAGTGAGATATGAGGACCTCTCATCCAAAAGGTATTTAATGGATTGCCACATTCACAATTGTAAATCTCAGTCCGTATGTTTGTACAGATTACTTTACTTTCTGGAAGAAAAAGCTACGCTAGGCACAACAATTCGTGTGACAACAGGCTTTTAGCTAACTTGGACTGAGCAACACGTCTTTATCCATAAATCTTGATTTTTAGTTGAGACTGGAGAATTGCTGTCCTTGTACTTCCTCTGCTCCTGACTTAATTGCAGTCTTAAGACAGAAGAACTTGGTGATGGCAGGAGCATCTTTCTGCCTGGCATGAACTTGGAAAAGGAGCGAGCCAGATCTGCGAGGGAGGCAGTGGTGCAGCAGGGCATCGTGGTGCAAGGCAGGGAACTACAGCTGGAGAGGGCTGATCTCGTGGGACCAGCTGGTCCTGGGTACCTGGGCTGATCTCATGGATTCTTGTGGCTGCTTGATGTAGCAGGAGAGTACTGAGCACCTTCATAACTTAATTTCTCACCTACATGTATGCAAGCATATCTGGATCAGCAGGGAAGGGGAGCACTCTTCTTTAGGCATACACCTGAGGTACCGTCAGATCAGTGAGTGTATCTGAGCCTGACAGGCTGCCAGCATCCCCCGTGTACGGAAAAGCTGCCGGATTGACTTGGCAAAGAACAGGGCTACTGGGTGTAATATGAGAGTATGGTTAAAGTTTAGAACTGTATATACAGGTTTGCAAGGGGAGAGGGCCTGTGCTTTGCAGTCATACAACGTAGCGTCTCTGGTGTATTCTGGAAGGAGAAGGAGAAAAAAATCGTTCTAGTGTTAAACTCAATAAACAAAAAGATAGTGCATTTATCTTAAATAAAGAACAGTTGATTGCAAACGTTTCAGCTTGTTCTTAAATGAAGAATGATCAAAAGATCCTAAAATTAAAAAAAAAAAGTCTTTGTATATGCAAAGCTGCTTAAGGTAGCTGAAATCATGGTGTCCAATCCACTCTGTTGTTCATGGGGCTTTTATGGTACCTTCTTCATACATCTGTGCTGTGCTCAGGTTATACAGCGGCTCGTATCCGTGTCAAATATTGCACAGTCTCAGCTGGAGGAGAAGGGAGAGCGACGTGTACACAGGTGCAGACAGCAGAGGAGCCTGCGGTGTGGCCGTGTCTCGGTGCAGGCTGAGGGCGAGGAGCCTGCGTGCCGGGGCTTCTCCCTGCGGTCCGGGAGGGCAGGCAGAGCCTGCCCGGGGTTGGCTCGGGACACTGGGCTTCGCTGGGGCAGCAATACAGCCTGGAGGCTCCTGGGTCTCGGATTCACTTCCCAAACTGTATCATCTCTTGGTGTAAAAGTTATCAGGATTTTGCAGTAATGTAAAGGAAATCTTTACGTCCCTAGGAATTTGGACAAGATGAGTGAGCAGCTTATTCTCATACTGAGCAGAAGCAGATTCAGGAATAGTTTTTGCATTGCCATTTGTTTCCCTTTTTGTTAATGACTAACATCTTAAAATAAGCAGTGCCAGGCTATGTATGTACAATTAACAGAAAATTGGTCCCTGTCCCAAAGCGTGTATCTGGTGAACCAGGAAGTAAGCCCTCGCTATTTCAGCAAAATCACTGTACCGTGACCATCGGGCAAGTTACTGACTGGCACTTAAAAGCTCGCATGCATCTGAGCCTGTGGGCAGGTAGTAAAACTGTAGTAGAGATTCTTTTAGTGGGTGCGTGTTGGTGTCCTGTGATCTGGGAGCAGCGGCAGGCGCCAAGGACGGCGGATCCGTCTGCGTGAGGAGCGGTGCCGCTGCTGCAGGGTGCCAGGGAAGTGGCTGAAGTCTGGGAAGGCTGGAGCCCGATCCCGGGTCCTGCTCCAGTGCCCGGGGCCGGCAGGCAGGGCCCTGGCCACGACGCCCTGGCCACGACACCCTGCGGGTGGGTGCAGGAGGGCTGGGGCACGGCGGCTGCGATAGAGCAGTGCCTGACCCTGGGGCGTCCTTGTGGGGCGCAGGCTGTTTCTGTGCTGCGCTTCCTCACCGCAGCCCTTAGCAGGAGAGGCTTGACCTTTTTAAAGATTTTGAGCTATTATCATTCCAAAAATGCTGTAGTTTAGACTAGGGAGGCGAGATAGGGAGGGAGCAGGAGCCGATGCACGGGCAGGGCAGGACGGCTGTGTGGATGCTCCCAGGGGCAGCCTGGCGCCCCTGGCCAGAGACCGAGCTGGGGCTGTGAGCTGGGCTGGGGGCTCCCTGCAAGTCCCAGCCCCGGACGTGTCACACACGTGGGAGTTTTGACAGGCGCTGGGGCATCCTAGTGTTAGACGTTGTCATGAGACAGGAATCCTTCAGTGAAACTGGGGGGGAAGGAGATAAAAAACAGCTTAAGACTCTCCATGCCAACGCCTCAGAAAGTAGAGCATCCATTCTTGTTTGATCTACGCGCATAAAGAGGTCAAGTGGGAAGAGGATGGCCTCAGCACCTGTTTGCCATAGCTCAAAAATAACTCCAAGTAACCCACTTCCAGCTGAAGTTGCGTATTACTCATCCTCCTCAATGAACTGCTGAAAGGGAGGATGGTGCTTGTGTTTTGTGGGATTCTGTGTAATCTCTGCTTCTGAGGCCTTTCTAAGTGTCCTTAGCACTGATAATGAGCAAGGGGGGGAATAAGGAGAGGTGCTGATGAGAATGGTATTGAAAGTGTTTAGCGAGGCATCACGTGCTGTAGGTAAAGCACACTCACCCCATTATGTCTGCAGTCTTAACAGCTAAGGCACTGGGGATGGTTTAATCAGGTTTGAATGGGGACAGTTCGCAGACGTTCACGTGCGGTGTTGTTTCAGACCTTTGGCATAGCCCTAAGTGCACACCGGTGAAAGGAGTTTGTTGTGACACCGAGCCTTATAATGACTTTTATGTAAGGCTGTGATTACAGGCTGCAGGTACAACCTTGCAGATGGAGGTCAGCAGTGCTAGCCAGGAGACACAGACAGGCAATGGCACAAGTCAGGGGGCAGGGAAGGAGCGGGGGGACTGTCTGTGGGCTCCGCCATCACCGTGAGTGCAGAAAACAAAGGGTTCTTTGGAATTCGGAGAGCAATGGAGAAGCAACAAGTGATGCCAACAAGTTTTATGACTGTTGTGTTAGTATAATAATGGTGAAACTCGATGTGCACTGCTTTCCCATTTAGTATAGTTCTGAAGAAAGGCGTACAGCTCTATTATACACCGAGACTGTTTGAGTCTGGCATGGTATGAAGAACATCAGACAAATCTTGATCCAGTGAACATGTTTAGACTTGATAAGAAAACAAATTATGAGTCAAGAAGGAAAGTTCTTTCTTGGCATGTGTAGCAAACGAGGCAGTAAAGAAAGTGAGATGAAATCTGGATCTCTAAAAGCTGCTCTCTAAGCAAATGGAAAGGTGAATCTAAGATACAGTTAGGCTCACAGTAAGTAATTTCCTCTGAAGTCTCTGTGAGCACCCCTAAATGTGCTGCTGTACGAGATCTCACTAACCAGCAGGCAACAAGCCTGGTTAGCATTACTGAGTGGCACCAAAGAAATAATTCAGCCCCAAAAATCACTGTGAAGGGAATCGTGGCTGTAGAGGGAAAGCCGCTGTCTGGGAACTAGATTCTGCAGATTACAAAGATGTGCAACGCAGGAGTATCCAAGCAGCTCAACGGGGTGAGCTGCAGTGTTTTGAAAGCTTTCTGGGGGAAAAACAGCTGTTGTTACAGCAAAGAGCCAAGCAATAGGTGAACAACATTCAAAAAATATAAGAATGAAGCTATCCATACCTTGGTTTCTTGGTTATGCTTCATTACTTTTTAATTATTATTTATTGACTACCTCTGCTGTGCTGCACGGTACAGAGCAATTTTTCTCCTCTAAAAAACAGCCTCTGAAATGTGCACATGAAGAGGTATGGTGACATCGCTCATACAAAGCTTGTATAGCTGGCAATGAACTCCTTTTGCAGCAGCAGATGAACAACTGTGTTGTTTTTTTTTCCAAAGGATATCAACTTCCAACATAAATTTTTTCTGCTGGGGGCTGACCTGGGAAGTCAGCACTGATGTGGTTTGTTTCTTTAATTTTTTTTTCTTTTATTTTTTTCTTTCTCTCTCTTTTTTTTTTTTTTCGGTCTTCCTTGGCCAGAAGGCAGTTCCAGCTGTCCAGAAGTTTGCTGCAGGCAGTACTTTATGCCTTCAGGGCAGCAAGCCTTTCTGCATGCAGTGAGCGGGGCAGGGGGCGCAGGGCGCGCTCGCTGTCTGCTGGCCCCGAGCAACCCCAGCAGCCCAGGAGGAGCCACCTCCGAGTTACGTGTGCTGGCCTTCAGCCTCCACACTGGGGGCTGCTGAACTGTGAAACAAGAAAGGTGATTTTTGGAAAAATATCCCCAAATTAAGGTGGAAACATGAACTGCAGCAGTTCTGCTGGCTGCAGTGGGAAGCTGGTGGATGTTGAGTGATGCTGAGAAAACAAGAACCCATTTCTGCTTGTGAATCTGCTCTGATTGGTCCCCCCCACCCATCACTATTTCCTCTGATGTTTCTAGGTAAGCAGAAATACCTGTGTGCCAGCCGGAATGACTGCACCATTGACAAATTCAGAAGGAAAAACTGCCCGTCCTGCCGCCTGCGAAAATGCTACGAAGCGGGGATGACTCTCGGAGGTACTGTATGGATAACAGCTTCTGGTTTCTCACCACGTGTGCGGGGCATCCAGGCTAATCGTGCAGATCACTGATGTACTTGGCACATTAACAGTCAGTAAATGTGTGAAGAAATGAGGCTGATGGAGCGTAATGAGATTCTGGAAACATATGCAAGCTTCTAATACCAAAATTGTGAATTTCATTGAACTTGTCTTTCCATTTCAGGAAGCATCCTTTTCCTTGATTTAAAACCTTGCTAATCTGAAAAAATGCATTGACAGCTGTGTAAACTGGATTCTCAGTTGTATCGAAGCCTCTTTGAACAGCTCACTCCCATTTTAAGATGATTTTTCAGAGGCAGAATTAGACAAAGGCACATTTTTTTTCTTTATAAAAATACAGCCCCAGCATTCTTCTCTACATAGGTGTTGCTTCTTTGTCACCAGTAAAAATCATTATTATAGTTTGTTCCAAAACATGTAGCTTTACCAAAACCTGACACAAAGCCTACATCCAAAATCTGAGGCTTTCTGCTCGAAACCTAGAAGCTGCAATCTAGGTTGAGCCAAACTATTCTTGCGTTCATACAAGCAGGGCTATTTTGCTGCCTGAAATGTGCTGGACCTGCCTTTCTTCCTTTCTACCTCAAAAGCAGACAGAATTTTAGCATACCATAATTTATGAGTACCACCGGATGGCTCATCTTTGAGTTCATTTGATGTGAGTGAGAAAGAAAATCCCCTGAAAAACGGGGCTGGTGGAGCTGACCTACCACCAAAAGGCCTCTGACAGCAGAGCTTGGGGGAGTCACCGCAGGGCTTGGGTTGGGAGGGACCTTGAAGATCATCCATGATCATGATCAAGCCTGCCATGAGCACGGCTTGTGCCATGGGATTAGGAACATGTGAGAGCCCCTGGCAGCATCATTCACGGCGTGGAGAGCTGGGGAGCACCTGGCTGGATAAGTCAGCTTTTTGGGTTAAATGCTTCCACGGCTGCTGGGGTGTGCAGTACCGCACAGAGCTGCTAGGCTGCTCTAATGTAAGCTTGAAGAACGTGCTGCTGAACAGGTTGTGGTTTATTGCTCAGCTAGGAGCACTGATTCCAGTTTTATTTCTTCCCCAGGAGGGCTCTTACAGCTCCAGGTACTGACAAGTACTTACAGCCAGCAGAGCAGGAACCTGCCTGCTCTTACAGCAGCGGGCAATAAATCGGATCGAACGATGGCAGCACAGCTCCTGGCAGGAGGGGCAGGTGCAGACGTGCAGCGCTCTCATTCCCTCCTGCTCACAGGCACTAAAAGCGAATGCCAACATCTGGTGGGGTGGCTTTTCGCTGCTGCTGCTTCCCCTGCGCCCTTGCAGGCTGCTGCAGTGGCACAGCTGGATTTTGGAGCAGAGAAATCCCCCTTGAAGTCAGAGGGGATGTACATCAGTGCAGCCTTCCTCTGTGGGGCACACTGACAAGACGAATGCTAGGACTGAGAGCCCCCCCCCCTCGTTGTTTTTTTTTTTTCTTTTTTTTTTTTTCCTTAAGCTTTTCGGGTCGCCTTGACCTGTTCTGCCTGGTCTGTTTTACATTTGTTTTGAATGTTGGTTTAAAGGCGATTGTTAAAAACATGCATGCTATGAGTTTGTCCACAGTTATTTCTCCCACAGTAGAAAGCCACAGCATTTGAAAACACTTCCAAGCTCCAAATGGTTGGTTTTAACCGCCTGTTAATTACCAGTCACTCGTAGGGTATAATGGAGCTGACCGTTACCAGCATCCCTGCGGCTCTGCCTGTTTTAATGGTAGGAGGAGGTTACGCTCAGTGCCTTATTTAGGACTGTCTGCTTAGGCACAGAATGGCAATATTTTGAAGCACTTCATTATTGATTGAGATCACTCTGACCTGAAAACTGAAATCCATTAAACAGAATCTTCTCTCCCGATCAACGCTGTAAAGCCAAAGAGAGGGAAAAAGTTAAAAGTAAAAAAAAAATAAAAAAGTGATAATGCCAGTTTCATTTGCTCATTTCGACTGGTGCACTGCTCTCCGTCTCCCCCATCACCTCTCCGTGCTGCAGTCCCAGACACCTGCGTGGTTTCACGGCTTTGTTGCAGCCCAAGCACCCAGTGCCCGTGCTGCTGCACACTCAGGCATCTGCACACCTCTGTCCTGTTCCACCCCTGCTCACCCAGCCAGGACCACGTGCACAGAGCTGCAGAGCTCTGTTTTTAAGGCACCTCCTGTTCGTTTGCTGCCAGTGCATTTCAGCCTTGGCGTGCAAGGTCCCGCGGGCTGTTTCTGTTCTGAGAAGGGAGCACGTCTGCCCTCGGCCGTGCTCACAGCAAGGCTCAGCAAGGCTATTGGGCAGCACAGCCAACACCTCTGCCTTTGGCCTCAGGACTGCACTTGGCGTTGTTCCTGTCTTGGGCAAAAACTCCCACACACGTAAAATTCAGTTCACTGATTGCAGGGCTAGAAGACTGTTGCAATTAATACCTCTCGATACCCTGTAAAACACAAGTCGTGCCTGTATTTAGTTCTAATTCAGGTCAAGTTACTGCACTTAAAGTGCAGTTCATATCTTTTAAAAACACTAAATACAGATGTATTAATTCCCTGCAATGGAGATGCTGACACATTTTTTCCAAGCTGTCACAGTGGTTAATTACGTTTGCTGCTGTGATAGATGTTCCTTATTTTTCATCTTGTCTGTCCTTGATTTCCAGGAGCTGTATCTTTATTGCAAGTATGCTTGCATGAATAAAGAAACTACTTTTATTGAATTTCTGCTCCCTGCATTGAGTATTTGTTGGCTGTGATTTAATAACCCTTTAGTCTTCTTCATAGCCACCTAGATAAATTTTTTTTACTTCCTCACTCCTGAGAGTATTATCTAGTTTTGTTATTCCTATGACTTCTGCAGTTTAGCAACACTTCCCCTGTATGGTGAACATCTGATCACAGTTTCCCAGTTTCAGCAGCATCAGTGCTTAAAAGCAGTGGCAAGATGCCCTTCGTGTCAACATTTTCCTCCTTTACTGATGGGGGATCCTGTTATTCTGTAGCCGCTGAACCATGCAGCCAGCTCGGACTTTTTCCCCCAAAGAAGGAAATACTGGTATCTTGACAGGATCTGGTTTTGGCAAGATATATATATTGACTGATGCCATTTTGCCCAAAGCTGACATCAGGCTGAAATGCTCAGCCCCGAATTGATGAGATTTCTTTGTCATGTCTTATGGAAAAGTGTTTCCTTCCAGTTCCTCAGAACTTCCCAGAGTCCCTTGTGAAGGATCAGTACTGGCAACTCAGAGATCCTTGGCCAATTCTTTGAAACTCCTGGATGAAAGTTGGCCAAGTTATGTTGCTTAAAATGTGTTTACCTTCTATAATTGCTGTATAATGGACTCCCTGGTCATTTTTGCAATTATGAATATTTTATCGTGATATAATTACATCATCTAGGCTTTTTTTTTTTTCCAAATATATAAAATTCATTCAAAGTGAAAAATTAAGCAGAATTTCAGATGCAATGCATGTGTGACTTACTGTGCGAATAACCTGCATGATGAGGCTTCCTGACTGTTATATGCCCTGGTAAGAGCAAAGCAGGTAAACTTTGTGCTTTCAGTCCTGTGCTGGGGTTCAACCCACCTTAGTGTAGAGACTTCTGCCTAGCTTGGCTCATCCTCGAATAAAAGTGTAACAGATGTCTTTAATGAGGAAATTAATTCTAAGTATCTGTTTCTGCCCAGCGTTATCCAGGGAGTCTAGCTAATGAGCACTGTAGATTTCTAAAATTAAGAGAGGTGAATGCCATATTAGATGTTTGTAATGCTTTCAGAATATTTCAGAAACGTATTGAAAGAGACAGCTTTTCCCTCTATTCCTCTATTTCCTGTATTTTCCATTTTTATTTCTAGTAGCGACTGTGTAGTAGCTACCAGCAAAACAGGCGAAACAAAATTAAGACAAAAGTGTGTGTATATATATATATAAAAGCTGTGTGTGTTAGGAGGTTCAGATACCTGCCTGGATCCCAAGATTTTTAGATTAAAAGTAAGTGAGGATTCCAGTAAGGCCATTTCAGGAGCTGAATTTCAGGGTACAATGAGTACAGCAGTTAAACAACCTAGAGAAATCCTACCATAAGCCATAGATTTTCGAATCTATATAAAGTTACTCTTTACCCCTGAAGCTTCTCCCCTTGTAGCACTCTATCTAGAAGTATTTCAGCGATCCATGGAAAAATTGCTCCTGAAATACACAAACATAAGTTTCCTCTGATAAGAATAGTTATTATCCAACTTCAGTGCTATCTGATGGAAAGTGGTTTTGTTTACGACTGCAGTCTCTGAGCCAGCATGGTTATTTGTTCTTTTCTTATTTCACTCAATATCTTTAGATTTTAGAGAATTAATTCAATTCAATTCAAAAAAAAACACAAAAAAAATGAAAAAAGAAAAAGAAAAAGATTGTAACATTTAAACCAGGATATATGTGTTTACAGGTTTGCAGTTTTGGCTTTATTTATGTTCAGGTCCTTATTGGCACGATTATTCATCTTTGGAAGATACGGTTAGCTTGTTTTTATTTATTTATTTATGTATGTATTTTCCCAAGCCAGGTAGCTTATATTTCCCACCAGCACTCCCGTCATTAAAAGTCCAGTGCCAAGTACATCTATAAGATGTGGTTTTTCCTCACATGGAGTTTGTCCTGATGCCTCTATCCTTTGCTAACAGGAGGTGGTTTAGGAACAGGGGGCCAGCGTATTGTGCTGGTGCATTTCCATGTTGCTTGTCCAAAACAAAAGCCAAATGCAGCCCTCAGGACAGCTGTGCCATACCTTTCCCAGGCGATCTGCTGTCAGAGCAGAGTTCGAAAGGAGAGCATCAGGAGTCAGTTCTTTGCACTATCAGAGATGCTTGGAGAAGTGAGAGGAGAGGCTCTGATTTTCTGTCTGGCCTGCGATCCATGCAAGTAAATGCAGAACTACATCACACTGCATTGTAGCCTTGTTTTCCTGTTGCTCTCTTTTATTTTTATTACTGCTTTCTTCTCCTTTTTTTTTTTTTTTTTTTTTTTTTTTTCAGAGCAGCCTGTCTTAATTACAGTAGATCATCCAAAGTGCATTACCTAAAGATCAGGATTTTGAATTGATTTACAAAGCTGCTCTTTAACTTGACATTTTTATGTTTCACTGCTTATTTTTCTAATTACGGCTGAAAGGAAATCTGAGATAAGTATCATGTAATGTGGGAGCCAAAACCCCAAGGACAATTGGTTTGATGTTATATTCTCTGCTTGAATTAAGCGATCAGCTTTTTTTGCTCTAATTAATTAGAGTTTTTTGTAGTCAGTGAGGTATGAAAGCAGTTCCTTTCTGCAGCAGCCTGCCAACCTGTGTTGTGCTGAACACAGTCATGTAGATACCAAATTAGATAACCACTAACTCTCCAAGAATTTTGAAGTCATGCATCTGAAGCTCCTGGTATACCTTGCAGGGAGATTGGCTTTTATAATTAAGAGTCAGCTGCACGTCAAGAGAGAGACTTCGTTATGGTGACAAGGGCACATGTCCATGTTGGGCAGTCCCGGCCCCGCAGGCTCACTGTACTGATGTTCCTTTTGATGCTGGCCAGCGGACCAAGGCTGCCCTCACTTGAGACTTCTCCTCTGCGGAGGGCTAGCTGGGAAAACTCCAGGGAAGCAGCTGTGGAGACACGGGCTTGCCTTTAGGTTGCTTTTTCCCTAATGTGTTGGTGGAGCAGTAGTCCAGCTGGGAGTGCTTGGCTCAGGGCAGTACGTGCTGCAGGAATCCCCTGCAGGGAGAACTCGCTGCCCAGAAGAGACCTTCCCACTCCTGCAGTGAGTCTGTAAAAGTGGTTTTGTAGGGTGAAAGCCATCGCTATGTGGAGAGTGCCCTGGCCCTTGGGGCTGGGGTGTACATGTCCCAGCTGCCTGAACTTGGCCATGGGGTGGAACGATCCAACTTAGAGTACTTAAGTACATTGGCTTTTTTCCCCAGAATGTGACCACATACTGAGTTTATTTGCTTGGTTTCCTTCCCTTTTTAACTGCATGTGAGTAGTTGTTTGAACCAATTTGCCTCTTCTCTTTTCCCCAGTTCTTCCTCTCCATTTCTAACTGGGACTTAATGTGAGACCAGTGATGGCTGAGGGTGTAAATGATGCTTGTTTTTTCCATATAATATTAATGAACAAATGTATTTCCTTGAGCATTGTATACTCCCTTCTGTCCTTTAATGATGCCTGTGATGCTAGGGCACTCGCTAGGCTGCATGCACCACCTGTGTCACTGCTGCTGGTCACCATTCTCAATTTTGTCGTAAGCCAAGAAGCCTCAAGGCTTTTTTGATAAGTGTCATACTAAAATGTGTCATTTCCACAGCCCGCAAGCTCAAGAAGCTGGGTAACCTGAAGACACCAGATGATGCCGAGGCAGCCAGTTCCTCCAGCCCCACAGAGGAGCAGGCTCCCAAGATGGTGATGACGCACATTGATGGGTTTGAGTGCCAGCCCATCTTCCTCAACGTCCTGGAAGCCATCGAGCCAGCTGTGGTGTGTGCTGGCCATGACAACAGCCAGCCTGACTCCTTCTCCAACCTGCTGACCAGCCTGAACGAGCTGGGGGAGAGGCAGCTGGTCTACGTTGTAAAGTGGGCAAAGGCCTTGCCAGGTGAGGATGAAAATGAACAAACCCCAGTCCTGTCCTGTCACGTTCCCCAAAGCCCCCCCATTTGCATTCCCTGAAGGCGGGTTTCAAAGCAGGTGGTCTGCAGCCTGCATCTCACAATCACAAAATTTCCCGGGGGAGCACTTCCACGAGGTGTCTGTCTGTAACTTCTCTGTAAATCAGATTGAAACAACACGAGGTCTGTCTCCTTTTGGGGGCTGGTTTCTTCCCACTGTGTGTGAGGGATCCTGGTAGAAATTCAAGGTTTTTTTTCTTTCCGTTCTCCTGCAGTGGTTTTGTTCCTCTTCCAGAGCTGTTACGGCCAAGCCTGGAGAACGCTTCTCTAAACAAGAGATTAGCACTGTCCCGTAGCTTCCATGAGCTAGAGGAAAGCGTACCTTCTCCAGGTGATCCAGAAGCACGCTGCTTCATGAAGTGGCAGTGGAATTGGGGAAACTGCTGAAAGTAGCTGAGGGTCAGGTCTGAGTTCCTGCAGAGCTTGGTCTCAGTATGCAGGCAGCTCAGCAGAAGTTTACATTTAACTGGGTATCTCCTCTGAGGAAACTGTCTGGTTCCTCTTGGGACCCTGGAGGTCAGGACCTCACTTGGGCACCTGTGGAGACCGTAGGGGAATCTAGGATCAGGTTTATTCCAAAAGAAAGCTCCCATTTTAGAGCTCCTGTTATAAACTGGTCTTACCAGCCCAACCAATCTGTTTTAAGACGTGGAAACCCAAAGGGAATCTCCCTTTGTTTGAGAAGCCTTTAGCACAATTCTCAGTCTTCTGAGAGCAAAGCCAACACGAGTAAGGCAATAAAATACAAGAGCTCTCAACATGGATCAGCCATCCTTCACATGCTGGTGGGTTTCCAGCCCATCTCTTGCTTCCTGGGCAACATTTTTGGCCTTTAATTCTGGTTATTTCGGTGCAGGTGTAGCCACAGCCTGGGGTACCATTTTTGTCCTCACAGTCTCACTAGACTGACTTATTCCTCTGGAAACCACGCTTGCCTTTCCAAGGTCTCTTGCCTCTGGAACACAGCAACCCGACATGTTTTCTAGAGGCTCATCTTCCCTCCACACCGAGAGCTCTGTACTGAGACAGGATCACCTGCCGTGTCCTCTGAGAACAGCCCCGCTTCCTTTATTCTGATGTTCCTCACCAGAATCGGGGTCTTCAGCACAGGCGGCTCCCAGCTCGCCAGCCTGTCCTCCCAAGACCTCTTGGTAGGCGTCAGTGACTCAAAGACCTCTGAATTTTGTGGAAGGAAAGAAAAAGGCTACAGAGGGCCCCAGCAGCTGCCTGCAGCCACACAAACTGCCCGGCTGAATCACCTGGGAAAGTTCACTCATCTCATGTGAGTGCTCACCTGCTCTCTGGGAAGCCAAAGGGTGGCCACAGCCGCCTCCGTGGGCACCAGCATTGCTTATGGAGCCCGGGCTTCCTTGGCTGGTCTGTCAGAGCTCGAAATGGGAGTGCTGTGGTTTGGGTTGCTCTCTTGTCCACCGCACCCCCCAGCTGTGTCTGCCATCCATAAAAGCTGTTGACAAGTGTGAAGAGATGCCTCCTGCGTGCCAGCGTGGATGGAGCCTGCAGAGCTTGCTGCTGATGGGAACACGGCGTCACCATCAGCTGCGCTGTGCCCGGAGCAAGAGGCAACGCTGGTTTGTTTTCCCCAGCTTTCTCCCTGTAGTTGTGTGACATATGCCAACATGGAGTTTAACAGTAACAACGACGAATTTACCACTTAGTCATTCTCTTGATATTTTCAAGGGAAGGAGTAAACAACTGCAGCATTGTTGCTGTTCTGTGCTTCGGGCTGTGGTTACGCAGCCCCTTTGCTCAAGCCATGACCCAGCTGTTGCTGCGGCGAGGTTGCACACCCGCTGCTGGTGGCTGCACACCCGCTGCTGGTGGCTGCACACCCGCTGCTGGTGGCTGCACACCCGCTGCTGGCAGCGCTGCCTTCTGCCACGTGCTGCTGCTCAGGGCAGCCCCGATGCCTGTCAGACCTGCAGTGTCCTGCTGGATAGCCACGGGCAGTTTGCTGGCTGGAATCGCTTGAAGTTACGCTTTGACTAACAGTGCAGAAGTGTTTCCAGCTCTTGGGGCTGCCGGTCGGCGAGGCAGCTGGACGCAGGGCAGATGGAGGGGACAGCGATGTGCTGGAAACAATGCAGGGGGAGAAGTAATGGAAACAGAGCCCAGGCAATTTAAAACAGCGGGGTGTTGCTGTGTTTACCAAAACAAAAAGATGTGCACTTGGCCTGCTGGGAGGCCAGAGGCTTCTAATGAGTGCTGTTGGAGGAGAGGTGCCACGGGTGGCCGCAGAGCTTTCTGGAGCCGCTCTGCCCAGTGCGGCTGGTGCCGCAGGAGCAGAGCCCGAGGCCGAGGGCAGCTCCTCCCCGCAGGCAGCCCTGGTGCCCCATGGGCACTCCTGGCTCTGCCTCTGTGCCTGTGGGCAGCCCTGGGCACACGGCATCTGCCCACCAGAGCCCCCAAACGCAGCCCAGCTGGCACCAGCGTGGCCCTAACTAAGCCTGAGCAGCTCTGCTTGGCAGGTGAGGGACTTCTCCCTGTAAAGGTGCAGAGATTTTGCTTTACAGTGACTGCTGCTGATGGGAGGAATGAGAATTTGCACCAGTTAGCAGAGGCAGCGTCAGCCTGATACTGCAGTCAACAGATTGATCCTGGCTAATAGATGTGTATTAACCTTGCATCTTCATTGAACCTCACCTGTGTACCGAGGGTGATTAATATGCGGCAAGGCATTGCTGCACTTACTTCACAAAGTTTTAATAATTTCCTTGAGTGTCAGCGACAAGACTGCATTGAGCAGGAACATTTCTGAATCATGCTTGCAATGTCAGTAGCCGTATCAGCCTCTGCCTAGTGGAGAAAATTTAATGCATGGCCCTTTGGACGCAATGTAATTGAATGTCTGCAGCAGAACAAGGTAGACTCAGACTGTGCTTTCCCTGGAAAGGAAAGATTAAATGACCATAGCTTGCCAAGAAAGCTACTGAAATACAGAATTCAAAAGTCTGATTAAATTCGTAAAATCTGTATTTTCTCTTATTTTCTCTTTTCCCTATATATATAAAAATTAAGTCAAGATGTTATGGTTAATTTAGGTCAGCACTCAAACACATTAGTTTAAAAATCTTTTCAGCTGTTAGAAAATGAAAAATTTTCAGTTCATTCCTGAAGCTGCTAGGAAATCAGTCTATAAAAAATAATTGGTCTGCAAGTGTATGGGGAATGTCTGCTTCACAGCAGACCAGCAAAAGGGCAAGCTGCTGCTCTCTGCAAATGAGACAGATGAATGCACTTCATGTCTCTAGCACCTCGATGCACATGTTATCAGGTGAAATATGCCACCTGACAGGCGGTATCATTGTAGATACTCCTGTTTATTGCATCTTTTACAAATTTCTGAGTAATTGCTGTTTAAGTTAGGGCTTTTTGGGTATTCCAGGCCCATTGCTTGCTTGCCTTTCTGTTTCAGATCTCCTGCCTTATGTTACATGTAACTCACCCTGTAATTATAAAGATGCAATTAATTGTGTCTTCTTCCATTCTCTGGACAATAAAATTTCCAGGATAATAAATAAGTATTCATTTTTATTGAAATGTTACTTTATGGTAACATATGAGGTGTTCAGCTGCTTATCTCTTAGTGAGATATTATTATGACACAGCACTATATCAACAGAGAAGATAAAGACTTTATTTCCAAACTTTGCTGCTTTAAGATTGTTCACAAGAAAAAGGTTACGCTTTCATCTCACTCAAGACATCAGTAAATTTAATTTTTTTTTTGCTATGATTGCTCTCCACAGAAGTTACCATCAGTCAGGTGTCCTTTACTATGGCAGTACTGGAAACTTAGCCATATATTATGGCAGTAGATTTGTATTTATTTTCTTTTGCAGTGATTTTGACCACACGTCACCTAAGACGCCTGAAAGCAGTAGGCTTCCAAGAGGTGATAGGTATCTGGCTTCTGAAAACAAGTTTTATTTCAAGGTGTTCTAGACTGGAAACTGAAAGTGGTGATTCCTTTTAGAAAAGTCTACTGCGCTGCTTGTACAAGCTGTTTTCTTGTACACGTGGAAGCAAATTCTAAGTCCTATAACAACAAAACTGTTGTGTTCAAATACCTTTCTTTAGACACCGATAGAGTTTGTGCAAATATTTTTTTTAGTGAACATTATAATTACAAGGTAGTGAATAAGTGCACCAAAATCCTTCTCATCGCAAAAGGAGTAGATGCAACAAATACTTTCAACAAATATGTTGAGAAGCCAGTACTCAATGTTTAGAAGAAACCCAAGCTGAGTCTATAAATAAGAACTGAAACCTGCAGAGCCTTTTTTGATCATTGGTTTGCACCTGTACTGTACAACTTGCTAAATGCACGCCGAGCTTACAACATCGCGCGTGGGTTAAGCTGAGTGACGAGTTCTGCCATGGATATTGGTGTTGCAACTGCTTCGTCCTGCTGATGCTGCACCCAGCAGAAGTGGGGGTCCCGTGGGCTCAGGCCCCTGAAGCATCACAGAGCCCGGCTCCTGCGAACACAAGTCCCTGGTGATGGCCGTGGGCTGCCCTGCTCTCAGCGGATGGCTCCTGGAGCAGGGGGCTCGGGAAGGTTCGGCACGCAGCAGCCCCCTTCTTGTGGGAAACGTGTTGCCATGGTCTTGTCTGTTCAAAAGGACCAAGAGCATGAGCTGCCCATCACAGCAAGCCCGCATTGGCCGGAGGAGCTCAGCATCTGCTCCTCATGTTCGCCACACTGCATCGGAAACACCTGCCAGCAAAGCTCCTTCCTTTGTCTATTAATTCCTCTGAGAGACGAGATGCTTTTCCTTCAAAGAGCAAGTTAAGAAGGGAGAAAAAAAAGTACTGATTTTGGAAGAAGCTGAGTGCAGAGCAGACCAATGAGATGTTTACTCTCATCACCGGAGTGACAGTGCAGGAGTGTTCCCTGCACCATCACTCGTCTTACTCACCGCAGAGTTACAGCCCTGGGGACCAGCAGGATGGCTCCTTTCCAAGTAACTCAAGTTTTCCAGTCTTCTCAGAAAGTCTAGGCAGGAAAAAATATCAGAAGCAAGTATGGAGTAGGGGAAAACAGTTGTTTTCTTACATTTAGTAGGCAGTGAATTCATCTCTGAACAGATTTACTAGATAAGTAAGAAGTTGTTTTGTTATTTTTGGTTGTTAGGTTGTTGTTTGTTTTTAATGGCATGCAGTGCCGTAAGTAAAAATGAAATTCCAACCAGGACATGTCCTAGAGATGACCATGACTAATTCTGCAAAGTCTTTGAGTTGTCCATGTGCCTCATCTGTGCTTGTGTTCTGCAAACAGGCTCCGCTCTGGCTGCCTGTAAGCTGTCATTGTCGGCAGGCAGCGACGAGCCCTCAGAATGGAAATCACCTGCTCAGGGTCCGTAGGACACTCCTTGCCCACTCGCTGGTAGCTTTTCGTGGTGACATGGAAGCTGAAGGGAAAATGTACAAACCTAAGTGATTTCTGTCAGCAATGAAAGACGACTTGTGCTCATTTGCAGTTGACAGCTTCCCAAGCAAGAGACAGATGCTTGCCTCAGTGGATTGTAATTATACACTGTGGGTTATAATTACACACTGACGGTGTTAGAATTGTTTTAATATTTGATTGGAATAACATGTGATTTTCTCAAAATGAGAAAATGTTGATTTCCTTGAGTGCCAGAATTTCACCCAAAGGATGTAATTGGTTAATGAAGGCTTGCTTCTGCCTCTGTGCCTGGAGACTTTGGTACGGTTGGCTGTATTGCTGTCTGGGGCTCCAGCTCGTGATCAGACGATCTATTTCAGGTAGCAGAACAAAGCAAATTGTCGCCGGATGTTTGTTTCATTTACTTTTGATGTTCTGTCTCACATGAAAATTGCAAATGGTTTGGAGCAGGAACTTTGGGATTTCCACTGTGGCTGCAGAGTGTGTGGCACAATGAGATGCCAGTTGGCTCTGATTTCTAATTAGCACCTAGAAATGAACATGATTGCAGCACTAAGCTGTTTCCGTTGGTAGGGGGACGTGCTTAGGGCTCTTATTTGAGCATAGGTTCTGTGGGACTTTAGGAAGCCACAATCCCACCCTCCTGTGTTGTTTTTGTCTAGCCTGTTGGAGAATGAGATTTGCTCATCTCACTGGGACTTACAAAGCCTTCAATTACAATTTCTGGAGTTCTTTGAGACTTCTGGGGAAAAGGTGTCATTTATTACAACTTGCTATGGGCTTCCTTTAAAATGCTTTACTGTTTGTGTCTTTAACGTGGTCTTTATCTCCTCCTTGTGTTTGGGGGATCCCCTTTCTCCCCTTTCAGGTGTAGTTTTGTGGTTTGGATGTTCCTGATTTCCCACCAGTGTCTGAGTGCCTCGATGCACCTCACTTGTATCACCCTGCTTCATTTGTGTGTCCTGGGACGAGCTGGGATCAGCCTGTGGACCACCGTGTCATTACAGGGTCGTTGCGGGAGAGTTGGAGTCTGCATGAAAACAGTCCTGGTAACTGCAGGAACACAATACTAATTTGTAACATCCCTCTGGCTTTTTTTTTTTTTTTTTAATAGGATTTCGTAATCTGCATGTGGATGACCAGATGTCAATAATCCAGTATTCTTGGATGGGTCTTATGGTTTTTGCTATGGGTTGGAGATCTTTCACTAATGTCAACTCCAGGATGCTTTATTTTGCTCCAGATTTGGTCTTCAATGAGTAAGTGCAAAATAACAACAGTCTAAAGTTCTGCTTTGTCTGAGTCAGACTAGGTGAGAAACGAGAACAAGGCAAGGAAGTTGCTTTACTATCTGCTTATGAAATGTACAGCTGAGTAATCAGGCTTTGAGAGCTGACCAAAAAAGCATAGGAGGGGCCTGCTTTTTTCCTGTAATTGCTCTGCAGTAATCTGCAGGAACAATGAGAGTTGCAGTCTCTCCTATTCCTGCTTCCCTTTCCCTCAAGTTTGCCCTCAGCTGGACTTCCACCAGGGCAGCCACAGGTGCTGGTACGGGGTGTGAAGAGCTGGGCCACACAGACCTGAGGGATTTGAGTTCCAGTTTTCAATTTGCTCGGTCAGCCAGAGAGAGCAGAAACAGAGAGAAATGTATACTGCGAGCTCCTGATGATTTCTCTCTGATGCACCATCAGCGTGGACTTGGGGAGGTTTTACTGGGACTAAGGCAGAGAAGCTTTAAAACAATAACTAAGCACAGCAGTAAGCAAAAGCACTCCTCCTCCCTGAGAGCTCAGGGCTTGGCTTCGTGTCCCTTTTGGATAGCCGAATATGGTGAATCGATGCAGTCATTCTTCAAGAAGGCAGAGGGTCAAATGAACCTTGCAAATCCAAGATAGTCATCCATCTCCAGGCACAGGAGGTCACACGGAGGTATTTTGAAAAACTTTCCTCTCCTGTGTTCAACATTCGTTCATTGCTGTCAACATTCCCCCTCTGCAGTGGGGATATTCCAGGCGAGGCTGGGTTTCTGGGCCAGGCAGAGCTTGTCAACACCCACACATCACACAAGCAGTTCTTTAGTCTTCCTGCCAATGCATTGTGCATCTTGTTGTGCCAGATACCGGATGCACAAATCCAGAATGTACAGCCAATGTGTCAGGATGCGGCACCTCTCTCAGGAGTTTGGCTGGCTTCAGATCACACCCCAGGAGTTTCTCTGTATGAAGGCTCTACTCTTCTTCAGTATTAGTAAGTACTCGCATCCGTCCTGCAGCAGATCACCAGCGGCTGTACGCAGCATTGCCCTGAAAGTGTCTGGTGTTTTTCCCTGTACATACGCGTGTACTCGTGCTCCCCAAGGGATGGCATTGGATCTTTCCTCGCGGCGTCAAGCTGTGCCAAGGCAGCGAGCTGCCAAGCATAAGGACGCCGTGCCCTAACCCGCTGCAGCCGGCCCATCCTGCCCCTGCACATTGCAGCATTGCTCCCGTGCAGCTCCTGCACGAGGTGGCTCCTCAGCCCATCTGCTGCCCCTCTGGGCACTGCTCAGCATTGGCTGCTGAGCAGGAAAATGGTGCTGCACCTCGGTCCTGTGCCTCCCTTCTGGCACAAGTGCTGAGCAAGGGTCCTTGGTTAGCAGCAGTCCCGTGGCTGATCAGAGGGAGGGCAGATCTTTCCATTAGGCCTGTGTTAACCATTTCTTCAGCTTTCAAGTTGCTTATCTTTCTCTCTGTGCTTTCTGGGCAACTCTTACTGTTTCCTCTCCTTGTTCCATCCAGTTCCAGTGGATGGCCTGAAAAACCAGAAGCTCTTTGATGAACTTCGAATGAATTACATTAAGGAACTTGACCGGATCATCGCTTGCAAGAGGAAGAACCCTACCTCCTGCTCTCGGCGATTTTACCAGCTCACCAAGGTCCTGGACTCCGTGCATCCTGTAAGAGACAACAGTGAGATGTCTGCCTGTACACAGTCCAAAGTTACTAGATTTATTTGGGACATAGGAATTTGGGATCATAGCAAAGAGGGAATCTTGCTGATGCAGGAACGTTGGGACATGGTGGTACAGCCCTCAGAGACATGAACACTGTGCTCGCGATGTCTTACCTGTAATTGTTTCTTTAGTTTCTTTTGTTGTCATTTTTGTTCTGCTCCTCTCCCTCAGTGTTTTCACACACAGCCCTGGCTGTGTCCAGGTGCTTCTGTTGTTAAAAAGGGGACAAGTGGGCAGGAGACAGTGCAGATTCTGCCCACTGTCATGTCCCTGGAGCTGCTGAACAGGAATTGAGAGCATCAGCATGTGGGACCCAGGCGGTGTTTCAGTGAAGAAAGAGAGGAGTGAAATAATCTATGCTAAGACAAGCTTACTTATTACAGGTGCACCTTGCAAGTTTTCAGACTAGAAGCAGATTAGGTGCACGTAGGTTGTCAAAGCACTTGTGATGTGGTTTGCTTTGCAACTGTTAACACTTTTGCAGGACAGTATTACAATATACTCCTAGAGTAGGTGACAGGAAAGAGGGCACCTAAGTGCTCAGGGAGTGAAAGGTGACAGTTAGCTGTGTCTGTCACTCCCTGCAATAGTCACCCTTGTGCATGGGTCCTTGACCTTTCTTTTTTTAGCAATGAAGAGCTCTTTGTAGACAATTATTTTCCAATGATAGTCTAGCAAAACAGTCCTAAATCACAGTGCCCCTCCATGAATCTACTCTACTTTCAGAGTTAATTATAATAAATCAAAAAATCACTATTTGTGACTGAGAACTTAGGTCCTCTGTCCTTGCCAGCCCTCTGCCCATGTAGTTAGATGTCTGATACTTGCTGCCTGGTAACTGCCAGCAGGGCAGTGACATCCAGAGAGCAAACCAGGTCCAGCCCAGGTATGTTGTGTCTGCTGCCGTGTGCTCAGCACCTTCCCAGAGAAATCACTGAACAGGGGCTTTTTGCTTAACAGATTTTATTTCTTTCCTAGATTGCCAAGGATCTGCATCAGTTTACATTTGACCTTTTAATTAAGGCACATATGGTGAGCGTGGACTACCCCGAAATGATGGCCGAGATCATCTCTGTGCAGGTTCCAAAGATCCTGTCTGGAAAAGTCAAACCTATCTACTTCCACGCGGAGTGATCTTCCAGCGGGGACCTCCCTCTTCTGCCACCCCCATTTCAGCCATCTCCTGCCTATTGTTTCTGCACTACTGTACTGCAGTGCCTTGGGGAATCCCCTCTAAAGACGGTGTGCTGAGAAGACAGACAGTAGCAACTATCTGCTGGGATTCCTTAATTTCTATTTTTCCTGTGGTACCTCTGAACTGAACTACCTGCCACGGCTTCTGCCTAGGTTTGGCTGGCTTGGTCTGCTGGGACACGTGGTGCGTGGCCTGGTGTCCCTGGCACGGTGTCTGCACTCTCTCCTTTGGCTTTTCCGCAGTGACTTCTAGTGGCCCATGGCCACGGGAGATTGGGAGAAATGCCACCAGTAGGTTGTTTTTGTTTCGTGTATTATTTTTTTTTTTTGTTGTGTTGTTTTTCTTTTTTTTCCCCCTGTAAAACAAAACAAAGTGAGAAGCAGGTCGAACCTATACGTTTGGGCACGGGATATTTTACTGGCCTCCCTTGGGACATTCTATTTGTGTTATGGTGCTGGGAAGCAGACGAGTTAAAGTGTTGCAGTAGAGAAATGGAGTTAGAGGAAAGAGATGAATTAGCAAATTGTTGAATTTACAGACCCTGCCTCAGAGTCGGAGGGTGCCCTGCCCTCACACCACTGCAGGGGCTGCTGGTGGCTACTGCTTTCCACCTGGGATATTTTTCCTGAGGCAAACTGGATGTCCGTGTGCCCGGTGGACCCCTGGGCGCTCAGCAGTCACGTTCGGGTCGCGGACAGCTGCTGCCCCGCAGGCACAGCCCTACCCCTCCTTCACAAGTGCCTGACGCCTCTCGGACCTCAGCCTCTGCCCTCCTGCCGCCGGGCACCGCCAGTCCCGCCTCTGCCCCGCACCAGCTCTGTTCACGCCGGGTGTCCGAGGCCCAAGTGTTTCAGCTACACTACTTATTTTCCATTTGTCCAGACTCTTCTTTCTGACGCCAGCAGACCCACGTCCCAGGAGGGGAGCAGCCAGGACTGTCTCTGCAGGATCTGTGGCCTGTAATTAATCCTATCCCGTGGGAGATGGTTGCGGCAACAGGCATGGTATTTCCATGGCGCTTCAGGGAAGCGTAAAGAAAATGCTTGAGACCTTCTCTCTTCTTAGAGGTGTGCGTGGCTCCTGCTGCTGTGGTAGCTGGCTGCAGGCACCTCCTGTGTGCACCGCCACGCCTCCGCGTCGTGCCTGGGCCGATGCAATGCGGGACGCAGCACGGCCTGTGCAGGTGGATAAACACACCCTAGAGAACCTGGGCATTCAGTGCAAAACCAGACAAATTCAAAGGTTAATAGGTCTGCAGTTGCCGATGGCTCCCAGTGGTCAGGAATATTTGAGGAAAGGAGGCTTGGTTTCTCAGACATAGATGTTGGCTTGACTCCATTTTATCCCTCACATTCGCAGGAAAGTGCAGGCCCACCAGCCCACATCCAGATTTGCATTTTTGGCAGGCTCCACTTCTCACAAAGCAGTCAAACCTTCCCTCCCCTTGGTGTTTTGGTTCTCCCCTTCCCCGTGCTGGCGAGCCCACCGAAGCCGTGCTGCCAGCCCTGGCCGGTGAATCGGGGCAGGCTCTGGCAGGGCTGGCTTGCACTGCCTGCAGGCTCCTCACACGGACACAGATCAGCAGCAAACGAGGCCTTTGCCTGTGGTTTTGCTGACAGGCAGCGATTTCACCTCTGGGAGACTTGGTGCCCCCGAGCAGTGTGCTGTTGTGGTCTCCCAGCACAAACATGCAGAAAGGGCATGTTAAGTTTGGGAGTTCGGAGAGGTGGGCCTCCTTACACATCACATTATTCCCCCTGCGCAATGCCAACGAGTCGTGTTTGTCAGACGTCTTTACAGAGAAGAGAGTTAGGTTTGGGACGGTTGATGCCATGTACATCTCCTGAGGCTGCCGTGCAGCAGCCAGTGCTAATTCTGCTCCTGGACCTTTCACGAGCTGAGCATAACCATCAGCTCTGCCGGCAAACGCCTTTGTGGTGCGTCTGGGTTCTCTGCAGACTCTCACTAAGAACAAGCCTTTAATTTTACTGATATTCCTCAGTCCTGCTATATGGGGTTTTCCTTAAGGGAAGGGGTGCGAAAACACAAAAATACTGAACGGAGGGTCTCTCTTTACAGTTATTTGTACTGAGATTTCCTCTCCTGGTATCTATGGCTCTGATCAAGCTGTTCCTCCTGAGAGCCCTTCTTGCAGGTGGCATCAGAAGCCACAGATGACTTTCCTGAGCATCAGCCAAGAGGCACAGATTCCCAATAGCTTCTTCTGTTTAGAGGGTTGTGGCTGCAAGCATCTTAAGTGTCGGTATGCTCTATTAATATTTGCAAATGAATCAATTAAAAGCCCTGCTGGTGTATTCCTCCATTCTTGAACATTTTCTGGCTATTAGCAGAGGAGTACAATGAGTAACTGGCTTGAAAATGCCCTGATCTCTGTCATCAACAGGAGGATGCTTATGGTCAGTTTAAATGGCTTCTCTGGAGAGCTTTCTACATTGCAGGAGCTCATGTCACTGAGGTTTTCAGTAGTTAATGAGTGTGAAGGTAGCCTGCTGGTTACTTTTCTGCTGGGAGACTGCAAAGAAATTGGCTATAATAGGAATTTGCATACACTGATTTCCTGGTGGACGCACAGTGTGAATGAAAAATGATCTAGAAGGAGGATACTGCCTGTGAATATCTGCCTGCCTCTGCCAGATGCCTGCAGCCTGTGCGTATGATGCCTCTCCAGCCAGGTGTGCTTTAAGAAGGAAGCATGTGCTCCCTTGCAGTCCCACCTGTCCGATGGTGGAGGTGGGCAGTTGGGTTGCCTTGTCCACAGACACCCCACAGCTCCTGTGCATTGGGCTGATGTTCTGTAGCTCTTTGATTTCAAAGTCAATTTCTGCAACTTTTTTTTTTGTTGTTTTTTTCCAAAAGTCAGCTTTTTATGATACTCTCGGAGGAATCACTGGAGGGTTTGGGAGCCAGGATCAGTAGCACCCAAGCGTGTATTTGCTGGGGGGAGGCTAACACTGTTTCTTTGTTTATTTCTATCAGCTGCTGCAGGAACTGGAAAAAAAAAGAGGCTTAAGAAACACCAAAGTCCAGATCCTGACATATATCTTTGTACTTTGTGTTTTCTTTTGTGTTTTCTTGTCTACTTTTGCTTTAATAAAGCGAAGAGAATCTCACCATCATCACAATCCTGTCACGGTGTCCCTGAGGTCCCCGGGCGCAGCCGGGGAGCAGACCCCCTCCAGGGCCCGCAGCCCCCATGGGGGCACAGCCCGCGTTGTCCCAGCACTCTGGGGGCTCTTGTGCTGGTGTAAGCTTGGTCGCTGCTCAGACCATCAGCTCCCCTCAAAGGCAGCAGGTGGGGGACAAGGAACATGCTGCTGTTGGCCTGGCAGGAGCATTATCGTATGGAAAGCTCAATGAGACAAGGGGTGCAAATGGAGCTGGGGTGGAGGGGCTGTGTGACATCTTACGGAGAGCTTGGCACCACCTTAACTTGCTCCCAGAGAAGCCAAGAGGAGCCCTCTGCTTGGCTTCAGAAAAAAGGAAGTTAAGCCAGAGCAACGAGCGTCCTGCACTGTGCACAAGCAGGTAAACACCAAGTGGATTGGCCCTGGGGAGGCAGGTGAGGGTGCTCATCACCTCTACCACGGTGTAATGGAGTCCCACGTCGTTGTGTGTGCAGAGCTAGCCAGCTCACTGCCACATCCCGCAGGGTGCCCGGGGGGGTGCCGGGGAGGCTGGGAAAAGCTGGGCTCCCTGCAGCCATCTAACCCAGGGCTCTCTGCAGCCCCCAGGTACGGGCAGCTGTCGCTCCAGGTACTGATCCCTCTGCCAAGATGTTTCAATAAAACAACAGAAGTTAAATGTATATATATATGTTTATATATATAGAGAGAGGCATGCCCCAATTTATATTGCTAAAAATATATATTTAATGTTCTTCTGTAAGAAGGTTTCTTTCCTGATTGCACACTGAGGGTAACTAAGTATTCGTCAGGAGGTGAGTCTGTGTGCCAGTACTAATGGGAGCTTTTGATTTCAGCTTTTTCTTTGGTTACGTACTGCCCAGTTGTCAAGGGTCTGTCCTTGCATGACGTGAAAGGAGCGTGCGCTGGCATGGTCTGGTGTCAGTGTCTGCATCTGCAGCTTTCCTTTAACTGCCTGGTTAGACAGGGGTAGTGTTTGCACTTGAGGGACAACAGAGCATCCTTTATTTCTGCCCTCTCCAACTGCACAAAGTGTCCTTGCACTTTAGGGCAGAATCCTGGAATTACAAAGTGGTAGCTGCTTCCTAACGGATGTTTCAGAGTAGATTTTTTAGAGGCACAGAAATACTTTATTGTACCACAAGGACCGGCAAATTTTCTCTCTGCACCTTCGTGTGCTGGTGCCTGCTGGCCAGCCGTGCAGGAGCTGGTGATGCAGGAGGCGCGGCGTGGCCACGGCCGGTGCCCCCGGCGAGTGCCCGGCACCAGGGGCAGCACAGCTGGGAGGCGGCCGCCAGCACCTCGGGCACGAGCTGGCCATCAAGCCATGGGTTTCCAGAAGAAAAGGCTCAGACTGCAACCTTCCCACACCTCTGTATTCTCGCTCACCGGGGCTGTAGTCACTGCTTTGAGGAAGCAAGGAGGGACTTTTGTTCATTCCCATTTAAAATGGCAGGGGAACCTGCCTTTGTGATTCAAAAAGCAAATATCTGCACCACACATAAAACCACAGCAAATTTATAATAAGCTGCTCTCTGTGCCAGGTATTTTGTGTTCTGTGGCAATTTAATGCTGTTTTTATTTGTTAACGTCTCTGTAATAAAAAGAGTTCTCTATATTGATATATTTTATTTTCTTTGTAATAAGCCAAAAAGCTCATTGCTGGTGCCTTTTTGCCTGGGGAGGACTCCCAACCCACAGCTATATTCATGAAAGTAACAAAGCATAATGTAATGTATTTGCAATTGCTTGTTTCACCATAGCTAAGTAAAGTCATGAAGCAAACACCACAGGATTACCAAAAGAAAAGGAACAAGCAGCCTACAGATTGGGCAGAATTTCAGGTACAATAACGCGGTTATTTCTCCAGCCTGTTTCCAAGCGAGTGATTCCAAGGTGAGGGCTGACCTTTTGGCTTCCCACACTCGGTATCGAAAAGCCTTTGCCCTGTCTCTGTGGGACCTTTTTGCTGCATTGTCAACCTTTGTCCTCTGCACGATTTGCAATTTCGTTGAAGCATACACACATCATTTTACGAGGGTTGCAACTTTACCGTGGTTGCAACATTGTTGTTCAAAAATGGCAGTATTTTGCCTAAATTAATAGCATCTGAGGCCAAATTCTGCTTCTAGAGAAAGACATCGGTTGGCTTGTTGCCACTGTTCCTTTTTTTGTTGTTGCTGTTCTTTATTGGAACTACGATCTGGCCTTAAATACACAGACCAAGGAAGATGGAGACCTGCCGTGTCACGGTGCCGTCGAGGCTGGAAGCAGGTGACAGCCCACTGCCGGGAGGCAGCTCGGAAATCAGAGCGCTGGCCCGACCGACATCCCTGCTTGTAACGAACCAAAAAGGGGAGCCCGGCCGGCACCCAGGATCAAGACAAAGCCAGTTATACTACACTAGGGGAAATCAGACTATTTAGTTTTTGACTATTAGTCCATGCTTGGGTCCCGTGCGAGCGCTCGGCCCGTGCTGTGCCATGGGGCAGACCTTCATGCTTGGTGTTTGGCTCTTTTGTAATCCTAAAATCTGTTGTTCTAAGTACAATAAAAAGCAGAATCTTGTTTGTTGGAAAACTGCTGTATGCGTGTATTTGGCTTTTATTTCAGTTATGTGCATGAAAAAAATGTTATTCAGTGTGACAAATAATAGATATTGAAGAAGCCAGGAATAATTGGGTCATTTTTAAATGGATGAGGCTGTATGTTGGGTTATTCGTAGGCTATTTTTCACAGTCGGATTTTCGCTATTAATTACATGTCTGAACTGTTAATTCATTTACCCATCTACTGACTAATTCTTTCATATATGCCTCTTTGGGTCTTTTAAAATTGGATATCATTTGATTAATGTGTTTCTTGAAGCAAGGAGCTAATAAAGGCCAGTGTCCTCCTCCTTTCGTTGTTGTTTTCGGTATCTTTATGAGCAATTGTAAATCCATTCTGCTGTAACTTCATTATAAAATTGACCTGTGCTCTCCAAGTAATAAAATAGACTGCTTATCAGCCCACTTTTTAATTCAAAGCACAGATGTGAGTATTGCACAAGGTCAAGATTTGTTCACTGTGAGACAAACTGAGGAGCTTAGAAAAAAAATAATACCTCATCAGTTCACAAATAGCTGGAAATGTCTAGTGTATAATTGCACAGCAGTGGTACATGTACCAATACCACACGAACTGAAAGCAAAATGTACTTACCATAGAAAAAACCTTGTCCATGTGCAGTAGTACCATGTGTGGTCATCTGCTGAGAATCCAGGCCTGTCCCTTTATCTGAGTCACAGCTGAAAATGACCCTGTTACTTTCCAAGTTCACCCTCAATTGACACTGAAAAAGCCAACACAGTTCTCAGGCTGTGTTGCCCTTGCAGATACCCGACAACGTCTTTGAGACCCAGTGTTCCCCACCAACACTTACGTGGCCACCAGCGTCCCCTGGGACATTCAGGAACCACGTGCGGTGGCTGACCCCGTCCTGCCCGTGCCGCACATCTCCTGGGCTCTGGCTCCTAATGGGCTCCAGCCTCCTGGGGCTGTCACAGCATTCATCTCCTAGGACAGTAGGGAATTACTCTGAGTGGCTGCAAAGGACTGGATCTTGTCAAAAGGGCAGATTTACGTTATCTGAACCAGTTCTGCTTGGTTTTGTTCCAGCCATTTCCACCGCACATTTATTTCCCTTGCACATCTGTCCGTCATGACTTCCATCATGACCTACAAATCACACCTGAATTGCTGTTGCCTCAAGGTAGTTCCTAACCCCGTGTGAGGAATGCAGTTTCCCTGGTGGCCGCAGAGCAGGAGAACCCTGCCTTGCTGGGACGTGTGCCTGGAGGAGTCCGGAGCGGAGCAGCCCGTGTCCTTTACTCTGGGGCACACAGAGACCCCCAGACACAGCGCTGTTACCAGGAGGAAGACGAAAGCAATTATGGTGTACAGGTCCAGAACGAGTTCAGCCAACGTCTTCCTTTTTATCTAATTACTCTTTGCCAAAAAGAAAGCAAGGCCAAGTTAGTGAATATGTTTGGCAAGGACAACTTCTGATTTTGATACTTGCAGAATTGGTGAGCCCTCTGCCCTGGCGCTGAATCCAGAGCGCAGGGGCTCCAAATAAAGCTGCTAGCCTCGTTTTTACTCTGTCCTTTGGACGTTCCCTGTGTTTGCCTGCAGACACACAGGCACATCCTAGCACGTGTGGGCTCGGCGGGCTGCGTGCCAGCAGGGCCCTGCTGCTGCGGGGTGGGTCGGGGCAGGAGGAGCCGAGGCAGGAACCAGGCTTGGCTGGAAACACCTCATGTCAGCCAGCCCTGAAGTGGCTCCATGCGTTAGAGCACTTTGCTTGCATTTGTATCAGAACAGGCAGTGGGGAATTTGTAAATCAGAAAAATTGTTCCATTTCATAACGTGATAATGACTTGCTTTAAACACTGACTTCTGCAGTGGTTCGCCTCCCCAGGGGCTGCGGAGCCCTGCGCACACAGACACAGCTGCATTGGCAATGATTTCCCTGTGTGCCTTCCAGCTCGATCCGGATTTTGGACTGCACTACCCCTCTTAAAGCTGCCTCGCAGCGCAGGGCCGGTCCTTTCAGCAGGCGTGGGTGCACCTCCGTTAGCAGCAGCGTCCACCTCCATGCCCGGAGCTCACCACGGTTACTGCTCCCAGCCGGAGACCAGCAGAAGGACCCCGTGCTACAAGTGCCCGCTGGCTGCTGAACCAGCCAACTGCAGACCACAGCCCCGGGACGGCCCAGAGACTGAGGCTGTTTGTACAAATGCTCATAGCAAAGGACTCCCAGCTGTGAAAGCTGAGTGGGGTCTTGTGCCCGGCACAGCAGGGGCTGGCCACAAGCTAGGTTATTGTAAGTGTTCTTTATCTGTGGCTAAGTTTCTCCACCTTTCATTAAGATTTCACATCTCCCTCCAGGCCAGACTAATTTTAAGTCCAGCCTTCACCTGGAGCCCAGGGAAGTGCTTCGTGCCCACTGTTCTCAGTGGCTGCCGACAGCATCTTGGTGCTCTGCCCTCCTCCAGCCCCTCGGGATGCCCAGGGCACAGAGGTGATGCCCCCGCAACACCCAGCCCCAGCCTTGCAGACGCACGGCCGAGGGCACCCGGGGTGGGTCCCACAGGAGAGCGGGGCTGCGGCAACGTGTGGCTGTGCCAAGTACTCGGCTGGTCTAGTTAAAGACTGGTTCCTTCTTTTTTAATATGTGCTTACATGCGAGCTTCCCACAGAAATCCTCCTTACGAGCAGGAAAGCAGCCCACAGGCTGTGGTGGGGTCAGGCTGACCGCGTGGTCCGGGCATGAGGAACACCACCAGCGCTGGGCTCCTCCTTACCCAAACCCGCTGGGTGGTGACGGCCCCTCGGGAAGGCTGCGGGGCCAAGGCACCAGCCCTGGGGACCAGCTCCCCCCGAGCCCCGTGGGTGGCAGCCTCTTCGGTGGGATGCCGGGGGGACAGAGGCCATGAAAAAACGTCTTGCACACATTTCTGAAAATATAAGGAAAATAAAGAGTGCCACAGCTTTTACCGCTTCAAAGCGTCTCCTGATTTTTCAGTCCAATCGCAGGATATTTTTTGGTGGACCTACTCTTGATTTATGTCAAGTTGCTGGTGGTTGCCAAGAAAACGTCTGTGTAGAAAGCTGCTCCTAAATCAAAGCATTCAGCTGGTTAATTGTGCAGCAAGTTTGGCCAGAGCCAGTTATGTGGCTCTAAGCTAAGACTCTGGTCTTGCAGGAAGCCGTGCGTGGGCGGGCTCCTGCGCCTGCATGGGTCTCTGCGCGGCGCATACATTTCAGTTGTCAGTGCTCCACTAAGTACATTTCAGTACATTTCAGTTCTAAATTTATCATGTAGATGTGTCTACTGAAGTGTGCCCTTAACCTCTCCAAATTCTTCCTCTGGGAAGTCCTAGCGGAGGCCCAGCCTCGGACTTGGAACCTTTGTCCTGTTACATGCTTTCTCCATATAAAAGCCTATGGGCTTCTACTTGATGCTGGAAAATATTTTTCTTGCTCAGATTAGGTCAAAACATTTTCCTTAAGGAAGCAAAACACTGCATCTGTGGGCTGGGACACCAAAACCGTTGTGATAGTGCCTCAGTGCTCAGCCTAACTTGTAATCATTTAATCCCAGAGCTAACACAAAAAGGCAACAGCTGCTCTCCCTGAAACAGCATGGCTTTGTGGCACCTGTCCCTGGAAAAATGACGGCCCCAGACGCTGATTTTTCAGACTGCAAAGAAAAGCAAGGTGCTAGGAAGGACAGCAACCCCCGAGCTGCCGCTGGCCCTTGTGCCCCCGGGTGCCGGGAGCCCTCATCCCCAGTGTGCCCGCCGGGTGCTGAGCGCTCCTAAATCTGGGTTTAAGCAGCGCCTTCCCAAAGGGCGGTGGCGCCCCGAGCCCCCCAGGCAGTGGCGCCGCACTAAGGTGCAGACGAGGCTGGGAGAGCTGAGGCATCGTTCTCTGCAGTGCTCCCAGCGCTGCGAGCTGTATTCATTTGGCCGGGACTGTGGGCTCCTGCCAGCTTATGTTCTTAGGATTAGTCTTCCCAGCCAAAGAGGAGGGGGAAAACTAAGAGGGAGCGAAGGAAGCACTTCATGCTGCATGCCATGAACCTCACGCACCAACTCGGGGAGGAAAACGTGTGCTGCAGGCAGAGCTCAGCCACCACCGGCACGCTGCGGTGCTCAGCAGCGAACAAATCAGCATGCACTCGGTGTTACCTGCTAGGGGAACGATTTTCTTCTTCGTTAATAGGAAAAAGGCTGACTGTCAAAACGCCCAGAGCTCTACTAAATCCTGCTGGGAGGAGGGTGTGCTGGGGCTGCCCTCCTGCGCCCCGCGCTCTGGGGACGGGGCAGGCAGGACCGGGCTCCCCAGAGCCGGAGCCCAGCCAGGTGTCACGGGGTGCAAACTGGGCGCTCGGTCTGGGGACAAGGGGTCTCTCGGAGTGACCTCCTGGCACACCGGGACACAAAGATGATGGGGGCAGAGGTGAGCTGTGAAGCTATGGGGCAGGGCTGCAGTCCAGCAGCCTCAGACGTGGACTGGAATGGCACAAAATAATTGCAGGAAAGATACCGGGAATAACAAAACAATTAGGAGCCTGAAAAAGTGTCCAGGGTTGTTGCTGGAGAAGCGTTGCTGTTGGTTTACGGCATTTAATTAGGGCCACAGGTTGAAATGCAGGTCAGCATGCTCGCTGCTATTCAGCTGAAGCCCATCACGGACACAAGAGCCGAACTTACTCATCCTACATGGCCAGAGCAGGAATCGCTGAGGAAAGCCAGAGGCAGGGCTTACAGGGGGGAAAGCCACCGGGGGTGCTGAGCCCAGGCAGGGCCTGGGGCTGAGGCAGAGCCCCCCGAGGCTCAGTGCCAGGGGCAGAGCACAGCAGGGGGTGGCACAGGGCAGGGGCGCACACCAGGCGCCCGCCGTGCCGCAGGGATTCTGCTGCCGAGCGGCTGAGCCCCTCGGCCACGAGCTTGCCCCCAGGGACCAACCCCTGCAGGTGAGGTGTGTGGAGGCCCCTCGGCTCCCCAACGCCTCTCTGGGCATCGCTGCCTCGATGCCTGGCAGTAAATGGCTGCTGAAGTAGGAAATCTCACGGCGAGGTTGCGGCTCTGCTCCGCGAGGGAAGCGCTCCCATCCCTCCCTGCATCCCCGCCGTGCCCTGCCCTGAGCTGCGACGCCTCTCATGGCAGAAAGTCCACGGTTTCAGGATACAGCCAGTTAGGGGAAATGGTCCAGTGAGCAACCTGGACTTGAAAGAGCTAAACGATTCAAAAATGCTTTTGGCATTTATTTGAAAACAAAACCAACAAAACACCAAAAAACCCCTGTGGGCTCAGCAGGAATTTTGTGGTTGAAGAAGGCCTGCCCTGCAGCAAGCTGCGGGGGGACCTGAGCCAGCTCCACTCGCTAATTGCCGTGCAGCAGCGCTGGCACAGGGGCTAAGGACAGGAGCAGGGGCTGAGGGGCCCGGGGGGGTCGTTGTGCCCAGCCCTGGAGCCTGTGGGCAGCCGTGGGACAAGCGACCACGCACCTGCACGGGGCGGCCGCTGGCACCCACAGCGCAGATGACGGAGACCCAGCAGGGGGCTGTGGCTGTCATTATTTTGGGGGTGCAGTTCAGCCCCCGGCACTCCCCCAGCCCCGTACAGGTGGTGGGGACGTGGCTCACGGTGAGGAGAGGAGCTTCCCATGGCGGGGTCTGCTCCCAAGCACCACCCGCAGAGCCCTGCGCTCGGGCAGCGCAGGCAGCGTGGATGAGCGAACTCCGTGGATAAAGGCAGGTGGTGCTACAGCAGGAGAAAACAAAAGGCAGCAGGAGCAGAGCCTGTGAAGCTCCTGAGGCACAGGGGTCGCAGTTCAGGTTCAGCCCAGAGCGTGCGTTCTCCTGCACGCAATTAGAAGCCTGAATCACTCGGAGAAGCTGACCCCAGAAAGCAAATCCCATCAATTAGCTGCAGGAAGAGGACTGCCAGGGACAGAACTTTCTTTTCCAAGCGCTGTACTGGAGACAGAACCCCTCCAGCAGCTGAGGCAAGCGAGCAGCCGTGCAGCGCCCACCCTGGGCTCATCTGCCCTGCCAGGGGCACGCTGCCCTGGGGACAAAGCCGCTCGTCCCCACGGGGACCTGCACGGAACCACAGGGCCAGGCAGGCACCAGAGGCTGGCATGAGGGAGCGGGGCTCCAGGCAGCGCTGGAGCAATGGGACAGGCAGTGCAGGACTCAGCTCAGCGGGAGTTTCTCCCATGAGAAGCAGCAGAAACCTGGCTCTGGGGACTCGGCGATGCCGGAGCAGGCAGGCAGGGAGCAGGACCTCCTCGCTCCCATGGAGGCACGGCTGAGCCCTCCTGCAGCCCCTGTGCGCAGGGACGGATCCTGCACCGCCACCGGGACGGGTGAGCCTGATCCGCACAGCAGCTGAGTGCTGGCAGCTTGTGCATCCTTTAGGCATTGTTTGAAGACGAAAAAAAGCACACTTGGACTTTTTTTTTATTTTAACTTCATGGAAACTTTATGAACACTAAGTAATCTATGCTTTTACATGACACAGTGGCTCTGAGGGCTGATGTCCCGGGGCTGCCGCTCCTCGCAGCGCACCCCCATGCTCCTGGCTGCCCCGGCGCCGTGCCCCTCGCCCACCCGGCGGCACAGCAGCGGCACAGCAGCGCGTCCCCAGTGCTCAGCTGTGCTAGCGGAGGAGAAAAAGGCCGGCACAGACACATGCGACAAACAAATTTAAAAGGACACCATGAAATAAGTTTTTAATAAGCTGCTTCCTTCCATTGTTTACAATGTCAGGCTTCAAAACCAGACCCTCTCCGGCTTTGTTTCTTCTGACTCAAACGTAAGCCCACAGGCATCTGCGCCAGGGAGCAAACACGAGGCTGGCTTTGTTCGGGAGCAGCAAGCAGCACCGCGGGGCAGGGGCGGGACGCTGAGCAGCCACCACTGCGAGCAGGACCAGCAGCTTGGAGCCGCTGAGCTTTAGGTGCCGTACGGAGGGTGCCATGCATCAGCCCTCCCTGCTCCTTTGGTGGAAGCCCCAGGGCCCGGCTCTCCTGAAAACATACCACTGTGAAGGGTCCTCGAGGTACCCCTCTCACGTCAGAAGGCGTTTTTGGAAACGGGGGCCTTCTCTGGAGAAGCCACCGGTGTGCCACGCTGGGTGAGGAGGTCCCGTTCCCAAAGAGCGCTCCTGCAGCAGGAGACTCGGGGCGGGCAGGTGGCTGGGTTCTGGTGGGAACGGCTCCACAGCTACTGCAGCAACCCTGGGCTCGGTCAGAGCACCCCCCATCACACCTTTAAACTCGCCGCTTTGCAGCTCCATCGCTGTTGTTACCTGACCACAACGCAACGTGCTCTGCTTCCATGCTGCCTGCAGCCCCGTCCGCTCACGAGAGGGTGCAGCAGAGAGGACCCGACTCACCTCGGCTTTGAGAAGCCCTGAGATGCTGGCGTACATCATGCAGCCTAGGTGGTGATAGTACATGTTTAAAAGCCACTGCTACATGCCACTGTTCAGAGCACGAGCACAGGAGCGAGCAGCTGGGGCACAGCCAAAGCACCATTGAGACGGGCCTGGAGTGTCCAGGGAGCGCCAGAATTACATTCGGGAGCAAAGCAGCTCGGTGCCAGTGCACACAGAGGCAAGCACCAGGACACAGCACAGGAAGGGCTGCAGCAGCACCCCCCGGCAAACCCGCACCGGGTTCAAGAGGTTGGAGCACCTGGCAAGCAGCTGGCGGGGAATGTTTGGCCACTGTTTTGGGAATGCTCCCAGCACCCACAAAAAAAAAACCACTGAAAACAAGGAAGCTGCCTTGGGGCTGCTCACAGAAAGCGGGGAAGCGCTCACAGCCCATCTACAGGTAAACACTACGGCGCAGGAACCGAGCCCTGCTGCTGACTGGAACCACACAGAAGCCTCTCCACAGGTACCAGGAGAGGCCTGGCCTGGAGAAACACGTCCCCTCCAGACCAAAGGGCATCGCCTACAATACTGCTGCTGAGGAAGAGAGAACGGAAATCTCTTGGGTTGGAAATTAACGTAACAAGCAAATAGGAAACTGGGTCCCTCTTAGGAAAATGCTGGGCTTTGAGCCACATTCCGTGAGTTTGGGTCCCTCACCACCTCCTGGCCCAGCAGGGTAAGCACGGGGCAGAGGCTCCTCGGGAAGCAGCTCTGGGGGGAGCTGGGACAGGAGGAGCAGGGCCGTGCGTCTCCTGCCGCCCCCGGCCACGCTGGTGGGAGGCTGCCCCCGAAAGGCCCAGGCTGGCTGCCCTGCCCTGCCCTGCCCTGCCAGCCACGGCACCAGGCTTCCCACAGAGCCGGGCACTACGGCCCCCGGTCCCCGTCCTGCCTGCCTTAGCACCAGCGGTGTTTCCAGTCATGCACACTGCCCTCCTACACACAGAGGAACACACTACAGCTTGCTGAGCGAGGAAATCGTAGCGTATGGGAAGGAGCTTCTCACGGCAAGGGGGCAACACAGCTTCCAGTCGTGCTTCCCGTGCGTCCAAGCACTGGGAATCAGCCCCTCGCGCTTCAACTGCGACATCTGTCCAAGTCTCCACCCTTGCCAAGTCACATTTCCCAAAAGCAGGCAGGGAAACACGGCTCCTGTCCTCCGCTGTCCCCTCCGCAGCCCGTCGGACGGCCCCTGCTCAGTGCTGCTCAGCCAGCACTGCAAACATGCCTGGTCCCCTGCAGAGGCCCCCCCAGGATCCTTCACAGCCTGTGCAGAGGGATGGCAGAAGGACTGGGAATGGTTCAAAACAAACGTCTAGGTGTGGTCTTCTCTCCATTTTTATCTCCCTCTCTTCTAATTTCTTGAGCCACTTCTGAGAGCGCGCTCTGAAATTATCGTCCGGTAAGATAGCTGCTCTCCAGGTCATCTGAACTGGAAAAGTCTGAGCTGTGCCGCGTCCATTTCACAATCACAGAAAGTCTTCTGGGTCTAGCTGGGCTGAGATGGTCACAAAGTCTGAAAGAAGAAAAGAAGCAGGGTAGCATGCAGCAGAGTCAGTTCGTCAGTGATGGCAAAACCACAGCCAGCACAAACCCAGACTCTGGCACCACCGCTGCCACAGTCCTCGCATTTACCCTGGCCCAGGAAGGGCAGGGGAAGGGCTGGTTTGCTCCCCCCTGCCAGAGCACCACCCTGAGTCAGCGTCCTCCCCTCCGCACGGCTCCCTCCAGCAGGGACGTTTCTCCTGGGCTCTTCTCCGATATCCCCACTGCCCCTGCTGCAATCCCAGCGCCCGCTCTGTCGAGCTGAGGCTCAGTGTGTGCTTTGTGTGACTGCTGTCAGGAACACCTACCTTTAGTCTCAGCTCTCATCACCTGGGATCCTGCCTTGTGGTGATGAAGAACTATGCAACAAAGTGGAAGAAAACAGAAAAAATAATGTAAAAAAGCAAGTCTAAGCTCAGATCTACAAAGCTAAACCGAGGGACGGGTAGCAGTCAGGTCAATGACATTGTTCAAGTGAAGAAATCACCACTGACACTAGGAGACAACTTCTAGAAGCTTCTCAAAGACTTACATGCACACCTACTGGCACTGTTGGCAGACGGTGATCTTTAAGAGCAGGAAACTGAAGATTATTTGTGCAGATATTTTCTAAATAAGATCTGCTGCCACAAACCATGGGGCTTGCAATTCAAACCCTGCCAGCCCAGCCCAGCCCAAAGGCCTTGGCGCCCGTGCTGCCCCTCCACCACCCCCAGCGGGCAGCGGCGGGGCTCTGCCCTGCACAGACACCACGTGCAGGTGCTGTGCCTGCCTCCCTGCCTCCCTCATCACCTGCTGCGAGCTCACAGCCCTCAGCCCCCCCACGAGCTGTCCTCTCTGCCCTTCACGCCGACCGACAAACCCATACAACACGTGCTGTGCGAGCTTAGATCCACGCACACTGACGTGTCCGCTACTTGCTCGGTGGATTTACGGTCAGTTTTGCACGAAGCCTGTACCTGGAGCGAGATGCAGCACTTACTTGCTCGTTCTTCGGGAAGCTGTCTCAAAGAATTTTGTCCTGGAGGCCACACTGCAAAGAGATCGAGAGGTCACTCCAGTTATCTGATAAGGCAATTTGCTAATTAGGTAGCAGGGAAAAGAGCAGCACCATTAGCAGACACTGAAGACAATCACTTCCTAGGATGTCTTTCTGTGCTCCTTTCGCCCCCGGCTCCACTTCGTGCTTCCTGCACACCACTCCGAGCGCTCAGCCCCCGACCACTGTTAGTCACCCTGCTACTCCCATGCTCTTGCTCAAAATCCCATGTGCTAGTATAAACCTGCACCCATCCCTTTTTATGGCCTCTCCTTCACTTTTATAAGCTTCATATTAAGCTTCCAACTGGCCTCATAAAAAGAGGAGTTATAACAAGTGATTCAGGAGAGCGGTGGCAAAGCCCATTCATGCCCTGCAGGTGTGGAGCTGAAGCTCACAGCACCCTTCCTGGGTTAAGCAGTGAAAACGCAGGATTGGAGTCAGCTACCTAACACAGTGCTGCAAGAATTTCAGCAGCCCAGCAGACTTGGGAACTGCCCTTTGTAATGACAAATGTTTTTGCCATCTTGTATCACTACAGGCTGATATAGGTGGCCACCCCAAATCTTAGAGCACAAGGCTGGTGGCAGAGCATGGGGTGAGGGATGTCGGTGCAAGGAGTTGGGTGGCAGCCCGAGAACCCGCAGGATGGCGTGGAAAGGAAAGCACAGCTTGGTGAACGCGCAGCAGCTGCGAGCTGCGAGCCCCAGGTTGGGGCTTCCATGCCATCCACGCCAAACCGGTCCTGGGACTTAATCACCTTCTTCTTTTCCTGTATTTTTTGTTTTGTTTTGTTTTTTCCTCCCACTGAAGCCAGCAGAGTTTCTGCCTCTTTAAAAACTGAAAGAAATCTAACGATGAAGCTGAACTGCATCCAATTTCCTTAGCAGAGGTCCAAGCTGGATCTCTCCTTTCCTGGGAAGCATCTCATTTGAGAGGCTTGTTCAGAGCCAGGCAGGGAGGGAGCTTCCAGTGGCACTGAGATGAGAAGTAACAGAGAAGGTGACAGAAAGGAAACTCAGCCCCAGAGCTATGCTGGACGAGGCTCAGAGCTTTGTTTTTCCCACAGTGTGTTTGCTTTTGCTATGGCCACGCTCCTCTGCAGTTGTGCCCTGTGGGCAGAGCCCGACCTGGCTCTCGCGCAGCTTTTCCAAAGCAACTCAAACCCAGGCCGGCCACGGTGTTGAAGACGATGTCCACGGGCCCCAGCCATCGCATGTCGAAATTGCTGGAGAGCAGCGTGGTGTTTCTCCTCTGCTCTCCCGAGGCCCCAGGCAGGTGACACCAGCTCCCGCTCCTGCTGCCAGGCGGCCCTGCTGTCCCCGCACGCCCCCCGAGTCCCCAGGGGCCGGCAGCAGCCTCGACTTACACGGAGGAAGGCATTTCCTCGGCTGTCCCTGCTATCAGGTCCGGCCTCTGCTCCAGCTTCTGAGGGACGGGAGTCCTGCACGGTGGGTCTGGGGGCCTCACCGGGGGGCGCATTATCACGGGCTTGTCGCTGTGGGACCGAGGCTTCGGGACACCCTCAAACTCGCCTGCAAGGTAGATGACAAATGTTGTGTGTGAAGCTTTGGCAGAGGGCCAGCTGTTTGTGCAGATACACTACAGCAGTCGGTGGGCTCGGGTCTGTCTGCCTGCCCTGTCCTCTCTGACAGCCGCCAGCAGCCAGAACCGGGGAACGGGACCCAGGACCACGCAGTTCCCCCTCTACCTCTCCCAGCACAGCCTTCCAACACGAGGAAGAGGGGCTGCAGAACCTCCTGACAACAAACCCGCCATCCCTACCACCTGCCAGGCTGGGAGCTGCCACTTTGCCTTAACCAAACCCGGGCAGCGCAGCGAGGAGCAGCCCCGAGGAGGCCGCCGCAGCCCCTGCACCCCACTTTCTGGGCGCTTGGCTCAGGCCGGGGGCCCTCCTCTCCTGCCCCCGGCTTTCTGCTCTGCTGACAGCAGCTCCTAGCCCGGCCCTTGCTGCTCACGTAGCCCCTGCAGCCCTCGGCCGCCCTCGCTGCCCCGCTCCTCAGCGCGCCTCCCCGGCTGCTTCTGCCGCCCCACGGCGCTGCGAGGGCCGGGTTCTGCCCTCCTGATCATTGCCACTGCTACAGACTCCAGCTTCTGAGCGGACACAAGCCCAAGATGTTCTTCTGTTTGGTGAGTTAATTAATTTGGTGTAACTACTTGACCGGGTCTTTGTCAAACCTTTAGCTACTGGACCTTGTTACGCTTTGGTGCGTTAGCTCAGACACGGGGCTCAGCCAAATAAATCTCTTCTATACTTGCCTTTGTAAATTCTGATCCTGGACTTTCTCCTTGGCAGAGCGGTCAACTGGAGTTTCTCAGGAAAAGGCCTATTTTCTAATCCTTCAGCTGACATATCCTCTTGGCTTCTCCAGTTTTTCAAAATTATCCTCACTAAAGCATGATACAGCGTTCTAGCGCTGATCTGAAAGTATCAATACAGATGTAATATAACTTTATTACTAATTCAGTGTTCTTCTATTTATATGTCCCAGGATCAACACAGCCGATTTTATTACACTGTGTCTCCAGAACATGCTGTCAGCATGCTATGGTTGATAATGCCAAAACATAAAACTTGTAAGCACTAAATGCAGCCGATGTATAAACCAATTTTAAAAGCTATCTTACTTTTCCAAAGGCAGATTTCCACCTCCCATTTATGCAACAAATTTAAATTAAGCCAGTAGTATTAGTCAGATGAATTTTATGTTTGTGCTACCCAGCCAGGCCTTTTATTCTTTCTCTTTATTGTATGTGGGAGTCATTTGTCAAGCATACAGCCCAGTTTTTATTTTCTAAACACAGGACCGTGAAGCTGTTAGAGGATGACAGCATCTAAAAAGCACTGGAAAGAGTGCAGGAAAAGCTGGCAAACTGCAGAAAGCAATACTTCTTTTTTATGACCATCGTCTTGAGTATCTTATAAAACTCAGCACCAAACACATGCTGTTACAGCAACGCGTCCCATCCAGCAAACGGCGTCCTGGCAGTGCAAGGGACAATTTCTATAAACACACG
This sequence comes from Anas platyrhynchos, assembly GCF_047663525.1. NCBI lineage: Eukaryota > Metazoa > Chordata > Aves > Anseriformes > Anatidae > Anas > Anas platyrhynchos. Next base: position 24,469,796 of record NC_092596.1, on the reverse strand, counting down.
GACACACAGCTACATGCCTTGCTCTGCTGAGATGGACATCAACAACTCAAATTTGGCCCCAAACTTATTTCTACATATTACGTGTTTCTGTATAAAGCTTATTAAAATACAAATAGGACCCAAATAAGACCAAGAGACAAAGTGCAGAAGCAGATGCTCCCAGGAAAGCCTCCACATGCCAGAAGCTGTCACAGCAGGCCTGGCACACACAGCAACCAGAAATTAAAATGTGAGAGTGACTCAAAGTCACTTTATTGAAAGTCATTAAAGTGACTTTCACTGCTTCCCCGGTTTCTGCGGAGGAGAGAGTCGAAAACCCAGGGTGCTCGTGGCTGGTCAGCCCGGGCACAGCGCGTGGGGGTGAGGGATGCGGAGGACGAGGGCTGGCACAGACCTGCCCTGGGAAAAGGGGCTCGCTCTGCCTTGCTTGGCCGGGATGCTCACCCTCTCTGCCGCAGACGCCCGGCCGGGGCGCGGGTCTCCTGGCGTGGAGCGTGGGGGTCCTCAGGGCAGGGCTGGCCACCACGCCGTTGGCAGCCTTGCCGGCCACCAGCTTGGCTCCTCCGTCCTGCAGCCTGGCCACCGGCTTCCCCAGGTCCACCTCGGCGGGGGGCCGCGCTGCCTTGTCCCCCCCGGGCCGGGGCGCGGGCAGGCGGCTGCGGAGCAGGGGCTTGGGGGTCTCGGAGCTGATGCTGCCGTTGGGGGTCTGGCCGTAGCGGTCTGCTGCAGAGCCAAGGGGACAGACAGCGGCTGGGTTAGGAACAAGCATGCGGCACTGAGGAATCACAGACCTGGAACAATGCTGAATACGACAGCATGTGTTTACGGGTTTCTTTTAAATTTGCAGTGCTCTTGATCCTAAGAAGCTTTGTGACATGCTCTAGTGTCCCCCCCCAAATCATTCATCTCACCCCTCTTGTTGTGCCACAGACCCACACGCAGGATGCCAAAGAACAGTGATGAAGCCGATTACACTCTGCAGACTCGGTGAGGGCACACATTTACACCTCTGCTCCCACTTTGGAAAAGCATTTAAATGCAAGGTGGGGAGCTGAATGCCCTAGCTACATGAGAAGTGTTGGGATTTTATAGAGCTATTTGAATCATCTCGCGCCAGTGCCAGAAGGTACACTTGCAGCATTAAACCTAAAACATCATCACAGCTCTGAAACCTGTAACAGATAAGAAGACCTGTATCCTCTTCTGGTGATAATGTGATCTAGGGCACAGCTTGCAACAACAATTACAGCAAACCAGGTGCAGAGAGAAACATGATTTTAAATCAATGTGCCCTTAAGTACGCTAATAATTGCCTCGCCATTTCCTTACAACCAAATTAACGTCACAGCAGAGTTGTACTTGGTCTAGCAAACACCCTCACTGGTCCTGAGCAAAGGGGCTTTGCTGTTCCTGTAAAACACAAAACCGTCGGCAGCGCTGCTGCCTCTGCAGCCTGCCGGGACTAACGCACTCTGCGGGACGTGGCTCCGACAGCACGCAGCCCCTGTGCGCGCCTGCCTCGTTCTGCACCTCCCTTCCTCGGCTGCATCTGTGCTGCTCTGCACTGGGACCTCCGAAGCCTCAAAACCCTTTCGCTGGCTTCTCACGTGTAAGAACAGAGAACGCTGCAAGGAATACAAACAGAAAAGAAATCCACACACAGTGTGAGGTGTGAGGTGAGCATCCTCCGGTGATTATGGTTTTTGTTTTCCTTTCTCACTGAACACCAGAGCTCGCTTTCTGCCATGCTCGTGCCCTTGTAAATGCAATTCTGCTGCTACTGTCACTGCTTATGGAAAGGTGTTCAAAGAATAGGGGTGAGAGAGAGCGAGGGTGCCAGTGGGAAGCTGAACTGACCTCCACTTTCTTCCACAGAAGCCCCAAAAAAGACAGGTCTTTCCCTCAGAGGACGCTTGGAAATGGTGATGGGCTTGTGCCTCCGGGCAGCCACCCTGGGGGGAGGCACTGGTGGGGCAGCGCTGTCTTCTGGGGGGCCCGAGTAGATCTGTAAGGGCAGACAGGTTTTCAGAGGATGCTCACCAGATCAGGCAAGTGTCCTGCCACGCGCCCACTTCGGCATCTGCAGCACTGAGCTGAGTAACGCAGAAAGATCACAAACACAGACAAAATGAGCAGAAGCAAATTAGATCAGATTAAGTCAGCTTTGAATCTGATATTTGCTGAGAAGCATCAGGTTTTCCACGCTAGTGAGGCAATGCAATCTACAGAAAGCACCCAAACAAGCCACCGCATTGTTTTCGATTTAACGCTGAAAACCACTTTGGGTCTTGGCTTACAATGAAGTACGTGGCACCCTAAAATTACCCCAGATGAAATACTGGCATAAAAACAATACTGGTTAGGAGTTGTATCTCCTTTTCTCACTGGTCATATGGCACCTATTTGGTTGGGGTTAATTCAGAGGTCCTTATTTATGTCAGCATTCTTTTTAATAGCTGCAAAAAGAATAAAGCCTTTGGGCAGCCTTTGGATGATATGAAACAACACAGGAAGGACCCACACCAACTGCTCTTGTACTTTTCCCATGGATATCAGCTGAATTCACAGCAGCCTCAAGGAGTGAATACTGTGCAGGGAGCGGCAGGGGCTCGGAGAGCTGATTCCTCTTGAAAGGAGGATGTTTTTTGAAACATCAGCCTCATCCCTACACACTGACAAGTGTCCAACGCTCTTTTTAAATAAAAAGAAGTGTTAAGTTCTCTGGATGCTTACAGGGGTACCATAGACCGCTGTTTTCATGAGTTGCTTTTTAACATTTGGAAACCGTGCTAAAACCCACAGCAAGCCACTCCTTTTAAGATGTGAGTGCAGCCTCTGCTTTGGTTCTGCTTTTCAAATAAAAATCCAAGTTAAACAACTTGAAGGTACAAAGATATTGACAGACCGTCACATTTAGAAGGTTTGTACAGCGAAGAAGGTGTTTCCAGAGGGATCAACTTATTTAATTTAATTGTGGCACTGATATATAAGCTGTGGGAGCAGTAATTATCCCCAAAGACTTCATGAATAGTTACTCTGTCCTTAGAGCCTTCATATTGCACCCTATAAATAATCTCTCTCTCTTCCTCCAGGCTCATTTAAAGTGTTTGGATATACGTGAGCTGAAGATACTTTCAGCTCTGACGATGAACTTACATGCTCAGTCTAATAAATGTTATTCACTTATCCTTATTGCTAAGAAATTAAAAGCAAGCAAAGATGTCTGGTTTAATTAAAGATTTAATTCCAGCTCTTGGAAGTGGCAGGGTGAATTGTCTGTTGACTCAGCCCAAACCATGGGCTGCATGAGAGGGGATGGCAGAGGCTCAGTTCTGGAGCAAGTTCTGTGAGGATCCCCATGCACAAACACTTTGCTGTTTTGCTGTGAGAAGTTACTCAAAAGCATTTCTTGTGACCTACCAAGACACCGGCATGTGACTTTCACGAGCTTCTTGTGCAGATGCTCCTACGTCTCTCTGGGCACTTTCATCCCGTTTCCCTGTTCTCCATCTACCACAACCGACTCACGCCACCCATCTGGTCTCCGTTTGGGAGCTCTGACTCCACATCCACTGTTACAAAACCCTGCTCTTCCAGCTCTGGCCTCCTCTTCCTTTCCCCAGAAGGGAGGTTCTGCCTCACGCGTGCTGCCCCGGCTGCTGGGAGCCGTCCCCATCCTCCCTCTTTAGCCGATGTCTTCACACTTCCCCCAGGACGTAGGAGATTCTCTGAACCCTCTCAGTGTGATGAAAAGCCGAAGGATCAAACTCACTCGTAAGAACCTGGTGCTCTTACCAAGAAAGCAATCTGGTCCCTGGTGTCCTGATCTGAATGCAAACATTGATCAAGTTTTTGCACATTATCACAAAGCTCTATCGCCCTCTGGTCACTCTGGAAAGCCTCAGCAGTTGTATCACAAGGAGGAAGCACTACCAAAGAGGACAGTGGAATATTCTGCCTTCCATCAGGGGGCAAAATCAGCAGGTCCCCTCCCCAGCCTTCCCTAGGTCATCCCCACACCTGCATCTGAACAGGGCATTGGCACAGCTGAATCATTTTCATCAACCCTTCGATATTTGTTTGCTTTGGTATTGTTCCTGTTCTAACAGTCAGACAGCGTCATGTCTTGGATCCTGCCTGCTGAAAACTGTTATGCTCTAGCTTGGCTCCTGGCTTCAGCAAAGGAAAGAAAAGTCCTCTAATCTCCAGATATCGAACAGTTGTTCTTTTTTTTTTTTTTCCCAATAAAGATTTATCTTATTTAAAAAGAAAACAAAAAAAAAACAAGACTCAGGGTTTCCTTTGGAATTAACTAACTACAACAACCACAACATATCTGTTACTCTTTTTGTTTGGTTCTGAAGCATCTCAGAGGAGTATATTTTGAAAGAAAAATCCCAACCCTTAAGGAGACCACAAAAAAAGGAGCCAGAGCTCCAAATCGTTGCCACAGCAACAACTGGCACGAACGCGACGGAGCAGCGAGGAGCTCCGTGGGGGCGCTCCCCGGGGCTGCCGCCTGTACCTTCCCGAAGTGCTCGATGAGGATCTCAACTACGATGTTCTGGAACTTGATGTTCATCATCGCTGCCACGGTGTCCTCCTGTGCTCGCATGAGGGTCGGTCCAAATATCACCCCCATGTTAGATGGTGACATCAGATTCTCCCGGCTGTGCTCACACACACTGTGGGCAGGAGGGAAAGAAGCAATCATTATTTTTTATCTTGTTTTTTTTAAAGCCAATCTTATTCTATGAAACGTAAAAGGCGCATCAAGAACCAGCCGCTGAATTTTCTTTGTTCTGTTTAAGCAGAGTTTGTTTCCCAACCCTACCAGACAGAAAACACGTCTCTGGGACATGCACCTTCTTTGGCTCAGGCAACCGTCTGCGAGAGCAACATGCTGACAGCATTTCTGTTTGATCTCTCTCAACTCTGCAAACAAAAGTCCTCTGTGCAGCACATACACAAGAGGAATCATTTAATTTGAAATACACTATTTATCTCAAACTGACTTCTGGCATTTTTTGTCTCTTTGAAGGAGAAGGACCGAATGCAGGGAGGAAACTGGGGAACATTTCTTCTCAGCAAGAGCAGTCAGGCATTGGGACGGGTTGTCCAGGGACGTGGTGGAGTCGCTGTCCCTGGGGGTGTTCAAGCAAAGGTTGGACGTGGTGCCTGGGGACGTGGTTTTGTGGGTGACATTGGCAGTAGGGTGACGGTTGGACCAAATATCTTGAAGGTCTTTTCCAACCTTAAAGATTCTGATATCTTTGGAGGATTGCAATAAATCTCCACAGCATCTTTTTCTGAGAGAATCATTTTCCAAAGAGCAGAACTCTCTCTGTTCAGCAGCTTTCAAGATTTGAAGCAACACACAAGCCTGTGGAGCAGCACAAATTATTGCCTGAACACTAACCACATAGGTGGACACTGCACATTCTCATCCTACACGTTTCACATCCTACGCATTCCACATCCTACTCTGAGGACCAAAGGAGAGAGAGACTTATGCTGAAATTTAATGAATTCTGCCTTTGCACTGTAGCTCTGCTGCCAGAGAGGTTTCTGACAGCATAAAGGGGGCAGGGAACATAACTTCAGTGTAAACACTTTAAGGAATAAACATAATGACCACAAAACCAGCATTAGCCTCATCAGCCCGTAAGCCAGACACTCTCAATTCTGCCACTCCAGCAGAGAGGTTTCTAAAAACCACATAGATGCGTGCATGGAAGGCTGGCAGCAGGTCCTAGCTGGATCGCACAGACTTCCTCACCCCAAAAGAGAGGGCACGGCACCGAGGGCCAAGCACTCAGCTTTGAGTGCAAGGGCTGGAAGTTCTTTGAGTTCAGGAGTGGAAGAGGTGCTGCCCAGCACCCCCAAGCATGCACTGCCTACACATCTGTACATTCACGGCTTCGTGCTGCCCTAAGGGCTCAGCCCACTGAGCTGGAGATAAAACCAAAGCGTGCTTCACATTCAGCCTGGGGGCACGGGTCTTACAGCTGTTCCTGAACCCCAGACCTAATGTTCTTGTTAATTGGACTGGGAGGCGACAAGTTTATGGCTCTGCTCTCTCAGACAGTATTTTCATTTTAGAATTATTCCCTGCTTCGTGCTTGTCAGAAGGAGGTGAGAGCGGCAAGTAGAAAGAGAAGCATCACTTGATGCAGCGGGCAGCACGGATAATCACACCATTTGTGCAGTCAGAATGTAAATTCCTAGGGGGGCAGTGGTGGATATGATTTTACAAACCTGCCACAAAAAAATGCCTGTTCTCTTGGTTCTGTCATTCCTTTTACTTTGGCTTTAGAGAAAAACATCTGCTTACTTGACTAGGTGTCGTATGAGGAGCTCCAACATCTCTCTGTTCTTGTCAGGTAGTTTATAGACCAGAGCGTGAATGGCTCCCAGCCTGTAGTCCAGGTTCTCAGATTCTGGGGAGAAGTAACACAAAGAAAAGTTTGTGCCTTTTAAAGTAAATAGATGAAAGAAAGGTAAAGCCAAACAAAATCTGTGGGAGCTGTTCCGTAGGCTGGCTGGCCAAACCCAATGATGGGAAGCAGAAGGAAAAGGAGATTACATAGCAACAGGGCAATCACTGTGGGAAACAAAGTGAAGTGGAAAGAGGAGGAAAGGAACTTGAAAGGGAGCTCGGGGCCAGACTCCCTCTCAGCACAGGGACACAGGCTGGGTACGGCCGGCTCCTGCCCCTCACCGGCCCCTCAGCGCAGCACACCTGGGAACCGCGCAGCCCGGCTGCTGCTCTTACCAGCCCGGAGAGCTGAAATGCCAAACGGCACAGCAAAATGCACCGCCGGAAAAAAATGGAGTCCCTGACCCAAGGAGGTCACTTAAAGAAGCATAAATAATCGAGAAACAATAAAATACTCAGTGTGAGAAGAATAGTGTGGGATTTTGGTGGCTGGGAAGCTTAATGGTGCAAGTTTCTGAAGGAGTGTAAGGAAAGGATTATGGTTTTGCAAATACCCAGCCATCATTGGTGTAATCAGTACTAAAACTAATAAATCTTGGGCTTGAGCACAACCAGTGGGTGGTGGAAAATTTTCTTTGCAAGAAAGAACAAGTGTTATTAATTCTCCTAGGGTCCAAAGCAAGGGGAGGCGGGGATCTTTCCTTGCCTCCTGTTGACTTCCAGGAGACATGGGGGTGCGAAGGATGCTTTCATCCAAAATGCTTCCACGTGTGCCACGAATCTCCAAATGCCAGCACTCTCATGCTGAGGCAGATGACTAACTCCCTGCAGCCCATGCTCTACACCTCAGCGTGCTGGCTCTCGGCAGCCTGAGGACGCAGCCAGTTCGGATCTATTATGGCTCATTTGAAATGGCCATTATGGCAGCACAGCTGCGGACTGGCTGCTTTAGCACAGGCTATGCCACGATGGTTTGCCCGTGTTACTTGGCTGATCTCTGTTAATATTGGCTGCGACTCAGCCCCAAGAGGTGCAGGAGAGAAATGCGTTCCATGTACCAGTAGATTCTTTGGACTCAGCATCCCGGGACAGATTTCATGACCCAAAGGGACCACCTAACTCAGCTTGGCAACAGCACATCACATTCCCTCACACGCTTTAAAATAAATACACCAATACTTTTGAGAAACAATTCTTCTGGGACACTTGGGATGATTTGTGTTCAGGTTAGCTGACAACCCCTGGCTCCCAGGCCCTCGGAAAGCATGCAGCCCTGCTACAGGGAAGCATGCTGCAATAGCAAAGAAAAGAAGGGCAGAAATACCTTCATCATCTTGCCTTAAAATTACACACCCAGAAGAGAGGGTCGCTCCTGTTTCTACATTAGCAAGTGGCCAGATAACCCTGGTACAGCCTAGCAAAGCTTTTTCAAGTGATTTTAACCTGCATTTGCTCTGAGTATGGCAAAACCAGGCAAGTACTCTTCCAGTCCTGTGGCTCGTGGTGTAACTGACTGTTACGGTGTGGTTTTGCCCCCCAGGTCCTCTGCCACCCCTTGTGCTGCTGCTCCTCCCGGGGGGCTCACACGGCTCCGCTGCCCCAGGGAGCACCACGAGCCCCGGGACCAGCTGGGACACAGGGCAGGCTGCGTGGCAGGGGAATGCAGCGGTGGGGCAAACCCCAAACAGGCTCCATGCCCAGCAGCGTGATCAGCACCAGGCGAAAGGAAGCTCCTTCCACCAGGTGAGGGCTTGGGGCCACCACCAAGGCAGCAGCAGGACTTACTGGCAGCCAGGACCAACTCTTTGTGGAGCTTGTACGTCATGACAGGTTCCGACAGGTTCCTGCAACAACCAGAGAGAAAACTGAGCTCTGCGAGGCCGCCGTGACCTGCTTACAACCGATCGCAAAGCAAAACGGTGGGCAAACCTGCTCGCCCCCAGCCCACCAGTTCCCCACAGCATCTCCCCCCAGATGGCATTGCAGGACGTGGCATTTCTACAACAGGCATACTTCTCATGAGAAGAAAAGGAAAAAGAGCTATTCCCCTTCCCAAAGCCTTCGCTGCTTCGTCTGCGGTTGCAGCAGGCAGATGTTCCCACCTGGCAGCGCTCCCCACTTCCCACCCGGCCAGCCCCAGGCTGCTCTGCCCGCCCCGTTACCTGAGATAAAACTTCAGCGAGCTGGTAATCGTCTTGATGTCCCAGTCGCTGCTTTGGAGATCTACATCCCCTGGACATTTTGGATCTGGAGGAACAAAACGGCTTTAAAATAAGACTCATTTTGAGGTTGTTAACAAAAGCAAGCCCTCAGGGAGGGTACCCACTTGAGAGAGACAAAGCTAGAGCAGCACGTGAAGAAAGCTGCTCATTCTCACAAGGGGGAAAAGCAGAACAGCAGTACTGGCACCAGTATTTCAGGAAGGCTGTTACTCAGGGTGAAGAGAGTGGTGCTAACCAGGGGCAAAGGCAGAAGCAAAGGCAGTATTTTAACAGTCAGCAAGGCGCATTCTCTAGTTTGTTTTTTCCTGGTGCAGTCAAAACTGGCAGAAACCATACATCCTAGCAGCTCCATGATAAGTCTTCTCATACCCAACATAATCCAACTTTCCAGCTCCATCCCCTCCCTCCCAGCAACACCCTTAAGGCTGCTCTGGAAGCAGCCCCTCTTGCTGCAGAGAGGAGGGACATGCAGAAAGAAGCAGAGCTGGGTGGAATCACGCTTTGCTCCTGCCTGCCCCTGACCAACCCATCGTCTCTGCAGAACGATGGAGTGAAGGACACGGGTGGAAGAGGGGGGTCAGCTGGACTGAGGAAACAAACTGCATACTGATTTTAAGAAAGAAAGAGGACTAGGGACAGAAAATCGACCTCCTTACTCAAGTTCAGGAAGAAATTGTTCTGCGGCAGTTTTTTCTGCTCAGTGCTGTTGGACTTTGCGTTGTGAGTTTGTACGCAGTGGGGTAGCAAGTGGTCAACCAGAGTGATGAATATTAAATAAAACGAAAAGCCACTCACAGCTGGGGTTCAGAAGGGAAAAACACAGAGCTGCTCGCAGGGAGGGTGAGAATCAAGAAGCAATAAAAACTTAGGCTAAGTAATTAGTCATCAGGCAAGCGTAACTGGATAACTGAAGTGGCTCCGTGGGAATCGGGTACAGCTCCATGTCAGCACAAACCAGCCCGTTTAATGAACAGCAACAATGGTAAGAGCAGGAACAGCCTCGGAGTACTACATTGACATCAGATGTCCGCACAGGGAGCTGAAGGAAGCTGGCGCATGCCCGAGGCATGCAGACACCAATGGAAATGTACTTTTTGCTCTAGCCCCCTCCAGCAGCCGGCCACAGGGGCTTGGCTGTGGGTGCTCGAGACCCTGGGGCCCGCAGGGCGGTGTGGCCACCTGCCCTCACCCTGCAGGGACAGGAGCGATGGCTTCGGCTGTGTCCCTGTCTGGGGGGGCACAGAAGGACGCTGCTGAGCCCTGTGCTGTTCCCACTTCTTGCATAAGGACTACCCAGTACCTAACGCGCTCGTATGAAGCGCAGGACTCAGTGCAGAAAGGCTTGCCCCAGCAGCACGTACACCGACCGGTCTGTGGGGAGAACCAGTCCCTCCCAGGTACGCTGGGCTCGGGCCGTGGCAGGCCCCGTGGGACACGCAGCTGGGGCTCTGCCCGATGGTGCCAGGCTCAGGCCGGCGTCGTGGATGCTGCGAGGAGATGGAAGCGCTGGGTCTGTCACACGTCTGCCACCTCCAGTCCTCAGAAAGCCTTCACAGCTGCCTGTCTGCTTAGGATGTTGCAAAAGCTCTCGCTGGCTCAATCTGACCTTTATGAAGAATGATTTCAGCCCTTCTGAGCAAAAACCCTAACCCAGGTGAATGGCCTCGCTGCTAAGGTACGATATGTGTCCCCACCACCGTGGGGTGAGGGAAAGGGACCCCAGGTCCCCCCTCCTGGGCTGCTGCAGGGCTGGCACCGCTGGCACCTCTGCAGACAAGCAGCTCCCGAGGCACGGCGCTGGCGGGGCACGTCCCCTGGCAGCAGTGCTGTCTGAACACCAAGATCCTTGGGACCATGCTGCTAATTAACGTGGGCTAACCTCCCACCCTGTTCTCATCCCCGCTGCCTAAATAAGGATTGGGGCATTGGCTTTCACAAAGGAAACGGAGCCGGGACGGCCAGGTGGGCCCCAAATTCTGCTGCCGCTGCTTGGCTGCGGGGTGATGCTGGCCAGCCTGCGCCACGTGGAGGCGTGGAGCAGCAGCGAGGGCTCATCCCTGCTGGCCCTCGTCCCGCTCCCGGGGCCGCAGCAGAGCACACCCCGGCACGTGATGCCAAAATGCCGGAGTATTTTTAGCACAGGGTGGGAGAAGGCTCGTCCCCACAGCTCCGGGGTCACCGCCTGCCTTCAGCTCCCCGCTGCTCCCACAGCCTGAAATACGAGTTGAGCCAGCAGCAAAGGCGGTGGGAAGGGAGAGAGGACAGGGTGGGAGGCAGAAAAAAGCTCAGAAAAGCAGGGAAGGGTGTGCCGCAGCCTCATCGCGTTGTGAAAGCCGATCCTCTTCACCCTTCTCAAACAATATAAAAATATAACAGCCTAACCGCACGGAATAATTCATTCTTACCAAAAAAGGCATTCAGCAACTTCTGCACCTGGATGTTGCTGCCAACCGTTCGGTAGACGCCCTCTGTGGAGATCCCTAAGCACAACAGAGCAGAGTTAGAGCCGTCCTGGCAGAGGGCTGTCCGAAAGCACCATCTGGCGGAGCGACAGCCTGCTGGGGAGCTGCACGGCCACCCCGTCCCGGCACCCCGCATTACCCAGCCCTGTGGGGTCAGTACCCCCCCTCTGCCCCTCTCCCAGCCCCTGGGACCCGGACAGGGCTGGCTGCATCCCCCAGGGGCTTGGACATGCCAGCACCACCACCTCTCCGTGCAGCCCAGAGACTCAGATGTTAGGGAGCAATTTGTCCTGCTCGGACAGGCTGCAGGTTTGGTGAGAGCCCATACGGGGAGGTGTAGTCCCCTGCCCCGCTTCCGTCCTGCCCTTCTGCCTAACGGGCCCGAGCAATTCTTTACTGCAGCTAAACCCTGCCTCTAACCCAGCACACAGAGCGCATCCACTGCTGCTTGCCTGCAGCCTGGTGGCCACCTTCCTCTGAGCCAGAGAAACTGGGGAATGAAAACACCACAAAGGCGAAAATTCAGTCCTACCTGGAACGTGGTATGACAATACTCCAAATAACGCCTTATTTCTGCTCTTTTGGCACATGTTCTCTAATCATTTAAACAGGACTGCCTGTCAGCTAGCAGCGCTATGCTGTGGATAACGGCACACGCTCCAGGGTGATGGGAACGGGGACATGCCAGGAGGGCTGCGGGCACCTCACCTTTCGTTTCTACCGCGTTGATGCACTTCCGCACAAACTTGAAGCCGACCTCGTTCAACTCCACTGTTTCAAAGAAGGGAAGCAGTGTTAGCTGCCGGGGCACCGGCACGCGGTTACTCGCGGAAAACTGCTGGGCAGGGGCCGGGCACAGCCACCACGCAGCGCTCCGGCCCCACGCGGGCATCGGGCTGCTGGCTCCAGCTGCACCGCGTACGTGCCTCTACGGACACACGGGCGGTCTTTACATCTCAGCGAGCAATTATTAGTTTCATATGCTCTCGAGTTTTTTTGGATTTATGTTGAGCTGCAGCGTCTCCCCCTGCCCCCTCTCTGTCTTTAATAAAAGAAGTGTGAATCAGAGCCCTGCCACATGTGAATGTGTGTCTGATAATGACTTGATTAATCATTTCCAGAGCACTGCAAAATCTGCAGTTAAATCTCTTCCACATCATAGGATCACGTAATTTCTACTTATCTACTTGATTAAATTAAACAAACAAACAAAAAATAAATAAAAACCGCACAGCTTTACCTGCTGCCTGAGTAAAGAAGAACACAGGTTTTTGTTCCAGCTGATTAATCACAGACATTGTTTATGCCTGTCTTACAGGCATTGTGAAGGAGGCAGAAAGTTACCACTTTTCATAGATGTATTTCAACTTTTCTACTTCTGGTAATTTTCCAGGACATCTGGAAGGATTGTCCAGGTTGTGCTGTGAAACACCTTTCTGCTCAGTGCCAACATTTATACCGAACCTCCCCTGAATGACTGTGCTAAATACAGACTTGTTGCAGACACCAAGCGGGAGAGAGCTCTCCATTTTCTTTAATTCACAGAGGAGACTGGGAGACAAACTTCCTTGAAAGACTTATTTGTGTAATCCAGCTGGCTGGGAAAAGCCTTCTAGAATTTGGAATTTTAGTTGAAAACTCCACATTCAAATTTTTATAGTCCAAAAATCCATACCACGTTAGCAGGGTTTCAAACTAAATTTTGGTTGAAAATATTGACTTTGAGTTAGCATCTGGAAGTGAATGTAAAACATGCCTTACATTTAGACTTAAATATAATATATTTTAATTATATATATATATGTATTTTTTCTGTTAATACACAGTGAGATTTATTTAAAATCTCCTGTAGAAAAGCCAATACTTGGTGCATGTTTGCTTGCATGCTTTAAAGAAAACAGCTTTTCCCTGGAAGAAGCAGACACATTTGTACCACATTTGCATCCAGCCACGCCGCCTGTGTGGTGGGGAGCACCAGGAACCAACCCCATGCTGCCTCTGATCGCCTGCTGGAACCTTTGTTATGTGAAACATCCTCAACTTCTCTCACAGACCTCCTCTATTACTCTGGGGTGGAGAGATGCAAATTGGACTCTACCTCTGGCTCTCGCCATACCAAATCTGCACATTGCAATCAGCAACTTTTATCAGTGGCAGCTCACTCTTATCTGGCCTTGGTATCAGGCACCCTGATGAAAGAAGTTACACTGCTGCCCTGCACGTTACACAGCCAGTCTGCAGAAACGCAAGATGAGTGTATCTGCAATGAAATGCTCTGCCCGGCCGCAGGCCAGCCGCACATCAGAGGAACAGAAACAGAAATGACTCACTTTCTTCCTGCTTCGTGATGGGACTGTGGTAGATCTGAAAAAAGGGGAGGGGGTGGAGGAAGAAACAAAAAAATAATGCAACGTGACTTGACACTTTTCAAAGGAAAATGCAGCACCCCATAATCATCCAAAGCCAATCACAAAGAGCAAGACAACATCCCAAATAAAGTACTTTTATAGTTATACAAGCTGACATTATCTATGCAATAGACAAGCTTGCGGACTTCCTAAATTTCACTGGAGCAACTGTTTCTAGGAAAGGGGTTACCCAAAAACTGAACAAGGACTTTCATTTGGCCTTTAGGTACCCTGCAAAAATGACAGCTGGACAGTCTGGCACACAGTTTTTTTCTTTTTTTCCTTTTTTTTCTTCTTTATAAAAAAATATACTTAAAATGTCAAAGACATTCCTTCTTCACCCCACACAAAACACTTTTTTTTTTTTTTTAATAAAGAATAAACAGTAGGTGCCATTCTTGATGGAAATCAAGGATCTTTTATAGGTAGTAACACATCATGGAAACTGAGCAAGTACCTGCCATAAGCAAATGGCTGTCTGCTGTGAGCACATCGACCCTCCCTATTATTCCAAACTGTTTTCTCTTTAGATCAGCAGGGAAAAAGGTGTTGTTGAAGGTGCCCATGTTCCATCTCTCTGCCCCCAGGTCTCGGCAGTACATCAGCAGTGTGAGCCCTGAGCTACTCCACCCAGCAGCAAGTCAGCGAGTGCAGCCAATGCTCTCACCAGGAGCACTTTGGGGAAGGCTGCTCTCAAAAGGCGAGGGGAAACCAGGAAATGTGTTTTCCCATACTGCCCATCACGCTGTCTGTTTACAGGAAATTCTGTAAAATGTAGGAATCTGTGCTTTGCTCACATTAAAGGAAGGAAATAACAACAGCCACAGGAGCACTGGCGAGCACTTGCGCAGGGTGGCTGCTCGCAGCAGACTTTACAAACACCGCTCAGAGCAGGTATAAACAAAAAAATGCTGCCATGCAGATCTAAGAGGGAGTTTTAACTGAAATATCAATTCTTTCAAACTCTGTAAGGCCATGGATTTTAGGAACTCTGGCAGTTACAGATAAGTAGAAAAATGTACCAAAGATTAAAGGGGGGAAAACCAGCATCCCCGCTGCAAGCTGTGGAGAACAGATAGCATGAAATCCAATTACAGACGTGTAGTAGCTGAACTGATGCCCTCAGTTACACAAAAGCAACAGCAGCCAAGCGATCCCTGTAGAAACGAGCTTTCCATAGGTTGCTTTATTGATCCTCCTCAAGACCCACCAGCAGAGGACACTGCCTGACTGCAAATCCACAGCTACGTACCGCTTCTGGACTACTTACTGGCTCTTTTCCGTCCATGGCTTCCATCCACAGCCTTCGATTAGCTTCCGAGAGCGCTTGCAGCGTGATGGTCCCTGACCTAGGCAGAGTTTGCCCGGGGGCAGACAGGAAAACGAAGCAAAAATTATTTTTTAATAAACAGCAGAGATCGATTTCATCCATTTTTGCAGGGCTTATCTTTCTGGAGGCCATTTTAACACTAAGCATCTCACCTCTCATTAGTTTCAATGTCGAAACAAAACCTTTTGTCTATGGAGTCCGTCTTTCTCCTTACACAGGACTTCAGTGTCAGATCTAAGGTGCTCTAGGAAAGAAAATTAAAACCAAGTTTAGAGGAAAGAAACGTGGGAGAAGATTTAAGGTTTCTCAGCCCCCTCAGCCTGCAGCCTAGCATGCTGCTTCCCATCGAGACACACGGCAGGGCTGCATCAGGCGGCTCCGGTGCCACGAGCACAGATGGCCCTTCCCACCACTCGACAAAGCTGCAGCTAAGACCACGATCACAGGCTCTGTAAACCAGGTTTCCCCTCTGCAGTAACAAAATGTTCTCGATTTCATGGGATTTTCCTACAGACGAGTGCTAAGTACCTCAGTAACAAGCACTGTGATTCCGCGGGGCATAAACCTTGCTTCAAACAAGCCTTATGAAGGACTCACTTGTCCTTTCAGAGCATGTCTGTTGTCTGACTGCGTTGGATCCTAGTTTTTATTGGGATTAAGGAGGGCTATCAATTATCCACAGCATTCACGGCCCAAACAGCTTTACACAAAACACCACATAAAAAAACCGCTCACTGACCAAGTCTAGCGTAGACGTGCTCAGATGAAAGGGCTGGGCCTTGGCCCTGTGCTTTAATCGCCCTCTTATTTACAGCAGGGGCAAGCAGGAGGCAGTTTATGGCACGTTCATGAGACCTCCAGGACCCTGCAGGAGCTCTGCAGGAACTCCTCGCCGCCGGAGCCCACGGGAGCTCTGGGCAAAGCGGATCCCACAGGCCCAGGGCACCCAGCAGCAGGGCATGGTGGCCTGCCCCAGGGCTGCGTTGGGTTTATGCACGGTGCTGATGAACTCCTGGCTGTGCTGTGCGTGCTCGCTGTTGGTTTTTGTTGGTTTGTTTGTTTCAGAGCACTCTTTGTCACTGGGCATTTGAAGTTGTGTGGCCAGCTATACCCTGAAGGTGCAGATTACCAGACTGCAAGAGTTTGGGAAGATGCTGATCTAAATTTTGACGGGCCCCTACCTGCATTGAAAGGCTTTAATAAACATGTTTACAGCACAGATGATGACAGATCTCTTCAGTCAATATTTTGGACATTTCTTTGCCCTCTGCCAAGGGCTTCCAAAAAACACATTTTATTTTACTGCTGCGCTGTGCAGAGGGCTGCCAAAGAACACAGAGCATGAGATCAGAAACTGGAGAACAGCACGCCTGACTTGCAGGTCCCTGGGGGATGCTGTTCCATGGCAGAGGTGGGCGGGGGGACTCAGCTGGACTCCGTTTGTATGCTCTGAGCCATGGTCTCATCCAAGCCTGTGTCCTGCCCCTTCCCTAGCACACCGAGGAACTGCCGGGAACTCCCAGACACACTGGTGAAAAACAAAGTATTTTGTACCAGGTCCCCCAGTCACCCTTCCTACAACGGGGCTGCTCTGCTCTGGATGTGGCTTCAGAACCAGGTTTCAGTGGTTTCAGACCAACTGAAGGAAAAACTTCGCAAGCCTGCAGATATCCCTCCAGGGAACTCACTCACTTGCTTAGCTCCAGGCTTCTGGTCCATGGGGGTCATCCTTAAGGTTTTTGCCTCCTTTTCGTACTGGCAGTAGTACTTCACCCAGGAGATGCCCAGCGCCCCTGCAGAAACACGCGGGAAGCAGGAGTCAGCAGCAGTGCTCCAGTCTGACCTGGCACCTCCCGCGGGTCTGTGCCTCCTGGGGAAGGGACAGCGCGACCCATGCGGGGTCCCAGACCCAGGAGGGACAGGAGCGAGTGGGATCACCCCCAGGGGCACGTGGGGATGCCCCCATCCCCATCAGCTCCATGCTGGGGGGTGTGGGATGGAGGAGAAGGAGCACGGGGCGGCTGCTGCCTGCAGTGCCCTCCGGAAAGCTGCTGGTGAAAGGAGGTTTGTGGGGCTCTGGCTGCAAGCCAGACTGGTGCGGCACAGTCCAGCCAAGACCTACACGAGCAGGATCCTGTGTGTCTCAAATGCTTGCTTCACATGGAGACCACTATTTTTGTCTGTCAACAAAAAGTTGGCAGTGAAGACAACGGCACTTTTAAAACACCTTCAGTTCCTATTTCCTTCACACTAGGACTTGCTGCCACTTTTCTTTGTTGTCTTACATGAACCCCATTATATGAAATACTTGAATTGATGCATCTTTTGCAATGTCACTTTTAAGTTCAAGTTTTTCTTTTCATACTCCACTTGTACGGGAAAAATAAATAAAGGCAGCAAATACTCATTGGGATGCAGGAATGTGCAAAATTTGTTTGTGGTCTAAAATTACTGTGTATGTGTTTTCTCTTGAACACAGGGTAAACACACATATAAATACATTTGTATATATAACCCAAAAAAATAACTGCTTACAAAATAAGGTAGCTGTAGACTCAGAGGCCACAGCTCTGTATGCAGGCTTCTGTCCCTCGCGTGCTCATGCTTGCATGACCAACAAGTGTTTGTAAGAGACTGAGTCTGACTGAGTTCAGCACAGGACAACTGCTGCTGCCAGCAGGTCAGCCTTCATCTCCGGTTAACACTTCAGCTCTGCTCACAGGCACTCAGAGACGTTGCCTGTCTGAGCCACTAGGTAAAAGGCACACAGTACAGGACATGGCATCTTTCTAACGCACAAACTGATTTAGTCGGACACACTCAAATACCAGCGTTGGGAGCTGGGAGAGAGGACATCTGGAGAGAAGGTGGGGATTGAAGCCCACAGCCCTCTGCGAAACCAGCACCAGGAGTGCTGACTTGCTGCACGAGCGTGCATTTCACCTGAAGTGAGCTGGTACAGGAAAACAAACAGCAAAAATTCAGCATCCAGCACATCGTCCCGAAGGGAACTCCCAGAATGGGAAGAAGTAAGAAGTGCAGTACAAATGCCAGTCCCGTAACCACTCAGGAACCGCACATGCTGATGTGGGCTAAAAATGACTCGCTTATCAGTGAGAAGGAAGCTGGGCAGAACAGCACATTCACTCTCACAGAAGGCAGCCAAGGTGCAATCTGCCAGAGCTCCAGTGACATGAAGTAATAAATCTCACCTAATTCACGCACAGGGCAATTAGCTCCTTGCTTACACGGCTGGCGTAGCCTGGAGAAAGCTTTGTGCTTCCCCTGAGAAAGCTGCACTGCCATTAATGCTGCCGCTAGGTCCTGAGCCACTGCTGGGCACTGGGAGGCACCGGGCTGGTGGCATCTGTGTGACACAGCCACAGCCATCCCGTGGCCTGTGCTGCCCAACCACCACGGGCTGGGAGCTGAGCACAGCCTGCCAGCAGGGCTCCAAGCCACGCAGCCCAGGCTGACAATAAAAAAGCATTACATTTACAGATAGAGATAAAAAGCATTACATTTCTCCTGAGTGTACAGGTAGCCCTCGATGGTCGGCTGCCCAGGTAGCTTGCAGGTTAGGGGGGCTTCCTTCATCCTTTTCTTGAGGTCTTCCAGCTCCTCCCGTGTGCTGGAAAAGTGATTCCTTGTCTGTTGGGGGAAAACAAAAAGAGGTACATCAGAACAAGAGCAGAGAGCAAGCCTCAGGTATCAATGATCAACATTTCAGCCTCAGACTTCAGGTGCTCTGGCAGAAATGTCTCCAGTGCACAAAATATGAAAGCCACTCCACAAATTCAAATGAAAACTCAAAACAAAAAGCTAAGAAAGTGACAGCCATAAGAACACCGGGCTTTTAAAGACGGTTGAAGAGACAAGGCTTAACATACCAAACATGGAAATGGTGATGAAAAGTCATGACTGGGAGGACGCTTTTGTTCTTACAAGAAAAGAACCTTAGCACTTTTTAAGGCTAGGTGGAAGAGAAGGAAGCACCTGAACTCCTCTTTGCACTCTTATTTAGGTAACAGGTACATTCTCCTACAAACATAGGCTGTTTTTCCTCAGAAGA
This sequence comes from Anas platyrhynchos, assembly GCF_047663525.1. Classification (NCBI taxonomy): domain Eukaryota; kingdom Metazoa; phylum Chordata; class Aves; order Anseriformes; family Anatidae; genus Anas; species Anas platyrhynchos. The sequence goes on along the minus strand of NC_092596.1, from coordinate 24,450,863 downwards.
CCATGCTACCCTGCTTGGCATGGAATTGTTTTAAAGAGTTGTGTCAGTGCAGGGTACAAACTCAAGGCGTTTTTACAGAACACCACTCACACCAATTAACGAGCCAGCAGTAAACTTGGCTTGGCATAGACTTATGGCTGTTGTTGCACTGGAATGAGGGCCAGCCATGAAAGACTGGGGATAAAACAAACAGGACACAGTGAGAATACCCTGTGAATATACCCTGTGAGTATACTCAGTCAGAGGAGGAGCTTACCAAAGCATTTAGTAAGCGGACACCACAAACATGAAGGTTGTAGGCTTTTTTAGAAGTCATGTACAATTTCAACCTTGTGAAATTGGAAGAAATTCTCAGGTTTATGCACAAGGTTAAATGACACAATTTTAACAGCCTCTTCTGGACAGAATCTGTGATTTCTGAAAAACACTGTGATCATACCTGCAGACACTTGTATGCAGCAGAGAAGGAAAGGTGTGTGAACTAAGGAGGAAATAACTCTCTCTGCACCTCCCACAATGCAAACACGGACAGTCTGTTTTGCATGGACAAGCCTTTCTACTAGAGGAGTTTAAATACAAATGAGAATAGAGGTCACGTGTAAAAAAATATTTCAGCTGGACGGGAACGTACATTCTGCAGGCTGAGCTGAAGCTGCTGCTTGTAAGGGAGGAAATCCTGCGTGAGCTCAACTGTCAGGTTGTTGTAAGTGAAGAGGCTGTGGAGAAAAGCCAGCACCTGCAAAGGAGAGACAGGACACAGATCAAACTCCTTCTAAGTTTCTAATCACAGGAAAGATAAGCAGGAAGCAGGGTTTCAGAAATTATATATACAAATACGTTTTTCCTACGATTTTGGAATGCTGCAAGTCTTAACGTGAGTTACTGACCACGGCGTGTCTAACGCCCAGGCCTGCCTCCCACAGATACGCTGTCTTGGTAAAACACAACCCCAAAGGCAAGACGCTGCTGTGGAAGCAGAGGCAGGCTGCGGACAGCTCGTCCAGGAGAGCTGTGAGATCCCACGGGTGGCTGTGCCCAGCGGCTCCGTGGTGCTCCAGCAAACACCGCTAAAGGTGTGGAGCGGCAGCGAGCCAGGTGTGCAGGTTAACTCCTGCTCCACCACCAGAATCCCCAGGACTGAATTCAGCCTGGGAGCTCATCCCTTCCTGCAGCTATCCGAGTCAGCATATCCGAGCATCAAACAGGAAGGGCCGAAAGAAAAGGAAGCTCCTACCGGTTCCACAATACTGAATTTCTTGCTTTCTTGTACCTCCTGGATCTGGTACACATACTCGAGGGATGACTCAAAGAAATTGTGCCTCTCTTTGTCAACCTGAAGGTCAGCCTGAAGGAAAAAAAAAGCACTCTGATCTGAAGCACCACATCCACAGCCCTGCTCCCACCCACCTGAACAAGCTCTAGGTGGATTTATGCTTATGTTCAACTGGTTACAAAAGAGATTATTTCCCCCCATATTTTAAAATCTAGAGCAGGTGGTGGTGTTGCTTCTGGACTCGACTCTGAGGAAAACCCCATGCACACCTCCTGTAACTGGGACTCCTTCTTCTTAGAAGACAAATGCAAGTGGCGATCCAGCATGGAATAAAACTTCTCACCATCCTTCTCAAACTTCTTCTTCCTTTCCTGTAGATGCAAGAGTTGAAGCACAACCGGTTACTGGCGTCTTTCAGATAAGAACATGCAACAAAGCCAAAATCTGTTCTGCAACTCAGCATTCCCAGGGAAAAATTCTGGTGGTCCCATTAGAACAGGAGGCCACTTCTCCTTCGCTCTGCTTTCCCCAGGTAGTTCCTCACACTGGGTTTAGATATGCTTCGAGGGCAAGCTCTGGCATTCTAAATATTTTCTCATGTCAGCACCGTAGCAGAAGCCCCACAGATGAGGTTCTGTTCCCCTGCTCGATCTCTTCAATGTCCAGTAAACGTGAGATACACCAACGCATCAAAAACATATCGCCGTTCCCTAAACGATGTTCACATAGTTCAGCATTAACTGGGTAAGTACTTTAATGCCAAAAACATGTCCAGGATAAGAAAAGATTTATTAGGAGTCTGGCAATTCTCTGTTTTTTAAGTTTTTATCACGTGTTTCCAAAATGTATGAGAATGAAAGCAGAAGACTGGAGGGTGACACGTGGGAGGGGAGCCATCATCTCTTCCATAGCAGTGGCAGAAACAGAGAACAGAAACCCTGCAGTCAAACCTTACACAACTCTTACTGTGTAGTGCCCAGTCTGCACACAGCCCAGCAGAGTGGTTGATCAAACACAGCAATAAACAGTGACGACTTCACATCTTGGAGGTTTCCTACAGCTGGTCTGGTTCTGATTGACCTCATTTACAAACATCCCCAACACAGGCACACACGAGGTGTGGGCTGATTTGTTAAGAAAGGCTCTGTGAAGGAATCAGTGTAACACAAAGGTTTGCTTACGCTGACAGATCCGAAGGGGTGAATGTCTGGGATATGAACAAGAAGAGAAATCTGAGAACGAACCCCAGAGAACAGCTGAGCTGAGGATGTGCCGCTGGCTTATGCCTTACAGCGGCTGCGAAAGCACAGTGCACTACGGCAATCAAGAGTCACCCACCAGTAGGAGCCACGTTAACGAATCCCGATATAAGCTGGTGAGCTGTCAGTGACTGCTGAGGGGGAGTTACTCTGCAAAATAAAGGCATTCCAGCCAGCAGCCCCAGCGCCAGGTCCGAGCAGATGAGCACTAGTGTGTATGGGGTGTGCAACGAACGCCCAAACCCCCTGGGCAGGTTTTGAAAGCTCAAGCAAGCAGAAAGCAGAGTTAGGACACCCCAGCCTACTGTGCAATTAGTGATAGCTTCCAACAATTAATTCCCAGAAGCCCTGAAATGCTGTTCTCTTGCAACATTTCAGCTAACACACACCAATACCACCAAGAAGCAGACCAGATGGAGCCTGGCAAACTATTAAATACTAGATATTTTGCTCATGAATTCAATAATGATTACAAAGTTTGAGGCTGTGGTTCTTAAATAAAGTTCTTTTTCTTTTTTTTTCCTTTTTTTTTTTTTTCAGTCAGTTCTCCTTTGTGAAGTTTTGCTTCCCTGTTCCACTTGCATGGATTATTTGGTCTAGTAGGATGTCACACATGGTGGGACACGGGGGGGCTCCCACACTGGTGCTTTGGCTCAGCACGGTGCCCTTGCCTGTTTTCTTAGCCCTTTGCTCACAGTGGCTGCTGTTGTACTCCCTGTGGAAGCAGAAACATTACTTTCACGTGGGCACGCACTAGGAGGCACTTGAGGGTTGTTCACTGGAGCGCATGAAGCTTGTACGTGGTGGTGGGCAGCACACAGCTCCCCACGTTATCCTTATCCACCGTGGAGAGCATCTGTTAGAAAAGGGCAAAGGCACCCAAACCCCCCAGCTAGGTCAGATCTCCGCCTGGCAATAACTCTCTGGCTTTGCTGGAAGAGCACCGTGCCTCCAGCACTCAGGCTGGTGCTGGTGGACACCAGGCCCTCAGAAGCACCTTAGCCAAAGGTCGGACGAGGTTCCTGCTGCTGCCTTCCTGAGGAGAGGACTTCCCACCCCCGAGTCCTGTGTCTCTAACCCTTGTGCAAAGGACAAACACTACAGCAAGACGCAGTAACGCCTGCAGAGGAGCAGCTCAAACATTCCTGCTTATTTTGAACTGCCCGGAGTACAGCAGGCATCTTGCAATGACAAAACCCCTGAAGAGGACAACGTGCATCTTCTGGTACCACCCTGTGCACTTCAGGATCCTGCAACTCCACGTTAGCAAGTTTAGGCCTCCGAATAAAGAGGTCCAGCCATGAAATCCAGAGGAGAGAGTCCTCCAGGGGTGAAACCTAATGTAAGAAGTGCTGCAGCACAAGAGCTGATGCCAGGAAGAGCTGTCAAAACAAAGCAACGCCCTCGTGACTAACGCCGGGGAGAGTAAATCCAAATCCAGAGAAACAAAGCCCTCGTGAAGCAGAAATCAGCCTTTGCGTAGAGTCCCACTCCTGAATGCTCTGCCATCACCCGGCAGGCTCGATGAAAACAGGAACCTAAGCTCAGCTCCAGTTTTGTAGCAAGCAGCCCCAAGCCCCGCGGTGTTGGCAGCACGTGCCACAGAAGGGCACCAAAGCAAAGCTGCCCCGAGAGCCCGTGATGGCCAGAGCAGCGTTACAGCCCCGCAGCTCGCACCCTCTGCTGCCAGCACGGTGCATGGAGGATGGCGATGCCAGGAGCGGGTGTAAAACACCAAGCCCCAGCAGCCACCCCGTGGATGTGGCGTGCCAAGGAGGTCTGGGGGAGCAATGAAAGAGCTTTCCTGCAGCAGCAGCTCCTTCAGGAGGAGCCTCCCCCTCTGGCAGTGCCCGCACCCGGCCGGGAGCCCCGAGCTCGTCCCCGGGCTCAGGGAGCAGGAGCCTGGGCTGTCCGCGCACAGCTGTGGCCATGTGGAGAGCAGAGCAGTGAGAAACGGGATTTGGGGCATGCAAATGGAGGTCTGCCAGGCATTTTGCACTCTTGCTAATTAACATATAACTGAAAAGCAGAAGGATGTACTACAAATCCCTCCTGATTTTCAAGCCAAGGTTTCTAAGAGCTTGTTGGCTGCTGAACAGAGCACGCCAAAAAAAAAAAAAAAAGGAACACAACAGAAAAAAACAACACCCAGACTGAAGCACAATCTGGAACTATGAGCATAAATTAGTTCGTCATGAATATTCAGCAAAGGGAGGCATTACCTTCCCGCTCAGATTTGCCAGTGTGCAAGTCCAAGCAGCCACCCATCTTTTATTTGCTCTCCCAAAGACACCCAGGCGATCGCAGCCCAACACAGCCAGCACAGGATCAGCACAGGAAGGTGCTCGGTGACAGCTTTGCTCTCTGAGCTGCAGCAGATGCTGGCGCAGTCAGAACCGAGCAGCTGGAGCTGCTGCACCCAGCTGTGCTGCGGAGTGCTGTGTGTGTGCTGGGCGCTGCCTCTGCAGGGGGCTCGGTTCCAGCCTGAGCGAGAGCTGGGGGATGGTGAGAAGGACAAACGGCCCTGCCAGAACTCGCCCTTAACCAGTTACTTGCTAATTGGGATCCTCGGAGATTCCCCTCCTGGCAGGGTGAGCAGCAAGGAGCCAGCTCACACGGCTGTTTGTCTGAAACCAAACCAAAGGCACCTAAAGGAGCCGCACGGTGCCTGCCGGGAGCTGCACCCCAAATGTGGCTGCAGGGACTCGGAGGGCGAAGGAGCGCGGCAGGAGGACACACGGGGTGCTGCTGGGCTCCCCCTTGTCCCTGCAGAGCAAACCAGGAGGTGGCTCTGAGCAGAGCCTGTAAAAACTCTGACTGCCAAAATCCTGCAGACACTGAGTGCATCTGCTGCTGCTGCATCTCCTGCCCCGCTCCGCTCCTCTTCTGCGATGACAATAATCCTGAAATCACAGCAGAGCTACCGCTCCCCACACGGACACGAATGGCGATGTGCTCGTGAGCGCTAGGTAAAGAAGACAGCGAATGAATTCAAACTGCAGATGAGTTTGGGGAAATCCCAAGCTGCTGCCTGGAATCGCAGAGGAACTGAGGGCGCGGGACAGGCTGCGTGCCCGGCTGCTGCTTCAAGCACTCAGCTGGGCAAAGGCAGAGGAAAGAAACAAAAAAAAGAGAAGTGTGTTCCTAGTGCAAAAAATACCCCATGCCCGAGTTTTCAACTAGTTTTTATGATGCCTCAGCAGTTAATATATATATACATATATGATTTCTAAATAGTAAAATGCTGTTGAGGGCTATAGGAAGAACATTTCCATAAAAACACACCTGGTGTAACCTGGCCTTTTTTTCCTGGCCTGTGGCAGGATACAAAACCCACCAAGCCCAAAAACTGGGCTGAGCACGGAGTCTGCCCTCCATGAACATGACCTAACGTGAAATAAAACCAGAAGCCATCCCATGCTCGCTCTCCTTCAGCTGAAGCCTGCACCCCGCTGATACCACTCACGTCGTTTCATTCCTGCTGTTCCCCAGCTGCTGGCTCATTTTGAGCAGAACAAGGCTCCAGGGCCCGGGCTGAAAACCGTGCCAGCTCAGGGCATCCTGGATGCTCTGTTTTATTTGTGATGTTTCTGTGCACAAACATTTACCACCAAGTCACAGGAGCGACAATCCCACGGCCTGGGGCCAGCAGAGGACGGCTGGGGAAGGAGGTCCCAGGGAGAGCCCGGAGAGCAGCCCCGAGCGGAGCTGAGCACAGCATCTGGCAGAGACACCGCTCAGCCCCGGAAAATGGGTTAATGCAGGCTCAGATGTCTTAGACCGTCTGGCTTCTCTCCACCCAGAGTCATCACAAAGACCCAATTCAGACACTCTTCCTATCTGGCCTCAGCATCTTGCACGGAGAACAGAAAACATCTCACAGAAGGTGCCTCTGCCAAAATATGGGAAACGAACCAGAGGGCACGAGCTCCCCCGCCACATCCGCGGTGTGCGCTGCGCCTGCCCGGCCCCCCTCGTGCTGCCAGGAGCGCTGGGGTGCACACACCACCCCAGGACAGCTCTCGGAGGACCTTGCACACCGAGGGCTGGCTCAAGAAGAAAGAGCCTAAGAGGCATTTTAACACTCATCCTAACATTCGCAGGCTGCTGCCCTCTTGATTTAAGTGTTCCATAAACTAGAAGGGGAAGAAAAGCTTGACCTTGTCCCTGTGAATCCTTCCCCGTGACGCTTCCCTAAACACTTGCTGGCTCTCCGGTACCGCAGAGACCAGGGGGGAGGCTTCTCAGCCCCACCACGGCCGTGCCTGGGCACCGCAGACACCCACGAGGTGCCCGCAGCGCTGTGTGAGCCCCCCACGCTCACCCTGCTGCCGCTTCTCAGGGCTGCGTTGTACAAACACTGCTGTACGGGGGGGTCTGAAGGGCAGGATGGCGATCAAGTATCGTTCCTTAAATCCTGTATTTATAAAACGTCAAAGGCTCCAGATGGGCTGGGCAGAATCCAAGCCCCAAGTGTTCTCCAAAACATCTCCATTTCTGAGCTGGTTCGGAGCCAGCCCCATCTCAAGCTGCCGCCGAGTAACGTGGAACCTGGGCTTCTTGATAGCAGACAAGGGAAAAATAATCTTTTCTGCTCAACATGTGCAGACTTTGCTTTTCAGAGTTTGTTTCTTTAAAAGTTTGATCCATCTGAAAGACTCATTAGATGCTTTATTTAAATATTTCCTAACAAAAGCCCTGTGACTATAATCAAGCTCTGATTGCTGGCCTCTGCTGCGCTCCCTCCCAGCCCCGGCTCTAACGCACACTTAGCAGGGGAAGTATTTTACTCTCAGTGGCGTTAAATGAACAAAGGGGAGAAAAGAGAAAGAAGCAGGGAGTATCTCGATCACTCTTTGAAACAAGCATTCCTCGCTTGGAACAGAGACAGGGCTGGTATTAGGCCAGATGAGAACCCAAAGAATTCAGGAAAAGGTTTTGGAGCCTCTTATGATTGAAAAATCAGACTAAAAGTCACAGCGCAGACACTCCAGCAGCTGAACTCCAGCGTGAGGGAAGTTTCTGAAAGCACGAAGCCCACATATAGTACAACAATTTTAAAACAATAAAAGCTGGGAGGGAAAAGGAATAACACAGCAGTAGAAAACAAATCTGTTCAAATGTAAAAGAAATTAATAAGTCTTACCTTGGTGAACCCTATTTGCTCCTTCCGAAAATTTTCCAAGGGTTTGATCAGCAAATCACTAGCATTTTGTACCTAAAGTGCGGAGAAAAACACTTTAATTACAGGACACAGATTCATTTTCTCCTAAACAGAGGCTGCATGGGGCTGGGAGCCAAGAACTCCCAGAACTTTTCACATGTCTCTGAATACAAACTCCTCTGTTCACAGGTGAAGTCACTTAACCTCTGTATCCACTTCTTCCCACTCGCAATGCACAGAAAACTTGAATCACAGCACAAGAGGCTTTGGGGACCTCTGGCAATTAACTGCAGGGGCTTCCCCCAGCCTGCCATCTGTGCTGCACGCTGAGCCAGACCTCCCTGCCCTAAGTGCCGTGCTACTCCCCCGAAATCCCCGGGACCAACCTCTGAAATCCCCTGGGGACCCTGCAGCCCCATCTGCGCCCCGCAGCAGGCACGCGGCCAAGGCTTTGCTCCTGCCGCCCCCACAGCCACACCAGGACCCCGTGGGGGAGCCCCCGGGTCTGTGACCTGGTGCTGTGCAGAGACCCCGGCAGGACGAGCCCTTCAGAGGTGCCGGCCACCCCTCCTCCTGGGACAGGGCGGCTGCCCGAGGAGAGCCGCGTGCTGGAGGCAGGCCGGCTGTGTGCGAGCACTAACTCGGAGCAGCCCCAAGGAGGCCCAGCTGCTTGTTTATCTCTCGGAGGCATGGAACAGGACAGATGGATCCTCAAAACGCTCCGGGGACTTGTCAGCTCAGCTGGGTCCCAGCCCACAGCAAGCTGCCCTGCCCTGCCTGCTCGGGAGGAAGGGATGGAGCCGAGGAGGACGCAGTGCTCCTGCTGCTCCCCCTGCCCTCTGCTCGGGATGCCGTGGCTGCTGCACGAGCCCTGCTTTCCATGAGCGCATCCAAGGCTGCTGCATGACCGCTGGGGAAGAGGGAAGCCTGCCCTGCCTCCCTGCCTTACAGAAAGGAGGGGGGAGAAGAAAGGGACGTGACACCACGCTGGCGCAGACCTTTCAGGTAACTTAAAGCTGATGAACACAGTGAGAGTACGAAACCTTCTGAGGGAGCTACAGAAAAGAGATCGGTCCTGCAAGTGGAGGGCAAAAAAAATTCAGCAAAGTCAGCCAATGTCCCTAAAAGCATCCACGATCCCTGAAATGATCCCTTCCACCCACTTACCCATTGCGAAAGGAGCCATTGCCTGGGCTGTAATTAATAAAGCAATATCTTACTGCTTTCCTCCGGCCTCTCACTGGTTTCCTCCTGTTGCCCCCCCCTGCCTGTGCCCTGCAGAGCAGGACAGCAGCGTCCCAGCAGTGCTGCCACCCCTGCGGCGTGGGCCCGGCCTGGCGCGGGCTCTCCCTGCTGCACGAGGCAGGAGCGAGCAGAGCCAAGCAGCTAATTCCTGGCACGCTGCACAGGCTCTCCACCGAGCCTAACCTTCGTGTTTTTCCTGGAATTAGGAGTGAAATGGAAAGCCAGCACTCGTTGCATTTTGAGGAGTTTTGGAGGCGCAGAGGGCACAGCACCACAGGGGACGGACGGGAACAAATCGCCCTGCAAGATCTGCGTGCTGGGAAGGGCAGGGGCACGGGGGGACAGTGCAGCTCCCACGGGGGGAAATGAGGAGATAAACTCGTCTTGCTGCTTATTCTTTAAGGTTCAGTTTCACCAGAACAGCCTGTTACCAGCTATCAGATACAAAGCTGCTGCAGGCGGCGGCACCTGGAGGTGCTCACCAGCGGAGCATGCCCGGCACTCAGGAGAGGTTTGGGGCACTGGCGTGGGACAACCTCTCCCCTTCCCCCCCAGCACCTTCCCCTCCAATGCTGAGGGCACACAGTGATGGCACCACAGCTCAGACGTGCTGCAAACACGACATCCCTGCTGCTGCCAGCTCCCGCACGATGGGAAGCTCCACACGTGGCTGTAGTTCAGCCAGGATTTGGCATTTGAATGTTACAGCCAGGCAGCAACTACCAGCGCACAGTTGGGATGATCTTACCATCATCGATCTCTCAAGCTCTACCTCCTGGAGCAGCTCTGCGAACTCCTTGAAGGACTCGGCTGCAAAGAGAAGAGAGCTTGGATCAGCAAGTGGCACCTTTTGGCAGAAACCACCAAGGTCAGCAGCTGTTGGTGAGGTTATAGGCATGGACAACTCTCCCCACAACGTTAAACAATAAAACAAAAAGGATCTTAGGCATCAGCAGTTTTCTTGGAGTCCAACCGAAACACAAACAATATGAAACCTTTCCTTTAGCAAACTGAAAACATGAGGCTCGTTCAGCCTGGTGGAAACAAAGAGCCCAGGTAGGAGCAGCGCACAGCCTGCCCGCGGGGCTGTCCCAGCGGGCACCGCCTGCCGTCAGGGGCAGGGCGCAGGAAGCAGCTCAACTTGCAGCAGGGCAGGCTGCAGGCAGCCGTCAGGGGAAAACCTTTCCCACCAGGTAGGCACGACCAGCACTGCAATGAGAACTGACGTCCCGACTCTCCAGGAGAGCAGGGAGCGGGCTGGGCCAGCACCTACCCGTGCGCACGGTGCGGCTCCTGCGGACGGCCTCGGGGGCTCCAACTGCACCAAGCCTGGGAACCACGCGGTGCCGAGCTCGCTGGCACAGGCCAGAGCTTGCTGTGAGATGTTCCCACAGCTCCATGGGTCCCTGCGGATCCCAGGCCAGCAGCCTGGCAGCCCCACCGTGGGCAGCTCCCACGGGGTCTCACACTGCCCGGTGCTTCTGGCTGCCACACGGGTGGGTTTCCTTTGCCACAGCTGCAGGAACCCCTTTGCTTTGCATGCAGGTCAGGCTCTGCACGCACAGCAAAGCACACAGAGGGACTTGACCAGCTCCTGAGTGATTTAAGGAACATCTAAGGATTAACCAGAAGACAGCTCAGCAGAGTGCCTGGCACCAGGGCTCTTGAGAAGGGCAGCCTCAGGAGCTCTGGGCAGGGGCAGCATGCGAGGGAACAACCCGTGCACACAGCGAGGCACGTCCAGCAGCAGCTCATGCCACAGATAAGAGGAGAGGATTCTTGCCCTATCACAAACTGAGGGCCCCGCACCCACAGGCAGGACCTTGGGACAGGACCTGTCCTTCTGCTAAAAGCAGCCATGACACGGCTGCACAGCGAGTGAGCGTGAACTTGCAGTGCTACGGGACTCGCTCGGCAATTGCTGAGGCAGACACAGAACAGAAAAACCACAGCCTCGTGATACAGTCATTCAGCCGGCATCATCAAAACGTAACCTTTCTGATGAGTCAGGGGTTTCTGAGCTCTCTTCCAGAGTGAGGGCTTCAGAGCCCCATACACAAACGTCCCAGCAGTTTACCGTGCGCTGCCACAGGGCTGACGGGTGGACTTGCACCGTGGTTACTCAGGACGACATGAAACCTGAAGTGCACACACAGATGCCATGAGCTAAGTACAAGGGGCCTGAGCCTGGAAAGGAATTATCATAGGGAGAGAAAGAATCCAGACATGAAGTTACAGGGAGAAAAAAAAAAGTTATGGTGCCTAAAATTTTCACTAGATGTGGTTTTCTTCCTCTGCAGGATGCACCCAGGCACATGTTTCCTGGCTGCAGCCATCGAGCAGCCCTGAATTTGTCCCTGCACCACGGGCACGTAGGCTACAGCCCTGCTGCGAGACCCATGCAGCGTTTGGGTCTGTGCTCGCCGTGTCGGGAGGCAGCACGCAGCCGTGGATGTGCAGCGAGGACGTGCCTGGAGCTCGCGTCCCCGTGGGAAGGCGCTGCCTGCGACAGACAGCGCCAGCAGATCCTGTGTGTCCTGGCTCACACATGCAGTGTTCAAAGCCACCACCTTGGGAGCACGAGTGTCAGCTCGCTGTCTGCCTACGTAACAAGATAAAAGCACCCCATTAGCTATATTTACAGATCAAACGCCTTCCCTGAAGCACGGCAAGAAGAGCTGTCAATGTTTTGCTTCGTTCCCATATCCTGTGCCTGAAATCAGCTCCTACGCCCGCGCACATCCTTATGCCTCAGAAGCCCTGTAGGAGATGGGAAGTGCTGCAGAGATGCCAACACCCCGCTCCTGTTTGGGGAATGCGAGAGCCTTGCAGCGCCCTGAGCTCAGCCCCGCGCAGACACTCCAGATTGGCTGTAGGAGGAGGAACACAACACAGACTTTTCGCACTGGATAATCTGGGTCCTCTCGGGAAAGCAACAAAAACACAACGCAGCAAAAACAGAAATAGGGAAAAAACACTTGTTTTGCCCCAGAGTATTTTACATGTGCTGTGATCCGTTCTTGCTTTCCTCCGCTCCCTGTCCCCTTGCACCTGGCCGTCCCCCTGCACCCTGGGGTCTGTCGTTTCCAGCTGCCCTCCTCGCCGCCCCCAGCCGAGCGCTGGGCACTGGGGCAGGGAGGTGCCCGCCTGCCATGGGGCGGTGAAGGAGCAGTGTGTGTGGGGTGTTGGAGCTCCGTGCCTGCCAGCAGCAGAGGGATGCGATGCTCCTCTCCTCGGCTGGCTGCTGCCTTCACATCCCTCCTTGGCCAGAAGGTAGCTTATAATGCAGCGTCTTCCCCTCCATTATCCAGATGTGTTTGGAAATTCAGCACCTCTATTTCCCCTAGATTTGGAGGCTGACTCATTTCCAGCAGGCTTCACCTAGCAACTTTCCACAGAGGAAATCAGATTTTGAAGGGCAAGCCACAATCTGCTTTAAATAAAACAACCAAGACAACAGGCCTTACTTCCTTCCCTTTTAAGTGACGGCTGAGACCCGACATCAGCACTGTCAGCTTGGAGCCGCTGGTCACACAACAGCCTGACAAAAGCTGTGGCCACTTCATAAACGCCTCGTGGCCCGGGCACCCCGTGGCCCACCGCCTGTGCCCGGCAGCAGGGCTGGACCCCCAGCGGCTGCAGCGCTTCCTGGTGTCCCCCAGCAGCAGGGGGTGCCCGCCCTGCTCCTCCGGCCATTCTGCAGCAATAGCTAATCCAACAGCAGGATTAATTTGAAAATCCTGGGTTTAGGGTGTTCAGCACATTTGCTTCAGCTCCCCGGGCTCAGCTGGCAGCTTTGTAACCGACACAACGTGCACCGGGCTGGCAGGGTGGGAAAATGGGCTTGGGATTGCTAATCCCAAAGCAGATGTGTGGGGAGCAGTGAGACACACATGCCACAGGCCTCCTTCCACGCAGGCAGAGACTGGGAACTATTTTCCATGTCATGACACATCCAGCAGTATGTTTTTCCCGGCAGCCCAACGCCTGGTGCCTTTTCCAGGAGAGCACGGGGCTGCTTTGTGTTTGCGAGGTGCTTGCAGCAGAGCACACACAGTGTCAGGAGCACGACACGAGGCCAAACACCCCGAGCTGCTGCAGTGTGGCCCTGCCACAGCACACGGGGACATGGGCTGAGCTGCAGGGGACACCCAGGGGACAGGCACAGGGACAGTGAGCAGCTCCCTGCCACGCTGTGCATCCTCCTGGTGTGGCCAGGCAGAGGAGGGCTGGAGCTACAGAAAACCACCACAAATTATCCGTGGAATCAGGCACGTGTGACTCAAGCCACCAAAGTTCAGCTCTGTAATATACGCTACTGAACATCTTCGCTTTTTTTCTTTTTAAACTGCAAGTAACGTGACAGATACGCTGTGCATTAACTGGCATCTGAGGAACCTGGCTGCACATCCAGTTCAGTAACCATCGATGCCAGCAGATTCCTACAGAAGGAGAGGCTCTCAGTCAGTAAAAGTTTGCATCCAAAAGAAGACTTACCAATATTAATCTCGTCATCTGTTAGGGTGTCTCCAATAAAGTCGAACTGAAAGGACTGCAAAGTCTGGGAGAATTTCTGCACTGCCGATGAGTAACCTGGAAAAGGACAGAGCAAACAGTGTGTATTTTGCAGCAGTTACACAGAAGCGTTAAGAAATTTAGCCTGAATGTACAAACCTACAGTGAGGCAGTAAAAAAAAAAAAAAAAACAGTCATCATGAACTTAAAGCACTTGAGAAAATATTGCAGTGTTAATAACCAACAGAAGCTGTAGAGAGCATTCGTGTTCTCAGTGTCTCGGTGCTGCTGGAAATGTTTCTGTAAGGTTACTGGGAGCCGCCAGCCGCAGGAGCAGAGCCACCTCCCCGGCAGCAGGGCAGCAGCCTGGGCCCAGGGCCCCGAACACACTGAGCAGCGCTCACACGTCAGCGTCTCGTCTGAGCACGATGCTGTGGGCAGGCTAATTAGTGCTCTCAGCAGCTGCTTCAATTAGAAAGGAGCAGAGTCTGTAGAATCGGACAACTGTGGGGAAAAAAAAGCAGGGTTCAGAGGAAGTGCTCCTCTTCAGGGGAGTCAGAGCGAACAAACAGGCCTGAGGAGATGACAGTGAGCCAGCTGACGGCACTGAGCTCCTGCTGTGCTCTGCCCAGTGCCTGCAGATGGCCCTCGGACCTGCTTCTGTGCCTCTGCTGAGGACACTGGCAGTCTGGAGGCACAGACACTTCCTGATGGTGGTTGGTAGCTCAGCCCAAATTATTTTTGGACTTTGCAGAGAAGTTTCTAGCCAAAAGGCTCCTTTGTGTCTTTGCATCCTGTGTGGCTGCTCCATAACTTCGTCAGTGGCTTCTTTGTTGTAAATCGGTCTGATTACATTGGCCGAGGAGCTTCCACGGGGACGGGGCCGCAGTAACACAGAGCAGGCCCACGGGGCACAGCCACCTACCTCGGGCCAGCCGCGGAAGCCACAGGCACCGTCTCACCATGGCAAGCACCCGCTGGGGCTGGCAGGGCACAGCCCCAGCCCCAGCCCGGGGGGCCAGGCAGCAGTGGGGCACGGGGAGAGCACCACGGTCTGAGCAGAGGCAGCCTGGTGGTGTCTGGGCAGGCAGAGCATCCACACGGGGTTATGGCTGCCTTGGGCTCTTGGCTTTCATGCCGTAAAACAGGCCAAGGAGCAAAGCCTGAGAAGGGACGTGCTCTGTAACAGGCCTTGGTAGCCTTCTGTGGAATTAGAACATGAAGGAAAAGTGCGTGGCAGCATCAGGTCGATCACACCTTCCTACACAGCTACAAGCGGTTGTAGGGGGCAGTTTAACACCTGAGCTACAAACAGAACGAGGCCGAGCCTGCCTGGCCTACAGCGAACAGGATGTGGACAATAAAGCAAAGGAATACTTTTAGACTTGTGTTTACATTGCTGCTTTCCCTAACTTGGGCAGCAGCTACAGGCACAGCCCCAGCCTGAATTCCTCAGAGGGGGTGCACCGAGGTCTAAGATTTCTGAAATTCAGGAGGTTGAAAATGTAGAAGATGCGAAGGAACAGACGATAGCATGTAGATAGATCGCAGAGCATCCTCCCGTGCTAACGGGCCGCAGGTCCCTCCGCACAGCACGCGGCTCTCCTTCCACAGAGGCTGGTGCTGACCAGAGCCGTGAGGCAGGGGGAACGAAGCAGCTGCTGCTTTCTGCTGCCCAAAGGAGCTCCCTGGGGGACACAAGACCTGCAGCACAGCACAGCACAGCCCAGCGAGCCCCTCCTGGAGAGGGAGGGCAGATTCACGGGTTCCAGAGCTGGGCTGACCCCTGTGGAGCAGACGGGATTTTAGCTCACCCCACTGCTCCTGAGCCCAGCGCAGCCGACCTGAGAAGAAAGGGCGGCTTCATCCAGCCCGGCCCCAAGCCACGGGCGGAGCAGAGCCTCGAAGTGCACAGAATCCCCTCTTTCCCGTCAAAAGCCTTGTTCAGCAGTTTCCTCCCAAGGGTCAAAACTTTGCCCTTGAATGGGCAGATTCAAGCCTGAATGTAGCTATTTAGCAACCAGCTGCTAGGAGAGCCTGAGAGCGCGAGCGTAAATGGGTGAACTCTCGCACAGAATGATGTCATTAATTTGATGGAAAACCTCAGCAAATAATTCACGTTCAGTCCCTGCAGCATTCACTGTATTCACACACTCGAGGCCGAGCCCGGAGGCTCCCATTCACTTCTTACTCAGGCAAATCTTTGTTCTTCCCCTGCAAACTGTCTCCTGCGCTGGAAGCTTTTAATTGCCTCCTGCCCAGCCTCTCCTCACTCCCCACACCTTGCCCAAGTTCATTAGTGGCTGAATTCCAGAAGGCCCCATTTACACGCCAAGCAGGTCCGTGAGCACAAGGCGTGCCCTGGCTCCCAGGGCCGGGCTCAGCACCCCGGGGCCGGGCAGCTCCAGCACCGTGCACCCCACAATGCACACGCGGGTCACGCTCCTGGCAGCCTGGCCTGGGCTGAGGGATGCACACAGCGTTTTTCCACCCTGTGTGTCAGCACAGCATCTAGTGCTGCTATCGGAGAAATTGTCCTTGGCTAGCTGTTGTCCTTTTTTCTCTTTTTTTTAATAGAAACTGGATAGGGCAATAGCAGAGAAGGAGCTGAAAAAGCCAAAGACAATATATTTTTCACGAGAAAAAAAAGAAAAAGAAACAGTAGAACCGACTTAAGTTACATTTTCCTTTCAAAAAATTGTCTGGCTGGCCTGAAACTTCATTTGCCAAGTTTCTGGCTGAAGCAAATCCAGGTGGACACGCTATAAACCACATCTCACATGAGCTTAGTGGCAAAAAAAGACTCGAGCCCCTTGCTGAGTCTGGCACCGCTCGGTTCCATCTGGGAGAGGGAACGTGCTGGGGTGAGCGCAGCGATTGCACCAGGGCACGGGGCTGCTCCAGCACCAGCCTCTCCCTGAGCCGGGGCCAGTCGGCATCACCGGGGATCACAGCAACAGGGCTGGCTCCGGTCACTGCAGGACCTTCGTCCTGACCCGGCCCTCCTGCAGGCGCTGCACCAGCTGGCCCAGCTCACGGACTGGAGCCCCCTGAGCCAGGACCTGACCCTGCAGCAGCCGGGGCACTCACAGCCCCCGGCACCTTTCAGCTGCTGCCCTGCGACAGCGAGGAGGTGTCAGTGACAGAGTGCAGCGCCTCAGGAACCAGCTCAGCCCAGGTTTCCATTCCTTTCCCTTTACTTTGGGACCTAGGCATAGCAGTACGTCCTCCATCATTTATTCTACTTCATCAAACAACCTCGGTAATTCCCCACGCCTACAGAACACTTCCCAAACTGAACAAAGCCACGTCACGGCCCCAGACACTCAGGATCCACGTGGTGAAAGAACAAGGAGTGATGATGGATGTTGCTGTGCACCCTGAGCCCTCCTGCCACCGGAGGAGAGCCACTGCCTTGGAAAGGCTCAGTGCACAGGCAGCAAATGTCACCATGGTCTTGGGGACGCTGCTCAGAGAGGGGTCAGGAGCAGGAGGGGACGGTCTCCTGACAGGGTACATGAAGATGAGGGGCTGCCCCTGTGGGGACAGCCACGGTGGCACCGTGAGCTCTGCGTGGTCAGAGGGGCAGGGAGGCAGCGCCCAGTGCTGGAAGACAAATTCTTTATAGGGGAACAATTATTCAAGATTTAGGGTTAGGAAAGAACTGAACTAGTTGGAAAGAGAAGCGGTGCTGCTAGCGTCTGGCACGGCTCTCAAAGATCATTTAATGGAAACCAGACTCCTACCGCCCCACGTTACTCGTTGTACACGTACGGGGCCTTGGCTGAACACCGATTTCTGACAAATCCTATATATACACACACAAAGACAGTGCTGGGTACTCCTATGGCGTTAGGAGTGTCATTGTTATGATGGAGATGCTTATTGGCAAAGTGAACTCGGGATGGTTTTGGCACCCTCCCCTGCTGCAGAAGCGCCTGCTGGCATCCCGAGCACAGCAGGAACAGCGGACACTCACGCATGAAGGGCTGGGCCCCTGGGGGACTTGCAGCACGAGCCTGTACCCGTGGATCGCACCAGGGCCCCCAGGCAGAGCATCTGTATTTTCCCCTCATTTAGCAGAAACTTGGGTATTTTTATTTTCCCCCTTTGATGCAAGTACACAGCTGCCAACCGCACGGCCCCTGCCTGCTCCCTGCTTTTCACGCCCAAAGCCCGGGGGCACAGAGGTAGCCCCACAGCCACGTGGAGAGCCGGGCAGTCACGGGGGGATGCTGCTCCTTCTGCGAGCCAGGAACGCCACTCAAAAAGCAGGCACAGTCTGATTGCTGCCCAGCAGCAGGAGCATTTGATGGCTTCACGTCAGTTCTGAGGACCCTGCCTGCTTGGTACAGCTTGTTTCCATGGGAACTCACCAAAATGAATTCAATCAAAAA
Source organism: Anas platyrhynchos (assembly GCF_047663525.1). Classification (NCBI taxonomy): domain Eukaryota; kingdom Metazoa; phylum Chordata; class Aves; order Anseriformes; family Anatidae; genus Anas; species Anas platyrhynchos. Next base: position 24,433,010 of record NC_092596.1, on the reverse strand, counting down.
TCCATTAGGACTCTCTTCCTTGCAGTGTTCAGTAAATGATGCCAGCTTCAGCAATCTGCGGTAACAATAATTTACTCTTCTAGTAAAAATAAAATCCGATCCTTCCACACAGGACAGCGCTCACCAAATGGCATCTGGCAAGAGGGAGAGAACAAGCGCCAGGTACAGCCCTGACACGCTTACAAGCTACACGAATAAATTTCCATTACATTAATGCATATATAAAGTCACCTCTATAGATTGCAGCTATTCGAGGAAGCCCACGCCCTGTTCAGCAAGGAACAAATGGGGTTTCTCATTTCAAACTTCTGCAGGATTGTAATGGCCACCTGCTGCCGAGCGAAAGGCATCCCCGAGCACATAAAAATAGAAATGCCACAGCCAGCCCGCTGGGGACTGCTAGGGACCACCGGCACCTCCGTGCACGAGACAAAGAGGGCTGTGCTTGGCCCGCCTCATTTAACGCCCCAGAGACACAACGTGGCCTTGGGTGTAGCAGATGCAGAGAAAGCAGTGTGACTTTTAGAAATAAACACTGGGAAAAAACATAAACACCCCATTGCACAGCAGAGAAGCTGCAGAGCACGCACTCCAAATCCGTTGGGAGCAGGCTGCCAGTACCCTCGCGGAGCCTTCCTGCTGCCCAGCCATCCCTGTGCCGAACCCTTCACTGCATCCCCTTCGTTTCACGTTCAGCACCCGGTGAAGCAGGACCACCTTCATGTCACCCAGCAAAAAGCTACGGGAGAAGTGCTCCTACTCCAGCAGGGCTCCGTGGCTGAAGCAGGCAGGGTTCAGCAGCTCCGTTGCTAACCTAAGTCAGGCACTGCTCCACACTCATTGCACTAGAAATTGAGGAGAAAAAACAAAAGAGCAAACCCCGTCACTGTGGCAATCATCCGGTGTCACTTCTAGAGCAAACGCAGCTCATCCCTTAACTTGGCTCCAACAGGGGGAAACGCCGTGAGACAAAAGCATAAATGCCTGGAAGGAATACCTGAACACAAGCTGGTTTTACACTTCTGGGTCCTTTTTGAGGAACAGACCACTGCGTGCAGTGCTCTTGTGGGGTGGGGGCAGACACCCATGGGCAGCCCTGCGGGAGCTCAGGGTGAGAGCCCGTCCCGGCTCCTGTGGCCGCAGGGACATCTCTGCCCATGCCAGCCCATGCAGTCAGCCCATGAAGCTGCCTAGCACCCCCACAGCTCACCTACGTGCTGAGAGAAGGAAAACCCAAAGCAATTTTTGAGCTCTGGCAGCACAAACAAACAGACCAAATGTGTAAGGCGCTCCGGTTCTGCATTTTGCTTTCCTCTTTTCCAGACTGAAAACAAACAGCAAAACCAAATGCTTTGTTCTTTCAAAAAATAGAAAATCTGAGCTCTGGAAATTCAGTTTTTCATGGAAACGTTACAAAACCCTGACGTACAGCAGCTGAGGATGCATACACCTATGTATCTTCTCAAGCCTGGTCACTTCAGAACTTTTTCTAGCTCGTTGTGGAGAGTTGTGCAACGGGATATGCAGAACACGAGAAATACCATTTTTCTCCAGCATGAGAAAGGGAGGGTTGTAATCCCTGAGGGGAAAAGAATGTGTCCATTGTTAGCAACTCCCACTGAATAATTTTACAGGGAGTTGTATAAAAGAGAGTTCATCCATGTTACCATCCAAGAGATGAGGTTTTGCATGCGTGTACCCGACCCCACCGTGTCCAGAGGATTCTCTACCGGCAGCAAAGCTTTACCAGCCGGCACACAAAGTGTTTGGCCAGGCTGCCAGATTCTGCCCTGGACTGTTGTACTTCTACGGTGTGTACAAACTCCACAACGTCCCCAAACATTGTCCCACCAAAATACCTCAACTCTGAAATCAACGAGGCTCCCCGGGCTGCACGCAGATGTGTCATTAAGTGAGTAATCAGCCCTGACTCAGAGCGCTCCGAACAGTCCTCTACAGCTGCCTGAACACAAAAACATGTTGATTTTTTCAGAAGAGGAAAAAAAAAAAAAATAATCTTCCGGTTAGCCTCGTAGGTAGTCCCAAATCCACACAAGCAACTTGCTAGAAAATAGCCCTCCAGCTGTGCCATACACACCGCTCCCCACCAGGCCATCACACCAGGGCCCGTCGCACAGCAGGCAGTGCTCGGCGTTAACCCCTGGCAAGTTGTTTGCAAACGCCTCAAAGGCTTTCTGGCCACCGTGGAGGTTCAGAAATACTGACACGTTTTACAGAGGTCATTTTTCACAGGCTGACTTGGGTTTTCCATTTGCCAGAAATAAATGGCTAGCCCGAACTGCTAAAAATAACCTGCTCCATTTAGCTGTGCTTTACGTTTCTCTGGCAAAGGATCTTCCTGAATGCCCAACGCTTTTGTTATGCATTTATCATTCATCTTTCCAATCGGTCCTTTATTGACTGTGCCTGTTATTAACTGCCTTTTCACTACCGTGGTTGATGTAGTGCAGGCTCCAGGGAGCAGGGCAGGGCTGCAGTTCAGCTACAAACACTTTTTGGTACCCGTACCTGCTCGTACACAGCTCTTTGTGCCTTTTGTAGGGCCCTTTGTGCTACAAGCTGTGATTTGCCTCGTGTGTCATTAACTAAACTTACAGATCACCCTCCTACCTTCGCCACCCTGGTTTGTTTCCTACCCACAATGTAACTTTTCATTCCCATAAATTCTCCTCCTCGCCCCCCTTGTGTCAAGTGCACGAACTTGCTTGATGGGCTTGTTTATTTCTTTACTGCTTGTTTAAAACAAACAAGCACAAGCAGAAGACCAACACAGCAATTGTTCACATTAATCATGGTTCTCCTGCTTGCCTTATCTCCTTTACGGACGGAGGGAAACCTGCCACACCGTACCTGCTGCACTTCAGGAAAGCTGGCAGGCTTCGTGACGCTCGATCAAAGATCACAGCGATTAAAAGCCCAGCAGCCTTCCTGGCTGCCCCGAGCAGGAGGCTGCCAGCCTCCCGAGCAGCCGCTTCCCTGTGACTGCAGGGAGCTCAGGGAGTGCAAGCGGGCTGGAGGAGCCTTCCCGTCCGCCCCTTGTCTCCAGCTCTGAAGGGTGCAACATAGCAGCTCAAGAAGTGCGACAAACAGACAAAAAAGAACAAAAACCAAAAAGCAAGCGTGCAAGGTTTGCCTTGCTGCTGTAGGACAGCCTCTGGAGGATGCTGTCCAAGAGGAAAGGAGCAGCCGTGACCGCGGTCCTGTGCAGAGGTGGGTGGGCGCGTGGGGCTGCTGCACCCCTCCACCTAGCTCATGGTTTTGCTTCTGCCATTTGAGGACAGCCACGACCTCCCTGCGAGGTGCGGGGCATTCCCTGAGCATGGCCAGGCAGGGACACAGCCGCTGGCAGCCCCTGCTCTCCCCGCATGGAGCAGCACTACGGCACCGCCGCTGCTGGCAAAACCACTTCTTGTGCTCTTGGCTCCAGTTGAAGCTTAATGCTCCTCCTCGCGAGCAGGAGGCAGAAGCAGACTCTGAACGCTCGACTCCTGACAGAACAGTTTTTCACCGCTGGCATTTTTCTGGCCTTTCAAACCCATCCAGCAGTTCTGCAAACCGGAGTGGTTCCTTCAGCAAAACTGGAAAAAGACAGGAGGGAGATGGGGCAAAGCGCACGAGTAACTGAGATGGGAGTTACAGAGAGGAGCAGCCCTAGAAATCAACAGAAATGTTGAAATGCGCATTAAGAAATAATGCGGCTATAACTTATCTCAATCCTTTATGTCAAGACATTCATCCAGTATACCATAGGGGAAATAACCAAGTTTTCTTCATTAATTTTAACTCCAGGTTTACACAGAAGTTGCATTCAGAAGAAGATCCTGCCGCCCCAGCAGATCAAAGGAGCTGGCACACATCCCTCTGCTGGGAGCGCTGCTGCAGTCAGCCCACTCCATTCATTATTTCATCCCAGGCTCACACGGCACTGATCCCTCAGATCACAGCTCAGCTCCGGGCAGAGCCTGAACCCTCAGGAAATTCGTGGCTTTTGTATTTCACTTCAGCTACAGTGATGGGAAGGAAAACATGTTTTGTGAAGAGCACAGCGGATCAAAGGACCGTGGCCACATTTCCTTCTCCCTAGACCTGCAGAACTGCAGACTACCCGGTGCCTCATCAAACCATCGCTGGAATGGGAAATTAGGCAGCACCTCCCTGAAATTTATTAAACTGGAGCAAATGAAGGAGAGCCTCTTGAGAGTCCAGCCACGGGAGGAATGCTGCCCAGCTCCTGCTCTGCGGGCACAAACGCTGGGGATGAAGGTGGGGCTGGTGTTTTTGCATTAAAGCAGTTGGTAAATCCCAAGCATGTTCCAGGAGAGCTGCACAGGCGGCTGCTGTGTACCTACCGACACCTGCGTTTCTCTAGACACCACACAAGGCACCCTCCTTTCCTGACAGCCCCAGGGACAGGCCCGAAGGATGCTGAGTGAAGAGCACCAGCTTTCGGCAGGGCGGCTCTGGGGGTGTGCTCCAGGAGCTCCCGGCCGCACAGGCAGCACGAAGGCAGGGCAAACCAACAGGAAAACAACGGACTCGTATCCGGGCCAGAGCACTTGTGGTCCCCATGGACAGATCTCATGATCGGCAAAGCCGTCGGAGGCGTCCCTCCGGCAGCCACCTCCCGGAGAGACCCCCAGGCAGAGGCAGCCTCGCGCCCCCCTCCACCACCGGGCAGCCCCACTGCCCCTGAGCACCCAGCGGGTCCCCAGCCTGCACGTGACAGCAGAAAACAGCCCGTGTTCGCTGCCCTTTGTTTTCACAGCTGCACGTTTGGTAGGATTAATGCAATTACTCTTGTTTTTAAAATATCTGGCCTCAGCACTTCATAATCAGCCTTGGCTGGAGGAACAGAAACTGGATAAAAAAAGGAGGGGGAAACAGGCTGCTGAGCGCGACTCGGTGGCTGCTAGGAGCTCTGTGTTCTGCGTATATTTGGAAACGTTATCTCAGACTATTCAACTGCTCTTATCATCATTCAAACATCACACGAACTTGACTGTGTTTACCTGAACGGAGAGCAAAGTGACAAAAAAGGATGCCAGCTGCAAAGGAACTCTTTGAACATGCCCAAGAGGTGAAAACCCAGCAGTAGCTGGAGGATCACAGCTCCCAGAGGAGATCCGGACAGCGGTTAGCAGTCTGCGACTCAAAACAAAACCAACAGAAAACTCTGATATCACCAAGACAAAACCGAGAGGTTTCCAAAAGCATTTTCCTCATAATTATCAGGTGCTGGTGTAATAGTTTTGTGCAGTTTCTTGCAGTTTTCACAGTTTGAAACATTCGTTTAATGCTTAGTAAGAAAAATAATTGCTGCCTGCTGAATTTCACCAGCAGTTGCAAAGGAGCTTTCATTTTGGGATGTTCAATATCTGTAAAATAGAGTTATTTGCTCATAGGAAAAAAGTTTGCCATTTCTTTTCTATGAACACCGAGGTTCTTCAGGCTGCACAGAGACTTTGTAGCTCCCAAAGCAGCGCTGAGCAGCAGCAGCCGCAGCAACAGGGCCCTGCTCTTGTGCCCAGACACCCATGGCAGGGGCTGCAGCAGCACTCTCTTGTGCAGCTCCTGCTGTGGCTCAGCCTGGACACACACCTGGGGACCACGTTTCAGAGCTCTGCTCTCCTGCCAGCACCAGCAGAGCAGCGCTGCCCTGCCCAGCACCGTGCCGCAGCGGTGCACCAGCCACCCATGGAGCGCCCGCGGGTGAGTGGGGAAGCCACATCTGTAGTTACCAGCGTGCGACCAACAGAATTAATAGCTCAAATATTCAAAAAATTTCTCAAGAAAAAAGCCAGAAAAGCTGAGTCTTCGTACGGTGACTCAAGAGGAAACTCTTTAGTCAGCAGCAGCGCTGCTGCGAGCCCATGGACACATTACAAAACATGGATAACACCCACATCCTTCCAGGGAAGGAGCCAAGAAAGGCAACAGAAGATGGATGAAGAGCTGCAGGCATGTCTCGTGCAGCAGAGGAAAAAATACAGAAACACAACAAAACCATTCAATTTTGTGATTTGCCTGTTGTGACAACGCAGGCAGCCGAGCTCTCACGAGACAGCGGTGCGCCCCGATGTGATTCCCGTGCGGGCAGGTGGCTGCGTGCCCACTGGCTGTGCTCCTCGCCACGATGGGCACTGCTCCTCCGCAGGGACACGGCCACGCGTGGTGCCACACAGAGCAGCGAGCTGCATCCAGCCAGGAGCCAAACCCAGCACACGCACAGCAGTGAGCCCCGGAACAGGGGCAGATATGCCTCGCAACTGGAGCACGCAGATACTGTGCAGGCTCCTTTTCCTTCCTGCCTTCATCTGAAGATTAGGTTTTGGGGGGTGACTTGCTTTGTTTTGGTTGTTTGTTTTTTGGTTTCTGGTTAAGGCACAGCTGTTTTAGGTTTGTACCACCTTGGGACCTTCAGTTCTGTGCACAGTGCCAAAAGCCCAGGAAAAGATGAACGTCTTCACTGCCTGCTGGGACACTCCCCTCCTCCACCTGCCCCAAGCACGCTCCACAGGAGTGGAAAAGCTCAACAGGGAGAGCTGTCAGTGGCACGTGAGCTCAAGTCTGCTGCGTTGACATGAAGACACAGAAAGTATTTTGCAAGTTGAGCATGGCTCCAGAAGTGCTCTAGGGCATGGGGATTTTGAGTTCTCACTCCCAGAAAGGCAGGGATAGGCGCCGAGAAAAAAACACGACGTGATTTCTCAGTGAAAAGAATCAGGTTTAGTGGTATCTTTACGCACATCCAACTCTGTCGGTAACCCCAACGCCAAAGTACTTCGTTACCACTTCTGCAGCCGGCGTGGTTTGGTAGCACACCGCAGGACGCTGTGGTCTCCCACACGCAGCCACGGTGGGCTCCTGCTGCCACCCTGCACCAGCACGGCACAAACCCCAGCCCCGCAGCACAGCCACGCTCAGGAGCACGTGGCTCTACTCAGAGCCATAGGACCAGCACTGTATTACTGCACGCCTCTCCTTGGAGAGGAGAAACATGCAGGAAATCAGTGGTTCTTGGCAAAATTAGCACGTCCCTGACACCCTGTATTTGAAGGGTGGACGTGGTTTAAGGCTAGGAGGTGTCTATGTCTATACAGCACGTCCCCTAAGCAATTTATTGCTTTTCAGCTGGCCTGCTGTTTTTTTGGACAATGAGCTGAGAAATTAGGAGAAAAAAAATAAAGTTATCTATAGTAACTACTTGTGGGTCTGAGAACCTTCCTGTAGGGACCAGGACAAGCGTCGGGAAGCAGTGGCTGTGATAACCCAGCAAGGAAGGAAGGAATTTTCTGCACGTGTCAGCGAGCATCTGACCAGCCGTGGCTGGAGGAACCTCACAGCAAGGACGGAGAAGACAAGCAAGGAGCAGAGAAACGCAAGCAGATATTACTGCTAGAGGAGAGTGATGGATTTTCCAGCAAGTCATTTTTCCCCTGCTAAAGTCCAGAAACGGCTTAACACTAACTGCTGGACTGTAGTCTGCTCCAGGAAAAAGGGGGAAGGAGGGGGAAGGTGTCCCTTCAGCTGGGGACATCCCACGGCAGCTCTGTTCAGGAGACTTCAGTGGCCGGTCAGAGGGACAGCCAGCAGATTGGGGCCTCTCTCTGTTCTCTGTGCAGCATTCCCAGACTCCCCCAATTTCCAAGGCCAGCAGCAGGTCCGGACACCCGGCTGAACCCTCCCAGCCCCAGCCTGGGCAGCTGCAGTCAGGCTCCCCGCAGTGCCCGACACCAGAGATCTCAGGAAGCAGCGCGTAAGCTGTTTGTTTTTCCTGATAACGGGGCCCTGAGCTGCTGTTTCCCTGCTTTGGGAGCCTGGTCTGATCCTGCACCCATTTGGGTCACGGCCCACTTGTATCCTTCATGGGCCTCCAGCAGCAGCCAGCACCTTTTAACAAGCTGGAGGGGTTCGGTGGCAGCCGTACCACGATCCTGGACGCAGGAGCAGCCCCCAACTCCTGCCAAACCGGTGCCATCAGAGGCTGCTCACACCCGTCCTGCTTGGGCTCCAGGCTCCCTGAGCGGCTCTCCATGAGACAGAAGGGCTCTGTGCATCCACACGGAAGGTTTCTGTGCACATCCTCGTTAACGTGCCATATGCTGGCTCACAACTGAGCTGTCTTTGTGGGGCAGGATATTTTCAATGCGAGCGCCTCGACGCCCAGCTCTGCGCAGCGCAGAGCTAATGTTTGCCCAGAGAGCTCCTGCAACGAGGGGCATGCGTGGGACAGAGCTCCTTCCCCTTCCTCCCTTTTCCAGAGAGCTTTGGCTTTGTTCACACACGGGCAAAACCCAGCATCTGGATCCAAAGCACTGCACCAGCAGCCAGAAACCTTATCGCTACGGATTCAAGCCTTTGTCTGCAGATTTACATGAAAGAGCACACGGGTTTTCTGCAAGACTCCAACAGACCACTGCAGGGCTGCTTTAATCTCGTTAAAATATCACATTTTCTTTACACGCTGCTTTCTGCACTGAATCCTCAAGTACTGTACTGACAGCAGCATCGATGTTTGCTGAGAGCAGAGCTGACGGCTGCAGATCCCCGAGCCTGCTGCCAGGGCAGGCAGCACCGTCCCCACCAGCAGCCACCCTCTGCAAAGCCCATCCAGCCTCCTCTGTTCCTGGCGCCCGCGTGCTCTGCGGGCACAGACACCTCCGCACGCCCTTGCGTAGCGCTGCCCTTCCAGGACAAAACACTCCCGCCACCTGGAGAAGCTGATTCACCCGCATGCAAATTCACCAGCAACCCTCACAGCTTTATGCCACGCAGAAACAGATCAAAAGCACTTATGCAACACGGGCATGAGAACTCACAGCTCTTCCAGCTCCACAAGCCAGCCTAGACCACTGTAGCACTCATGTTAGTAAAAACAGCCTCCACTTGATATTTATCAAGCTCCATTTGATTGCTAATTGCAGGAGAAGATCAAAGACCAGGGGAAAGTAGATGTTTTTGCACAGATCAGCACACAGCAGAACGCAGCAAGCAGAGGAGATTCCCCCCAAGTAAAACAGCATCTTGAGCCACGGGAAGAAAGTGATATAAACAAACTATTCTTACAACTACGATGCTGCCTGGTCACCTGCATCCTAGCACACCTGCCTGCTGCCTCAAGCACGCAGGCTGCTTGCTGATTTTCAAGGAACTGTAAGATTGCAGAAAGAACAGACTATTTATCAGGCGGGTAGTAGTGGCTGGCAGTACGGTGCCGTACAACAGGCAGCCTGAACACCTTTCTTCGCCTTTTAAGCCTGACAAGAAAGTGCCTGCACTTTGAGCCTGCCACGTGTTGCTCCGTCAGCCCTCCCCGGAGAGGTGAGCGCAGGCACCGCGCACCTCAGCTCCTCTCCCTTCCGACCGGCCCCGCACCTCGTGCTGGGGCTCAGCACGGCCCTGGCACCTCCCAGGGGCCGAGGCAGCCCCAGCCCCATGGCAGCCCCCGGCACAGCCGCCTGGGGCCCCCCCACCACCGAGCCCATGCCCCCCACAGCCGGGCTGCAGGGGTGCTGTGGCGGTGGCAGGGCAACACGTCCAGGAGGAACGCGGTCACTTGGCTCCTCCAGTGAGTCTGAGCGCTTCTGGCACGAAAAGGAAGGGATACGGCCAACTTTGCAACAAAAATCACTCCTATTTCTGTCTTGAAGTAACCTTTTTTTTTTTGCTATCTCTGACTTCTGGCTGGCACAGGACTGCCTCCTCCAGGGGCACCACGTGCGTTCTCAGCCTGCTCCTAAACAAGTCCTGCAAGTACCTGAACGACTTGTTTGAGAATTTGCGTTGTCACCTATTAATTAGCTACAAATACGGTACCAGTGAATCGACCTATCGGCAAATGTGCTGCAAAAAATAAAGTCAGATGCCCTCCAAATATCTTCAAATGGAAGTCACTGAATTACCAGAGAGCTGCTGGAGGCCTGGCTTGCGCTGTTAGCATCGAAGTGACACCGAGCAGGGCAGTTCTGGGCTTTGTTTGCTTTCTGCGTTAGCCCCTAGAGATTCTGCTGGAAGGCTCCTGCCTAGCAGGAAGGTGGCCGCTAGATTTTCTCGCCCACCAGGTGAGTTAACACAACTCTCACTGTCCAAACCAACACGATCAGCAGCCGAGAGACGAACACCAGACTTCTCCTATGAGACAGCTCAAAACCACCCCGCGTGCAGTCACACTCACTTGGTTTTCCTATTACTTGGCAAATGGAAAATGAAAGACCACTTTGGGCAGTTTTGGGTTTTTGAGCCTAAACGAGGACTGCTCCCAGCAGACCACGCAGAGGCCGTTTCCCCAGCGCGGGGAACCACTTTCCTTGGCACGCTGCGCGGATGCTGCCGTGCTCGGGTAATTCAGTCACAGAATCACCTGGGCTGGGAGAGGCCCCCGAGACCACCCTGCCCAGCCTCTGACCTAGCACTACCAAGCCCTCAAACTCACGAGGGCAGCAGGAACTCAGCATTTCCATGAGTCTGTGCGCAGAGCGGGTGACTGATCTGCTTTAGATCTTGTTTCACTTCACTCACCAGTCAGACCAACACCACAGAAACCTTGCAGGTCCCCAAAACTCTGCCCTCGGCCGCTGAATCCGTGCCCCCATCAGCCTGGCCAAGGGCTCCAGCAGCAGCACACCGTGCCCAGGGAAAGGCACAACACGAAGGATCGGCATCGGCTGCGGCTCGCTGTTAGCAGCCCGAGTCCCTCGCACATCGCTCCACCTCCCTCCCAAATTTTTTTTCAACCCCACCCTCACAGGCACTTTATTTTTAAAATGTTAATGGCAGCTGTCGATTACAGACAGGCGAAAACCTGTTGTGTTCTCCCGTAAATGTTAATTGTGAGTCTGCGGTGACTGCTAATGAGCCTTCTGGGACAAAAACCCCAAAACTCCGAGCCTTCAGATAACAGGTCTAATGAGAGCAATCACCCTAATGAACGCTGCACCCTTAACGAAGGACTCTCCCTCTCTCCTGGCAGGGCTGCCATTACCTTTGCCTCCCTGCTGCCGAGGGACACGTCCCTCAGCTCCACCAAGGAGCAGGGATGAATCATCCCGCACCGGGAAGTGGGGCTTAATGAACTCAGGGTGCTCGGGCAACGAGACAGCTCCTGGCCCCAGAACCCTAACTGCAGCCCTACGTGGGCAGGATTCAGAGGGGAAGACACCAGTATTTCTGCAAGCCCCCAGCTACCACGGATGTGGGGTTGGCCGAGCCCGCCGGTGGGTGGGCAGCTCCTGGCACCCTCCCCACCTGTCCCCAGCGGGCTGGGGCGCTTCCTGCGCCTGTTTGCTCAGCTTCAGCCTGGAAGACAAAACGCGAACACCACTGCAGGCAAGAAATCCCAGGTTTCCTGAGCTCTGGGGGGCAAACCGTGCCGCCTGGTGAAGGGAGCTCCTTCCTACTCTTCCCTTCCTCCCTCGGCAGCCCGTTTGCTGAGGGTTTGCTGAGCCAGCAGAGCCCAGCGCGCCGTGCACCCAGCGAGCTCGCACGAGGGCTTGTAAACATTAAAAAGGGAAACTGTTTTGACCAAAGCAATTAGGAAAGAGCAACGTATTTACATTAACAAAGAGGCTTGGTGAAATCCTTTTTATTTTATTTTTTAATTTTGTTCCCCCTGGACCAAGCAGAGATTCGGGGATTTCTGTTGCAGAAGATCAGCATCTTGCAGACCAGCAGCGCCTGCTGTTTCAGTCACACTGGCTTTTGTCAGCGCTGCTTTCCAGATGGGCAAACACAGGCTATTGCAGTCATGGCCTTGATAACAAGGAAGCTCTGAACAAAAGGGCAGCATCTAAACCTATTAATACCAACTAGAAATCAACGAGCTGATGAGGAAAGCAGCCTATGAGCAGACCTCGCGCTGCAGATATTTGTTTTTGTCTTCACTTGGTCCGATGCAAGCGCAGCATTTACAGACACTGCCCTATCGTTTCTGGCTGTGCTTTAACACGCTTCTGAACAAGGGACCCCCGTAACGTCACCACTGAGGTCTGCATTTACGTGGATACAATTCTCACCGTTATTTAAAATGAAAGGGAACAAAAAGGGGGAAAAAACACACAGAAAGACGAACTACCGGGTGCTGCCATCCCCCCAGCAGCAGGCCACCCCAGGGAACACCCCGTGGGGAAGAACTGTGCAGTGCCACCCCCAGCCCCGCTCCACCTGCTCTGCGGTGAACCCAGGCCGCCGGGCACCCCCCCCAGACACGGGGCCGCTCTCCCCAAGCAAACTCCGTGCCCGGGAGCCTTCAGCGGGCCGGGCAGCCGCTGTCCCCGAGCCCACGGAGCCCCCGGCACCCAAGGGACCCCCGGGCCCCCCCACTCACTGCGGATGGCGGCGATGAGCGCGTTGCCGTCCTTGATCACGTCCTTGATGAACTTGTTGGTGCGCTCCAGCTCCTGCTCGTAGCACTTGAGGCGCTCTCGGAAGTCGGGGCTGTCCAGGTAGCAGTCGCTGAACTCCAGCGGCGGGTGCCCCATGGCTGCCCCGCGGCCGGGCGGGACGGGACGGGACGGGACGGGACCAGGAGGGAGGGGACGGGAGCGCCGCAGCCCGGCCCCGGCCCTGCCCCGCCCGGCCCCAGCCCCAGCCGGGAGCCGCCCCCGGAGCCGCCCGGCCCCGCAGCGCGACCCCCGCTTCCGGGCGGCGGCGGAGCTGGGAGATGTAGTCCTGGGCGGGGGGCGGCACCGGCCCCAGTAACGGCATCGCCCCTATTAACGATTTTATCCCCATTAACGCCTTTATCCCCATAAATCACTTTATTCATATTACCGACTTTATTCCCATAACTGACTTTATTCCCGTTAACACCTTTATTCCCGTTAACGATTTTATTCATTTTATTCATTTTATGCACTTTATTCATTTTATGGGCTTTATTCCCATACCGCCTTTATCTCGCTTTGTGCAGGGGACCCCGGCCCCGGCCCCGACCCCCGCCCGCGGCCGCCCCCTGCCGGCCGTGTTCTCGGCCCCCCCCCCCCCCCGTTGCCAGGGACGCCTCCGGCCCGTGACGCGCGGGGGGCGCCGCGCGCCGCTGCTGACGTCACGCCCGGCTCCACGTCGCCTCAGCAGCCAAGATGGCGGCGGCGGAGGGCGGCGGGGCCGGGGCGGCCGCGGGGCCGCTGGTGAGGAGGGGGGCGGGAGGGGGCGAGGGGGGCTCTGAGGGGCCGGTGGGGGCGCGGCCCTCGGCTCTGCACGGAGCAGGCCCCGCTCCAGGCGGCTCCTGCCGGTGCCCGGCCTCCTGCCCGGGGCCGGCCCCGAGCTGCCCCGCGGGCCCGTGGCTGCGGCTGCCCGGCATTGCGTTGTCTGCAGAGTGCGGGCTTCGGGTTTCGTTCAGCTACCGGGGCTTAAATAGAGGAGAAGGGCAGGGTACAGGCACCAGGAGCAGCCCTGCACTGCTCCTGTGGTGCTGGGCGCCTGGTCAGAGCGAGCAGGTTAATTCAAGCAGACAGCAGCTCAGCTCCGAGTATTTATGTTGCTGATTCGAGTATCAGCAATATAAATATGTTTTTTAAAAAAAAAACACACAATGTAAGAAGCCTTTTAAATACTAGGATCTTTAGCTTTAGCTCCGAGCTTTTCTTTCATCATAGACCCAGCTGAAAAACCCCTGAACAATTTGTGCGGTTGGTTTGTGTGTCCTGAATCCAACAGCCGAAGGGTTTGGTTTGTATTTCCCCCGCCCTAAAGGCTTTACCACTTGCTCAGTTCGCAGGCCTGGCGGACGTGTCGATATCGGAGGACATTCCGGTGGAAGGGGAGATCTCCGTGCCTGTCGGGTCTCACTCCCCTGATGAAGATTACTCCACGCTGGATGAACCTGTTAAGGATACTATTGTAAGTTTGTATTTCCTGCTTCTGTTTGCAGTAAAACCTGTGTTTTCCTGATCTCTTGGGCCGTCTGCTATGCACCTCTGTATTTTCACATAACTCTGATTTATACATCTTAAAAAGTTTTATTGTTTTGTGTGTGTTTTTTTTTTTGAACTACATGTGTACAATCAGTTCTTATGGGTCATAAAGTATTTGAATTGCAGCCTCAAAGTTTCTCTGATCCCAAAATCTGTGCAAGTGTAAAAGCCTCACATAGAACATGGTATAAGACCGTCCTGACTAACAGGATTTTAATTAATTTTCTTAGGGGAGCAAATAAATTATTTTTCTTAATTCGGTATTGTTAGAGTAAATGATACATTTGTGGCCGTTAAGGAATGTAGGAGATTCAGTGTTGTTTGTTGCAGAGGATGCTACAGAAATTTTTGAGTTGGATTCTGTCTTGATTTACCATTGATAGTGCTTTACTTTCCGTCTTTCTGTGTTTGGTTGAGGTCTGTAACTTTTATGAAAAGGCAAATTAAAAGTTACTGCTTTATTTCAGATGAGAGACCTAAAGGCTGTTGGGAAGAAATTTGTCCACGTCATGTATCCGAAAAAGAGTAGCGCGCTCCTCAGAGACTGTACGTATAAGCTGAGTTGGAAGAGGGTGCTTTGTTACTTTCATAACAATTGAGCGTCATTCTGTGATGTTTATGTTTGTTTTTTTTCCTCTGTCTCCAGGGGATCTTTGGGGCCCTTTGGTGCTTTGTGTGTCACTAGCACTGTAAGTACTGATAAGCAGTGGATTTTTATTGTTTTAGTCTTTGACACTGGGGAAACAAGAAATTTGGAATTTCCTTTTACATGTGTTGAGGACGAGTTCTTCTGATGCTGCTTAGCTCTTCTACAGTCTTTTTATGTTTTCTTACAAAATGTACTTTGAACACTTGAAGCCCCTTAGGACCTCCCATCTTTAAATTTAGGATTTAAGGGTGAGCCCTCCCTCACCCTGTCTTAAGAATTTTACTGAAAAGTGTTCTGATTCTGATCGTTCTTGATGCTAACACATTTGGACGACTTCTTTGACCCTAATCCGTAGGTCAAAACCCACATCTGAGAACTGCTGTGTTTATGCTATGTACCCTGGAGGACTGATGGAAAAAAAAGCTTGTTACAGCAGTTCATAGATGGGAGATGACTATGGCTCCTATGTGCTCAGCGTACAGAACACATTCAGTAAAACATTGTTAGAGCTTTATCAGAAGCAGACGGTGTAACTGAAGTTTTCAGGTCTACGTGTGCCTATCTTACACGTGTGTTACAATCTTACCTTACCTTAAGGCATACCTGTTTTTATCATGCAGTGCCTTCTTTGAGAGATTACCAAACTCTCAGTAGTTTAATTTTTGTCATCTTTTCTGTTGTCTATAGTTTTATTCTCCTGTGTATACTTGCACAGTCCTCAGAACAAGTACACAAATGAACCAAGGTGCCCTCTACTGGGCAGCAGTCCTTTTCTTTTCCTATACAAAATTCAGGACACCAAAAGTAATAAAGCAGATGAAAAATAATTGATCTTCAGCCTAGCTAGGGACTGACATCACAGCTTCCTATTGTCACCTACTCCAAGTTTGCAAAAACTCAGTCGTAAGTTGGAATTAACTCCTTATATCCGTTACCTACAACAGGATGCTGCAGGGTGGATCAGCAGATAGTAAAGAAGACGGAGGGCCACAGTTTGCTGAAGTCTTCGTCATCATCTGGTTTGGTGCAGTTGTCATCACACTAAACTCAAAGCTGCTTGGAGGGACTATGTGAGTGCTGCTGGTGTATAGGAGCAGTCAAAATGCTCCAGTTTATGGCATTTTCAGTGATGCTTTGATCTGACTGCTTTTTTCCCGTTTCTCACCCTCCTTTCTAGATCGTTTTTTCAGAGCCTGTGCGTCCTGGGTTACTGCGTCCTGCCCCTGACGGTGGCGATGCTGGTGTGCAGGCTGGTGCTGCTGGCAGGTTCTGGGACCGTCAGCTTCATTGTTCGTCTCATCGTTGTAATGGCCATGTTTGGTTGGTCGACGTTAGGTGAGTGGTGTGTGTTGTAGCGCTGCTGTGCATGCTGAGCATTTCACAGAATCACAGAACTGTTTGGCTTGGAAGAGACCTTAAAGATCATCTAATTCCATCCCCCTGCCACGGGCAGGGACGCCTCCCCTTAGACCAGGCTGCTGAAAGCCCCATCCAACCTGGCCTTGAGCACCTCCAGGGATGGGGCATCCCCAGCTCCTCTGGGCAGCCTGTGCCAGGGCCTCACCACCCTCCTAGTAAAGAATTTCTGCCTTTGCCTTCCATTTGCCTATGCTCGTCTTGATTTTTGTGGTCATACACAAACTGCCCTTGAAGGGAGGATGGTAATTTAATATTAAACTTAACGTGAGACTCCTAGGTATTTTATTCCGTGACCTATGTTAGAAATACCATTTAAAAATCACTGGTCTCATACAGGTGCATTTGCATTATTTCTCCTATTCCTAATGTACAAGTCTGAATCTTATTACACAGTGTTAATCGGTATCTGTTTTTCTATGTAATAAATTAATCTTAGCTTTAACTTACAATTAGAGACCATTGTTAGTGAACAATGAGTTACCATTTTATGTCCTTCAGCTTAATGGCAATCAAGATACTAATTCAAACTTGTTAACATCAGCAGTGGATCTTTCTCTTTTAGTTTTATGTTGTTCACATTTCAAGTATTTTTCTTTTCCTTTGTCACCAGCATCTACGGCTTTCCTGGCAGACAGTCAGCCTCCAAACCGCAAAGCTCTTGTCGTGTACCCTATCTTCCTCTTCTATTTCGTTATCAGCTGGATGATTCTCACCTTTACACCTCAGTGATGCCGGATCAGAAGAGACTGTGTGATACGGACTGCAAGTTTTTCATGAACACTGCAGTTAATCGTTGGCTTTATCTCTTATTAATTTATAGAGAGAGATGGTGTAAAAAAGCAGGTTACGGGATAAAGCCAGAGAACTGCAAAATTGGTCATTTGTGTGTTCCTCTTCTTGAAAGATACTGAAGTCCAGCTGCTGATTATTTTTTTTAATTAGCCCTGCCCTTTAGTTGTGTTGAATAAAAAATGCACACTGTGACAGGGATTCTTCTGCCTGAGGAATAGAGGGGGAGATCTTGGAACTTCAAGAAGTTGTTAGGTGAAGTTATAGGATCACACGACTTGGCAGAATTCTTGCTTGTGCTTGGATTCTCACTGAAGTTGAATATGCCTTATGAAATAATAGAAGTTCATCACTGTTATGCGTTGGTAAGGAAGAATGTGTTTGTTCTTTTTCAGTTGTAGAGTGGTGAAATGTACATGCAGTGCATCATAGGATTGGGAGCTTTCACTTTGAAATCAGATTGCAGCAAAAAATAAGTTGGGTCCAATTTCCTACTAACTAGAGCAGGGCAGAAGGGAACTGTCTTTGCTCCTGTCAATGTATTCTGTATTTATGTTTCAGCCACTTTGCATGTCAAGGGTGTGTTAGCCAAATGCCTTCCACACCACAGCTACAACGACTAGTCCATATATCCAATGAGGGAGACGGTGTTTACACTGGATAGTTACAAATCTTTTCTTTGCCACTCTAGAATTAAAAGTTCTGGAGAAGCAGTCGAGACTAATCGGAAAAGGGACTTGGCCATCATATTGGCTCCGAATATTGAAAATGGAAAACTAAGTGTCTGGAGAGTACAAAGTAATGTATATTTAAAAAACAGAAAAACAGAGAAGTTGAAGCTTTGATCTGTAGGATGTTTGGATGCTAATGCGCCAAACGGGACTTAAGTCCAAAAGTTTCAAAGTGGGTTGAAGGAAGGAAAATAAATCGTGATGAAGGTGGTGGCTCTTACGGAGTATCCTACAAATTCCATTCTTAATTGATTTTATGTGACTTTCATTTGGTTGTTTACATGGTCAGTGTTCCAACATAAACACATGCAAAGTTGCATATTGTTTCTTTGTACTTACAATGAAATGTGAGAAACTTTTCTATAGTTTTTTTCTAATACTTTTATAAAAGGAGAGGAGGCTTGTTCTCCAACACTGTAGGTAGATGTATGTTACCTGCCTGGAGAACCGTACGCAGGCATACAAGTCATTTATATTTCAGCATAGGGATTGAGACCTGGAGAACTGGTTGTTGCAGATTGTACAGAAATTATTTATGTTGCCCATTATTTTCAGTAAGAAGTCCAAGGGGAAATTTTAGAATGTCTTGGAGGTGAAGAAACTGCTGTTAAAATGCTCTTTTTTTTTTTTTTTCCTGAAAATGAGTATCAGATTTCCTTTCTCCTGTAGTAATGCAAATAGACCTGAAATTGATGTAAGTGGGTTCTGTTAAAGTGTAAATATATGTAATTTATATTTATATATAAAAATGAAGTCTCTGCTATAAACACTATAAATACTTGGTAATTGGGATAGAAACTTTTAAATGCGTGGACTAAAAGTACATTTTTGCATTTCTGGGAGCGTGGAGAAGAGGAGAAGAAAAAATCAGTTACTCTGCGGGGACCCTCGTTGGTCACAGAGCAGTCATCAGCGAGCGTGTGTGGAGCTGAGAGCTGTTCCTGCTGCCTCCCTCTCACCTCAGCGTGCGTCTCTTCTAAGTTGCTGCGAGGGGAGCTCTGGTGTTTGATATGCTTGGGTATAAAATGGAAATGGGGAATTTTTAAGCATCCATTAAATTATTACTGGTAAGGAATGTGATTTTTCTTTATTTTTTTTTTAGGCATCCTGTTTCCCATTCATTTAAATATTCATTTGGCTTTGTGAATATGAAAAAGAAATATTCAAGGGAAGTAGAAAGATAGTAAAACTATTGATTAGTGAGTTGAATTCTTTGAGGAAGAAAATCTATTCTATTTCAGCACAAGAATTTAACCATGCTTTTACAGAAATCCTTGGAATTCTGTCTCTGCAGTATTTAATATCCAGTGTGTCTCGAGACTTAATGTGGTATCATATCTGAAAGATAATTGGGGGAACATTTGATTGATCCAGCATCTTTGGGGAAAGAAGGAAACTGATTTTGAAGAGGAATTAAACAAAATCCCAGTTTTTATCTTACTTGTCTTTGACTTTGATGTGTCTCATGATGGCTTGTTCTGTAACATACTGCTCTTGGCTTATATAAGAGAAGGAAATTATTTTTATATTAACTAGATTCACTTTTCAACTGGTCACTAGAGATTTTAGTCAAGAGTTATTTTAAATCTGGAAGAATATGCAGAAATATACTGGTTATATAATGAAGTTTTTATTATTATTTTAAAACCCATGGCAATCCATTAGTGTGGAAACCATCATTTTCTAAAGCAGTGAAACGTAGAAGTGGATTTATATCACTGAAGACTTGCCATAAAGCTTTAGCTGTCAGGAGGCAAGTAGGAAACAAGATTTCCTAAGTTTTCATGTCTCCAGTTGAATAAAGTTATCCCTTACGTGTGGTGGGTTTTTAATCGCTGTTTTCTCTAGCAGGGTAGAGGGCACTGTTCTTGGCCAGGAATCCTAGCTGCTGTAGCTCACAACTGTGGTGGGGAAATTATTGGAATTGTTTTAATCAGTTCTGGAAATTTTTCACTAAAAGTGGCTTGGCCTTTAAATCTTGAATCTACTGAAAAGCGTAGCCGTTCTTATAAGTAGAATAGAATCGCTTGGAAAGGCAGTGAGCAAGCAGTCAGCATCAGTGCAAATGAGCATTGAATTGAAAATTGTGTGAGTTGAAGTCTTGCGTGGCTTCAAGAAATCGAGAAGCCAAAACTGTAATTTGTTCCTCAGCCAAATTTTGCTGCTCTGTACTGGCACTGCTTGTACTGACTCAGCTTGCCCCTCAGCAAGCGGCTGGTCCCCAGAGCAAGCTAAATACAGGTGCATTGCAGCATGATTGAAGCACTTCAGATTTAGGCAGGTGAAATACTTCCAGCTAATTGATACTCACAGGCTCGTGCTGGTGATGTTCCTTTTAATTTTAAAATGCATAGATTAAAACACTGAAACACATGGGGGTTAGTCATATGTGGATGAGAAGCACCACGGAGGCTGCACTGCTGGCAGCCAGCGCCAGTGCTGGGCTCTGCAAGAGGTGGGGAACGCCCGCACGGACGGGGCGCAGCACTCGTCTGAGGCTGCTTTGTCCAAAACACATTGTGTGCCTGGGGATCTGGAGGGAATTGAAGGAAGGTGGGGTAGGAAGCAGTTGAATTCTCTACTCCTACAGAATTTTTCTAAGCATGGAAACTGCATGTACAGCAGTGAGTTAATGGAAGCTGGTGGGAGCAGCGCTGTAAGGTGTACGTGGTATGTCCCTCTGCTCAAGAGAGCTGCTGCTCCTACAGGTGCATGTAAATACCCGATGGCCTTATGTTCTAGCCAATTATACAGATAGTTTTTAGGAGCTAGGACCAGAAAGAGCATTTTCTCTGTGCATGCTGAGCCGTGGTCCTACACAGAGGTGCTGCAGGGAATCCAGCATTCAGTATTCTGGGAAGCGAAAACCAATTCTCACTAAGGGTTGATGACGGGACGTGCCTGGGTGCCAGCAGCACTCAGGTTCTGCAAGCACCAGGCACAGAAGGGGAGCTGTGCACTGGCAGCACCAGCAAGATGCGAGGGTGAAAGTCTCCAAGTCCCTGCCCGCTGCTTCCTCCTGGGGCAGCACGGAGCCCAGGGCAAAACGCGTTGGGTGTGCCGGGGCTGTTCTGCACCCAGCGGTGGCATTGGTTTGCTCGTGCTTAAATCCTGCTTCTCCTCCTGCGTGGTCACAGACCCTAAATGTAAAAACAGCTGGGCTGGTTTGCCTTGAAATCAGCATCGATGCAGGCAGTCCTCGGGCTGCAAGGTGTCAGCAAGCACCCTGCGGACAGCAGTCTGCCAAGTGGGTCTGACCAGCACTGAGCCCTGCCGCTAAAACGTGAAGGTAATGAAGGTACCGAGGGAGTGGGGGGAAGGCAGTCTGGTAAATGAATAGCACTAAAAATGTTTCTAATAATGGAGTTAGAGGCGGTGAGGTGAGGTACATCTGTGTAGTAGGGGTGCAAAGGGCGCTTTGGGAGCTGGCTGTGCTGCTGCGGGAACTTTGCTGCAGACAGGGGCAGCGCTTCGGGGGCCTCGCTACCTGTGTTCACCAATGTGTTCTGGAAATGCCCCATGCTCACAGCTGGGTCACCAGGTAAAGCAGCACTGGGTGCCCAGCTCGCTGCGTGCCCGGGCACTGAACGCAGCCTGGGCGTGCTGGTGGGCACCTCGGGACGGGGGGACAGGATCCTGGATCCCGCCATGGCACAGGGAGTGATCCCCCCCCCACCCCATGGCTATTTCTGCTCTGTTGGGAGAGATTTAAAATGCGGCAGCCCTGTGTTTGTTTGTTTGTTTTAAATTATTATCTGGTTAGTGAGAGCTGCCATTTGCAGTTAGAATTCGTTTCCTCGAGGCTGAGGTTCCCAGTAAGCAGCACGTTAAGACTCTTAATTTTGTGCCTGACCTGTTTGTGCTGTGGGGTCTGCACCTATTTGGCCTTTTCTATAATACTGAATTTTGAGCAAGGAGATTACTTTCAACGATGTTTACTGTGGCAATGAGGAAATGATTAAGTGTGCCTCTTTCTCCCATAAGATGGCAATAATCAACATGTTCATTAATCTAACTTCAGTTAGAACTGTGCACTGGAGGTTGTTCAGACCTTTTGGCTTATTTCCATCTATTAGTCAATTAACGTGGTCATGCTCTGAAGCGTGCTGGCCTTTTACACTTCTGCAAATTGTGAAGCAATCGCTCAAAGCAATTCATTTTTAACCTTTCCCAACTTATTGCTAGGTGGAAAACTGAGCAGATCTTAAGATTATTTTGCCTAGCCAAAAAATAAAAATAAAAATAAATGGCTGCAGCAGCTTGGAGCCCAGCCTCAGGCTGCTGACTCTTCTCATTGCTCGTGGTCAGGTCTGGGGAAGACCCCGAGCCCTGGGCCTGGGGGCCAAGAATTTGTCCTGTGGGCACTCGCAGCCGCTGCAGGGCAGCAAAGGGACCGGACCGGGCAAACCGCGCCCAGCAGGCAGGGGTTCAGCAGAGACGAGATAAAGCCACAAAGGGAAGGTGCGGTCGGGAGCCCTACGCATGTGGCTGCTGCTTGTGGCTGGAATCGGGGCTGCTGCCTTGCTCTGCTGCTGTCCTTGTCCCGGAGGCAGTGCCCTGGCCGTGCTCTGTGTGCTCGTCTCCAGGGTTTCTCCTGGATTTTGTCCTCAGTCCCGGTGAGGATAAGAAGCAGTAAGGTTCCACCTGCCGGTGTGGGGAGTAAAGCTTTATTTCCTCAGCGGTTACTTGCCTTGAACCTTGTCACCCTGCGCCTGCATTTCAGAGTTCAGAGCGGCTGCTGAGGGGACAGCGACCAGAGGCAGTTTTGTTCGGTTTGCTACGGCCTCGCTGTGCCAGGCACATCCTCACGGCTGGGCCGCCCACCCTGCTGCTCCCCATCATCAGCCTGCTGCTCCCCGTCAGCTGCTGCTGGTGTGGCAGGCCACAGGGAAGGGGCTGGATGTCAGTGAGAGCCTCGGGGCCTGCAGCCTTCCTCCTGTAAGGCAGGAGGGCAGCAGCCGTGGCACGGGGAGCCCCCCATTCTAAAGGGGTATTGGCCGTTCCCTATTTTGAGAGAAATGAAGAATACAAAATAAATGGGGAAGGCTGAGCGGCAGTCCTAGTGCAGCGGCACAGGCAGCATCCACTGCAGGAAGGGTATTAGAGGACACCATACAGCGAGCTGCTGTGTCACTAGTTAGCTCTGTTCAGTGTGCACAGGATATTTTAAAGCACCATTTTTCTTTTTTTTACCTTTTTGGCTAGCCAGGCTTCACAGATTACTGAAATGTCTGAAATGAGTGGAGAAGAAGCTGGGTATTGCAGCAAGGCGATCACAGAATCAGTAAGGTTGGAAAGACCTCGAAGATCATCGGGTCCAACCACCTGCCTGCCACCACTGCCGCCCACTGAACCACGTCCCTAAGCACACAGCACGTCTGCCCTTCCCTTAAACACCTCCAGGGGTGACTCCACCACTTCCCTGGGCGCCCCGTTCCAGTGCCTTACTGCTCTTTCTGAGAAGAAATTTTTAACATCCAACCTGAGTAAAGTACAAATGTGTCTGGAGTAAACACTGCTACACCCCTCTACACCCCTTTCTGACTGGGTGGAATGGAAATGGGGGTTCTGGAAAAATAAGACGAGCAAAGTGATTGTTTTCTACTAAGTGGCTCTCGCTAGGGAAGCACAAAGTGAAGCCGGTCCTGCACCGCCAGTTTGCCTTCATCAGACGGAGATTTCTGCCCATGGATGATGGAGATGGAGAGCGCAGAACATGGAGCGAAGCCACCTTTTTCTCCAGGCCAGCAGCATGAATTCCTGGCCTCGTCCTCTCCAGTTCCCGAGGAGGATGGAGGTGTCTACAGCTTCTTCTGCCCATGGAGCAGCCTGCATGGTCCCGGGGAGGAACCCAACTGCGTGTCCCTGGGGAAGGACTCCTCACCTGTCCCCGGGGCAGCCTGCGGGCACCAGCCGGGTGGTGTCAGCCTCATGGAGGGCCACGTGTGGCACAGAGGGGGCAGCAGAAATGAGAATGAATCGCCCAGAAGTGATCAAGTGCTGGCTTTTAACGCACATTCTCAGGCAAAGCAGAGGCATGTGCTCGAGGAGAGTGAAATGGACGCTGTGTGGCAGCTCGAGTCGCTCTGGGCAGCGCTGAGGACTGAGCAGGGCATCCTGGACGGGGAGGAAGATGAGGATGATGTTTTCCTTCCTTCTCCTGGGCAAACGGCAACGTGGCCCGGCTGGCAGGTAAGTTTGTCTGCCTTTTATGTGCCCTTACAGTCAGAACTCGGGCACTTTGGAGAGGTGGTGGCTGTGGGTGCTGTCACCCGCCTCCCATCACCCACCCCCAGGGACCCGTGACCTTTGTGTTTGCACAGATGCATCGGGCTCCTGTGAGCCACCCTTGGGCTGACCAAGCAATCTGCTGAAATGTAATTTCCAAAACTAGGTTGAGCCTCTCTAGCACCTGGCATGTCCTCCTGCTGTTAACATAAGTACGTACGTGCATAAATGCTCTGCTTTGTTCAATCAGGACAGGTGCTGCAGAGGAAAATCTGCAGGGTAATGAGGCTTAAAATGAAGAGATCCCTACCCAGAGTTGCCGCTGTTTCTTTTTCTTGCCCTGAACAATTCCATTATCAGGGTTTTAACTTTAATTTTGCTCTGCAAAAACAGGATAATAGCTGTCTGCTGGCAGATGTAATGAGGCTTGAGAAGTGCTCTGCGCTCCCCTGTAGGAAGGTGCCGCCCGGCCCCCAGACGGGCTGCCCCAGGGCAGCAGCACCAGCCCCGGTGCCCACGCGGGCAGCCTGGGGACACGGGCAGGAGAGCTCGGAGGGGTCCTGCTGTGGGCTCGTGCAGCTGCCACAGGGCACCAGCATTATCCCTGATGTTCCCGGTCATTCCTGGGGTCCCTGCAAGTCTTTTTAAGCCCCCCACTTCATCTCAGGCTGAAGCTTCAACTCTAGCCGTTGCTGTTGCCTTTCTGCTCGCACGTCCTGGCTCAGAGCTCGCAGCCCGTGCTCGAAGCAGGCGTGTTGTGCTCAGGATGATCCTTGAGGTGTCAGCAGTGCTCTGGCCAGACGCGCTTGCTTCCACGAGGCTGTGGTGCACCCAGGTTGCACAGAAACCTCCTGCCCTCTCCCTGCAAACCCCACACTTGGAGCTGGGAGCGTGCCTCCTGCCTCCCCCTGAGCCTGTCCTGGAGCCATGGCCCCACGCCGTGCTCGCACTGCCACGGCTGTTGGCAGCTGGGGCCAGATGTGGGCTGGGACCTGCCCGTGCCTGGCACCGTGACACAGCCGCATCCCGGGCAGGGGCAGTGTGGCTGTGACGGGCTGATAAGGATCCCAGATCCCCTCGATCCCATCCACCTGAACCGTGCCTGCCCCTTCCATGGCCGGCAGCTCTTTGAAGCTCCTTGCACCTTTGGGAGTGGAGAACAAGAAGGCTGGGGATGGCTAAACGAGCACTTTCTTTTACCCTTGGATCCAATGCCTTTTCCCGGGGTGGTTGGTGCTGACCTGACCTGGCCTCAGGGGTGTGAAGCCCTTTCCTTGATGCTCTGCCCCATCTGTGCCATCCCGTGGAGAGCTGAGTGCCCCGAGGTGTCGGTGCCTGCTGCTCATCCCCCCAGTGGAAAGGGTGGAGGGGAGCTGCTGCCAGTCCCTGGTCCCTCCGTGCTTCTGCAGCTCTGCTGTCGCCCCGAGCGAGGCAGGGATCTGTGGTGAGCTCATCGGTCTGACCAGAAAAAGGCAGGCTAAATTTCAGAGCTCAGCAAGAACTGCTGGATTTCGCTTGAATGGTGCTTTCTGCTTCTTTTCAAGCCTCGTTCTGCTGTTTTGTGTTGCTGTCTCAGGATCATAAACAGCCGGTGCAATTATTTATACCATACGCTTATTTAAACCCTCTCTCTCCCCATAACTCAGTCCTCCTTTAAAGAAACAAACAAACGCATCTGAGAGCTGGGCTGTGGTTGCTGCCCCTTTCTTTCTCAGGGCTTCTGAATTCTTCGGGAAGGGCGACGGCAGCCCGAGACAATGCATGCTCGCGCCCCGCGCTGTGAGCAGCGTGGTCTGGCCGCCTGCCGCTTCCCGGGGCCGCGGCAGCGATGGGACCAGGCGCCAGCACCGAGACGGGGCCGCAGCCGGCCCGCTCCTGGCACATGGTTTACAAGCAGCAGCCCCAAGGCATCCCTGTAATTCGGGAAGGAAAGGTGCCTTTGTTTTGATGTTGTGTTTTGTTAAGAGCCTCATAACCTGACTGTCAAAGCGTGGCTGTTTCCAAGCTGTGGCTCAGGGACACAAGGTCCGTGGTGCTCTGGAGGTGCCGCTGGATCCCGTCCCTCCCCGTGCTGGGGCTGAACAGCACGCACAGGGCTGCGGGCCGGCGTTTCCCTGAGTCAAAGCAGCGCTGCTGTGTCAGTCTGTGGGCTGTCAGGGCAGAAATCCTGCCCTTACATCTCCCCCCTTTGCTTTCCTCCTCCGGCTCTCGGCCTGCCGTGGGCCAGGGCAGCAGAGCCCAGCCCAGCCCTCGGCGTGGGGCCGCGGAGCTGCTGGCGGCGTGGGGCCAAGGGCAGGACGTTCCCAGCGGCCACAGGGGGCCGGGGGAAGAAAAGAATTTGCTGTTAAATAATAAAGCTTTTGTGCGTGAGTGTTTGCCTGAAGCGTGCTCTGAAGTGTCCTTTGAGTTTTTCTGGCATCCCCAAAGGTTAGCAGCAGTGTGCGTGGCCCCCGGCCAGCCTGGAAATGCCTCTCGGGGCTGCGGCTGGTGGGCTCGGGCCTGGCCCTCACTGTGCTGCTCCGTCCCCTGAGCGAGAAGCTTCTGCCCCTGACGGTGCCACTCCTGGCCTAAAGGGGCCTGAGGTGGGCCGGGAGCATTTCCCAGCCACTGCCCCTGATCCTGGGCGTGCTGGGGTGGGTGGGGAGCCAGGCACGGCCCTCGGGCCCTGTCTCCCTGTGCCCCCGTGGGTGCTGGTGCCTGGCCTTCAGGGAATCTTTCACCTGGCCCCGTGAAAGCCTCGGTGCTGCCTCTGGGGAGCAATGTCTGTGGTGCTGATCGCTGTGAGCGGCTGTGCCCACAGGGTTGTGTCAGTGTGCCCACTCTGAGAGTGAGGGGAGGCTGCGTGAGGCCTCAGCTGCGGGGGTTAAACTTGCAGAGGCTGCCCTGCTTCACAGGGAGCGGGGCTGCACCTGACAGAGATTCCTCGGTCGTCTTAATTAATCCCAAACCCGGCCAGAAATGTGCCTGGGACCTTCCCCAGCCAACAGCTGTCCCCGGAGCTATGTGCTAAAATATGAGGCGGTCAACCCGAATTCACCAAATGGCATTTAATCGTGAAAGCCTGCAAGACAAACGCGCCCCTGTTGCCTGTGATGTTCTCTGTTTGCTGGGGGCTTTGTTTTGGGGTTGGAGGCTTGTAGGCAGGCACCGGCTGGCGCGTGTCCCTCCTGCACCTGGCCGGCTGCAGGCTGGGTCCAAACCCCTTGTGCCCCCTCAGCCCCTTCCTTTCCCTGACCGCACGGTTGTCTTTCACTGCAGCACGTGGGCTTATCTGCTTTGGGTTTATCCGCTTCTCTGCCCTGGTTTTGGCATCCTGGCTGAGGGAGGGACCCCAGGGCCCCTTGTGCCTGGCTGTGGGGCATCCTCGTGCCGGCCGTGCCCTGGGTTTGCTCCGTCTGCCCGCGCGTAGCACAGCCCTTGTTGTCGCTCTCCATTTGCCATACGAGCCCTCCTGCTAATAATACGAGATGCTGGTAATTCCTCGTGCTGCTCTGGCGCCTCTCTTCTGGGGAGGAAGATTAATGTTGCAGCCATGGGCTGGCAGCTTGGCGGTATTCCCGTGAGGAAGGGAAACGCCTGTGAGCATTCTGCTGGTGCCCCTTTTTTTGTAAGATGAGTACGTCTCTGGTGCTTGTTTTCATCCTCGGGATGCCTTCAGCAGGCTGCTGCTGGAGGCCCTCATGTGTGGGAATCACTGTGGGCTCCCCTCACACCCCTGCTCCTCAGCGTGTGGGTTTGCGCAGCGTTGGGACCGGTTGGGCTTACGTGCCTGGGGGGAGTCCTCGTAAAAACCACTCAGCTCTTGCGTCTGCATCCTTGGGTCTGTTTGCCAGGCCTATGACTTGTCTGGTGCCTTGACAAAGTTACCGATCAGTTTATGCATCTAAATTGCGACCTTCCCCCAAGCCCCATCCTCGTCAAAGCCCTGGGGTACTGCAGGACCACAAACTCAAACTGCCCCCCCCAGTGATGGCCAAACGGGGGGCTCTGAAGGTGGGTGGATGCCCGAGCTCGTGTGCTTTGGGATGCTTCAGCCACCGTTGTGCTTCCAGCAGGGCCCAGCGAGCAGGGTGTGAGGGGGCAGCTGCTGGGTTTGTCTGGCTGCTCCAAGCCTCCAAACCTCCAAACCTCCAAAGCCAGGCTTTTTGCCTGCAACGCTCCTTTCCTGCACCTCGTGCTCCCCAAACAAGCCTCTTCTGCTCAGCACGGCACCGCTTTTGGGTCAAGTGTATTCTGATTGCCCTAAAGAGCGGGAGGAAGGGGTTATTTTTTGCTTCAGCCGAGGGGATGGGTGCAGCTATTTTTGCCACTGGTGTCACTCCCCTCCTATGCGCACGGCGAGGCAGAAGGACAGCGAGCCGCAGGCCTGGGGGGAGGCACGCCATCCGGGGGGAAGCCAGGGCAGGCTCCTTAGCGAGGCTGAAGCTTCAACTTTAATGGGATTTACTGATACAAAACTCCTCTTGTCAAAGTTTTCTGGCTAATCACTGCCAGCTTGTATTCACAGAGTCCCCGTGAAGTGGAGCGAGAGCACAGCCCTGCTTGTCCAGCCGACCTCCCACAGAAGCACCCTTGGCGACTTTTTTTTCAGTGATGTTCTCTCTGATTTTTCAGTGATGTTCTCTCTGATTTAGCAAAGTTGGGGACTTTCGGAGTCTCTTTGAGGACTAGTCATCTGAGAAGTCTGTTTGCCTTTTGTGTATACACTAAATAACCCAGTGTTTGTTAAATACCTCTGCTGGTAGTTGCAAACACCAAGGCCCCCTTTGCATGGAAACGTTCAGAATGCGCTTGGCTGGGGGCTGGGGGTCTCCTCTCACAGCCTCGGGGAGCCCAGGGGCTGGCAGCTGCAAAGCCATCCCCGTGGCACCAGCATGGACACGGAGGGGGCTGGGTGCTCGTGCCCACTCTCTCCCAGCTGTTGGGGAGCCCCTGGCCATGCCCCTGTCACCGCCGGTGCCCCCCGGCCCCGCTACGCCTGCGGGAGCCGCGCTGCCACGAGCCCGCCTGTTTGTGGGTAAATTCAGGGTGCCCTGGAGGCAAAGGGCAGGGCGTTTTCCCTCTGTTTTGGCCACAGCATGAGTTCATTTGCTGTATTAATAGCTTGCCCAGCGTTCCTCAAAGTGGAAGCAGCAACTGCCCCTGGAAATAACTCTCCTTTGTCGTCAAACGGCCTTTTTGTTTGTGTGCCTCTGTGTCAGGGCTGGCTGTGTCGGCTGGTAATGGATAACCCGGGCTGGAAGCGCCCAAACCGTTCCTGTCGCTTGGCATCGTGCAGCTCTGCTCTGGGTGCGGGGTGCTCCCGTTCAGGGAGGGCATGTCGCTTCCATGGGAATTCACGTTGCAATGAAAACCAAGCAGGAACACTCTCATGTGCTAGAAAAGAAGTCTTCAGGACTTGGTGGCTTACTCACGTTCCTGACGTGCTTTGTTGGAGACTGCAGCTCGCGTGTTGGGGTTTTCTTAATGAGGAGCTTTTTAAGAGAAAAGCCACGGAAAGCAAAGTGGAAAATCAGGTGGGAAACTGGATGTTGAGCAAGAGCAGCTCAGTCACATCCTCTGTGCCTTCATCTTCATCCCCCAAACTGTGTCTGCGCTCCCAGGGGGGAGCAAGGTGCTGAGAGCAGCTCAGCCGCCGGTGGTCCCGGTGACGGCTGCTGTGGGGCAGGGGCCACGTGAGAGCTGGGGCTGCTGTGCCCTGCAGCTGGGGGCTGCTGCTGCTCCTGGGGCAGCGCTGGGCGGCGGGGGGCAGGCACCAGCGAGCCTCCCGCGCCGTGCTCCCAGCGCCCGCCTATCAATTCAGCATTATGAAAATAAAAGGGTCACTGTTCCCGCTATGCCAGCAGGGCAAATGCCTGCTCTGCAAGTAGCTGCGCTCCTCCTGACCTCTGGGAAATGCCTGTACACAGCAGAAAGTGGAAAAACACTGCATGGTAATGACTTGCTGGAGCTGCTGGCTTGCAAGGAGCGGCTTGCCTCGTGCTCACACCTCTTCAGATGGCCCACGCTGACCGGCAGGCCTGGGACCAGCCCTGCAGCTGAACCAGCAGCACCAGTGGCTTCTCCTGCTGGCCAGGACGCTGTCTGGAGGCCGCCAGCCTCCGTTTGTTATTAACCCTGTGCCTGCGTGCTCCTGAGCAAAGCGATGGCAATAAGCATTTGTTCTTCCTGCTGAACACGGGGACCTATGGAGCAGGTACATCAGAAATGCTGGGAAGAGACAAACGCACCAGTGGGGTCTGTGTCCTGTACCACGCAGCAGAATACCCGCTCTGGGACGTGCTGTGTGCTGCTTTCCCAGTGGATCCAGTGCTCAGTAGTTATTCTGTCCAAGCATGATACCCCTGGTATGTTGGAGAAGGGTCCTAGATTTAAAATTGCTTGGATGCTTTTGGGATGACTGGGTCAAAAGAAGCTACACAAGTATGCAGAAGACTCCGTGGTTTGTCTCCGGGCCCTGGGAAGGAGACAGCTTTCTCGTGTTTGCACTCACTTCTATTTTTTTTCTGGAGGAAGTGGGAAGAGGACTTCATGCCACAGAGCAAAGTGTGAAGTGAGCTGCTGGCTGTGCCACTGCTCTGGCAGCACAGAGCTCAAAGCTGCGTGGCTGTCACGCTTTCTGGAGGGACTTTTTCTGTTATTATTATTATTTATTTATTTATTTTTATTTATTTATTTATTTATTTATTTATTTTTGAGGGTTCCTCCATTGCTGTCTTGAGAGCAACTTCCAGCAGCCTGTTTGCCACCCGGTGCGCTGTGTGCGCAGAACTGGGCACTGGTTGTGGTGCACAGCGTGGCCCCTGGCCCGAGAGCCCTGCTGGAAAGAGTGACAGATCCGAGAGGAAAGCAGACAAAAGGGAGCCCAGAGAGCTCTGCTCCCCTCCAGGCATCCTTCCTGTGAGAGCTGGCCTCGCGCCCGGCACGGGCTGCGAAGGAAGCGATGGATGTGTCTGCACCAAACCCCTGCAGATGGGCAGGGGAGCCGGGTACCCCCACATTCGTGCCCCCACCCACCTCCTGGCCTGGCAGAGCGCTTTGCAGGCACCCAGGATGCAGGATCCCCTGCTCCTGTGGGAAATCCCACGGGAAGCACTGGGAAGCTCTGGGGTGCTCTGGGGAGCCGGCGAGGGGCAGGTGGGAGGCTGCCGGGGCTGTGCTAAAATCGGTGGCTTGTCACGGGGGGCTGGGTCCCCCCGCTGTCCCGCGGTGAGATCCGGGTGCCTGAGCCCTGCTGTCAGCCCGGCCTTGCTTGTTCTGAAATAATCTCATAAATCACAACCCGGTGTTTTTTTCCTGGTGTGCACACGAAGGCTTATTCCAGCCTGCAGGCTGTGTACCCAACGCCCGACTGCTTGCACAGGACTTTGTGGCACTTCCTTTTATTATGGTCTTTCTTGCAAACAAATGCTAAGCTTACACAAATGTTTGCAGGAGGAAGACAAGGAGCTGTGAATAGCTGTGAATAGAGTCAAAATGAATGGCCGGGCCATGTTTGGTGACTGTTTTTTTCTTCCCCCCCCCCCAGTTTTCTCCCAGCTGGGGTGGCTGCCGCAGGCTCACCGCGGGGCCCCTCTTGCAGGGGACCCAGGGAAGCACCCCCAGGGCGCTGGGGAAGGTTTGTCCCGGGGGGGGCAGAGCTGCTGGGAGCCCTCTGCGAGCGCCTCCGTGACTGCTCCTAACGAGCTGGAGCCGGGGCCGGAGTGAAAATCGAAACCAGCTGGGGTTGGGTTTCCAACGCCCTCCGTGCGCCTTTGACAGCGGTGGCTCCGGGGCCGTTCCTTTTCCCTCTCCCCCCGGCGCAAACACCGCCGGCGGCTTTTCAAACCCGCATCCTTCGGGGAATTTCATCGCGATCCGCGACCAACTGCATAACGGTGCAGGGTTTGAATCGGCGTCCCGCCCCCGCGGGCAGGGCTCCCTGCCCGGCCCTCCCCCGGCTGCCTGCGCCGAGCCCTGCCCGCAGCCGCTGCCTGCCCGCGGCTCTGCCGCACCGGCACCCATGGGTGCTCCGCGCCAAGCTCGCCCCGGGCCCGGGGGTCTCCCCGCGCTCTAGCGCCCGGCGAGCGCCGCGCCTGCCCCGGGCAGCCGGCACATCATGCCCCTGCTGGATTTTTTCTGGGCTTGCTTCAAAAGAGCCAAGGTAAGCAGCTGCCCTTTACGCAGCGCCGGGGGCGCGCTCCCCGCTGGTCCCCAGGGAGAGCTGCCCCAAGGCCAGGCCGGGACAGAGCGGGGAGGTGGCACCGGTGCTGCCCGGTGCGTGCCATGGGGAGACCTCGTGCCCGTGACACCCGGGGCGAGGAGGGTTTGGGATGTGCCCCATGGGGACTGGCTCAGCGGTGCCACTGGGTGCTGGGTGTGTGTGTGTGCTGCTGGCTCGGTGCCTTCCCTGCCCGCTGTGGGTCTGCGGGACGTGGCAGCAGAAGGTTCGAGTTCCTCTCCCTCCGTTCTCCCCATGTCCAGGCTCGTTGCAAACCGCTGGCAATATCAAGCGATCCCTCTCTGCTGTAATCCCGAGGTGCATTCCTTCCCCCTTCCCTAATTTTTTGGTAGGCAGCTGCTTCTGAGCTGTTATTGATAAGTAGAACAAATCTCTTCCCTCTCCTTAACTTGAGCACTCGCGGCCAGAAACCTTTCCTCCGCCTGGGTCAGGTCCTGCCTGTCCATGGGGTCGTGGCTGCAGGAGGGCAGCGCACGCCTCTTTGTGCACACGCGTGTGGCACCGGCCCTGCTTCCATGGGGAGCCCTGGTCCGTGCCTGCAGCCCTGGGGCTGTCCTGCTGCATGCAAGGAGCTCACCTGGAGGCCTGGGTTGTGCCAGCGGGGCCATGCACGGGGCTGTTTTTGCCTCTGGCCATGCCAGCCTGAACGCAGGGCGGCTGAGAGCGGGATGGCGGAGCAAGGATGGGGGCCGGAGGCCCCGGGTTTTAATTTCCTGCAGCAGTCGTTCCGTGGCATCTGGCATTTTTCATCTGGGCTTAAAGCACAAAGCTCTGTTAGCCCATCCCTGCCTGTTGTGTTCTGTTGCGTCACAGCCTGTGTGAGGTGTGGGGGGTAGGTTTTGGGGGTACCGTTAGCACCAGGTTGGAAAAAGTACAAAAATCACTGCAGCAGGCGAGGGTCTGCAGGGGTGAAGCGCCTGTGGAATGCAGGCTCTTCCCCGGGGGTTTCAATACAAAGCTCAGAATAGTTAAGTCTAAAAATAACATTTGTGCAATTCATTAATAATATTAATAGCTGTCTTGTCCCTGCTGTCTCCAGAGAGCTTAGCACATCCTCGTTAACCCTCCTTGTCCCTGCAAGCTGTTGTCATCATCATCGTGCTGGCAGAGATGCTGTGGCAGGGACCAGGGCGCGTCCCCTGCAGCGTGTCCCAGCTCCATCCCGGCTCCATCCCAGCTCCATCCCTCAGTGCTGGGCCCACCCAGCACCCACCCGCAGCCTTGTGCCCGATGAAGGCTCCCATTGCCCGGCTGGGGTGGCACCTGGGGGTCGCTGTGGGACACCTCCTGTCCTTGCTGCCCCCAGCTACCTGCTGTGGGGAAAGGAAAATCCTCACGGAGAGGTGTAAGCAGCACGGAGCTGCCCTGGCAGTGAGTGGTGCTGGGGTGGGAGCTCCCCAGGAGCACAGAGGCGGGGGGCGCAGGGGGCTCACAGCCCGGCAGCGGTGTTCCTGGTCTGCTCAGCTGGGCTGAGAGCTGCCCGGGGGTGTTCGGTGCTCGCAGGGCCCGAGGACGTGGCTGCTCCGTGTTCCAAATGCAATGGGGATGTTGCGGGTGAGGGCTCTGCTTTGGCCTTTTTTCCTCCTTTTTTTTTCCCTCCCTGTGCCTGTGTTGCTCAGCTACTCGCTACGGGAGGCAGAAGAATTTCCTGAAGGCAGAGAAATGCGCAGGGCTCTGTCAGTGGGATTAAAGCTTCCCGGGTTAAACGAGGTGGGGCCGTGGCCGGGTGGAAGGTTTTGTGGGAAGCAGAAGGTGTTGAGGGTGGGCCACCACGGGAAGGGGAGGCAGCTCCCCGGCGTTACCTTCAGATGGGGCCTTTTCTCTCCTCCCTCCTTTGGCTTTTCTGACCAGCACCTCCGTGGGTGCCTGCCTCCCCGGGGGCTGCGGGGCTGATGTCTGGGGAGCTGCTGGTGGTGGATACGAGAGAGGTCCTGGGGATCACCTTGCCACCCAGCGCGGACGCTCTCCAGCTCCCCGTGTGCCGCATATGGCACCGAGCTCCTGCAGCTCCCCTCCCACCCGCAGCCACAAAGGTACCGAGGGCACATTTGGGGTCCTGCACCCGGTGCCTCCCCTGCTGCAGCCCGGGGCTGCTCTGCTGGGGCTATCCCGGAGCCTGCCTCAGCTCGGTGCAGGCATCGACCCGGTGCTGCTTTTTCTGTCCAGTGCCCAGAGAGCCACCGGCACGGGGGCTGAGGCCCAGCAGCTTCCTTCACACGCTGCTCAAGTCCCACCGACCTGCAGTGGCCTCTTCCTTCAGTGTGGGAAACGCAGGGCACGTGGTGGAAGTAAGGTTGGATATGGGGAGGAGGAGAAGGGCCCCTGAGAGGGAGCGAGCGCTCTGGTTCGGGGCCTTGGGCTCCAGGGTTAGGGCTTGCTGGGCTGCAGCCTCTGCCGAAATTCCCATGTGGTGGCTTAAAGGAAAAAAGGTTCCTGCATGAATGCACCCTGGGGCAGGGGCCAGATGTCCTGGGACCTCTCTTCCTCTGCTCCAGCTGTTTCTCATGCCTCTACCAGAGCTGCTCTCCAGCGGAGCTGCTGCAGGCTCCTCCCGTGGGACGGCGATGCCTTCCTCTCCATTCTGTTCTGGAGAAAGACCCCAACGCAGCTGATTCCTGCGACAGCTGCTCGCTGAGCCCTCAGGGGTGAGGCTGGCATTCTTCTGAGATTTGTCTTGGAGAAGCAGTTGTGCTGCGTGCACCGTGGTGGTGCCTTTCGCCCAAAGCCCGTAGGATATGTGTCCGCACGGGAGGGCTGCGGGTGTGGGCAACCAGAGCACGAGCTGCAGAGAGGAGGGGCTGGGGCACGTGGCGAGGGGTGGCCGAAGGGGACTGGGCTGCAGAAAACACATCCTTCGGCTCTGCCTGCTCCAGCCTCTGGGCCTCAGGCCCCCGGGGAGGAGGAGGAGGAGGAGCAGAGCCCTGTGGCCAGAGGGCTGTGCAGGGGCTGTGGGGGCAGCCGTGGAGCCGGGTGTGATGCTCGATGTGTGCTGTGTGGGCAGCTCACGGCACCACCTGCAGCGCTGTGGCACAGCACCGGGGTCTGCACGCGTGGGGACAGCCGCGTCCTCCTAATCCCCATCGTGGTCCCTTGGTGTGGATCTGATGGCCCTGGGCTGTCCACTTGCCCCGTCCCTGGCCATCTTGCTGGGGACCGAGCTGGATTGCGTGAAGAACACAAACTGTAGGAATCTAAGACTATGTGAATTAAAAAGATAACAAAATGATTTATTTTTCTTTCTTTTTACAGTGTTTCTCGCTGCTAGAAGATAAAAAAGATGCAGGTAAGCTGAGACAATGTTTCTCTGGGCAGGAATGCTCTCCTTGTGGGTCGGGCAGGGTCATGAGAAGAAAGGAAAGGACCAGCCTCTGCTGGGGCTCCTGCTTCCTTCTGCCAGCAGTGTGATTTTCCCCCAAACCCTGATGTTCAATGAGAGCAGCACGGGCAACCTCGGGCAGGGGGTGCCAGCAGGGACCAGGTCCCTTGGGCAGGGGGTGCCAGCAGGACCCGCAGCCGTGGCAGGGCAGGGGACGAGCGGTGCAGGCTGTGCTGCTGAGCCGAGCGGTGTCAGCACGCAATGGGAAATGCGGTGCCCACGGGATGTGCCGGGGGATCCCTGCGGTGCTGCTCCGAACCACGGGCAGGGACCTGCCCTGGCTTTGCATCCGCCGAGGGGTGAGCTCTGCGCCCTGGCTGCTGCAGGAGCCCGGCGCACAGGAAAACCCTGGGCAACAAAAGGTGCTTTGTAAAGGAGCTCCGGAGGTGAGCCTGGGTGGTCTCCCTTCCCTTTCAGGGAGAGATTAGCAGCGTGAGTGTCAGGAGCTTGTTAATGGGGTTAGAGAGCCCTGTGCGAGGGAAGGGGCAGGGAAGACTCCGCCAGATCACATCCGTGGCTAAAACTCATTTGGGAACAATGTTTGGAGGCTGTGTTTTTTCCCTTG
Organism: Anas platyrhynchos; assembly: GCF_047663525.1. Lineage (NCBI taxonomy): Eukaryota > Metazoa > Chordata > Aves > Anseriformes > Anatidae > Anas > Anas platyrhynchos. The sequence continues at coordinate 24,397,101 of NC_092596.1, read as the reverse complement.
GCTGAAATGACCTATGAAACCTAAGTGTTTCCTGGTAAGGACTCAGGTCTGTGCTGCCCTGAGTTTCAGAGCCCCCAGCCCTGCGCCCCTGCTGGGTGTGCTGCAGGGCGCTCTGCCACGGGATCTGCCCCGCGCGGGGACACCACGCTGCTCGGCACTGAGCCTGTGCCCCCGGACAAGTCCCACTCAGCGCCCGGCCCCTCACTGCTGGCCTGGCTCCCCGCTTCCTTTCTGACCTTCAGCTGGACTTTCCTCGCTTTGTTCTGCTCGAAGCAGAAAGGAAAGGCTTGCGCACACGCCATGCGCACTGAGATTGCGCCCTCCGGATAAATTCCTGTTGACAGCAGCATCGGGCGTCCCCACACGCAGGTTTGGAGCACGCTCTGCAGATGTCGTTAAGCAGTGGCCTCGGTCTGACTGCTGGGAGATGAGGACTGAGCTGGCAGCTTCCTTAAATACCTTCACAAAGTGTGTCAGGCCCTGATGATGATACAATATTTCCAACGAGGGCTCCTTCCACTGGGCATTGTGCAACAACAGGGAAAAGCAGCACTGGGGATTCTGCTGAACTTTTGCCCCTTTGTGAAATAATAAGGTTGTATTTACCCAGCATCTGGATCTCCAGAAACAAGCTGCTAAATTTAGCCCTTGTTGATGTGTTGTCACAGCTGAGTTATTCTTTTTCTACCCAAGCTTGCTTTGCACAAAGAATCCTGAGTGGGTTCTGCTGATTTGGAGCTTCAGGCGTGAGGCTGTCGTTTCTCACCCGACTGGTGCCCGCATGTGGTGTGGGCATGGGGCAGCATCGCCCTCCTCCTGTCCTCCTCCTCCTCCTCCTCCTCCTGCTGCTGGCCCCAGCCTGCAGCTCTGGTGCCCGGGGTGCGCGTCCCTCCTGCTCACAGGTCACCTTGTGCCCCGTGCCCAGTGGTGCTGTGCTTTGGGGCACCGGGGGAGGCTGGGACCTGGCTTTTTGCCACCGCTGGCAGGCGGGAGGAGAGGGACGCCTGCGTGACAGGAGGGTGGCAGCTGTGGGGAGCGCACGGAGCAGTGCCGGGGTGGGACGGGGCGCCCAGGCTGGCTGCGGTGACCCCGTTCCAGGAACTCGTGAAACTCTGAGAAATCACCGCCTGCTCCGTGGTGGGAGATGTGGCAGTGAGCCTGGGTTGCAAGTGAAGTGGTAGGAAGCAAAAAACTGAACTGAATGTGATTACTGGAGGATTTGGCGTGCCATGTGATGAGAGGCAATCTTCATTTCCCCTTCCCGTCCCTGCCTGCCCATGGGTCAGCCCTGGGCTGGGCTGTGGAGCCGCACTGAAGCGCTGCCCCGCTCAGAAAGCAGCTTCCAACCCGCCCCAGGGAGACTGCACGGGGCCACATCCTGACAGCACTCATGGTGCTGCCCAGCTCTGCGCTCTGACGGCTGCACTGGGGGTGCTCGGCCCTCTCCAAAGGGAAGGGAAAGGGAAAGGGAAAGGGAAAGGGAAAGGGAAAGGGAAAGGGAAAGGAATAGGGGCTGCTCCTCTCCCCTGATGCTCCGTCCCCTGCAGCCTCCGTGGCCTCGCTCCTGGGCGCTCTCCTCTCACCATGGTCAGCCCTCCCCCTGGTAGCATGAGATGCTTTGTGATCTGTTCTAATGTCTTGGAAAGTAGAGAGTTACTTCCGAAATGAGAACGTACACACCAAAAATCACCCTGCCGGGGCAGTGTGAGCGAAAACAAATAGTTTGTGTTTCTTTCCATCAGCTCTTTTCTCCAGCTCTGGCTGGAGATGCAATCTCCAGCATTTTCTCTGTGGCCTCCTTGTGAACTCGAGGTTATTTTTGCACGGCGGAGCTCTCTGATACGTGTTTGTCCATATTGCTTTAATTTCTGCGAGGAGGTGGGTTGGTGCAACAGCCTTTGTAATTAGGCCTCCGGGTGCAGCTGGGGTCTGCAGCCTCTGTCGTGCCCTGCTGACAGTCCCCTGGGGATCGATACCCGGGTATTCAGCGGTAGGTGCCAATTCCTGCTGCCTCAATGACTGGTGCTTCAGTGCTGTCCTAGCGCTGCCCTCGCTGCCCCTGCCCCACCAGGCAGCTCCCCAGGATCAGCGCCCTGCTGGCTGCTGGCTGTGCGCACCCTCAGCCCCACGTCACCAACAGCAGCCAGCACGGGGCTGAGACAGACGTGCAAAGGGCTCCTGCTTTTATCTTGACCTACAGCAATGCGAAACGCTCTCAGTTTGTTCTCCTGTCACCTTTCTGCTCCCTAGGCTAAAAAGCAAACACTGCTGAATAAACCCGTGCCTTCCCAGCCACCCTCTCCTTCCCAAGCTGAAGGGCAGCCCGCTGCCACGTGCCGCAGGGGCTGCTCCTGAGAAACAACGTGAGACAAAGTGAGAAAAAGTGCTCTGAAAGAAAAGCAAAATCAACTTGGCCACAATTCACTTTTTCCAATAAATGATCACAAGGAAACTATTTGTCAGAAGCGAGAGGCACCTCCGGCCTGTGAAACCAAGCCGTTTCTTGCCCTCGTTCCCCTTCTGCCTATAAAATGCTCCAAAAAGCATCAGGCGCTGCAGTAAGCTGAGACTCCCATCCCCCATCGCATCCCCCGGTCCTTCGGGGGCTTCCATTGCAGGGTCTGGAAGTTTTTCCGTTTCCTGTAGCTAACAAAATGCAGATTCCCCCTCCGAGCAGCAGGGTCCCGTCAAGGAGTGGGCGATTTCTCTGAAGGGCAGAGGGGAAGAGCTGCTGGAGGGGGGGCTGCTCCTGTGCTGGGGGCGAGCTGGGGAAAGGCCCCGGCTGTGGCAGCGAGGCTGCCGTGGGCCCAGCGTGGTCAAGTTCCTCCCCAGGCAGCAGGGAGCGATTGAGACACGCTGGAAAGAAATTGCAGGCAAGGAAGTCCGCGTGTGTCTGCAGCATCTGAGTCGTTCGCGTGAGACCGAAAGGATGGCGAGGGAAGCTGTGAGTGTGGGTACCGCCAGAAATTAACATGGGAACGGACAGGGCAAACTGGGAGAAGGGTTTGGCTGTGCGGGGCTTTCTCTGGTAAGAGCTTTACGTGGACGCCATCTAAAAAATGCACAAAGGGAAGGTTTCCTGTGCCTGGGACAGTCCGAGAGCACTTCTGGAGAGAGCTTTGCTGTGCGTGGAGGAGGCCCTGGGACCGTGGCGGGCGCTGTGCGATGTTCACATGGTTTGGGGTTAAAGCGTGACAGCTCGGGTGGAAAAAGGCGGCGTGGGCTGTCTGCAGCCCGGGCTGCTCGTGGCGATTCCTTCTCGTAACGGAGAGCATCGGGGTCCTGCCCGAGGTGTCCTCAGCGCTCTGCCCCTCGCCTCGTCCTGGGGGGCGAGGGGGCCGGGAGCGCGTTGGGGGGGCCGGGGCCGGGTGCTGGGTGCCGGGGTTCGGGTGCCGGAGCCCTCCCAGCCCGGGGGCGGCTGCGATCGTGCGCGGCCCCGCCCGGCCCCGGGCACCCCCGGCGGGGAGGAGCCGCCGCCCGTTCCGCACGGGGGCAGCGGCACCGGGAGCGGGGCCAGGAGCGGGGCGCAGCCGTCGGGCTCCGGTTGCTCCCTGGGGCTGCGGCCAGCAGGTGAGGGCCGGGCCGGATCAGGGGGTGGTGGGCACGGGGGGGCACCCCCGGAACCGCTGCGGCTCCCCCGGGGCTCCCCCGGTGCTGCCCTCCCTCCCTTCCCATGGCGGGGAGGGGCAGAGCACCCAGCTTTGGGGTGAGGGGCGAGTGCTCGGTGCTCCCCCAGCCCCGGGCACCGGGCAGGGCACCCGGTCGGTGGGGGTGTCCCGGGGGGAGGTGGGGGGTGAAGGGCAGAGCGTGGCCTGGAAGCACGTGCTGAGGGGTCCTGGGGCTTTGCCACACTTTTGGTCTGAAATAGCGTGAATTTGGTGATGTCCTGGCCCCGTGTCTGTGCTCACTGCTGTGCCTTGCAGGCTGTGTGAGCGGGACAGGACGCGGCTGCTGATGGCTGCAGGGACACGGCGCTGCTGGGGGGGCTCGGGGTGCTTGCGGTGACCTGTGGGGGTGTTGGGTCCAGCTGTAAGAGAGCGTCCCTGCCGAGGGCAGCGCGGATCGCCCTGGCTGGTGGTGAACTGCTGCCGTGCTGTGGCTCGAGCCCAGGGCCTGTGGGCTTGTGGCACCCCGGACCCCTCCCCGTCAGGTCTTTACGCACCCTGTGCAAGCCCTGCCCCGGCAGTCACTGCAGCCCATGGAAAATAATCCTGCTCCTCTCTGTACCCACTGCTCCCTCCTGAATGCTTCACCCGATGCCCGCTCCGTGGTGCTGACCCTCCGCTGCTGCTGAAATGTGATGCTTGGGGGAGAAGCTGAGTTTGTCACATACGAAAGTTCTTCGCTTAAAAAATGGTTTTAAAATCCCCTCCCTCCCACCAACCCTCCAAAAAAAGGAAGCCCATACATTTCGTAAAATAGAGGGACTGTTTTGTGTTTGATAGCGTTGTAACAATACTTCCATCGGCCTTTGTATTGAGACTGTTAAAAACGTTTGAGGAATTCTTCTTCATTTCAAACGTCAGTGCTGAGACTGGTTTGATGTGGCTTTTAAAGATGATTGTGATAACAGCCTGCGGATAACAATCTTGAAAGCAATTTATTTTGAGTTATGTGAAAGAGGAACTGTGGTTTAGTTTCTCAGTCTGCTCCAATGCTCAGTGAACAACCAGATCCTGAACCTGCCAACTCGTGCCTTCTGCTGCTAAATGGTCTCCTTGGGAATGGTCCAAAGTACTGCTGATGGACGGCAGTAATTCCTCAGGGACGGCAAGGTCAGCTGAGATTGTGGCAGGTGAGGGAGGAAATGGAGTTTTCCAGAGTTAAGCTGTTACGAACGTGGCGGAGGAGAGTTCATTAATGCCTGGGGAGAACATTGATCGGATCCAGTGTATTCTGGCAAATATTTCAGCTGTTTCCAGTGCCGTGCTTGTCTCAGAGGGAGGTGTATGAGGGCTGTGAGCTGCCAGCACACCACGGCCACCTCCCTGACAGAGCCCCCATGGGGACCCTGCCGGGGACACGGGCACCCCACGGCCCCATTCAGGTCCCGTTGGTGCAGCCAGCCGTGTGGTGGCTGTGGTGGCTCTGTGGTGGCTTCTGGTGTGGTGGCTCCTGGTGTGGTGCTGCAGCCAGGGGTGTCAGCCTGGCAGAGGGGGCAGGAGCCTCTTTGGGGACCTGCAGGAGAGCTGCGAGCACGGCCTGGAAGTGCTGCCCCCAGCCCGGGTCGCTCCTGGTGCTGGTAAGACCGGGGTGAGTTTAATCAGCACCGTGGCTGATTTCAGTGTAAGCCCAGTGTGTGCTTCCCGAGGCTGGGCCAGGATGGAAAACCACTTCCTTAGACTTGCAAACCGCCACCGTTATCTCTGGAACGATAACCCTTCCTGGGCACTCTCCCCCCAGCCCTGTACCAGCCCCGCAGTGGTTGGCATCAGTGGTGGCACCTGGCTGCAGACCCGCTCTGCCTGCCCTGGTGGCTGTGTGGGGACAGGGGGGACCTGGCTGTCCCCAAACCTCGGTGGTGCCGTGTCCACGCAGCACGGGCCAGCCCCTGCTGACCGCAGTCCCCCCGTGCTCGGGGAGGCAGGAACAGTCGGGGTGATTGAGCCGGTTGCCTCTCCTCGCCAGCGTGTTTACCTTCCCGGAGCTGGAGGCTTTCTGCTCTGCTTCAGCACTGGCCACATAATCCGGATTCCTCAGATAAATTCCTGCTGTTTCTTTGAGATCTGTGGCTGCTGTTTTAATTGCCTTGAGCTCCGGGCCAGACACAGGATCCTTGTTTTATGAAATCAGCGCCTATGAATGATGCTGTTGTGCGTATGTCTCCGAGTTTCTCTCGCTCTCCCTCTCGCCCTCCTCCCCTGGAAGCCGGGGAATTCGGCCCTGGCGGGGCACTGCCTGCTGTGCCCGAGCAGCTGGCGGCACCGGCTCCAGCTGCCGCTTCGTGTCCGCCCTGAGCTGCTTTCCCCGGCAGGGTGCCTGCTGCCAAATCGACCCGTTGCCCTCTTTCTTGGTGATAACACCTCGGTAACCTGCATGGGTGGCTACCTGCCGCTATCTGAGGAAACAAACCCATCTGTTGTGCCCCGGTAACGTTCCCAGCGCGGGGCCACGTGCGGCTCTGCCACCTGCAGCCGTGCCCAGGGATCCTGGCGTGGTGTCCGGGGCCCAGATTCGCTGGGGACACACTGAAATGCGACGGGCTGCCACGGCGGTGGTGGAGATGACAGCTTTTATAGCCCTGGATTAAAAAAAGCGAGCAACTGTTGTGCAGCCGGGTGGCCAGACAGAAATAAACAGAAACAGGGCTCCGCGGGGCGGGAGCGAGAGCGGGTGGCGAGTGCAGGCTGCGCCCGGCACTGAGGCGTATTTCAGCCCAGATGAAGCAGGCTGATGCAAAGATGTCACAGGGTTCTCCCGTTTTCCATCCACAGTGGTGGAAAATTATGAAACATGAATAATAGCTGCATTAGCGGAGCAAGAGTCCCCCGCGCACATGCTTGTGAATAAGTTTACCCAGGGACACTGGCTCCTGGTTTGCTCATTTCTGCGGCCGTTTTTTATTTATACACCTGAAAGAGAATTTTTGCTTCTCTCCCCGCCCCCCTGTTTACTTTGGTCGTCGGAAAAAGAGCAGCAGACAATGGCTGCTGGGGGCTGGCCAGGATGTGCTTGTTGTGGGTGCGTGGGTTTCCTCCTCGTGGTGGGTGGCCACGCGGGGCGGAGAGGCATTTCCCATGGCTTCGATCTATTTTTTTATTTATTTATTTACCGCCTTTGCTTGTTTCAGATTTTCCAGGGTGTTTTCATCTGGTCGGGCCGCTGTGCGCCTTGCCCAGGAGGGGGTGCCCTTTGCTGGGCTGCCTGCCCCATGGGAGCAGCGAGGGGGCTGCGGGTGCAGGACGGGGGCTCCGGGCAGCAGGGAAAGCAGGAATTGCCTGCTAAGGCACAGGGCTGATGTGACATGATCAGGTGCTGCAGCACAGGAACGAGGGTGCTGAGGGTGCCTTTGCCCTGCTCCCAGCCCCAGCAGCTTACTGGTGCGTGGGGATGCGCTGGGAGGGAGCACAGAGCTCTGCAGGTCCCGTTTCAGGTCCCCTGGGAGGGCCGGGCAGAGGTTATTGCTTGGAGCCTGTCACTGGAGCTTTTCCTGGTCCGGGTGTCCCGCACCCCAGGCTCCCATCCTGTGCCGGGAGGGGGGCACAGCCCCTCAGCCTGCTGACCCCCCCGGACGGCTTTTCCTCTATTCAGCCAGCTTCAAAAGGCCTTTGTCGGGTCTTTTCCTGGCCCTTCTCAGTGATGCCCTCTGGACCACCTCTCCCCTCGTCCCCCCGCATCCCGCTCGGTGTGATCCCTGCTCTCCCCGGGTTCCTGGTGCTGCTCCCCCCGTCCCCGCGGGGCTGCGTGCCGACCGGAGGCAGCGTTCCCCCCATCCCGTGCCCAGCACCCCGCGAGCACACGTGCACACTGGGCGCCTTGTGCAGGCGCGGGGCGAGCCCGTGGGCTCCCTGCCCATTCCCTGGCCGTGGACTGGGAGCTATTAATATCGTGGGGCCTCAATGCGGCCCATTCATCGGCCGGCAAGGGGGCAGCCTGCAAAATGCACCTCTGCTGCTCCTCCCAGCCTTCATGCAGCTGGCCCCGGTGTGTGTGGGGTGAGCGTGTGCCTGCGGGGTCCGTGTCGGTCACCGGCTCGCTGCTGTCCCCCTCGCTGGCTGGGTGCTGTCCCCATCCCTGCCCGCTTGTAGCTCATCGCCCCTGGGAGCCGTCCTGCCTCGCTGCCCCCACGCCTCTCCCCCTTCCCGGTTTGCGTGAGGAAACGGGTGGAAAATGCTTGAAATCCTGCTCTGAGCCACTTTTTCCACCGCCTGCGGGTGCGCCCCTGGGGCCGCCCTGGTGCTGGTGCCCGGCCCCAACCCACGGAAGGTGCCGCGAGCCCTCCCCGCGCCCGGCCGTGCCCCCCTCCTGGCCTCTGTGGCCTTCCCACGCGGGTGGGGGAACAAAGCCCCCACCCTGCCTGTCCCTGGGGTGCTCCAGGAGCTCTGCGCAGCCCCCCCGGGGAGATGCAGCCCCTGGGACAGCTCTGGCTGCCCGCAGCTGTCCCCTCCCCAGGAGCCGGGGGAGCAGCGCTCTGCTGATGGGGTTTTTCCTCCTAGCCCCTGTCTTCCAGCCCCTCTCCCCCATTTTATTTTCCACCCTCTTGCGATTGCTTTTCCGCTGCTCTCAGTGGTGCCCCCGCTTTGCCTCCTGGGGGGGTTGATGGGCAGGGGGAGCCGGGCGCGGGCTGCTGGGGAGGGGACCCTGCGGGACGGGCCGGGCCGGGGCACGGAGGGGCCGTGCCGGGCAGGGAGGGGAGCCCGGGGCCGCCCCCCCGTGGCGATTGGCCCCGGCTGCCGGGGGCCGGGGCTCCGCGGCGCTGCCCCCGCAGCTCCCGGCCCGCAGCCGGCCCCTGCCCGCGGCCGCTCGCCCCGACAAGGGCCGGAGCCACGGCCCCGGCTCGCAGCAGCCCCCCCGGAGCGGGGCCGGGCCGGGACCCCCGCCTCTCCCCCCTGCACGCCCGTCCTCCTGTCCGTCTGTAGGACTTTGCGCTTTGACGGGGGCGCAGCAGAGCCCGGAGGTAAAGGGGGGCCCCGGGGGTGCGCGCTCCCGCGGGGAGGGGTCTGGGGGTGCCCCCAGGGGCTGTGCGCGGCCCCGCGGCACGGAGCTGCCCCAGGCGCGGTCCCGGCGGTGCCTCGGGGAGCCCGGAGGGGGGCACCCAGCGTTGTCCTGGGGGTCCCTCACCCCCCTCCAGCCGGGATCAGCGCAGACGAAGCGCAGCCGCCGGGCGGCCCCCGGGTGCGCCCCGAGCCGCAGACGCGGTGAGCCCACGGGAGCTCCGCGCTGGCATCGGGAGGGCCGGGAGCAGGGCTCTGCGCCGCTGTGCCGCGGGGCTGCAGCCCTCAGGAGCCCCGCTCGGGTTCCCCGAGCCCTGGGCACGGCTCTGCAGCCAGTTCTGCTTCGGGAGCTGCGGCTGCCGGGCACGGAGCAGCTTGCCGTGCGCGCCTTATCGGGCTGTGAGCTGACGTTGAGCTGTCAAAGCTCTCCGCCAAGGTGCGAGGCTGCTTTGGCAGAGATTGTTTGGCTGTGGCTAAAGCAAACAGCAGCTCCTGTTTGATTTTGAGATTTGTGTTTTAGAATGGCTCCTGGGTGCACAGGGCAGGAGTGGGGAGAGAGACCTTTGCCTTCAGAGGTCCTGGTACAGTCGTGGCTGTCAGAGCACATTGTGGTGGTGCTGGCAGCAGGCTGCGTGCTGCGCCGTGCACACGCTTGAATTCTTATCAATGAGTGTGCTTGCTTCTGTTTACATTTTAACTGAAATGCAGTTAAGAAACGTAGAGGTGTTGCTGGGGCAGGCGTAGCAGCTCCTTGCTGCTCTGTGCAGCTTTACATTTGGGTCTGCCTCTTGCGTGGGGAGCTGTGCAAGGAGCAAGGGCTTGTTTCAAAACCCCTCTGTCTTCCTTCATTTTTGGGGGGAAAAATAGATCAGATCCTTATGCCAAAAGCTCATCACTAATTTCCTCATGTGACAAAACATCAAATCCCAGAGCAAAGCAGGTGTAAAGTGTAGTTTCTGAGAAGGTGCACACACTCACTTCGTGTACGAGCACTTCCTTTGAGAAATGCTTTTCTAATAAAAGACCAACGGAATCAAACTAACTGTGCTTCTGGTGAGCATTCCTTGCCTGCATTGCCTCAAATGTCCAACGCTAAGCGTATGCATGGGACGGGCTGCCAGCAATTCAGTTTCGTAAGAGAACAAAATATGGTTGTGCCTAAGGGCACTTCAGTACTTCCCCTTGAATTCTGTACTAATTTCAAAAAGATCTGAAAGTTCTTAAAGTCAGTTTGAGTCGAGCAGGGGAAACGAAGGCTGCCCTTTGCCTGGGGGTGTCCTGGGGTTGCTGCGTGACGTTCAAATCGCCTCTCGGGGAGAGGAGAGTGGGGTCTCCTTCCTTAAGCTGTTTATTCCGTGGAGAGCTGGTGACAATTTGCCCAGAACAGAGGTTTGCAGACTGGCATGTGCGCTGTGCGTGGCTGTGGATGGGCTGTTGCATTCAGACATGTGTGGGAGCAGAGCCCTCCAAATGCAGGCAGCGTGTTGGCCGCGGGGCTGTGGTGGCAGGGAATGAATGAACGCAGGGGCCCGGCCTCAGTGCGCTCCATGTGGGGCTCGGGGAGGGTCCTAAAGGACGGCTAGGTGGGTGTGCTCACCCAGGGCTTATCTCGTGGGTGCATGGAGGAACGTGGTCATCCTGGGTGTAAAAGGCATCTTGTGGCAGCGTGCGGGCTGAGGCTGAGAGGTGCTGTGCTGCTGCCAGAGCCTCCCGTGCCACACCGTGTGTGCGCAGGGCCTGCGGCAGCAGTGCCGGCAGTGCTCTGCTCGGGGTGCTCTCAGGAAGTCTGTGGTGCTGGACGAAGGCTCGATGTCTTGGGGGTGGCTTTGTCCCCTGCAGGAGCAGCACTCACCGGTCATGGCTCCGTGTGAGTGCAGCCGGCCGGAGCAGCGCGCGGTGCTGTGCCAGGAGAGCGGCGGCACACGGGGAGGCACGCGTGGCAGCGGGGACATCTGTAGCCTGGCAGGCAGAGCTGCTCCTCGCCCCCCAGCTCTTCTCCCGGCCCCACCGGGAAGCAGCAGGCAGCGTTTGGTGGGATGTGGTGCTGCTGGCAGGGACGTGGTGCCGAGGGGCTGGAGCCTCTCCGCGGCCGGGGGCTGCGCTCCCCTTTGTGCCGGCTGTGGTGAGCCCTGGGCAGGGCCGGTGGCAGCGCGGCCGCATTCCAGCAGGGCCGGGGGTCTCCCACCCGGTTAATGATTGAGCCACAGTAACACTGCTCGTGCCTTTCTGAAAGGCACCTCCAGGTGATTACATTCACGCTCCCAAGCTGTCGGGGCTGCCACAGACATGTAAAGAACCAGGGTCTTCTTCTGTATTTCCAACAAGAAATGCCTTCTGATGTGCAGGAGGTGCGGAGTGCCGGCCGGCTGCCTTTACTTGTCCCTGCCTGGCTGTGCACATGGGGTTGGCAGCGGTGTGGGGTGGTGCTGGCTTCATCCTGCCCCCCTTGTCCTGGGGCTCTCACTGCCCAGCCTGGCAGCTGTGCCAATGCCTCGCTCCCTGGAGCCCCACGCTCATTTTGGTACAGAAACGAGCCTCTGACACCGGCTGCCACCTTTGCTAATCAGGGTGACCGGGGCGGTGGGATGCAGCTCCCAGCACAGCTCTGGGCGCCCAACTGCCCTCTCTGCTGGCACAACCCTCGCCAGCCCGCTCTGCCTCCCCCCACTGCCTCCCAGTGCTGCCTGACTGGTCCCAGTTAATCATTGACAGGTTGCCCGTGCCACGTGGCCCCGCCGCATTTGCCCAGCACGCAGCGGTGGAGCCGTTTGCTGAGTCCCTTGAAGGCTTCCTTATCAGCAAAGGGCACTTGTCGCCCGGTGCCAGTCACAGGCTGCGTAAACGTTAACGGCTGGCTCAGGGAACCGGCCCTGGCAAACACAGCAACTCCGGGGACCTTCCTCCCTTGGAAAATGCCGGAGGCATGCCCACATCACGTCCCTCCGACGGCACGTCACCAGCTCGGGGTGCCTGTGCTGTCCCACAGCTGGCCATGCTGCCAGCCCCCTGCTGCTGCTTCCTCAGCCTCCAGCCTGCGGATCCCTCCCCGATAGCCTGCTCGGTGTCACAGCTCAGGACGTGCGTTGGGGCCACCCCTCGGGGACAGGGGTGCAGCAGCTGGGCGGCAGGCAGGTGCCCGAGGAGAGCCTTATCGCTGGGTACGGTGCCACAGGAGGGGACGTGTCCCACTCTGCTGTTTCTTCCCCCACCACCCAAATGTGCCGTGGCGGGGCTGGAGGCAGCCCGGTGCCTGGAGCAGCCGTGTTCCCTCCCCACATCCCAGGGTGAGCACCTGGGGCTGGATTTCCTCAGAGCCTGCGGTGCAAGCCTGTGCCTCCTGGTGCCTAACCAGCAGCAGGAGTGCGGTGCCGGGGGCCCAGCACGCTCGGCCCGGTGGTGCTGGGGATTTGCTGCCCTTTATCTGGGAGGGAAGAGATCTGACTGCAACGTGCATGGGGTCTGCAGGGAGCCCGCTCTAATGGCGAGCTTGCTGCGCCCTGCTGGAGCTGGCCTTGATGCTCATGTTCAAAGCTCGCTGGGGCGTAAGGGTGTAATGCCACTGCCTGGGGAAGGTGCCTGTGCGCCCAGGAGTGTGTGTGCTCGGTGCTTCCAGCGCTGCTCGTGCAAACATGACAGGGTCCCAGCAGGACAGGAGGCTTCTGACCTGCAGGCTGTAACCGCCCGAGTGGAAGTAGTGTGCAAAGGTGGAGGGTGGGGTTTCTGTTCCCTCCCCAACCCCCCGCTCTTTTTTTTTTTTCTCCCCATGAATTTCACAAGAATATTTTCACCGCTGTCAAGGGCACAAGTTCAGCTTCTGAATGCCCCTTTGTCTTACGCAGCTCAGAGGAGTCACGCTCTCCCGCCGTGCCTTCTAGGAAAGGCAACAAAACGTTTTCCCTGCACCCTGCCGGCGGTGGCGGTGCCGCGGGCACTGTGCTGGGCCCCATGGCAGGCGGCGAGCTGGGCGCTGGTGCGTGGCCGGTGTCCTGCAGCGCCCCGTGGTTCCCTGTCCTGGGTGGGAGAGGAGGCAGAGGCAGAGAGGGCAAGGAAGCGAGCCCAAGGAAGGGCTGGGATGAGGCCGGGGAGCTGTGAGCTGGGCTGGGGAGGAGGAGGGAGCGGTGCCGGGGCTCGGAGGATGCTGGCGAGGGGGTGGCCGGGGCAGGGTCTCTGTCACCCCAGCAGAACTGCAAGTGGGCAGAGGCGGTGGCAGCCAGACGTGTCACAAGGCTTGGGACACAGCCTCCTGGGGGTGACTCAAAGCTCACTTGACCTCGTTTCGTCAGGCTCGTTGGGTAAGAGCAGAACCTCCGGACAGTTTCAGCTTCGTTTTCCCAGGCAGATAACTGACTGCCCCTCGCACCTCGCTGCCAGACCCCGCCTGCTCCTGCAGCCAGCCCCAGCTCCGCAGAGCCCCGCGGTGCCCGGGCACCAGCCCCGTGGTGCTGTGCCAGCCCAGCCCTCAGCGCCGTGCCCGCTGCTCGGAGCCTGGCAGCGTGGCCGTGCCGCCGGCCCCGTGCCTGGGGCTGTGCCAGGCTTCCTGCAGCCCTTCTGGAGGGAGGCTCTGAGGCTGCAGCCCTTTTCCCCCAGCTGCAAATATCGGGCTGCTGAAAAAAGGCTTGGAGAGCTCAATCGTGCCTGGGATGGTGTGTATGAGAACCAGGTGAGTGCTGCATGCTGGGGCTTCCCTCAGTGCCCTGCCCTGGTCCCCCTGCTCCCTGCCCTTCCCTCTCCGTCCCTGCCCTTTCCCTGGCAGATGCAGGACTGAGCGCTGGGTTCATGGCTGCTGTAAACCCAGCATGTCCTTAACAGCGCTTTATCTTGTCCTTGTTTCATTCGGCACTCTTGCACCCCTTTATCCTAGGTACAGGTACTCCTCATTCCCATCTTTGGCTGCTGATTCGGGCGGGGGGCGTTTCTTGCTGGACAGCCGGGCGTTGGGCGCAGGGAGCTGGGCGCAGGGAGCCCGTGTGCCCGCTGCTCCCCTCCCCGGGTCCCACCCCGTACGAAGGCGGGTGAGTACCGCACTGCTGCTGGGGACCTCAGCTGGCTGCAGGCCCTGCCCCTGGGCATCCCCCGGGCTGCAGGTGCCAGGCTGCCCCTCGGGGCTGCGTTTCCTTGCCTAGCTCATCCAGCAGAGCCAGAGGGATGGCCCTGCTCCCCTGGGCCCCCCTGCGCACACCTCTGCAGCTCCCCGCACTGCTGCTGCTGCTCGGAAAAACAACAAATATTTTAGGCATTCTGCAGCAGCAGCTGAATTGTATCAAAGTACTTCGTGCATCTGAGGCTTAAAGCCCCGAGTGTACATTTTGCAGGGGCACGTTCGGGGAGGCGTTGCGGAGGGGCAGCAGAGCTGCGCTCTGCGAATCCTTTGTGAACCCACGGCCTCTGTGTACGGGATTTCCTGCATTTCTGCTCCTCCTCTTCTCTTGATTTTGTGTAGGGATGTTGGTATGAAAGCAGTGCTTGTACTTCCGAAGCCTCCACGTGTTGCTTTGCTCCCCGCCTCGCTAGAGTACCCGCAGCGCTGTGCAGCCTGCAGGAGGTAGGAGCTGCTGGCTGTGGATGCTGGGCATTGCCAGGGCGGTGTTACCTGACCCTGCAGTGCCGTTTTACCTGCCTTATCCTGGCTTTCCGATCCCCATTTCCACATGGGAACCCCATCCCTGTCAGCTGCAGAAAGCTCGGGGATGGGATTTGGAGCTGGGAAATGGCACAGCAGAGCCATGCCGGGAGGGACGTCGGGGTCAGGGTTGTTTGTTGCGGGCTGTGAGTCCCCAGGGCTGGCTGTGGCAGGGACATTGGGCTCACAGCTGTGTCCTGCCGTGCTGCAGGTGGCCGGGGAAGGGCTCCTGGGTGCCGGCACACGTGTGGGGCTGGAGGGGCTGCCCCCCAGCATCAGGGCAGGCAGGAGGGAGGCGCAGGTGCTGCCCCTCCGCTTCCCCAGCTGCTCTCTGGCAATTCAGGACCTGGAGTGATGCAGACAACTGTGTGAGCTTGTCCTCTGCTTGGGAATGGAGCCTGTGTTTGTCTAAAAGTTTTGGGGTCTGGGGCTTTCCTCATCAGGGAGTTTGCACCTGGGCTATGGATTTGGGACCGGTTTTGCTCAGGATGTGGTGGTGGCGCAAGGCCATGGGCACCTCTGCCAAGGGGATGCTCTCCTGTGGCCAACCCAGAACAAAGGCACCTGGAAGCTCCCCGAGGGCCTGAGGCTTGTGGGTGTCCCAGCAGGGACTGGAAGGGTTAAACATGCTTTGCAGTGTGTTAAAAAAAAAGAAAAAAAGCCATTTCCTTCATGTCCAGAGACAGTTTATTTTCTGGGCATTCTTCGGGACTCAGGGAGGTGCCTTTTCTTTAAGGCATTTCCTGTAAGCAAGTTTATATTTGGACTGGGGAGGGGGAGGGGGGCGGAGGTCGGTGGGGAGGGGGCCGGTGCCCCGGTCGAGTGACCTCAGCTTTTGGCTCCTTCTCCCAAATTGTTCGAGGCAGTGGCCGCGGGGCGGGGGAAGGAGCAGGGTGGGGGCCGAGCGGGGCGAGCAGCCCTCACCGTGATGCCAGAAGCACCGAGCACACGGGGGGGGTCACACCGAGCAGGATGGAGTGACACTGGCTGGGGGGAGCAAAACCTCATCTGTGTCCAGCCCTCCGTGTTCAGGCAGGAGCACAATCCCCTTACGGAGCCGTGCCTTCGCAGCACCCCCTTGCTTTAAGCTCCCTTCTCGCTCTTGCTCCATTAGGAGCTGGGGACCCGGACCAGCACCCGGCGGTGCTCCGTGCGCCCTGGCAGTGCCCCGCAGGCACGGCTCTGGCTGCAGAAGGCATCGGAGAGGGATGGTGGGCTCTGGAAAACGAGGCTGGTGCCAGTAAGGGAGCTCGGTTCCAGCTGGCCTCATTGCTGCTGCAGAGCCTTGTGGTGGGAATTTGTGGCACGTGGGGCAGGGGCTGCAGAGCAGCTGCCCCGCGCTTGGAGGTGAGGAGCTGCTGTGCTCTGTCCTTGTCCCTGCAAAGCTGTGACCTGCTACGGCACCATTAAACACCCTCCTCTCTAACACCCAGGCAGGCTTTCAGGTTAGGTTGGGAATTTGTGGGGCAGGGGGTTTATCCTCACCATCACTCACCCCTGCTAACACCAGCAGCAGCCGCCTGGTCTCACCCCACAGCGCTCGGTGCCAGAGAGAGGTGACTGCTGTCCCTTGCCACCTCTAAAGCCTTCAAGGTGACAAAGATGAGGCCTGCCAGGACCCAAATTCTGGGGCCCATTGCTCACCATCTCTGCCTAATTTTGCTCTCCCTGCCCCCCAAGATAACGCTGATTTCTGTTAAAAACAAGCAAGCAGGCAAGTAATATAAGATCATCGAAGCGTATTGTGCTCTTGAGCAGATTTAGAGCAGATTTAACTCCTTTCCCGATGATATTTGATCAGACATTTATTCTCGTGCACACCCCTTGGAGCTTGCTGCCGGAGCCCAGCTGCCCCTGGGATCAGGCGCAGCAGGTTGGGTTAAGCTCCGTGTCTCCAGCAATTCTCCCATTGTTCCCCATGCCAAGTTTCTTCTCCCCCATTTTGTTTTCTTTTTATTACCGTGATTTCCTAACATCGGAAGAGGCGAGTTATGAAACTGGAGTTATCCAAACACGTCTTGTTTGAAGATAGCGTTTCATCCAGCAGATGCAGCTTCCTGCCCTGTAAATGGTTTTCATTGTTTCTCCTTGGCTCCTGGCCCTATATCTGTTGGGGCCACTGGTGGTGTCGCTCGGCGCTGGCAGCCTGAGCAGTGGCAGCCCCAGCCATGAGCCACCAGTGGCCATGAGGCAGAGTGACAAGGCTGAACTGGGAGCACTGGTGTCTTGTAGCCAGCCTCTGAAAACATCTGGGAGGCTCGCTGGAGGCTGCCTCTGCTTGGGTTAAGGCAGGTGCCTGCTTTGGGGCTGGTGGGTGCTGCCTTGCTTCAGCTGCTGCTTCAGCAGGAGACACTCGGTTTTCCCGTGGTGTCCGCTGCCCGGGGGCACCCGTTGGTGCCATTCCTGCTCGAAGGCACACGAATCGAAACGCCCCACGTGCCTTGTACGTACCCTGCTGCCTGTGGGATCCCCGTGTCTGAGGGGGATGAGGCCTTGGGACCCGTGCCCCGGTGCCAGCTGCCGAGATGGAGACAAGAAGCGCACGGAGCGGTGACAGAACAGCGCCCTGCTGTCCCCGCTGCACACCAGGACTGTGCTGGGACAAGGACACGTGCAAGGACGGCTGCTGACCCAGCGGGCTGCCCTCGCGCTGCCAAAGAGGAGGGAAGCGGAGGGGCAGGTACATTTCGGTGATGCTGGTCGGTGTGACAAGGATTATTCCCACCTTGCCGGGGCTTCCCCAGGTGCCTGGGAAGAGGCGGGTGTGAAGCACCCTGGGGACGTGCAGGGGAAGCGGTTCTCCTGCTGCCACCGCCTGCTCCGGGGCTTGGGGTGGCAGCCAGGGGGTTCCCTGCCCTGCCTCGGGGTGATCCTGCCACGCGTGGTGCTTAAGGCCCTGAATTCAGATTCTGTGCCATGGGACAGGGACGGGGTCGGGGCTGCTCTGTGCTCCTGGGGGTCCCGATGCCTGCGGGGCTGCCCTGTCCCACTTAGCCTTTGGAGGGAGTGAGGCTGCTGAGGGCTCCGAGCAGCTCTGCTATCCCAAAGAAACCCGAGGCTGGGTTTGTGGCAAGCCCCTGAGCCCCACATCAGCGTTACCTGTGGGAAAAGGGGGGAGGAGGACAAGGACGAGGCTGCAGAGGAGGCTGCAGCTCCTGTGTGCTCAGCGCGTGCTGCCCATGGAGCTGATCCATCTGCAGCAGCAGCAGGAGGAGTGCCTTGGCCCTGCCTGTTTCAGAGTCAAAATCACTTGGCTTTGGCTGTGTTTGTGCCCTGTCTTAGTTTTCACCTTTGAGTTTTCTGTCCCTTAATTTTCCCTGCCTAAACAATTTGCAAACTGCTCTCAGACTTGTAACCGTGCGAGCGCTCGCACCATGGCTGCCCCTGGCAGCTGACTGCAAAAACGCCGTGGGGCTGCTGCCCCTGATTGGGAGCACTTGATCCAGAAATCAGAAAAGACTGAACTGCTTTTCCAGTAGGACGGTTAAATAGGAAATGAAGAAAATAGTGATATGCTCCTTGAGCAGCTGCTACGAATGTGACCGGTGTGCTTATCTGTGGGACAGGAGGCTGCTCTCCCCTGCGCAGCCTGCTAGAGGGGGCGGTGGGTGTTTTGGTGGTAAAAGGCTGGAAATTCTGCTTTTCTTGTCAATGGGGAGCAACCAGCACACACAGACAAAGCTGGGGGAGTTGGGTAGCTGGCCTCTGAGGGGTCCTTCAACACGGCGACTTTGAACCCCGGCATTTTGGAGAAGGAAAGCAGGCGTCTGCCAGCACCCTGCGAGGCAAGTGGGGGTCCTGCTGGGGGTGTGCACAGGTGGTGGGAGCACAGCAGCTGCTGGGGGGCTTCTCCTCCTCTCCTCCTCTCCCCCTCTCCTCCTCAGGCAGCTTCTGGGGAGCCGTGCTGCTGGTGGCTCAGGACAGCCGGGGTGCTGAGGTGTGTGTGGGGTTTGGTGGCCTCGTTCCCTGGCATCATGAAAACAGGATGGCGCTGTCGGTTTTGTTAATTCTTTGAAGCGTGCTTTTAATTCTGCTTTTCAGAGAAAAAGTGAAATGCGGTCCCCAAGCACAGGGCCACCTGCTGCCGCTGAGATGTGCCGCCGCATCCTTCCTGTTCCAGACTGCCCAGCGAGATGGAGCTGGGGGGGCCCTGGGGGCTGCTGGCAGCCGGGGCGTTGGGTCAGGGTCTCCTCGCGCCCCATGCGAGGTGCGCTCCTGCTCTGTGCAGGCTGAAAGGGGCACGTGGGGTGCCCCCACCGATCCCAGTCCCGAGCTCCCTGAGCAGTCCCCAGACGCTGGGAGGCTCTGTGGTGGCTGCAGGACACGTGGCGTGGGATTAAAGCTGTGGAGGAGGAGGAGGAGGCTCAGAGCCTGCTGGAAAGGCAAAGCTTCCCTGCCTGGTGCTGCGTGGCCGGGCACGGGGCTGCTGCCGGCTGGGACCCTGTGCTCCAGTGCTGGCGGGTGGCTGCGGGCGTCTGGGCAGCGGGGAGCTGGAGGCAGGTTGGGGCTTGGTTGGAGCTGCCCGAGGGGGTGAATT
Organism: Anas platyrhynchos; assembly: GCF_047663525.1. Classification (NCBI taxonomy): domain Eukaryota; kingdom Metazoa; phylum Chordata; class Aves; order Anseriformes; family Anatidae; genus Anas; species Anas platyrhynchos. The sequence goes on along the minus strand of NC_092596.1, from coordinate 24,378,290 downwards.
TCGGGTGGGTTGCATTTTGCTGAGAGCAGAGCCTGTGCCAGTGGCTTCGAGAGGGGCTGGGTGTGCCGCAGAGCTCTTCCTTCGGCACCCGGCTGCGCAGGAAGCCGCGGCGGGGAGCACGGCGGCCCTAGGGCACGAGCACAGCGACGCTGCCCTGCCTTTCCTTGTGTCCTCCAGCTTCCCCACCTGCTGGAAAAGCCGAGATTTTTTTTTATTATTATTATTTATTTTTTATCTTCGCATGAATGGAGCGTGCTTTTGTGAATGTTCTTTACGGGATGTGAGGCTGCAGATGTTTGCTCATTAATTAAGCTCTGCAGAGCTGCTGGCGGAAGCAGCACCAATCACTTGGCAGAGGGCTGCGGTTTGATGTTTTTCCTTCCTGCTCCCTTGTCAGCTAAGCCCTGAGCTAGCTGTCCGCTTGTGCAACGGTCCCTGCCCCTTCCCTGCTCCGCCAGAGCTGTGCTTCGTGCTGCCGCCTCCCATGCTGCGGTGGGCTGGGGTCCACCACGCTGGGGCATGGGGAAGGGGTTCACCGCTCACATCTCTGTCCCCTGGCCACAGTCTGTCAGGGAAGGTAGAGGATAAAAGGTCAGAAGTTGAAGTTATTTGTGTTTGATAAGGTTCGCTGACATTTCATCTTCCGTCTCCATAGGGAGGAGGAGAGCACGGTGAATTAACAACATCTGCCTTGGCAGGGAGAGCCCCGCCTGGCTCTGGGTCAGGCTGGAGTCCTGCCTCATGAGACCTGAAGCCTCCACGATCCCCATCTCCTCATTAAACACGGAGGTGGTGATCTCAGATGTCCTTGGGCTTCTCTCGGCACTGGCAGAGTCTCTCACCTGCCCAGCTGCCTCACATGGTGAAATCTCCTGCTCTGCGGCCGTGTGAGCCACCCCCCAGCAGGGGCTGTGCTTGTAAGCGGCTGCTGGCAGCGAGGACAGATAAAACTGGATCCTGTGCAATTCTGTGCTCTGCGCATTATTGAGGCACTTCTGTCGCCTTGCCAGGCTCCTGAGCTGGTTGGGGTGTCGGGTGGCCCAACAGGGCCTTGGACATCTCTTTTCCAGCTCCCTGCTGCGCGTCATGCCCCTGTTGTCCCCTGCAGCGTGCCTGGGGCAGGGCAGAGGAGAGGAGGCTCCTGCTGCACTGGACCAGGGCGCTGAGCCTGGGAGCTGAAATTCGCTTCTGTCATGGAGCTGCTGGGTCTGGGGACGGCTGGGGAGACGTGGTGCCAGCTGCAGGTGCCCCAGTTCCTGCTGCCTTATCTCTCCGGCCCAGCGGGCTGCCACATGTGATTTATCCAGTAACGGCTCCTTATCTGGATGGGGAAAATAGTGACAGCGGGCAGGGCTCGTAAAGGAGAGCAAATAAGGCAAAAGGAGCACGGGCATGCTCTGCTGGACCCGATGGTGCTGGGGTGCACATCGGTGTGGGGGGACAGGGCACTGCTTGTCCCGAGGGGCTGCCTGGCTGTGCCCCCTGGCAGGTGGAGTGGGGCGCTCAGCACGGTGCGTGTCCCTTCTGTATCGTGCGGGGTCCGGCACAGGAGCGAGGTACGGGCGCTGCGGGGTGCTGCAGGGTGCTGTGGGGTGCTGCAGTCGGCGTGCTGCTGCCGTCAAGGCTGAGCGAGACCTGCTGGAGCCCCAGGGCTGGCTTTTTGCAAAGGAACAGGAGCAGAGACTTGTGCAGCAGGCGTTTCAAGGCAGCTTAGCACTCGGTTTCCTAACCACTTGTGAAAACCCAGTGTGCGTTACGGGCTCTGAGTCCCTTCAGAAAATGAGTGTGAGTCAAAAATTAGTTACTCATAAAAATAGACACGGATGAGTCCTAGAAAGTAGTGAGCTGATTGATTTACCGCAAGTGACGTTAGCCTGCAGCTCTGAGGTAGAAGCTGTTTTCAGACAAAGGCTTCCTGAGAAACATCAACAGAAGGACGACCGCATGGCAACGAGCGTGGCTTGAGGAGGTGTCAGTGCATTAAAGCATTGCTCTGAGAGGCACAGGGTGAATGCTGGGGAAGCTTAGGTGAGTGAAGTGCTTCCATGCAAGCCATCCATGAGTGGGGCTGAGGTGGCAAGGGGAGGCTCCACGGTCTGGGAGCTGCCCCGAGGCTCAGGAGAGGTGGGTATTGCTGCCAAGGTCCTCGCTCCACAACGCTCGGGTGCTCAGGGGGACTTTGAGCCCTGCCCGAGTGCCCTTCCCGGCCGGCTGCCCGCTGGCCGAGGAGCCCTGAGCAGCTCCGAAAACCTTTCCCTCTGTGTTCCTGCCCAGTGCTGCGGCACCGTGCCCGCCTGCCTGCTGCAGCAGGGGCTCTGCTGGAGGGCTCTTCCCATTCTCCCTGCAGGTGAAGGTCCTGCTGTGACCATTTGATTTCAAAGCTTTGCTCATGTAACCCCTGAGGAGCATCGAACGTGGGCTGGAGCCACTTTCTCCAGTCCCCGTGAGTAAGCCCTTCATCAGGAGAGGGATTTGTCTGCCATGAGCTGCTCCTCGCTTTGCTGTTGCCCTTCCAGCTGCAAGCACAAGCGGGGCCATTGTGCAGTGGGGTCAGCACTCAGCCAGGCAAAAAAGCCCCGCGTAGGTCTTGCTGTGACACATCTCCTGCTTAAACAGGGACTTTCAGATGGAAGGGAAGCTGGGAAAAGCATGTCTGTTCCTGCCAAAAGGAGCTTATTTGCGAGTAACTGGCTTCTGTTTTCTAATGCTGCTCCCGCCAATGGCCGGTGTGTTGAATTAGGGCTTCCTGCTGTCTTCTAACTCATGGGCTTCTCCTTGGCGTGACCCTAGGGAGGTCTTCCTGTATTTCTGACCTTGTGTCTGCAGCCACGGGAGTCAGTCTGATGCCTTTGGCGTCATAACTTCCCCTGAGCCTGGGTAGCTGTGCGAGGAGGGCGTGTGCCTGCGTGGAAAACCCTGAGAAGGCCGGGAAGTGCTTGGCTAATTAGCAGAACTGGAGGAGAGAGTGATTTTAACCAGCTCTGAGAAGCCCTTCCCATTGCTTACAGGAGATGTGTGGGGTTTAAGCCTGGTCCTTCAGCTACAGGTAAGTGCTGTGCCCTCCGTGGATCCTCAGGTCCCCCTGCCACGACGGGTGCTGTCTCCTTGCCGTGTCCCACCAGGCTTCGCTTGCTTCGGCTCCTCGGAAAATGCCACGTTGGGCATTAAGGGCCTGGGGTTACTCTGCGTGTGGGCTGCAGGCAGGGTGGCTGGGGCAGAGGGGAGCAGAGCTGAGCCGGGCAGAGGTGGCTCCTCTGGTGGGACGCTGATGGGACCAGGCCAGGTGAGCCGGGGCCGTAATTCCCAGTGCAGGTGCGTGGTTCTGCTTCCATCCGGATTCGGCATCTTGACTGTCAGGTCAGCATACGAGTCCGTAACATCGCTCGAGGCCAGCTTTCGCATCCTGTTTTGTAATATTCCTTGACATTCCCCACATTCCTGGCAAGGAGACTTCTGTATTTTTAAAAAATATTCCTTTGTCTCTTCACAAAATGGTGACATCCCTTAAAACTACTTCTCAAGAAGTCTGTTGGCTTGCTCCGCAGCAGCTCCTGTTGGCTTTGTAAAGAAAAGGGAGCCTCGAGCTTGGAGCCCAGCCCCACCATCACCTCCTCCCCATGGGGAAAGAGCGGGAGTGGGGAGGAGGGAGGCCTGTAGGGCTCAGGTGTGTTCCTTACAGCTCGGCTCCGTGTTACCTGGGTGTAAGGCAGAAAGCCGAGGGGAGGCAGGGATGTTCTGCATCCCCCTCAGCCTCCTCTCCTGGGCAGCGTTTCAGTTTGCTGCAGGCATGGGGACTGCACCGGCTGTCTCCTCCAGCTCTGTGCAGCCAGCACAGGCTCTCTCCTCCCTTCTCTCCCACCTAAAAATGCTGGCTGACTGGAAACCCAGGAGGCAGCCGCTGCCCTTTTGCTGCAACTGGAAATTGCCGTCTGGTTTCCTTCTGTGGCGCCACAGGAGCGTTAACGACAGGAAGGTCCGGCCAGGGCCGTGATGGAAGAGGCTCTTCCTGAGGAGACCTGGAGCACCGTCCCCATGCTGTGGGGAGGCCGTGGCAGCCGGCAGGACGTGTCTGTTCTCGGTTCGGAGATGTCATTAACCTGCTTGTGGGATCCTTGCACGGTGTTACTGCAGGCCGTGTGGTGGGCTGGGCCCGGCAGCCGCCGCGCCACCTTCCCTGACAGCACCCTGCAGGGCCGTGGCGTTGCTGCCGCTGAGGCCCGGGGCTTCCTTGCATCGCTGGGACGTGAGATCACGTTTGGAAGCGGCTTTGGGCTCCTCCCGCGGTGCTGGAAATTTTGCACATGGTCACTGGTAACTCGGATGGCCACGGCGACGCCTCCACATCTGCAGCGACTCCCTGGTGTCAGCAGGACGCCCTCGTGGCCACGCGTTTGGGTCTTTGCGTCCCGCTCCCTGCCAAGGGCTGCCCTCGGGCGGATCCGCCACCCCGCTCCCTCCGCTGTCCCCTTCTGCACTTTGGGCCGGGGCTCCCCTGCCAGGTCCCGCTCCAAGGAGGGGATCTCGCAGCTCGTTCTGTACACGGATCGTGCCAAAAGCACTGAGCGAGGAGAGTGCAGTTACAGAGAATGTGCTTCTCATTATGGGGGCTAATCCCATGTCGTCCAAAGCTGCTTATTTGGAGCGTGTTGTTCCCCGTAGCTGCAGCTGGCCTGATGGGGCTGTGCGAGTCCTGCCTGCGTGAAGGGAAGGTGTGCTCCCCTGGCAAAGCGAAGCACCGGTGGGTTGAGCTCAAACCATGAATTTGGCAAATTTGGCAATCTTGTCCATGTATCTCGGATAGCAGGTACTGCCATTCTTGTCCCTGACCAACTGCTTCTTCAAAGCTTCTGGTCCCCTTTGATATCCTGAGGAACCGGGAAGTTTATGATGGCACCGGGCCCCGCTTTCCGTTCTGCCAGCTCTCCCAGAGGACGTGGTTCCCGCAGGAAAGGCCGGATCCAGCCGTGCTCCTGCCTGGCTGGGAGCAGCTCGCAGCTCTGTGGTTTGCCAGCCCCGCGACGATGGGGTTAGGGCGGCACCACGCCTCCCCGCCAGCCCTGTGCAGTCCCCATGAAATGAGGCTCTGCAGGAAGCGACGTGGGCGACCCGAAGCAGCTCCATTTTCTGATCGCACCTGAGCGCTGCAGCCTGCCCTGCTGGGGAGGGCGTCCAGGCTGCGGGCACCTCACGCCCGCTGTCTGCAGGGGACAGGAACGCCCCTGTGCAGGGCGGCTGCTGTCCGTGAGTCACCGTGGCAGTCAGTCTGTCCGGCCTGCGGCAGCCCTTCCCGAGAGCTCGAAATAGTTAAGCAGCCTGCATGCATGCATATGCGCTATCGCTTTAGCTTTCTGTGCGCTCTCCCCCTCCTACTCCCACCCCTGCTATTTAAACAGTTCAGCCTTTTGCACAGGCGTAGATATCCTGTTTGTTGCTGAAGAGAAATTAGACGGCTTTCCGTACCCGCTGGGTCGGTGAGGGCAGGTTTTAGAAGCTGGGTTCTCTAGGCCCGCATGGAAAAAGTCGGAGCTCTCCAGCTGCCTGCCGCCGGGAAGGACCTCGGCCAGGAGCCCTCTCGCTGCCCGTGGATGGTGCCCAGCGTGGCTGAAGCGGGGCCAGGAGGGCAGTGGTCATGCTGATATTCCTCTCTGCATTTAAGTCACAGTCTCCAATGAACAAAGCCAGGATTAACAGCTTCTGCCATGGTGAGTCTGCTCGTGCCCCAGCTCTGTATTTTCATCCCGTAGAAGCTTTCAGCCAAGAAACATGCTTTAAAGGGGGAGATGGAAAAGTCTGTGGGATGACCTTTTTCCTTGTCAGAGATTTCTTGGAAACAGCATTTCCTCTGCAGTTAGTTAGTTTGCCTTGGCTTTTACACCGCAGGGTGAGGGAAGGGTTAGGAGGTGCCATTTGTTTTGTTGTTAAGCTTTCTGTTTTGAAAACCAGAACAGATCTTCCTTTACCTTTTTTCTTTTCTTATTTTTTTTTCCCTTGAACTGATCTGTGGCTCTTGTGCTGGGTGAGGGGCTGCAGTCACTGCCACTGCTGCTCGCCCGGATGCGAGCCCCAAGCCCCTGATAAGATGAAGGCACTAATATTTAGGGTGCGGTTGTGCTCGATAGGAAGGAGAGGGGAAATGGATGCGACAAAGCACAGACTGGTTTCGGTTACGCAGTGTGTGGCTTTCATTTCAACCCCTCTGCTCCCTGCTTAAGATGCTGCAGACACAGTAGATCTGTAGCCTCTTTAATATTTGGGCTTATTTCTCACCGAGTCAGCCAAGCTGGTGAAAGCTGTGACTCCGCGGCATGCCAGCTCTTAGGAACCTTTGATCGTTTCCTGAGGCCGTGCCAAAATGCCCTGCTGTGCGCGCTGCCCCCAGCCCCGGCCAGGCAGCGAGAGCGCCCGGGGTCGAGAGCCCGCTTTGGCCGGGAGCCCCGGGGCACGCTGACGTGCCAGCCCTGCCACGGGGACGTTTGGTGGCCCAGCGCCGCCTGCTCATTGAAAGGCAGCTTTCAGATAGAGGAGAGGAGGACAGGAAGGAGGGGGGAGGAGAGGGAAAGAGCCTCGCCGCGGATAAGGGCGAGCTGCGGGGCGGGGAGGGGACGGATGCGCACTCACAGCAAATGGAAATTCCTGCCCGGGAACTGCCGCACAGCTGTGCGGTGACCAATGCACCAGCAATGCCGCTGGGGTCTCAGCGCAGCGCTGGTGTGCTTTGGACAGCAAGAGGGATCTGGGACTTGTTGTTAATCCCTTAATGCTCCAGGTGGGAGAGCTCCTATGGGCTGAGCGAGAGTCCTGCCCCAGCTCATGCAGCCCATGTTTGCAAGAGAAACGTTATTTGGCTGCGTTTTGGAGCCGTGTTCCTGCGTTTTGGTTTCACGCCTTGATTTGCGGTTTTCTCCGGAAGAGCTGTAGGAGGCCTGGGAGCTGCGTGCCAGCAGGCGCTGCCGAGGGGGAGTGGGGCACAGTGCTGCGGGCTTTGCTGTGCCCGTCCCGGTGGGCTTCGCACAAAGCGAGGCTGTGGAGCAGGGAAAACACCCCGTGTTTTGTAAATGTATGCTGGGGACAGGCTAAGGGGTGGTACAGCCATCAGCTGTCTGCCCGTGCTGGGCATGCTGTTAAATGCCTGGAGGCGGCGGCGTGGTGGGATCATGCACAAGTGACCGAGGAGCACGCGCAGCACCTGTGCGGAATCGCTGGGCACCTCGGCTGGCACAGCTCCCCGCGGGGCAGATGCAGTAGGAGGATGGAGGGACTGGAGGACAGACAGGGTCGGGCCAAAGCAAACGGCACCCCGTGGCACGGGCAGGTGGGGGGGTGGCCTCAGGGTCCCGTTTCAGGACCTGATACACAGGGAGTCAGGCCGAAAAGGTAGGCGGGTCATTGTGCACAGCTGGAGAAATACTTGATTCTGGCTTATCTTTGTGTGGTGGTGCTTAAAAAGAGAAGAGCCCTGAAGTAAGGCCCTGTGCCTCTGCTGAGAACCTGGTGCCTGTTTCCTCCTGTGCCGGGGCCGTGGCAGCGCCTGCCCAGCCCTGGCCCCGGGCTCTGTCCCCAGGGGCTGCGCGATGCTGGGTTCTGCTCCTGGGCAGCACCAAAAGGCAGCAGGGAGCCCGTGAGGGATTCCTCTGGTAACAGAGACAGGTGTTTCTTCTAACTGAATGCACAGAAATAGGGAGGAATTCCTTCATGTGTTAAGCAAATAAATATTTTGTAGTACTTAGAAGCAAGGGAGCTGAGGAGAGCTCCCAGGCACGCAGCACAGGAGAGGTTTCTGCAGGTTGCGCTGCCTGGGGTCACAGACCTGCACCAGCTGCAGGTGCTGCGTTACCGAGGTGAGAGCTCTGCAAAGATGAGAGCTGAGCTGCTACCAGTTCCTGGTGTCAGAGCACGCCTGCAGTTTCCCTGTGCCCTGACTGCTGGCCTTCAGTGGCAGCTCGTGCCGGGTCTCTGACTCGGTGCCAGCGCTGTGGTGAGAGCAGCGCCGTGGCGCAGCTCCCTGGGCGCAGCCTGACGGCGTGCCAGAGGTGGCACCGGGCTGCAAGCACATCTCGCTGGCGGGGCCGGCTCTGAAAGGCTTCCAAGCAGTGGAAAAATGGAATCTTATTTTCGTCAAGGTAAAGACACGCATCACGGGGCTCCTCCGTGGCGGGTGCCGTGCTCCAGCGCCATCGGGGGGGGTCTCTGGCAGAGCCCGGCCATGGGGACGGCGTCCGCTAGTCCAAACAAAGCGCGCGTGAGATCCGTGGGATGACCAACAGGAAAACAACAGTGCAATTTTAGAAAGGGTGGGATACAGGATGGGCAAGGAGGATTAGTTTTGCTGAATGTCCAAGTAGCTGTTTCCATCTTGCTTCTCTTCTGGGTTTCCAGTATCAGGAGTTAGAGCGCCCGGCCACCACGGCCGCCCGAAGAGTAGAAACAGGCGTGTGTCAGACACCTCAATAAATCTCGATAAAGATGCTCAAAAAATCAGTGGTTGGATTGTCAGGGGCCTGAATTAAGAGGAGGCACAGCTCTGCTCTCCTGGCACAGTGCACAGGCTGCAGAAAATGCTTGTGTGCGTTTCAGAGCAGGACCCCCGCAGCTGATACACCGTCGGCAGGGCTGGCTGAGCCTCGCCGGGCCCCTCGGGAGTGCAGTCACTGCGTTTGCACACCTGCAGGCTGCTGCTTGGCCCCGTGGTGGGTTTGGTCCAGGATTGTTTGCATGGATGTGTGAAGGAGGGAAGTGTGGAGAGCTGCAGCAGGGCTGCTGCTGTTTTATTCTGCCCTGCTGGGTGCCGTGTTTTTCCTTCAGCTCTCTGCTTCGAGTTGTGCAGGAGGGGCTGGGTGTTCTTAGCTTGTCGAAGGCTGGCAAACTGCAAGCATGTAGCTCCTGCTGGTGCCGTGCAGTCACCGCTACAAGCAGCACTTGCAGTCCTGCTGGGTGCTTCAGCCACACCAGCACCTTCTTTTTAACTCTCTTCTCCGTCCCCTGTACGTGCATTTGTGTAGGCAGCAAATGAGGGCTGCTGGGCTCAGAGCAGCTGGAGGAGCACAGGTGGGGAGCGAGGAGGACGGGTGAGGGTCTTGGCCCTTCCTGGCCCTTTGTTTCTGTTCCCATGGGTGCCCCGTCCCTTCCCATGTCCCCACCAGACACCTGCTCTGCAGCAGCAGCGCACAACCTCTGCGCCTCCAACCCCGGCCCCCCGCGCTCTGCAGGGTGCAGCCTGCAGCCGAGGGCCACGAGGAGGAATCCTGGGGCAGACAAAGGTGCGAGAAGCCACCGAGGTGTGGAAATGCCTGTGGGGAGCACATGGCTATAATTACACCGAGGGGAGGAAGTGACCACGTTGGCTTCCAGCCCCCGGACCGGGTGCCTCACCTCGCTCGCACACAGCCCGGCCTTTGTGCAGCCGCTGGGCTCAGCCTCCAGCCCAGCCAGCAGCAGCCCCCAGCTCCCAGCCCCAGCCCCTGCCCGCTTACAGGAAGGGACCCCAGGCTCAGCTGGTGGCTGTGGTTATGTGCGGCTGTGGTGCTGCGTGGGTGCTTTTGGGACGGCCTCTCCCTCCCCAGGCCCGACCCCGCTGGGCACAGCCCTGCCTCTGTCCCGGCGTGGCTGAGGGGACGGTGGCACAGCCATGTGGGCACGGTGCCTCTGCATCGCCTCTGGCAGCCAGTTCCCCAGGGAGTTCCCCTGGCTCATCCCGCACCACGCACATGTCCGGGGCACGAGCCCTAGGGCTCCGGAGCTACCTGGGGCTGGCGGTGCCACCGCACTGTCACCTCCCTGCTGCAGCTCGGCCACGCGGTGCCACGGGGCTCCTCGGAGCCTGGTGGAGGCGGCTGAACAACTCCTTGCTGGTGACAGAGCAGGCAGCAGCTCCCAAACCTTGTGAGACCTCTTCACAGTGCTGAGGTTAATTTTGGAAACCCACCGCATCTGGGCCGGCGTCCAGCCGAGCTTCTCATTCCTCTCTCCGTGCCCTCTCCTGCAGCTTTGCAATCCCTGCGGTGTGCCTCCCTCGCTGTGAAGCCTCTGGGGGAGACCATGGGGTGACCCCGTGGTTTTGTTTCCCTTGTGCTGTTTTGGGGTGTGCAGACCTGGGGCTGTGCCCTCACTGGGGGGGAGGGATGCAGGCATTTGGGACTGAGGGGTCCAGACCTGGCCCTCTGCTGTGCTTGGGTGGTGCCAAACCCGGCGCTGGGCACAGAGCTGGGCACCGCAGGCAGAACTGGATCCTCTGCCTTCAGTGGCACTGCTGCTGGCCCCGGTACCGTTGGCAGGCGTAGGCAGCGGGTTTCCTGCATGAGGTGGGCATTTCGGGTCCTCGCTTGGTTAAGTGGCCGCGGCACCGACCCCTGGGTTAGGAAGCGTGTTGGGATTTTCTGTTATTCCTGTAAAAATAGGCGAGGACTTGTGCTTGCAAGCCAGGAAGAGAAGCTGAGCTCCTGCATATCCAGTGTTGTAGGCAACAGTTTATTCTGAAGTGTGATGGAAAGAAAACACGCACGCACACAGCGAGGTTCCCGCGCTGGCGCACAGCAGCCGGGGGCGGCTCCCCTCGCGTCTGATTTCCTGGCTTTCCATGATGTAATGCAGGGGCGATGCGATGGCGGGGTTTTCTGTTCACTCACTAATTGGGTGTGTGGGGCTTTCTACGGGGAATTTGGAAGCTTGCTCGGAGAGGCTCGGTCCTGGGGTGTTGCTTCTCCCTTTTTTCTCATTTATTTTAAAGCGAAAGTGCCGAGCCGGGGTTCTGGGAAATGCTTTTCCTATCAGTGACTGTGTTTGCTTCCAGTGATTCAGCTCGCTCCTTTTAGACCTGTCTGGCCTTGTACCGCATCTCCTGGCCTTCTGCCCATCCGTGCCCCCTCCCGGGGCTGGCAGCGATGGCGTGGGGAACCCAAGTCCCCAGCAGACTCGAGGGAGGGGCGCCAGCCTCCAGCCCCCCCTCCTGCCCCCAAACCTGCAGCTGTGTGAAGTGCCGTGGTGCAGGGACTGTGCTGGGGAGTGGATGCAAGGGGAAAGGTTGTGCTTTTCTTCTACTTTCACTAGCAAAATGAGAGCCTCTTACCTCATTTTCACTTTCCGCTCCCCACCGCAGGGTGCTGGGACACGCAGTCGGCCCCAGCTGCCATCTCCTTCCCAAATCCCTTTGTTCCCCTGCCCCGTCCCAGCAGTGGGCGCAGCCCCCGTGCTGCCAGAGCCTCGTCCCTGGGACCTGTGTGGGGCAACCGCCGGTCCCTGTGGTTGGGACAGGGCATTGGGGTGGGGAGGGTGCCCGTGCTGCCTCTTCCTTGGGCCACGGCACCCGGCAGCTGCTGGAAAAGGGCAGAAGCTTTGCCTGGGGGACTCCGGTGGCTTGTAGGGGCTGTGCACCAACAGGAGCTTTATCCAGCGGGAGTGGTGGTGCTGGGTTCCCCCATGGGGATGTCCGGCTGCTTGCTGAGAGCTCATCTCACACGGGGAGCTCTCTGATGCGGGAGCTGTCACCGTGCTGCCCATCTACCTGCCCGCTGTGTCCATGGAAGGCTCCAGCAGCTCTGAGTGTGGCTTCACTCCTCTGTCAACCCTGGGCGATCGGGCCAGCAGGTCGGAGTGCTGCTGGTACCGACAGCTGGAGGCATGCAGGGAGAGGGCAGGGTTGTGTAAGTCCCCTTAGGAAACCCATTTAAAAATAACAGGATCTGGCCTGCCCTCCTTCCCCTCCCCGATGCCTCTGACATCCAGGATGGCAGGGCTCTGGCTTTACACCCCCTGGTATCTGCGGTGCGCTTTTGGTGCCAGAGCTGTGGGGTGGCGGTGGTCACGGCGCTGTGCCCCCATGGCCCCGCAGGCACGGCTCGTGATGGGTGACCCCGTCACGGCATCCGGCCACGGTGCTGCTGCCACCGAGTCCCCGCAGGCCATTCACAAGCTGCCCGTGTCATTCGCATGAGTGTTTTTCTGCCCATTCTTATCGAGACTCGGAAAGATCCTTTCCTGTGCTTCCTTGGGAAAGTACTTCTGTGGAAAGGGCGGTGGGAGGAGGAAGCCGGCAGCCGGCTCCGTCCGGGACGGGGACACTTGGAAACCTTTTCTGTGCCAGCTGGAGGCGGGGAGGCTCCTGCGTGCTGGGGCAGGGCGGGCGCCTGGGCTCTGCGCGGATCCGCAGCGGGGTGAGGACAGGCAGCGTGAGGACAGGCACTGAAGGCAGCACCACCAAAACGTCTCTCTCTGCCTCCCCACATCAACGGGGCGATGTGTGGGGGCTCCCACGGGCGCAGGCTGCCTGTGGCTGCGCTGGGTGTCCTGTGGCTCCCGCACATCCCTGCGCAGACCCGTCCGGCACCGCAGGCATGCTCTTCTACCAGCTCGGTCCCGCTGCCATAAGGGGTAAGCGGGGCACCAGGGCACACCGGGAGGGTGCACGGCTCTGCTCCTGGCTGCCCTTCCCTTCCCTCTGCTGTCCCTTTCGGGGGGTGGATGTGCCAGACCCATCCTTTCCTGCGGGTGTGGGGGGGATTCGGGCTCTGTGGGGGCTGCAGAGGGTCCTGGCTCTCAGCCCTGCCCTTCCCATGAGGCTCGGGACGCAGCTAAGGGCAGCTGTGCAGCCTGGACCCGTGTTCGGATGCTCGTTCCAAACCTCCTCCCCGAAATGTCCCAAGTATTTGGGTCGAGGGTTTTGGCTTCCTCCGCCTGCTTTGCCTGCGGGCTGCTCTCCCTCAGGTCCCGTACACCCGAGGAGTTTCCCAGAACACGGTGCTGGCAGTCGGACGGGCTCGCCCTGGGGATAGCTGGGCTGTGCATGAGGGAACCGGGCCGGGCAGGGGGCAGCAGAAAGCCAGGGGGGCTCTGTGTGTCCCCCGGCCAGCCACAGCCACGGCTGGGCCCGGCACTGCTGAAATTCCCCTGCATGGAACGGGTCCGAGCTCCGAGCGGGGCACCCTGCGGCCAGGGGGAAAGCAGGCTGGGAAGAAAAGGGGGTGGTCGGGATGGGGGAAGTGGGAGGGAAAATGGAAGTGAACGGCCCTAAGCTTTGATGGGCTCTGAATTGGTTGTGAAAATAAAAACCTTCCTCTCTTGCCTGACGGAGCACGTCCTTTGCTTTGGTGGGTGTAGGAACAAAACGTTTCAAGGAGCAGTGGTAGGACGTTGATAGGGCAAAGAGCAAGACGGGGCAGATTTCGGTTAGATATGAGGAAGAAATCCCTCCCTCTGAGGGCGCTGAGGCCCTGTCCCAGGCTGCCCAGAGCAGCTGTGGGTGCCCCAGCCCTGGCGGTGCTGGGTGGGATTTGGGCAGGGGGTGGGATTACCTGGTCGTTAAGGTCTTATCCAGCCCCAACCACCCCGTGATTGTGTGATCCCATTCTCAGGAGGTTACAACTGTCTCGTGGGTCTGTCACTCTTGTGCCATGTCCCCTTTGTCCTGTGCTAGCGGGGTGTCCGTGGCCGAGCAGCTCCTGCTGTGCCGTCCTGCGTGGCCGTGGGCTGTGAGCCTGCCCCGTGCCCAGCGTGGTGTCCCCCCAGCGTGGTGTCCCCCCCAGGCACACGAGCTGCTCCCCGGCCTCGCTGTCTTGCAGTCGGTCATGTCTTTGGGTTTGTGCACGGGAAAGACGGGCGCAGGAGGTGCTGGAGTGCTCCCGGTGTGCAGAGCTCTCGGTGCAGCATCCCCTTTGCCGGCGCGATGCTCAGGCCGTCTCTTTGCTTTGTTTCAGAAATTGAAGCCAAGAAAGCTTGCGACTGGCTGCGAGCGGCAGGATTCCCGCAGTATGCGCAGCTCTATGAAGGTGAGAGCTGCTTCCTCCTCTGCTGGGTTTGGGGACAGCCCAGCCGTGTCTGTGGTGTGGGGTCCGGAGGCTGGACGTGCAGCAGCACACGGCGAGGGGCAGCACCTCCGTCATCCTGCTGCCCCCCGGGGGCTCGGATCCGACCCGGACAGGGGCGCAGAGCTTGGGGGTGGGGGGCTGTGGGATGGGGGCAGCCCCTCGCAGCTCTGCTGCTGTGGACGGAGGGGGGGGAGCAGCCCGGCAGCCCTGCTCCTCGCCCTGCAGCAGGCCAACAGCCAGCACAGCTCCAAACAGCCAGGTCTGGGCTCCTGGCGGCTGGACCTGGCCTGGGGATGTCTTCAGGGCCCCCAGCACGCCCTGCCTGTCACAGCTCTCCATCCAGCGGGGATGAGCAGAAAGTCCCCATCCTGCAGGTGGGCTTGGTTGTGTATCGCCTGAGTGCCAGGGGTGGCTGCAGGGAGAGGTCACGGAGCGCTGGGAGAGGGCAGGACGGCGGGGATTGCTTACTAATTACATGGTTATTCGTTAAAACGTTAAGCCTTCAGAGCAGGTTGTGGTGCGGAGAACCAGCCATGCTGTTAACTTCCCTGCATTCCTGAACCTTTCCCCTTCGGGCAGGGCTGCGAGGAAGCTCCCAGGGCACCCGGGCAGGGCAGGCGCCGGGCTGCGACCGTGCCCGAGCAGCTTAGGGATGCTCGCAGGGGGTGGGAGCACGCAGCACGGGCACAAGGGGTAGGGAACATGGGGAAGGGACATTTCCTTCCTCCTTCACTCCTGACACATCCCCGAGGCTGCTGCCCTGCCCTGGCAGCGATGCCTGTGCTCCCTGCACACGCAGCACTCCGTGCCTATGCCCAGCGGGACGGTGCTTGGAGGGGCCGGGTCCCACCTCTGCCCCCTCGCAGGCACTTTGCAATTACCTCTTCTGCAGCTCGTCTGCCCAGCTGTGCTTGCTCCGAGCCCGGTGGGCACGCGGTCCCTGCTGGGACGGGGCCGAAGCAGCGCTTGCAGCCCGGCCCCGGCAGGACAATAGGTGGAAGCCCGGCCGCGGGGGGAGCGCCGCCAGCCATTGTTCGCCCGCTTCCACCGCCCCCACCCCTTCCAGCAGAGCCACGCTCCGGCCCCCTGGGTGATGGCTTTCCCGGCTGCCCCCTCGGCTCTGCTTGCTATTTCGGGGCAGCTCCCCGTGCACGGGCTGCCCAGCTCCTGCAGGTGAGCCCCGGCTTGGGGTGCTGCTGCAGCTGCGAATGAAGCAGCCTGGCCCCAGCCTCCCTGAGCAAGACTTTCCACATCCTAGAACTGTTTCATTCTCTTCTTCTCCCCAGCTGGCAGGGCTCAGCATCCCTTGGTAATTAGGCTCAATAGCTTCATTAACAACCAGATGTGGACTCGTGGTTAATTGTCCAGGTCCAGCACAGCTGGTCCCAGCAGAGCTTTCTGGGTCTGCGTGGAGAGGAGCAGGGAACTGGATGGAGGCCCTCGGGCACCTCGCCACCCCCCTTAGCTTACAAAAAGTGCACTGCCCAGGGGCTCTGAGCATGCAGAGCCTTTCCTTGGTCCTCTAGCTGCTGCCCAGGGGATCTGGAACTGCGGCAGCACCCTGCTGCTGCGGCTTCCTGCACGCTCAGGGACCCCTTAGCAGCTCTCAGCTGTCCCCAGGGGCTTTCCTCACCCTGGTGGATTAGTGGGCAAAGGGAGCCTGAGGGAGCAAGGGGTCAGTATACAGGCCAAGTGGTGTTTTATGGGTGCCAAGATCTCCCTTGAGCAGTGTTTGGAATGTGGCTGCTCTCCAAAAACCACCCTGGGCTGAGGCCACAGGTCTTCTCCACAGCAACAGCAACATCTCCACTGAGGCCACTATTCCCTCTGCTTTGTGGACCTGGATCTGGGGTCCAGACGTTGTGTCCGCTGCTGCTGGGTGCTGCACGGGGCCTTGGGCAGCGAATTATTGGGGTTGTGTCCCTGGGGAGGCGAGGTGAGGGCCTGCTGGGGCTGGTGGGTGCTGGCGGCTGCTCTCCGAGAGCCCGTGCCAGAAGCAGGCGGTGCCCGTGGGGCTGCAGGGGCTCCCTGCCTCGCTCATCCTCCTCTCGCCTTCCTCCCCAGACTCGCTGTTCCCGCTTGACATCGGCGCTGTGAAGAGAGACCACAGCTTCCTGGACCAGGACTCCCTCAAATCCCTCTGCAGGTAAAGCCCCCTCCTAACCGGCTAACCCCCCGGGCGCCGTGCCGTGCCTGCGCCCAGCCCTGCAGGGGCTGTGGATGCGTCGTGCTGCCACGTGGCTGTCGTGCGGGACGGACTGGTGCTGGGGGAACCACAGCCCGCTGTGCTCTGGGCATGCAGAGAGGCTGGAGGACAGACGTTAGCCAGGAGTTCTGCTCTTTAACATTCAGGCCATGTTATAATTTCACGTGTGGGTACCTCCAGGCTGCAGAGCGCTGCTGAACGCAGATCAGTGAGGGGGGAGCTGTAAAACTGAGCCCTGGTGCAAAGGGTTGGCTGCACCAGCTGCCTGTGCTCCGCTCCCCGCTGGCTGCTCTGGGCGATGCTTCATGTGCATGGTCATCGGGAGAGCCAGGCTGCCCCACGCTTTCATGTTGCTTTGTCTTGCAAGGTGCTAAATAACGTCTGTGAGAACAAAGTGGAGGGGGGACACCGCACCTTGGGCACAGCGAAGGGATCTTGGTTGTTGGTGTGAGCCAGATTCGGGTCCAAGTGCCCGTGGGTGAGATGGTGGCTGGGGACAGATTTGCACTTGGTCACCAGGCACATGCCACTTGCGACAGGGAGCAACACGTAGCGAGGGATTTGCTGAGTGTTTGTGCAACGCGAGCTGCTCTGTGGAAAGGACACACCGCTAGCTACTCCTCGCAGCAGCAGGGCTGAGAACAGCTCCGGGAGGTGCCACCGTGCGGTTTTATGGCAGGGGAGCAGTGTGGGATTTCAGAGATGGGCTCTAAATGCTGCTGCCGTGACCAAGAGCAAACAGCCAGCAGGAGGGACCCCCCCGTCTGTCTGTCTGTGCTCAGCTTCTCCCGGCTGGGCTCAGGCTGGGGGGCTGTGAGGTGCTGGGGGGAGCACCTGTCCCCAGGCTTTCACATCCCTTTTGTCTTCGCCTGGCTGGCTGGAGGCGTTTTGGAGGTCGTTGTGCCCTGCTGGCCTGCAGCAGGTCATCCCCGTCCTGCAGCTCCTGGCAGCGGTCCCCTCGCCGCTGCCGCTCCCTCGCAGCCGGGAGGGCAGAGGGGTGGCAGCGGGGCCAGCCCGGTCCCAGCCCCGGCTCCTGCTCTCGTGGATAAGGGAAACGCTGCCTCCAAGGCTGCTTATGGAGGCGGTGAACCTCCTCAGGTGGCCGCCAGGCACACCCAGGTCACCTCACCCTGAGCTGTGCACAGGCTGGATGCAGAGCACACACACACCATTGCGGTTTGCTTTGCGGTTGTGGCTTTGCCAAGTCACCTTCCTGCCCCGAGCAGTCGCTCCCTGCAGCCCCTGTCCGAGCGCTGTCCTGGAGCCAGGCAGCTGCGATGAGCAGCGCTGTGAGGATGCTGCCGCCTGCTCCTCTTCAGGAGTTTTCAGCAGGATCGTGAAAGGGACATGAGCCACATTTTTGGTAAAATGTGCCTAAGGTTTTTTTATCAGCTGTGCAGAAATGCTGTTTGCATGCTGGAACAACAGTTCTGTTGTGCTTGTGGTGCCGTTCGCAGTACCATTGGAGCTGCAGGGCTCCCACCACCCGCTGCAGCCACCCGTGGGGGCAGCTCACAGCCCAGGACGAGCCCCCGGAGAGCTGTGGTGCGCAGCGATGGGGTGAGACAGCTGCTGAGGGGCCCTGGCAGCACCCAAGGGTGCTATGAGCAGAGGGAGCCAGGCATCCTTTGATGCTGGGGCTGCTGCCGTGGGAGAGCACGCACGGGGCTGGGGTGGCTGCGGGTGCTGGGGCACGGCCGGGATGTCCTGGTGCCTGTGTGCGGGCGGCGGGCGCCGCTCTGATGTCTGCCTGCACAACCCCTGCTGGCCTGCGACCAAGCGCTTGTGCCACCGGTGTGCTGGAGAGGTTTAAACCCCTCAGCTGCCATGCCAAGGGCTCATGGGACTGGGTTCTTGCACCGGGGTGAAGGAGGTGCAGAGTGCCCCCAGATCTCTGCAGGAGGAGGGCGCAGCTTCGGGAGCCCGCCTGGGGACCCTGCTCTGTGCTGGGAGTGGGTTTGGAGCTGCTCCAGGCTCCGCGTGGCCCATCCCTGGAGCCGCAGCTGCGGGGTGACAGGTGACCAGGCACAACAGCAGCTCAGAGACAAAAAATAGAAAAAAAAAAAATAGGAAAAGAAGGAAAGCACTGCAGGCAGAGCAGGAAGCCACAGCCGGGTAAAGCTCTCTCGTTTCCTTGCAGGAGGCTGATGACCCTGAACACATGTGCCTCCATGAAGCTGGAAGTCCACTTTCAGCGTAAACAGGTGAGTCCTGGGCCCGAGGGGAACGTGCACAGCTGGGGGGGGCAGCGAGCCTGCTGTCCGTAATAACTCCAGGGTGTGCCAGGACTGCCCCTGGGCTGCTGCTGAGCACTGCTCAGCGCTCCCTGCCCTGCCGGGGGATGCGGGGCTGGGTCAGCGTGGTGTGTGCGGTGCTGTGCCATGTCACACTATGAGCTGGGTGAGACCCCGCTGTGGCACATCTCCACCCCTCGCTCCTTCTCCACCATCGCCTGCGCGGTGTCGGTGGCCCCCAGCTGCCGGGCAGAATTGCAGGAAGGCAGCAGCGTGGGGCATTGTTCCCGTGTCCGGGTCCCCTTCCCCGCAGCACAAAGAAGCGGAGGGGGAAGGGGCTGGGGTGTGCGAGGCTGGGGCTGGTCGCAGCTGTTGCAGCAGCAGCGAGGCCATGGGGTTTGGCGTGGGGGTGCTGGGGGTGGTGGCAGCAGGGTGCGTGGCAGCAGGGTGCGTGGCAGCACGCTTCGGTCTGCGCTGGCTCACGCGGGCTGAGTGTTTCTGCTGGGTGCGTGGGCACCGTGCCACCCGTTGGGGCACACCAGCGGCGTGTCATGCTGCTATCAATACAGAGCCAGGGCCCGGGAGCTGCTCAGGGGAGTACAGAAATAGCACCTTCCCCTCGCCACGTGGCTCTTGAGCCTGGGCACAGCGATTCCTCCTTCTGCGTGAGCCCCGTGGCAGCAGGGGATGGAGCGGGTTGGCTGGGGGTGTACCGGGGCTGAGGGACCCCCCGGTCTGACCGTCCCCTCTTCTCCACTGCCCACAGAATGAAGACTCTGAGGAAGAGGACCTGTGTGCCATCAGCAACCGGTGGGCTTTCCAGCGGGAAAGCAAGAGGTGGTCCCGTGTGGGCTCCGTCGACGTCCTTTCCCAAGCCTCCGAGGGGCCCAACTGCGCCATGCGGCAGGCGTCCAGCCGCGAGAGCGTCCTCACCGACCTCAGCACCAACCTGGAGGCCGTGTCCCTGCACAGCAGCGTCAGCACGGGCAGCACGAGCGGCACCCCCGGCATCGTGGTCACACCGCCCGAGCCGTCCCCTGCCCGTGATGCTGCCGCCGTCGCCCAGCCCGGCCGCAGCTCCAGTGCCCGCTCCTTGGTGGAGCCGCCCGCCAGCCGCGAGGGCCCCAAGGAGAAGCTGAAGAAGCGAAGGTCTCGCAGCTTCCTGAAGAGGATCGAGTCCCTGCGAAGGAAGGACAAAGAGAAAGCTGGCCCGGACGAGAAGGGCGTCCCGAGCAGTGGCGGCATGGCCAAACCGGGCTGGGACTCCACCAAGAGCAACGGGGACCTCACGGCCACCAAGGGCAGCTCCCCTAAAAGAGGGGCTGCTGCCTCCTTCCACAGCAAGAAGCACTTCTTCTCGGTGTCGTACAGGACTAACCGCCTGCTAGGCTCGGGCAGGGGCAAGGGGAGCCCGGAGTCGAAGCGCACCGGGGTCTACCTGGAGGACTACGAGGCGGCCGTGGGCACCGGCGGCACCTGGGCTGCTGGGGAGCGCCAGCCCCGGCCGGCGTGCCGGGGGGATTGCCTGGTCTACATTCCCAGGGACCACAAGCCGGGCACCTTCCCCAAATCCCTCTCCATCGAGAGCTTGTGCCCCCTGGGCAGCAGCTCCCTGACCGGCTGGAAGGCGGGGGGCGAGCCCGGGGGGCTGGCGGGGGGCGGAGGGGGCAGCAGCAGCAGTGGGGAGGGCTCGGCCTCCCCACGGGGCTTCGCCTGCCGCCGCCGCGGCTCCTGCAGCTCCCTGGGCAGCCGGGTGAGCGTGTACGACAACGTGCCCGAGCTCAGCAGCACCGAGGAGCTTGCCAAGTTGGACGGGGAGGTGACCTACCAGAACCTGGATGACATCCTGCAGCACATGTGGGGGCTGCAGCAGAAAGTGGAGCTCTGGTACAAGGCCATCTCCCCCAGCCTGGACGGGGAGGACGGGGGCGAGGACGAGGAGGAGGAGGAGGAGGAGACGGACTCGGGCGGGGAGCCCACCTTCCCCTCCAACCTGCACTTCGAGGAGCGCTCCATGTCCGATGTCGGCACCTCTGCCAGCGACTTCGACAGCACGGGCAACTCCCTCAACGAGGCCGAGGAGCTGGAGATGCGGGAGCGCCGCGACTCGGGCGTGGGAGCCTCGCTCACCAGGCCCTGCAGGTACCAGGAGGGTCCCGGGGGGGTCCCAGGGGGCAGCCCACGAGTGTCACCAGCCCCCAGGCAGGGACACGGAGGCCGTGGGGGGGGCGAGCAGGGCCGGGCATGGCGCGCTGCTGCACTCTGCTGGCTGCACAGGGGTGGGATGGGATGGGATGGGGATTGGGATAGGATGGGATGGAGTGGGTTGGAATGATTTTTCTTTTTCTAGTGCTCCCTTGCGCTTTTCCCAAAGGGAACTCCAGCCGCTGCAGGGTTCTGTGGATTTTCAGCCCTGCTAGGCTGTTGCTGGAGGGGCTGTGCCTGCGGGCAGGGCACGGATGGGTACACGGGTGGGTGCTTTCACGGGCTGGGAACGTGCCCCCTGCCCTGCTGGGCTCAGGGATGCTCTGGAGGCGCTGGGCAGGAGCCTTCCCAGAGCAGCACAGACTGGGGAAGGGTTTCAGTGCTGGGCACTGCCTCGTTGGTGTCGTGTGCTGTTTAGAAAGTGGGTGTTGGAGGTGTCCCTTGGCCGAGGCGTTGCTCTGCGTGGTGGTCCTGTGTCTGCCCGAGCCCCTGCCCTCCTGGCAGGCTCCCAGGGGGGCTGCCCCAGCACAGCCCTTGGGTGTGGGCGCAGGCTGAGCCCATGCAGCCCCACGGCTCTGCCCAAAGGGGAGGATGCTGGCTGGGGCAGCGCTGCCTGGCAGCACGAGCACTCCTCTGAGGCAACAGAAAGTGTTTCTCGTTGTGTCTGTGCCCTGGCACCTTCTCGTGCTGGGTTTGTGAGGGGTAGGAAGCAGCACCTGTAGCCCTAGGGCTGGTGTTGGGCTTAGCCTGGCCACCGGTGTGCCCACACCGCCCCCAAAGCAGCGGTGCCACGGAAAGCCTCTCCAACGCCCTCCCACCCTGCAGAAAGCTGCGCTGGCACAGCTTCCAGAACTCCCACCGGCCCAGCCTGAACTCTGCCTCGCTGGAGATCAACCGCCAGTCCTCGGCACAGCTCAACCTGCTGCAGAAGTGCTCCCTGCTGCGGCTCACGGCCATCATGGAGAAGTACTCCGTGCCACACAAACAAGCCTGGACGTGGTGAGCTGGTGGGGATGGGGCCGGGAGGGGGGCCCCAGGGGTGGTGAACCCCATGTGAAGGTGATGGAGAGGGAGGGAAAAAACCTGAACCCAAGCTCTGTTTGCTCTGCGTGGTGGCTGCAGGCACCTGTGGAGCATGGAAAACGTTGCAGCCGTGTAAGAGTGAGATGATGGCTTTCTATCTAAGCCAAACACTAAAATCATGTTGGCTTAATAAAAGCTGTTGTGGCTCCTGTTCAGAACTTGTTGCCTGTACTCAGAGCACAGCAGAGGCATCCCCGCGGCAGTGGGTGCATCACACCCGGTGTCCCGCTGCCCCCCGCGCCGCCGAGGCAGCAGGTCACCGCCCTGACCGTCCGTCTGTCCCACCCCGCAGGACTGTGCCCAAGTTCATGAAGCGGAGCAAAGCCCCCGACTACAGGGACAAGGCGGTGTTCGGGGTGCCGCCCATCATCAACGTGCAGAGGACGGGGCAGCCGCTGCCGCAGAGCATCCAGCAGGCGATGCGCTACCTCCGCAGCCAGTGCCTGGACCAGGTGACGCCGCTGCCCCAGGGTGCTGCTGGGCTGCACTTTTTGTAGTTTTTGTAGTTTTCATAGTGCTGTGGCATAGGTTGTCTGTGGGAATTTTGCATCTCTCGGTGTGTCCTCGGCCATCCCGCAGCCGGGCTTTTGTCTGGCACGGCCAGGCAGGGGCAGGGCCAGCCCTGCCTCGCGTCCCAGCGTGGCTCCCTGTTCCCCCAGGTCGGCATTTTCCGTAAATCGGGGGTGAAGTCCCGGATCCAGGCGCTGCGGCACATGAACGAAACCAGCCCCGACAACGTCAACTACAAGGGGCAGTCTGCGTACGACGTGGCCGACCTGCTGAAGCAATATTTCCGGGACCTGCCGGAGCCCATCTTCACCAGCAAGCTGACCGACACCTTCCTGCAGATCTACCAGTGTAAGGGGGGCGCGGGCGGGGGCCTGGGCTCGGGGCTGGCGGCGCGGGGCCGGGGTGGCCCCGGGGGCCAGGCGCTGACAGCAGGCGTTGCCCCAGTCGTGCCGAAGGAGCAGCGGCTGCAGGCGGTGCAGGCTGCCATCATCCTGATGCCGGACGAGAACCGCGAGGTGCTGCAGACCCTGCTCTACTTCCTCAGCGACATCGCCTCGGCCGAGGAGAACCAGATGACCGCCGGCAACCTGGCCGTGTGCCTGGCGCCCTCCCTCTTCCACCTCAACGTGTCCAAGAAGGAGAGCACCTCGCCGAGGTGAGGGCGCCGCTCCCCCTGCCCTGCTGTGCGGCGTGGGGTTGGGGTTGGGGCTGGGGGTAGGCACCCCGGGTGAGGGCACCGCTCCCAGCGCCTCGTGCCGCCCCGCAGGGCCATGCACAGGAGGGGCACCGTGGGGAAACCCGACCAGAAGGACCTGAACGAGAACATGGCTGCGACGCAGGGGCTGTCCCACATGATCACCGACTGCAAGAAGCTCTTCCAGGTGGGTGGCTGCCCCGGGGGTTTCATGGAGGGCACTCGGCCTCCAGTGGGGCAGTGCCACCACTCGGGCAGCCCCAGGCTCAGTGAGGGGCCAGCGAAGCCCTGCTCGTGGCTGGATGGCTCACAGGCTGCAGGATGTAAGCCCAAGCAGGCTGTGTCCGTCCTTCCCCCCTCCTTTGTTCAACAAGTTGCTGCCGGGACTCTGAAGACCTGTGTGCTCTTGCTTTTAGGTCTCCCACGACATTCTGCTCCAGCTGAGCAGCTCCTATATGGCAGCCGATGCTTACCCCCATCCCCTGGCTGACTTTGTGTGTCAGGGGGAAAGCAAGGATTTACACTCCTACTTTGAGCAGAGCGTCCAGAACCTGCTCAAAGAGTCATCGGAGAAATTCAAGGGGTGGCTGAGCACCCCAGGACCCCTGAACACGGAGCTCTCCTGCAAAAAGGTGAGTGCCACCGCACACGGGGCGTCCTCTCCAGCAGCCAGAGGAGCTCTGCCACCCCCTCCCACCCCATCCCGTGCTCCCCCTAGCCAGCAGCTGTGATGGTGCTGCTCCACGGTGGTGAGACCCCTTGGTAAAGCCTCTCGGGGCTCCCAGGACAGCCGCCTGACCCTTCTGCTTGTCCCTGGCAGGTTGGGGACGGGCACCCTCTGCGCCTGTGGAAGGTCTCCACGGAGGTCGAGGCGCCTCCCTCGCTGGTGCTGCACCGGGTGCTCCGGGAGCGGCACCTGTGGGACGAGGACCTGCTGCAGAGCAAAGTGGTGGAGGCCCTGGACAAGGACATGGAGGTTTATCACTACGTGACAGACAGCATGGCCCCCCACCCGCGCAGGGACTGCGTGGTGCTCAGGTGAGGGCAGGGGGCACCCGAGCCCCGGGGCTTTGCTCTGTCCCCGGGCTCCCCCGGCTGAGCGGGCGCTGTGTCGGCAGGCGCTGGCGCACGGACCTGCCGCGGGGAGCCTGCCTGCTCATCTCCATCTCGGTGGACCACGACAAGCTGCAGGTGGAAGGCGGCGTCAAAGCCGTGGTGCTGACGTCCCAGTACCTCATGGAGCCCAGCGGCATGGGGCGCTCCAAGGTGACGCACATCTGCAGGGCTGACCTCAGGTAGGGGACACCCCCGCTGCCTCGGAACACGCGTGCCTTCTGCTGCTGCATAGTGCTTGTTGGTCATCTCCCAGCCCACGGCAGCTGGAGCTGTGCTGAGCAAGAAGGGAGGTGCTGCTTGCTGGTGCGGGCCGGGGGCTGCCCTGCCCGCTCAGCCCTCGCTCTGCCTTGCTCCCTTCCAGGGGCCGGTCTCCGGAGTGGTACAACAAGGTCTTCGGGCACCTCTGCGCCATGGAGCTGGCGAGGATCCGAGATTCCTTCCCAGCACTGAGCCCAAACGGCCCCGAGACCAAGATCTGAGGAGCTGGGAAGCTGCTGTGTCCCGTCGGACCGCGGACTCACCAGTCAGCTGGGCTGGGGCAGGCACAGGAGAGCGCGGAGCTGGCATCCAGCTGCGCGGGGGCACCCCCAGGCACATATTTATAAGCTTCCTTTTAACCTGGGCCGGGGCCCCCCTCTGGAGAGCCATGGGCTGCTGCAGCCATGCAGGGGGCCTTCACTCCTCCTGCCGTGGGGCTCTGCCACCACCCCTTCAGGGGCAGGGGCAGCTGCCCCCCCCCCACCGTCCCCACTGCTGCCCCTTCCCCAGCGCGGAGAGGCGAAGCCCTGCACCACAGGGGGGCTGCGGGTGGGATGGGCGAGCGAGGTGCTGCTCAGCCACGGGAAGGAGAGGGGGCTCGGGGTGACCCCCAGGAGGAAGGCAGCCGGCCCAGGGTGAGCTGGGTCCCCCCGTGAGGCTCAGCTCCCCCAGGCCAGGCATAGTGGTGGAGGTGTGGGGCGAAGCAGGAGCAAGAAGGGGAGATGTGAGGGGGGGGGGACAGGGCCACGGCCGTAGGTCATGGCGCTGTGTTGGGAAGTGAGGGGTGGGCAGTGAGGGGTGGGCGTGCGTGGGTTGGCACCCGGCAGGGGTCAGGCAGGGGGGCAGGCTGGGGCTGTGCTGAAGGATGCTGTGATGGGAGGGAACGGTGTGGAGATATTACAGAGCCAGGTAGGGACAGCCAGCGCCGAGGGGCAGAAGGAAGCCCTTGCTGTCACCTCTGGTGCCCAGTTTCCTAGGAGATGAAGGAGAAAGCTCTCTAGTTCTAGTCCAGTGCCTTGTTAGCTGCCTTGCTCAGCTGGAAGCCCCCCTGTGCACTGGGGGCTGGATGGACGCGGTTCTAAGCCAAGTCCCATCCCTCCAACCTGTTGTACCGGGCAGCTGGAAGGAGCAGGACAGGGCTGGGAACCCAGAGCAGCCACCGAGAAGCTGGTGACGGGGGGAGCGCACTGAGGAGGCACCGCGGGGACAAGGGATGTGCCCAGCCCTCGTGGGGCTGAGACTCACCCTGGGTTTGGGTAACCACAGGGCACGGAGCTGCCCCTGCCTCTGTGCCCAGCACTCCCTCAGCTCCCACCTCATCCCTTCCTTTCCTCCTCCCGAGGAGCCGTCCGGCCTCGCTGCCAGCACTCGGACCTGACCTGGTTTCTCCGTTTCGGCAGGGACCCAAGTTACTCGACGTCGTTCCAACTGGAAGGCAACACGACCCACGTGCGGGAGCAATTCCCCATGCCAGTTTTGCCATAACAAATCCTGTCTGTCTTGTGGTGAAAAAAACAACCCAGTCTATTCTTGTTTTTATATATATATATTTTATATATATATAAAAATATAACTAACTCTTTTGAGGGAGTGATTTTTCTCCTAATATTTTTTTAAAATTTCTTTTTTTTTCTACCTATAAATACTTGTACAGTTGGAATATTAATATATAACTCCGGCGGTAGAGCTCGGCGCCAGGCGATGTTCACTTCAAAGCCGTGTTTTGTATTTAAGGGACTGCTCCTCGTTTTGTATCATATGCAACAGGATGTTTGACTTGGATGGGGGCTGCTCTTCCCGTCCGTGTAATTAATAAAGTACTAACGATAGCTGCTGGCTGGTGCTGGGGGGGTGCTGCTGGCCGATTCCCCAGCCCCGGGACCTCGTGGGGCTGGGCACTGCTTTCACCTGGTGGCTGGAGCCATCAGGCCCCACATCCAACATTTCGGCAGAACGAGGCCAAAGAAGGCACCCGAGAGCAGCCGTGAATTGGGCGGCAGGAGCCGAGCCCCCCATGGGGAGCTTGCTGCCCCCTAAGCCCCCAGACCCACACGAGCACCATGGTGGCAGCGAGCAGCTGACCTCGAGGTGCTCGGGCCCTTCGTGGCACAGCCACTGCCCGCTGCAGGGGAAGATCTGACAGGGGAGATGTGGAGATCCCCTGGGGTGTCCTTGTGCCACCGGGCAGCATCAGGCGGTGCTGGTGGGTGGCACTGCCAGCACGGAGCTCCTCTGGGACTGCTCCGACTGCCTGGCCCGCAGGCAGCCCTTCAGCTGCTCCTGGAAGGGGGCAGTGGTGATGGTGTAGAGGATGGGGTTGAGGGCGCTGTTGATGGGCAGGATGAAGATGACCACCCAGGAGGTGACGGTGCCTGCGTGCCACCAACGAGGACATGGCGTTAGGCGGCAAGGGGCCCTGCCTAGGGGAACCCACCCATGCCACAGATGGGGGCAGTCCCAATTCCAAGCTCATGGCCATGGGGGGGGGTCACAACTGCTGCTCTCTGGGGAGCTTCAGGGGGCCAGGGTCCACTCTGGGACGGGTGATGCTCACCCCCTGCACTCAGACACCCACCCTTGGCAGCACCCACACCGAGGGGCCCCCACCCAGGGGCTCTGGGCTGACAGCGGTGGGCCTGGGTCCTTCACCTGGTATTTCCACCTGCAGCAGGGAGAGCAGCTTGAGGAGGAAGATGGGTATCCAGCAGAGCGCGTCGGTGATGACGATGAAGAAGAAGCGCTTTGCGATGGCGACTTCTCGGGAGCAGATGCTCCGCGGGGCCGTCCTGGAGGCGGTGACGCGGATGGAGTAGAACATGCCGGTGTAAGCGAAGACGATGGTGATGAAGGCTGCGAGGTTCAAGCCTGGAGAGGAAGAGGTTTCCCTCCGAGCACCTCGGCTGGGCTCGTGGTGCAGCAGGACCGGTCCCACTCCCCACTAGAGGGGGCAGAGGCAGCTCCGCAGCCAGGGCTCGCCCCAAACCCGGGCGCACTGAGCCACCCCCTGCCACTGGGACCCCGTCCTGCCCCTCTCCATCCCCGTCCCTGTCCCCATCCGGAGGGGCTCACCCAGGTAGATGGTGGTGGAGTAGCCCCTGGCGCTGGGCCGCTCGCCCAGGTCGGACTGCAGCGGGAAGCAAACCCCGTTCCGGCCGTAGTAGTTGCCAAAGGACTCCTTGCACCACAGGGGGACGAGGCTGAGGGAGAAGCCCAGGAGCCAGATGGCAGCCAGCACCGAGACGGTCTGCCTCCTGCCCGCCCGGTGGTGGCTGAAGGGGAAGACGATGGAGAAGTACTTCTCCAGGGTCATGTAGGTCAGCAGCAGGACGGACACCTCGGAGGACAGCATGGCCAGGCTGCCCAGCAGCTGGCACTGCAGGCTGCCCATCCAGCCCTGTGCGTGCTTGTTGTACTCGCCCGAGTACTTGAGGTCGAAGGCGCCGATGATGAAGAGGTAGATGCCCATCAGCCCGTCTGCACCTGGGGGGAGGCAAGGCAGGGTGAAGGGGCAGCTGCAGGGGGCACTCAGTGCCCTGCTGGGCCACGAAGCCACCGCAGAGCTGCTGTGGGCACGTGTTAGAAGAGCTGCCCCACGGCACCACAGTGCTTATAAGCACGGGTAGGAGCCGAGATGTGCCAGGAGCACACCTGGCAAAGGCATAAAAAGAAAGCTGGGCAGCAACGGACCCTGGCCATGCTGGTTTGGGGTGGTGTGAGCTGGAGAGCCCCCCCCGTGCCCTCCCCACCACTCCCAGCTCACAGCACAGGGATTTGATGGCCATGGCGTGCTGGCTGTTCTCCGCGGCCACGAGGGAGCGCATACAGATGACGAGGAGGTTGCCCAGGCAGGTGACGCAGGCGATGACCCAGACGAAGACGCGCAGGATGATGTTGGCCAGGAGGTGCTCGAAGGAGGAGATGCCGTCGGTGTTGGGCTTGCAGCTGCGCACGTGGGGCGCGGAGCTGCAGTACTGGAACTTCTTGAAGTAGCTGCTGGGAGGAAGGGGCTGGCTGCCACCCGGCCGGCCTGCACGGCCCTCCTGCTGCCACAGCCACCTCCTCCAGCACACCCAGTGCTCGTCCCTGCCTGCATGGAGCAGGGCCAGCCGGACCCTCCCGTCACTAGCCACGAGCCTCGGAGCTGTCACTGAGCAGGGACAGGACAAGGGGACAGGACGCAGGAGGTGGCACACAGCCCTCTGCGGCAGCACCCAGGACAGGGGAGGAACGTGCAGAGAGGAGCGGAGCTGACCAGGGGTGTAGGTTGCAGTGTCTGCACTCTGGTTTGGACACCAACTAAGCAACAGCCCCAATCCTTTGCAGAACAGGCAGGAGGCACCCCAATGCTTTCCTGGATCGAGCACGGCACAACCACGCTTGTACCTGTCACTGTTAGCTAATAGAGAGGAGTGTTTTCCTCCAGCCCTGCCGCTCACAAACATTTAAAAACCATTCCCTTGTTCAGGTCTCTCAACTTCCATTAGCAGGGATTCAGATTTTCCCCCTGCATATTATTTCAGATTAATCTTCTCAAGCCTTATAAAAGCAATCCCTTACAAGCTGAGTAAAAACTCCGCATTAGGAAATGACTACAAAACTGCAATGCAAGGCTCGTTTCTGCTTAATTATAGATAAAAGGGGAGAAAATGATTGCTTATTAGCAAGTCAGGTAGAAAATGTACCGTATTTACAGTCCAAACAGACCAATTACAGAAAGGAAGAGGTACGGTTGTCTTTCATTACAGGTACTCTAAAATGTGCATCTGGAGATAATTAATGATTTTTTTTTTCCTATCCTTCCAAAGCAGAGCCCCAGCACTCCCAGCTGGCTCCTCGGCTCTGCTTCCACCATGCGTGGTGCCTGCCTGGTGCCTGCCCGGCCTTCCTGCCCATCTCTGCTGTCCTTGGGCCGTTACCTCGGGCCCAGGCACCTCGGAGGGGACACTCGGGCACACGGCGCTGTGCACACCTCGCCCCACACAGCCCACCCCTCCTGTGCAATGCACACTCAGAAGTGTGCATCGATCCTCATGTGGCATGCACTGGGGGGGATAATCTGCAGCTTGGTGGGGGATAAATGCCCCCGCTGCCCCGGCAGGGGGTCCTGCACGGGGAGCTGCAGGCACGGCGTGCGCGGGGGCCGGCGCCGCCTGCTCGGTGCCAGGAGCGAGCTGGTGTCAGCCCCCCCACTCACATGTGCGAGAGGTTGGCCAGCCTGTGGAAGGTCAGGTTGTGGATGTTGGGGATCTCCAGCCCCTCCAGGCTCCTGCAAGGCAAAAGCAGGGCAGGGGAGGCTGGGAGCTGCTGGGCTGGCCTCGGTGCTGCTGCGGGGCTGGGGACGCCGTGGGACTCACAGGGACTGCAGCTGGGGCAGGCTCTCAAACTGCCCGGGGAAGATCTCCTTCAAGGGGTTGTAGGAAATATTCCTGAAAGGAAGGAAAGCGGTGCTGTTTTTCCCACCTGGAAGCTATCAGAGGAGCTGGAAGTGAGGACAGAGGGGAGGCTTTCCTGGCTTCTCCCCAGCACCCCCCACCCCCAGGAAGGGCGCACAGCCCCGGAGCAGAATTGCGCAGCGCCTCGCAGGGGCCGGGTGCTGGCTGCCCCCTCCCCATGGTGGCTGGGTGCCCCGGTACTCACAGCTGCTGCAGGTCGGCCAGGCCATTGAACAGCGATGCAGGGAGCTCATCTAGCCTGTTGCAGGACAGGTCTCTGGCAGAGCAGGGCGGTATTTGAGAATTCACGAGGCCACCTGCCCGCAGGCTCTGCGCCCACCTTGCCAGTGCCACCGAGCCGCACAGGGTGGGCAGGGGGCACACAGCCCCCACACAGGGAACACGACGGGGGGACACTTACAGCTCCACCAGCCTGTTCAGCCTGGAAAACGTCCCCCCTTGGATCCACCTGATCCTGTTCCTGCGCAGGACCCTGAGCGAGGAGGAGGAGGAGAGCGTGGATGCAGCGGAGCCTCGCGCACCATCACCTGGCACTCAGGGTGCTCTGCTCGGGGCACATCCCTGGGGTGCCCCCAGCCCCAGTGAGCCCAGCTGTATCTATCCCCCTGGGAGACATAGAGCCATCACACACGGGGACACCCCGGGAGAGGCCTGGGCATTACCAGGGTGAATTCTTTTCCTCTGGCAGCCCCAGGAAGGCTGCGTGAGGGCCCGCAGCGCAGCACAGCCCAGCCCAGCAGCAGCACAGGCCCTGGGCAGGGGGGCAGCGAGCAGAGCCGCTCGGGGTTTGACACACAGAGCCAGCTCACAAAGTTTATGGCGCTCCTCAGAGATATTTTTAGGGGATTTGGATGCCAGCAGAAGGCTTTGGGCTGGCCGTGAGCCTCGTTGCTTGCACACCATGGGAAGCTTTTTCCGTGCTGCGCCCTGCCTCTGACCCCGCTCGGTTCCGGCAGCCCCAGGCTGCTGCTGGCAGGGAAACCCCCCCTCCGGACCCAGAGCTGCAGGACACGGCCCCGGGGTGCCCCATCAGGTCCCTACAGAGCTGGTATCAAATTCATGAAGCCGACAGCAACACAAATATGGAGCAAAACCGTTCGCATGAAACACAGCCCCTCGCCTAGCAGCTGAAACACAGCCCCTTGCCTAGCCCAGAGCAGAGGGAAGAGGGGTCCGAGCAGAGCCCCCCCTGCCCCCAGCCCACCCAGGGGTGTCCCTGGGGTACTCACAGCACGGTGAGCTCGCGACACTCCTGGAACACGGCCCCATGCACCGCCCGGATCCTGTTCCCCTCCAGATCCCTGCAGGAAAGGCGGTTTTGTGGCTGCATCCCTGTCCCCATCCCCATCCCCACCGGGAGCCTCCAGCCCCCTCCATCCACCCCGGGGAGCAGCGCCTGCCCAAGGCCAGGTACTCACAGCCAGCTCAGCTTCGGCATCTCCGCACACAGGGAGGTGTTGGGTATCTTAGCCAGGGAGTTGTTCAGCATGTACCTGTGGGGAGGGGACAGCGACAAACGGGGTCACAGCGCTGCACAGGATGCACCCGAGGGCTTTCTGCTGGTGCCTGGCTTCCCTGCAGGGCTGCAGCTCACAGCAGTGCCCGGGGCGAGCTCAGGGCTGGTGGCACCAGCTCCCTGCATCCCGGTTGTGGTGCCAGCAGTGGTACAGCCACCACTGCCCAGGGCAAAGGGCTGGTGCACACACCTTAACCAAGGCACAGAGCTTCTCTCGCTGCCTTTGGGATGTGGTGGTACCGATATGGGTTGTGCTTAGTGGCTGTGGGACAGCCTTGCCAGGGAGCTGAGGGGCATTGCCCATGGAGAAAGGTGCGTGGAACCACAGTGACACGGGAGTGACAGGCAGCGAGGGCAGATTTACAGCACGAATCCCCTCTGGCATTTTTTCTCAGCAACTTTTGCACACGCCTGCGTGCACAGCGTTCCTTGGTGCACTTCGTGTGACCGCAGTTTATTAGCTCGATTTGTTAAAAAAAGCAGCAGGATAAACAAGCTACGTCACCGAGCAGAGCAGCTCCCCTGCCCGCAACGTGGGAACACGGCCCGGGGTGGGGGCACTGCCCCACGGCTCGCTCTGGGGACAGTGGGGACAGGCGCCCAGATGCTGAGTGCCACCCCGAGCAGCACAGCACCGGGGTCCCTGCACCAGCTCCTTCACAGCCCCAAATCCCCAACCAGGGCCCCCGCCGGCCCCGGTGGCTCCCCAGCCCCAGCCCTACGAATTATTTCAGTACCCTGCACCCAATTTTGGGGTTTTTGCAACCAGCGCCAGCAGTGATGGAGCCCCCAGCAGCTGCAGCACTTCCCTGGCAGGTGCAAGCTCAGGGAATGCAGCTCAGAGCACGGGCAGATGTGTGTGTGTGTGAGTGTGTGGTGTGTGTGTGTGCACGCTCACACACGGGTTTTTTCCAGTCTCACAGCCAAGGCTTCTCCCCTTACTCTGACTCCAAGCTGCTGCCAGAGTTCCTGATCTGCACTGTGGAGGTGGGGAAGGCATTAAAATCACGCTGGAGTGATTGCAAAATTTGTCTTACGGTGGCCAAAGGCAGTCAGTTATCCCCTGCTTCCCTCCTGGAAGCAGCCGGACCTTACGGACAGCCCTGATCCCAGCCTGGTGCCCAAACAGCTCGCACAGGGGCGAGGAAGCCGCAGCACCCTCGGCTGTGCCCCGAGGAAGAGGCTCAGAAGCAGAGCCTGGAGAAGGGGGCAGGAGGACTTACAGAAAGTACAGGGACCTCAGCCCAGCAAAGGCAGCGGGGGCGATCCTGGCGATCCTGTTGTTGTCCAGCATCCTGCGGGAGGAGGAGGAGGAGTGAGATGGGCACTGGCTGCTGGCGAGGAAGGCAGCGGGAGGCTGCTGGCACCAGGAGCACGCCGAGCACCGTGCCCGGGGAGCTGCCTCTGCCCCTCCTGCCCTGCAGGTCCCCCAGGTGCCACCCCTGGGTGGGGGCTCCCCCCCATCCCATCCCGCTCCCCATGAATCCTGCATCAGCTCCAGCTGCAGAGCCTGGATTCCTTCACAGGCAGGGCCTGTTGGATTTTCCTCTCCTCTGCTGTGAAATAACGATAAATTAAAAGCCACCCGGGGAATTCAGGGCCGTGCTTGGCTTCTCAAAAGCCCTTTGGCTTGTTTGCGCCACGGACCACCCTCCGTGAGTCGTTCATCATTCTGTTCTCCTTCTTTGATTTAAGGAATAACTGCGCTGGTCCCATGGCAAATAGGGGGAAACCTGACGGGGAGCAGACCTGTCCTGGCTGGGCCGTCCCTGCACGCTCGGGAGGGGAATCACCTTGTAGAGCAGTCTCCATCTGACACCCGTGATGAGATCGTGGACGAGCCCCAGCCTCATTAACCCCCCCTCCCCGAGGAATTGGTGTCACGGCGCACGGGGATCACGCACTGGGGGCACACCCAGGGGGCACTCACAGCCACTCGAGGTGCTGCAGGTCCTTGAAAATTCGGGGCTTCAGCTGGGAGATCTTGTTGTGGCTGAGGAACCTGGGAACCAGCAGAGAAGGAAAATGATCTGGTACCGCCGCCAGGTCACCCAGCTTCTGCTAAAGCTCCCAAGGAGCCTGCGTGCCCCCCGCTGCCAGCACCCACGGCTCCTCTCCCTTCGCATTTCCAATGCAGGGCCCTGGATCAGGCAGGCAAACATGGGAGGGGAAGGGACTGATGTGTGGGACGTGCCGGTGCCTCTGCCCTGCCCCACGTTCAGCCACCTACTCCAGTTTAAAGCAGGCTTGGTTTGGATTCTTGCAGGAGCAAGGAGCCCAAGAGGCCCGGGGGCGGCTGCGCTGCGAGCCTGGTGTGCCAAGAGGAGCGCAGGGCGGCCTCCGTCCCACCGCTCCCTCCCCAGGGCCTCGTAACGCAGCAGCTCTTACTTACAGCATTTTGAGCTGAGAAAGTCCAGCAAACGCTTTGGGTGAGATCATGCGGATCTTGTTGTTTTGCAGGAATCTATTAAAAAATGGAACAGAAAAACAGAGTGGGAAAGAAACGCTTTCTCGGGGTCTCAGCCTGGAGAAGCATCGCAGGACTCGCGCAGGGGGACCGATGGCACCGTTGTTCCTCCAGCTCTGTTCCTCTCACTGAGCAGTGGAGGTGAGGAAAGGCTGAGGAGTGCCTGGGCTAACGCAGGGCCACGACACAGCCCGAGCAAAGCCTCCCTGACACGTGCACGCTCCTGTTCCCCGTGCTGCCCACCCGCTGCTCGCCCCGTTTGGTGCAGCAGGGCGCAGGGGGCCGATACTCACAGCTTCCTCAGCCTCCTGTACCTGGCGAACTGACTGTCCAGCAGAGAGCGGATTTTATTTGTCTTCAGGTCCCTGAACAGGAAAACAGGAAGGGGGAAGGAGGAAAATAAATAAAGAAACCAGATTCTGAGGCCAGAGAACCTTTATCACAGGAGGATGGGGCAGCCGAGGCCCCCCCTTCTCCTGTGCAATACAAACGGGATGCAAGGCAGCTGCTGTTCGTTAACACAGCCCTGCTAATTGCTCTCCCAATCTGCAAGCACTATTTGCCACGGATGAGTTTTCTCAGGCTCTCCTTCCCCTCCCAGCCCTCACTTTGTGCATGTGACAAGCAGCTGGGGCTCGCCAGCCTCTGGCCCGGCGCGGAGCAGCCAAAACCCTGTGACAGGAGGCCGACAGCCCTGGGGGGCCACGGGTTGTTTTTGGGGGGAAGGGGAAGAGCACGTCCCACCGCTACTCACAGCCTCGTCACGTTGGGGGACACCCAGGGCACGGCGCTGAGGTCCTGCGCGGTGCAGTCCACTGCCTGGCCCCAGCACCGGCACCGCGCCGGGAACAGCTCCAGCGCTGCGGGCAAGCAGAGGGGGTGTGCTGGGGGGACAAAGGGGACACACAGCTTGGGGAGGGGGCCTGGAGCCCAAACAGGAGGCTTACAGCAGGGGGCTGCCTCATCTTCCACCACTGTGCTGCTGCTGTGCGTGGCCAGCTTGTCGCCCAGGACCCAGAGCCAGCCGCTGTTGTCCACTGCGGGCAGGGAGCGCTGTTAGGGCATGGGGAAGGGGCCTGGCACCGTCCCCTCCACCCGGCAGCTCGGGATGCCCAGCCTGAGCATCCCTCCTCGTGCCTGGGCTGACATCTGGGCAGGGCAAAACCCCGGCAACATCGGGACGGGGTGCGGGGATGGATGAAACCAGGACCCAGATGATGTCCTGCACAGGGCATGCGTGGCCACGGTGCCCGGGTGGATTACGTGTGCCAGAACCGGGATGAGGCTGGATATAGAAGCAGGTCCAGGGCTCCCCCCGCTGCCACTGCTCCCAGGGATGGACCCAGCTCTGCCCTAATGCCCTCGGGGTCCTGGATCCTGGCATCCCCAGGTCCGGGGGGTTATTCCCACCAAGGACCCCCCCCCTTCCTAGGGGCTCGCCAATTACCGCAGTTCTCCTCGTCGGCCCCGTTGTCGCAGTCCTCCACCCCGTTGCAGTGCAGGGCCTGGGGCAGGCACACGGAGAGGTTGCCGCAGGGAAACTGCCCCAGGGGACACGGGGGCCTGTCCCTGGCGTGAGTCACAAGAGGCTCTGCCAAAGCAAGAGGAGGTGCTCGGTGCTCGGCTCCCCTCGGGCAGCACCTGAGCTCCCGGGTCGCACCCCGCTTTGTGCCTGTGCTGTCCCACGCAGTGTGTGAGGCTGTCCTGGCAGCTCGGGCTCCCCTTCTGCCGGGCCCTTTCCATCAGAGCCACCCCAATCCCCAGCTCCAGGGCCCCGTCCATTAATACCCCGCGATTACCCGTGGCAGAGGCATGCCTCAGATCCAGCTAAACGCTTCCACACCCCGCTTTGATCAGGCTCGGGGAAGTGGCAGCAGCCAGCCCCGGGAGGGCGCAGGGCTGTGCGGCGGGGCCCGGCTTGTCACCCAGGGTTTTCTTCAACCGCCAGCCCGTCAGCGGCTAATGGGGCGTGCTGAATTACCAGCACGTTCCTCCCTCGCGCACACACCTCATTAGCCGTCCCCTCGGCAGCACTGTGGTGTGACGTGGAGGTGGCTGTGACTCAGAGCATCTCGCCCCCACGTGCCCGTCTGGGTCACACGGGTGGGTTTGGGGCTGGGCACAGCGGTGCCGTGCCTCTGCCTCTGCCTCTGCCTCTGCCTCTGCCGAGATTGCCACCAGGCATCCCTAACGGGCAGAGCAGTCTCTGGCTGTGTAAACTCACCCAGCATTTTCTAAATCTCAGCATCTTTTGCCAAAATTCCTTCATTCTCTCTCTCTCTCTTTTTTTTTTTTCCCTTTTTGTGCAGTACACTGGAGACTGCTGCTTGGAAGTGCCCCCCTTTGACAAGTCGTTCTGCAAACGGAGCAGTAATTTTAGTTTTTTCTGAATGTTTGTGGCTGTATTTCTGCGTTAGGCACGTCTCAACCCACGGTCCTACTGCCGAGCAGTGCCACGCATAACCACTGTCAGATGGGCTCACCGTCTGCCCAAAACCTTAAAGCAGGCATCTTGTATGAAACGTTGCAAAAACGGAGTCCCTGGAAATTCGTTTATGCTGATCCTCTGTTCCTGTGGCTGGGAGCAAGCCCGTCTCTCCTGCTGATAGCACAGCACATACGAGCTGGGATCGTGGCGGAAAGCAGCGTTGCTCCTCCTCACTAACTGTCCTAATGCTTCCTCATAAGCTTGTAAGGAAAACTTGTCTCCTCAGCAGAGGATTTGGGGTGATGAAAGAGGAAGGATACGCAGAGCAGGAGGGAGAGGGACGGTGCAAGACCCCTGACCCTTGCTCTGCTGCAGCCCCTTGGGGAAAGCATCTCCCTCATCCTGTCCAGGCTCTGCAGATGGAAACTGATCTGATTGCTGGGCCCTGGGCTCAAGCCCCTCCTGATGGATGTTTCCTGCCGTGGTTGCATTTCTGGACATGCAGGGAGGTCCTCTGCTGCTCGCTGCTCCATCACGCAGCTTTCTGGCTGTTCTCTCGCTCTGAATTTATGTGGGACCCGCAGAAGGTAACGGGAACCTTTCCAGGGCCTCAAGGTCCCCGTTGCAGAGAGCCTGCGTGTGGAGCTATGTAAATACCGAGAGGGGAGAGTTTATACCTATATATATTTATATACATAAGCAGAGGCAGATGCGATTTCTTTGGGAACGGGCCCAAGTCGCAGGGTCCCAGCCAAGACCCCGGCCCCAGCGCCTGGTTCTGCATCAGCCCCCCCGGGGTTGGGGGCAGCCGGAGGGAAAATGGTGTGGGGTGGGGAGGAAGGTGAAATAAATAGATAAATAAATAGATAAATAAATAGAAACCCGAGGAGAAGCGGGCGCCCCAGGTAAGGCAGGAGGCTGAGGACAGCGGAGCGCACCCCGCGGGACAGAGCGGCCCCCACGGCACAGCCGTGCCCCCCGCCTGCCTGGCTCTGCCCGGCTGGGAAGCAGCCAGCAGCGAGAGGAAGTGGCCAAATTTAGCTGGGATTGGGTCTGGCATCTGCTGAGCTTTCGTGAGGGCCACCCAGGACTGTAAACGAAGCCCACGCACCGCCCGTAAAACAGCCGTGACCGAAAGAAACGCGGAGCCGAGGAGCCGGGAGCGCTGCTGCTGGGGGACCTGGCCCCAGCCCCAAACCTGGCCCCAGGCTCATTCCCCCCCCCCGCAGACCCCAAAGCCCTGTCCTAAGCCTGCAGCCGCATCGTGGGGACCTCCTGGCAGCTTTTGCTGGGCTTCAGAGTGAGCGTGAGGGCGGCACAAAACGAGAGCAGCAAGGTCGGGTCTGCTGGAGGCTTCCCACCGGAGACCAGCTCCCCTCAGACCCGGCTCAGAGCAGCATCCCCCCCCCCCCCCATCCTGTTCCCTGTTGGTGCCCAGCCCTGCCTGTGCCGTGGGGTCTGCCCAGGGCTGCAGCCCCCTCCCCACACCCCGCAGGAGCACCCCCAGCTGTGTGCACCCAAAGGGAAGCACCTCGGGGTGCTGGCAGTAACCACCTGCCTGCCTGGGGAGGGGGCTTAGCCCCCCCCGGGGCCAGCAGGGGAGGAGCACTTTGCATGGACACTGGCGAAAGCAAAGCACAGCAAATCAGACTCAAACAGCAGCACCTCAGAGCTCCCGGCTTTTCGTCGTACACCCCCCAACTTCCAGCACAAAGTGTTCAATTTTCATCTGGTTTGCCCCCCCCCCTCCCCTTTCAGACCACAGCCCTGCTGCTGCATCTGCTCCCGTGCTGCCTTCCCCTGCCCCTGGCTAAAAAGCAGAACCAGGACCTGGGATTATCTCCGGGCTCGGAGGCAGCAGCAAAGTTTTCTCCAGCAGCACGGTGTTTGGGGGCAGCGAGCATCACTGCGCCGTGTGCCAGGACCTCTCTCAAACCCCAGCACAAAATCCCCCGTGGACCCCTGTCCAGGAGCTCAGCCGGGCATCCTGCCACCCCCCCAGCTCTGCCTGCCCTGCAGGGACACCCACTTACTCGTAGCAGCCCAGAAGAGTGGTGGCAGGACGAGCAGGAGCAGCTTCATCCCAGCTTGTCCCGGTGCTGCGGGCGGCAGGTTGAGCTCGGAGGAGGCGAGGGGACGGGGACGGGGACGCTGCGATCCTCGATGTGCTCCTGCGAGCGCACAGCAGCACCCACAGCTCCTGGGTGCCGGCACTGGGGATGCTGCACGTCCTCACTGCCAGCGAGGAAGGAGCCGTGCTGACCCCTGCGGCCCGGGAGGCTGCCTGCAGGGTGCAGGGTGCAGGGCGCAGGGTGCAGGGTGCAGGGTGCAGGGCGCAGGGTGCAGGGCGCAGGAGCAGCCCGAGTGCATCTGCAGCTCCTTGCAGCCTGACGCCGTTCTCTGGCCAACAGAAGGCAGTGAGAGGATGTGCACGAGGAGGGAAGCAGCGAGAGGAATGGACACGGTCCCTGCCGGGGGGGGCAGCCCTCGGCCTGCACTCCCCAGCCCTGGGGCAGCCTGGAGCCGAGCTGTGCCCCCACGCGGGGCACCCAACACGGGGAGCGCACCCCAAGGCAGCCCGGGGACAGAGGAGGGGGCTGAGGGGGCTGAGGGGTTGCTCCCTCCCAAAAAAGGGTTCCCTGCTGGGTTTGCAGCCCGTGCTGGTGCCCAGCCCTGCCCGGTGTAGGACGGGTGCTCCGGTGGGGGCAGGACAGCCCCGTGCCCCCGGCACTGCCTGGGAGGTGGCACCGCATCGGGGTCCCTGCGGCCCCTTCCTCAGCCCATTTTGGGGGGCTGGGAGCCCAGTGAGCACCAGTGGGAGCCACAGGACAGCCCCACAGACGAAGCAGTTTTGCCCGAGTTCAGTGGGACCTCTGGGGAGAGGGGTGCGTAATCGGGATTTCACAGCCGGGGCAGCGGGAGGGGGAAGCGAGGTGGTCCCGATTAGAGAGCAGACTCCCAGCACGGCTTTGATCTCCGTGCTAAGTTCCCCAAACCATCTGCACTGGGAATACAGCTCTCCTTCCAGCCTCCTTGCCCCAGCACTTCCAAATGCTTGCTATGGGTCCGGAAAAATCTGTAAAAATTAACCCCTGCTGCTGGAAAGGGAATTTTTCGTCAGGACATGGGACCTGCTCCCCCACCTCGTCCTCGTGCCATCCGTGTGGGACTCACTGGTGCACTGAGGAGCAGGAAGGTCCCAGGGCCCCGGGGGACCCGCAGGGCCCCCCCACCGGGACCAGCTCAGAAGGGACACGTTGAGTTCAGCCCCAAGGCTGGGTGGGGGCTGGTGCTGGGGCACTTTCTGCCCTGGTGTCCAAACGGGGGCATTGCTACTGGCTGCCAGATGGTGGTGACTGCAAAACCAGCACACCTGCAGCCAGGGGAAAAATCAAAGCCTGCAAACAAAAGCACATTTGGGGGCCTGACAAAATTCCCCCGTGCTTGCTCTTGGCTGTGGCTGTGGCAAAGGCTGCCCCAGCCGCATGGGAGGCAGTCCCAAAGCGAGGAATTCCCGAGCCTCAAACAGAAACCCCGAGAGAGCGGCTGGAGGGGCTGGGCAAACACAGGAGAGGCCTCATCCGCAAAACCGATGGCAAACAACCCCAGTCTGCTCCGCCCGTGGACCTCCAGGCCGTCAGCATCCTCCCACCGAGTCCACATTTCTTAGCCCGAGCTCTGCTCATGGGCCAACAAATTTCGCCTCCCACCCTTTGGCAGCAGTCCTCGTCCAGCTCTCGGGGACGTGCCTCCAAGTGACCGCGGAGTGATGGATGGGCACTGGAGGCTCCGGCACATGCCTTAAATCTCCGGCTGCAGAGCCCGGCGATGCGTTACGGCACGGGGACCCGCCTGGCCCAGAGAGCGCTTGTGCAATCGCACGGCACAGATTTACGGCCCGGCCACGCAAGGAGCTCGTCCTGTCAGCTCTCTTGTCCCTGCCTGGATAATGTTACTTCGGAGCAAACCCAGCCAGATCTTCCCTTCCACTCTGTTTTGTGCTGAGGCAGCTCCCCAGGCCACGTCCCTCGGCTCCCCCTCGCTGCATGGCTCTGGCTCCGGATCCCCACTGGAGATAAACCTGGGCTGAGCAGCACCCGGTACCCAGCAGGGTGGGCACTGACAGGGTGCTGGGCCCAGGAGGGCAGAGGGAATCCCAGAAGGATGGGGTGTGTGTAGCCAGGGGTCAGGAAGGGCTGCTGGTGTGTGCCACCCAGCCCCGATGGAGCTCTCCATTTAAAGGGGGCACCCCCGCGCTGCTGCGCTCCCACCCAGGCTGCTCTGCACACAGAGTGCCTGCTTTGGGGTAAATATGGCATATTTTCATTCCTTCTGCCCTCCAAGCACAACTGAGTGCATCTTGCAGCCGTGCCTTGTGAACAGAAGTAGGGAGGCACAGAGCTGAGACCGTGGGCCTGGCTGGGCTGACGTCCGTGGATGTTTCTGCACAGTTTTGGCGAACCCGTGCTCTGCCTTAACTTTGCTGTAAGGGGGAGGTTTGGGGACGCTGTGGGGCACGAGGCGAGGCACTGTCCCTTCACACAGCACAGATCACGCACAGATGCAGCTCTGCCCTGGGGCGCCGGCAGGACCGGAGCCAGCAGCAGCCCCCAGCTCTCGCCGTGCTGCGGCCCCTGTGAGCGCAGCGATGAGGGGAAGCCAAACGCTGCTGAGGGGAAGTGCTTTAAGTACGCTGGAGATGCGAGCCCGAGCGTTTCTGCTCGGTGGATGAACCAGAAAGTCATTAATTATCATGTGCCGGAGCAGATTTTCCTGTGTTTGAAATTGCTGGGTAACTGAGTCACCGCCCCGAACGCTGCCAAGACGGGGATCATGGCAGTGCGAGTCAAAGGTGGGGCCGGGGCGGCCAAGGACCAGGAGGAGCATCCCATCCCACGGCTTGCTCTGGACTCCCACAGCCCCCAAGGGCCCTGTGATCTTGAAGGGATGCAGCTGGGGGCTTCGGCTCCCAGATTTCACCCGCTTCATTTGAAGGTGACAACCGGAGCCCAGCAGCGCCCCGGCTTTGAGTCCCCGGGCAGGAGGAGCTGAGAGGGGCTGGGTGGGAGCGGGGCATGGGGCAGCCAAGGAGACATGGCAAAAACCTGGGCTTGATGCAAATCCCTGCTCCTCTGACCCCGTAAAGCAATGCCCCTGACAAAAACAGTTGGGGAAATAAATTATTTTATTTTTTTTCTGAGTTTTTGAGTAAAATAAAAATATTATGGGTATGGAGCAGTGGACAAGCAGGGACACCTTTCTTCAGGTGGCGCAGAGCCCTGGGGTCGGGGAGCTTCTGGCTGCTGCTCCCGGAGGCTGCTGCGAGGCAGCGAAGCTGCTCCTGGCCTGGCACATGGGGCAGGTTCCCGGGGCATGGGAATGGCATCAGGCAGCTGAAGGCAACCCCAGCACCTTGTCCTCTTTCAGCCCTTCTCCCCCGGTGCCTTGCAGGGTCCCAGGAGCCCCCCAGGGCTGGCAGCAGGACGGGAGCTGCAGCATCACCCCAGGGTTGTGCTGACTTCGCCTGCGGGGTGGCCACGAGCATCCAGGCAGAGGCTGCAGACAAGGCGTGAGTGTGTTGCAGTGATCATTATTTATATCTGCGCTGCTACGGGGCATTGTTCTTGGAATAGGGTTTTATGGTAAGTAATAAAGGGGACTCGCAGCACAGCTTGCAGGCGCTGCGGCTCTCGCACACAGACACGTCCCAGGTCCCTGCTGCCCACACTGCGAGGCGGGGATGTTCCAGGGGCGCGGGGAAACAGCTGCCGCTTTTCCTGAGGGCCGTTTTCACTCCTTATAATTTAACTGCTGGCTAAGCTCTCATTGACAGGTTTCCCACTCCCAGCTTTTGTCCTCCTTTCTCTGTCCTTTTGTGCGGCGTGGTTTAAAGGCAAGGGCGGGCGAGCAGAAAGCCTGCCCTGCAGCTTCTGCTCTCATCCCACCGACCTCGCTGGTTTCTCCACCTTCCCACCACTCGCTGATGGTTTCCAGCTGCCAGAAGCATGGGCAGCAGGGTGCTGGGGCTGGCAGGGGCTGTGCTGCACACCCTGCACTGCCTGCCTGCCCTTCTGCACCCCCTGACGTGTGTCTGTGCCCAGGATCCCAAAAAAACCCCTCTCCCTCAGCCCCACGGTCATCCCCCTGGCGTGGAGGCAAGCTCCCCTCTCCAGGCAGAAAGTCCATAAATCAGGGGTTCTTGGAAGTGTCCCTGGCCACGGAAGGAGAGCAGGGACTGAGTGCAGGGGCTCGGCTGGTCCCCTACCAGTGTGGGTCCCATCCTTCTGCTGGTGCTAGAGCAGCTCTGTGCCTGAGCTGCGGGTCTTTCCAGGCCGAGTTCTGAATTTTCCGAGCTGGATTCAGCCCCTCTGAACCATCCCCGGTGTTCTGCATCCCCTCTGCATCCCCTGGAGCTCTTGTGAGCAAACCCATGGCTTTTCGGGAGAAATGAGCGCCCCATCCTGCAGCCCCACAGCTCTTTCAGCAGTGCCAGACCCCCCCCAGAAGGCCGATTCCTGCTCACCTTCTGCAGCCTCATCGTTGCTGGTGTAACAGGGGAGTTATGAATTAAATTGGTGCAGAGGTAGATGTGGGTGCCCCCCGGCACCTCGCTCCCACCCCCATGGGGACCCTTCACCAGCCAGGGACAGGCACGGGCTGCAGAGGGGGAGCTGAGTTGGGATGGAGCAAAGCCCGGCAGGATCGGGGGGCTGCTGGCGAGACGTGAAGGATGGCAGGCGGGGATGGCACCTGTGGTCAGGCGAGACGACAGAAGCGTGCGTTTAGTCCTGATTAAATCGCGCAGCGCAGCACTCACGTCAACAGGCGTGATGATTTCAGCATCCCTGCTGAACCACAAGTCAGCCAGTTCAAGGGCAAGAAGAAATTGCATGCATCTTTACCGCCTGACCCTGCTGGTAGGAATTTTTGGCAAGCGTTTTCCTTTACGCATCAGAGAAAGCGCTGCAGAGACGCGCAGAGCCCCCTGCCCCGGCACAGCCCCCTGACGGCACCGGCTGCCCCCAGCTGGGCACCCTGCACCCAGCTCCGAGAGGGGCTCCCTGCAGCCCTGCCGGGGCAGCGGCACCGCAGCTCCTGGGGCATCATCGGCCCTGCTACAGCCCCAGGTTTTCCATCTGCAGCTCCCTGGAAAGCCACAGCACTCCTGTCCTCTTCTGCAGCCAGAGAGGAGATGGAGAGGAGCGCGCACAGGAGGAAAAGGCGATTTTAACTGTTGCTTGAAAAGTGAAGAAGAAACCTGTGCAAGGCTGAATCCCATTATCAGCTGTGTTAGCGGCAAAAAGGAATCCGAAGCAGTAAACTTAGAAACCCTTGCCTCCTGAAAATTCATTTATTAGGTAGCAGGAGAGGACAGGGGAGAAGGTCACAGGCTTGAGAGCCTGCCAAGGAACAAGTGAATGGGCAGGAGAAGCCGTTCCCTGCTGAGCTGTAAGGAAAACACAGCAGTAATTAAGGGAGCAGACATTTGCATGCTTGCCCTCTCCTTGGACAGTCCAGCTACGCTCCCATTGCCGTGTCTGCGTCCCTGGCATGGAGCAGCCGGCAGCTCCCAGTACCAGCTTCATACTGGGTAGGGGGAAATCGATGAGTGTGGCCGTGGGATTTCCTCTCCGTGCTGCAGGGGCGGGCACCTGGTCCTGACCTGAGCAGATCCAGCGGGCAGGAGGACAGCCCCCAGCCCTCGGGCACTGCTCGCGGGCTGCACCGCGCTGGGCTTCGCCCTGGGGAGCTGCTCTGCAGCCCCAGCACTTTTCCTCCTTCGTGGGTAAGGGACATCATCTAACACCACGAGGGCTGCTCCAGAGCCCCAGTGCTTGAGGAATTAACCTGTGCTGAAGGAGAATGCGCAGAGCCACAGCAGGAGCTGGGCCTCACCTCCCTGCCCTTGCCCCGATGTCCCCTGCAGCCGCAGCAGAGCCAGGTCCCGGCACACCCCGGGATGCAGCAGGAAGCTGTCACCCCCACCTGTAAATCCCCACGGAGTTTGACACCGTTTTGCACTTCTCCTGCACATTATCGCTTTTTATCCTGCTAGAAAAGGATGGCACAACTCTGCCAAAACCTGGCGGTCAGTGAGGTCAGACAGGTCCCTGCTGGAAGGGGAAGGGCTCGGGAAATGGAAAGGGGAGGAAGCTGCCACACCAAGCAGGCACCCTGGGCCGGGCAGCATCTGCCAGCTCCTTGCCCAGGTCAGGACAGGAAAACCAACGGGGAGGGTCCGGGGAGGGTCCCCATTCCCAGCAGCTGCACTGGTGCCAGTCGGGGACCCGCCTGACCCCACTGGGCTCGCTTGTGTAGGGCCAGAGGCAAGGGGCAGGGGTGGATGGGTGCAGGGCGAGGAGCAGCCGCCCCTGAACTCCTGGGAGCAGAGCGCAAGGGCCCGCTCCCACTGCTCAGAAATGCAGGAAAACCAGCAGCGATTCCCTGAGCTCCCCCTAGAGCTGCCTGTGCAATAGTGTCAGTGCTCAGCCCAGCAGCTGGGGGATGCTCTGGGCTCTGTGCGTGGTGGTTTGAGGCACAAGGAGGGTGTGCTGTGCTGTGCTGCAGCCGGGCAAACTGCAGGTGTTTGCTGCAGTTATTCCTTCAGTGCTGTGGATGCGCCGGCTGCAGCCCCT
Organism: Anas platyrhynchos; assembly: GCF_047663525.1. NCBI lineage: Eukaryota > Metazoa > Chordata > Aves > Anseriformes > Anatidae > Anas > Anas platyrhynchos. Next base: position 24,333,688 of record NC_092596.1, on the reverse strand, counting down.
CTGTCCCACACATCCCCGTGAGCAGGGGACGGCTGCTGTGTGCGCACCGACAGGCTTTGGCTTTTCCAGTGCGTGCACGTCCAGGCAATGAGCGCCGGCCTGGGTGGCCCCCCCATGCCCTGGTGCCAGCAGCACAGCTCCCCACACACAGCACGGGTCCTGCAGCACTGCCCCCAGAGAAATAAGAATTCATAAAGGGAAATGCGTGGTGGAAGCTAAAGAGAAACGTTAGCTTTACTTGCACTAGCATTTGCATTGCAGAGCAGCTCCGAGCCCCGAGCGTCCCAGCGCTGCCACCCAGCACAGCTCGGCCACGAGGGATGGGGAGCACACAAAGAGCCACCGCCAGCCCCGTGTCACGGCTCTGGGCTGGGCAGGAACAGGGCTGCAGGCACAGAGCAGTAAATGCTGAAACAATTACCCCACGCGTTTAGGGCTCACGGTGTCTGCAGGAGCTTCACCGGGGGAAGCGGGGCGGGGGGAGCCGCCCGAGCCCCCCGGGCTGTGCAGTGCCTGGGAGGAAGGGGAACGAATCGCTAAAGCTGCCTCAGCTGGCACACGCTGCACTTTCTTCCAGATTCTGCAAACTTACATGCTCCTTACTTCTGCAGATCCTTGCGGAATAAATCACAGGAAAATATTTGGGCCATCAAAGCCTTTGCTTTCCAGCTGTCATGCTGAAATCGTGTGAAATCGCCAGCCTTGAAGCAGACAAGTTTGATCAGAACATGTTGTGGTGCTGCATTTTAGACACAAATACGGAGCTGTGCTGCCTTTCAGGGCTTGTACCCTCCATTTCTTTATGCTTCTTGCAACACACAGCCTGCTAAGCACCTCACAGGAGGGTGTTTGGGAGCCACGGCAGAACAGGGATCCAGATTTTTGCGCCTAGGAAAATTTGCTCTTTGAAAGCCACCAGGTCTGGACTAGAATTAAGACATTCCAGGCCTTGCTGCCCAGGGACTCTTCAACTTTGTGTAAGGCCAGATCATCAAATGTGATCGTCGGCCTGCCATAGGAAAACGCCACGGCAGCAGGCAGGGAACGCAGCTCTGCGGAGCCCCCAGACCTGTGTGATCAAAGGGAAGCTGCAAGCTGCACAAGAAAAGCTAAATAACCCCAAATATAAGCTCAATATTGATGGGAAAGGGGAACGAGGAACTGCAACCACTTTTAGATGAAACAAATTTTTCTCCATCCATTTGGCAAATATTTCATGCTTCAGCCACGTGGCAGCAGAGAAGGCACGGGCTGGGGAAAGGTGCTCAGAGGTGTTCCAGCTCTCCTTTTGGTGACAGGCCAGGTGCCAATAGTCCCCTGTTTTTGGAAGCAGGAGGGCAAAATCCCGCAGATGTCGTGCTGTCTGTGCAGGAGGCACAGCACTGGGTCACATTCTGCTGGTCCCCTGGGCTGGGCCGTCCTCAGTGCGTGGATGGCACGGCCAGGATGCCGCCGGGGGCACGCCGACAGTCCTGGCAGAGGCTGCCCTGCCCGCAAATGCAATTCGTTTTTATGACATGGCATTTTTGTTGAGGCCCATGATAAACGCAATCCATTACTTTTTCAAAAGGAGCTCCTCGCGTGTGCCTGCAGGAGCCCACTTTCCACCTCTGGCACTGGCAGCTTCATCACTTTTGAGGCCAAGACCCAGCTTGCACAGCCCCACGAGCAGAGGCCGTTCCTCTTTGTGTGCTGCCCATGGAGGCCAGCTCAGAGCAGGGCTGATTTCAGCTCCTCATGTTGCTGCGTGTGCCTCAAAGTGCCACTGTGCCACCCGGCCAGCACGTCCCCCTGCAGCCTCTGTGGTCAGCACGGGCACTTCCAGGCTGTCCCCTGCTGATAAAAGCCCCCTGCATGTTGCCTGTACCACTTTCCTCCCCTCCGCTGCTCCTGCGACAATTCCCCCTCCTATCCCGCCCTGTGTCTCTGCGCCCTTTTTGCAGTGTTTGTACAGCAGGAGCCTGTTCTGCTCCAACAGCCCCTGATCCGGCACCGATAACCCCCGGCTTTCCAGGCGCACAGGGAGCTCCAGCCTGCGCTGTTTCTCTCCTTTCATCATTCCGGGGTTTTATCCCCAGCCAGCTTTCGGGAAGGTGCGATGCCAAGTGATGCTGGGCCGGACTCTGCCTCCCAGCCAAACGGAGCCGGTGCCGTTTGGTAGCTGCGTGCCTCCATCCAGTGTTTTCTCCCCCCTAGAGCCCACACGGAGGCTGAAATGAAGCATTTCTTCCCTTCTCTCCGTGTTGTTCTCAGTGAATGCCTGGCCGATTCGCACTCTAACCACTGCTATTTCTCCTGGGCTCTTCTTGCTGCCACGGCTGCTGCAGTAAGAGGAGCGATGTGAGAAAAGCTCATGTTCCTTCCGACAGCTGCTGGCAGCAGGCAAATCCCCTGGAGGACAGCCCTGCGTGGCACAGGGATGATCCCCCTCCTCTGATGCCCTGTGGCTCTCAGTGTAAGGCACTGATTACAGAAAATCACGCAGAAAGGCCTGTAACAGAATTTCTCGAGTGCTGCATGATGCTCTCCAGGCAAAACCAGGGCTTGAAAAAGGATCTCTGTGGTCAAGGGGAATCAATCGGTTCCAAGAAATGTCCCAAACTGCAGATGCAGGCAGCAGGGGCAGCTCAGAGCTGCTTCCTTTGAGACCTTTGTGCCAGGGCTGGGCGAGCCAGGGTCCCACTGAGCTGGCTCCCGGCCACCGCTGCCCCCCTGGGCATTGCCACTGTCACCTCCGCCTGTGCCGGGGCTTGCTCTGTGCAGTGACAGACTTGGGGGGCTCCAGAGCTGGGGGCTTTGGGGACAGCAGGCACGAGGGTTTTGTTTGTCTGCCAGCACATGTCCCAGGGCAGGGAGCAGCCTTGCGGTGCCACCCTTTCCCCAGCACTGCCACCCCCTCCCCTGTCTCCTTCTCAGTTTCTTCCCAAACTGCCCGGATTTCTGCTGCCTGATTCCATCAGTCATCAGCTGCTGCAATCTTATCACCTTCATTATGTTATCTCTGTAGCCAAAAGGCCCAGGAGCATCGCAAATTCTAGCTCTCGCTGTGACATCTCTATAAAGAGATTCCAGAAACTGCCTTTATCAATCGCAGCCCAGAGTCCAAATCCAAACGCAGTGTTTGCAATAGTAATCAAATATTTAGCAAACATCATTAGAACTAACTTGCCAATGAGCAGAAATAATTATCAGATAATTGCTTTATGGACAGCCAAGCAGGGAAATTAGGAGCAGTATTTTCTCCATGCTAAACAGCAAAACACAAACAGGGAAACAGAAGCACCGGGAGACAAAAGGGCTCGTTCCAGGCTGCACAAAGGAAGGGCTGAGGGCAGATCCTGTGCCACCCTGCTACTCCGCTCTCCTTGTGCCGGGGGTCCAGCTCCAGGAGCCTCGGCCTCGCTGGGGGCTGGGGGCCTGGATTTGCAGCCAGCTGCAGGGGGCTCACTGGGGAGCCAAGGCACCTCGTTGTCCTGCTGCTGCTGGTGCTGTGCCCACCGCAGGGAGCTGGGAGCTGCTGCCAGCTCCTGGACCGGGGCTTGGGCAGCACCAGCAGCCTTCTCCCGGGCACAGCCCCGAGCATCGCTGCGCATCCCCCCCGTGCGTCCTGGTGCGTCCTGGCGCGTCCTGGCGCATCCCCGCGCGCCCCCGCGGCGCTTCCCCGTGCGCGCACCGCCACCTAGGGGCTGCGGGCGGGGCGGGGGGGTGCAGGTGGGGCCGGCGGCTCCGATGGCACCGCCGGCTTTCCAGTCAGATTTAATTACCTTCCTTCTTCCCCCTCTCCTCGGCTGTCCCTGATCAAATTAAAACAAACAACCCCCAGCAGAGTGCTTGTGACAGGAGTCGTGTCTGAGACTAATTAAAACCTGGTGCTCGTCACCGAGCCGCGGCTGGCAGCCGGCTGCGTGCGCACGGGGCAGGCCTGGCGCTGGCTGCTCCCCGCGGCCCCCACGCCGCTAATGAGCTGCGCGCCCCGGGGCCCTCCGAGCGCTGCGCCCTCCGCGAGCCGCGGCCGGGGGGAGGCAGCTGGAGGGGGGGGGGTGCGGGTCTCAATTAGCTCCAGCGATAATTTAATGGATTAATTAATAAACCCGCGTGGCAACTTCGCCGGGATGGTGCTCAGCCTGGCAGGACAAAGCCTGCACCTCCGGTTGCTTTCCAGGGGGACAGCTTGGCACAGGGTGCAAAAGCACCTCCCTATGCCCATGACCTGCAACACGCTGTCCCCCTGGCTCCCTGGCCCTCAGCACGAGGCCATCGGGCTGGCCCTGGGCTCCTTCCCCCCTCCTGCAGACCCCCAGGGCTGACCATGGCACGGGACAAGCCCACCGTCCCCGCACAGCTCCTGCCCGCCAGCTGGGAGCAGCCTCCCATGGGATCAAGCCCCGTGCCTGGCTACAAACCGCTGCAAATTCGTGCCCAGAGCTGCTGAGAGCAGGTTTTGAGCCCTGGATTGTGATGGCTCAGCAACCTGCATGGTAAGGAGTGGCCCTGGGGAGCTCTTAACATCTGCCCGTCACCGCGTTTGCTGACGGAGAATTGGGGCGGAAGGCTGGGGGCTGCTTTTGGAGAGGCTGCTTGTGAGCCGTGCGGCTCAGCTGTCTGCAGCAGGGAAGTGCAGGGCCAGAGAGCTCCCCGTGCCTGCTGCCTCATCCTGCTGCTGCCCCGCAGCCTGCTCCTGCCCACCCATGGGTCTGGGCACTCAGGTTACCCCAGCACCCCCTGTCCTTCAGCTGGTGCTACCTTCATCCTAGCACTCATCTCCTGTCTGGGCATCCTGCTTGAGCTGCTCTGCTCCTACCTGACATCTGGGGCACCATTCAGTGCCTGGAACGTGGGCATCCTCTGAGCTCCGTGGGCAGATCCAGGGAAGGGTGTAGGTCTGCACAGGGCTGGGCTTTCCCCCTTGGGGCCATATTCCTCCCCTGGGTGTGTGCATGGGGGCATGGGGTAAGGGGGAACACGCCACGTGTAGGCAGCCCGTGAGGCAGCCCCGCTGCAGCCCGTCCCTGTCCTCCCGGGATGTCCCTGTGGCGGAGTCGATGAAGTTACTGAATTATTCCTCTTTCATATTGTTTCAAATCAATGGGTCCTGGCGGTGTCATATACAAAAGGCTGGTTTCAGTATTTTAGTTGGGAGAGTCCTCAGGGGGAGCCGAGCTCATTAATTAAATACATTTAATCAATCCGGCCTACAAGGGCATTGGTTATTTATTCATCAGAGGCTGCACAGTGCAAACCCGGTGATCTGAAAGGCAGTAAATAAACATGTAAATGAAAAGCTGAGACAGCAGCGCTCACTCGTGCCTGGGAGATTTCGGAGCTTGGGTCAGCTAATCGGGGATCATCTGTGCCATTTAACCCAACCCTGCAGCACTGGGCCCCGGAGGGCAGGGGGAGCGGAGCTGCAGGGGCAGGGGCACCACCGAGGCTCCCGACCCTTCGGTCCCCGGGGCTGCCGGGTGCCTGGGTGCCACGCGTGCCTGCCCCTGCCCCTGCCCTCTGCCCTCCATCCCTGGCTGCATCCTGCTGCCAGGCCCTGGTGCTGTGCAGAGCATCGCTCCCTGCAGCTGCAGCACCCCGGGAGGTGCCGGGCAGGTGAGAGCCACCAGGACAGCTGCTGCCAGCCCCCTCAGCACCCTGCGTGTGTCTGCTTGGCTGCTGCTGCTGCCGGGGAACACCCCGCGCCGTGCCGCTCCTGTTCCTGCCATGTTAATTACAGCGGGGGCCTCGCAGGAGTTGGAGAGGAAGGTTTCAACCCGTGGAAGTGGAAACAAAGGAGGGGAGTGTGTCGCTTCTCGGCTCATCCTTGCAGAATTGTTCTTTGCTAGGGGAGTGCCACAGAGCGAGCTGGCAGGGAACCAGATGAGCTTCCCGAGGTCTGCGCAAACCCCGGGTTTGGCACTGCTGGAAAGCGCAGTAATTCCTGCATCATCCTGAACCCAAAGGCGTGCAAACGGCTGCTGAACGACACACTGCTGCTCAGAACGGGGCACTCAGAGGCTTGATCCAGTGGGTTTGCTGTCTCACAGGGTGGCTGGACAGGGACAAGCTGCCAGAAAGTGAGTTGGGGATGGAGCTTGGGAAGAGAAGCTGAAGGGTGCGGGCAGGGGCAGAGCCCTGTGGGGACAAAAATGCAGCGAGAAGCTCAGGCCAGCTTGCCTGCCTTGAGATATGGCATCCCCCAGAGCACAGGAGTGTCTGGAGCTGGGGCGTTCCCCCAGCAGAATGTGGTGGCCCAGGTCCGTGTGTGAGGGCAGGGAGAGGAGGAGCAGGGGGGTGCGAGGCGGTTCTGGGCAGTGCTGTGGGTGGTCTGGGGAGCCAGACTTACCAGGGAAAAAAGGTAACGCAGAGGGGTATTGGGGCTGTCAGCATGGAGGGAGGGGCACCGGATTAGCTTCTTCATCATCATAAATGAATATGCAAAGCGGGGCAGAAGGGTTTCCCACCACAGCTCGCCCCCTCCGTGAGAACTCCTCCAACCTGACCCGGCCGTCACCTGCAGGGCCAGGATGGTGCCACCCGGTGTGGCCAAGCCCCCCCACACCAGCTCTGTGCCCCCAGCCCTGCCCGGGGCTCCCAGCCAGGCCTCCACCGGGTGGTTGGTGCTGTGCCACAGCAGTTTGTGCTATGCCACGGTGGTTTGTGCTGTGCCATGGTGGTTTGTGCTGTGCCACGGTGGTTTCTGCGGCACCAGGATGGTTTCTGCGGCACCGGGGTTTCCCCTCCTTTTCCTTGAAAGTGTGAAATGAAAAACGAATGTGTAGAACATAAACTGTTAAATAGTTTCAACCATAAAGGGGAAAAAAAAAAGGGTTCAGCTCCAGGTTTTGGTCTAATCTAGCATTTTTCCAAGCTGTTTTCTACCCCTGGGTCCCACACTCCCAGTGATTCACCACGACCTCATTGCTTTCCAGTTAACACAACAAACCTGGCCGCTAGCAGATGGTTTATTAATACCGGACTCATTCCCATGAAGATGTGTCCTACCTAGAAGGAAAATGCTTTTATCATGTGTCCCAAGTCTCCGGCCAGCTCGTTCATGTCTAAGCTTGCCCAACGTAAGTGCAAGAGCACGAGGAGCAATAAACACAATCTTTTGCACGTTTCTCCTCCAAGGATCTCCAGCACAAGCACAGCTCCCTGACAGATGCCCTGGGCAGGGCACACGGAGCAGTCTGTCCGTCCCTGTCCGTCTGTGACCTGCGGTGAACCGCGGGCATCGTGCAGCACCTGTTACACCAACAGAGTGCGCAGCCACGGCCCGCTACGAGGCAACAAAACGCACTCCCCTAACGGAGCGCATTCCAGAAATACCTGAACAGAAAATCCATACGCTTGGAAATGAAAGCATTTGTCCTTTTGCTGTCTTCGCCGTGAGCTGAAGGAACGTGCGTCTTCTCCAGGGGCTGCAAGTGGGAAGACAGATGGCGAGAGTAACTCTACTTGTCAGTCCCTGGGGACCTGCAGAGGAATCAGGATTTGGCATCTGATTTAGCTCTGCTGCCTCCTCGAGTCACCACTGTCCCGGGCACTGAAGGCTGTCCAGGCTTCCGAGAGGCTTAAATTAAATGGCACTAAGCAGAAGGGTGTGCGGCCACCCCCCAGACATCAGCTGGCAATGAAGATCCGATGGAGCCTCGCTCACTGCCCTGGATTTGAATGTTTTCCTCCCTCTCCTCTGTAGGTCAGAATTGTACCGGCCCAGGAGCGGATGATGCCCGTGGAGAGCGGGGTCCCTGGGGGCTGGGTGCTTTAGGGGGCCCTGGTGGGGGACTGCACTTTGTTAGCTGGGGAGGGGGACACTTGAGAAGCAGAAACGCTGCAGAGAGGAGGAGGAGGAGGAGGCAGACATTCCTGGAGACTCCACATCTGTAAGGAGACGGAGTGGGATCCAAGGCAGTAATACATCCCAGATGAGTCTGGGGAAAGTGCTCGAGCAGAGCGTGAGTCATTGCGAGCAGAGGGGAGAGCAGCAGCTCTTTGATAAGAGGCAAGGCAACTTTACACTGCTATTTAATCTTCATTCCGGGCTGTGCCAGCTGAGAGCCTTGCACAAGAGTCCCCTGGGGGTCCCGGCATTCAGACCTCACCCTTGGCCGCTGGGCCAGTGTTTGCAGCGATCCTGGGGACGTGGCAGGGGGCTCTGGTGCTCACAGGCTTCCCAGAGTGTGGGGCAGGGGGGACGACAATGGTCTCAGAGCCTCCAGGTCCTGTTCTCTGTAGGACCCATCTCACCCAGAGTCACGAGGAGCAGAAGATAAAGGAGCCGAACTGACTTTGGGCTGGCATGAGCCCCAACGTTTTTGCCTTTGAAGGCAGCTGTGTTCTCTCTCCAGCCCCTCTTCTCTTCAATAAAAGCCTTCCAGTGGTTCAGCATTTCCTTCTGGGCCTCCTCACCATTTTTCCCTGGCCTTTTTCTGTATCTTTCTTGAGTTCCTGTGCACCAAACTGCTCTTCCTGACGTCCTCAGGGTTTCAGAGCCCTTGCTCCACGTCTCAAAGATGCTGCTGCTCAGGCACCCCAGGCAACGTCTGGCTTTGTGTCTCAGGGTGGCACGGTGGTCTCCTGCTGCAGTCCACTGCAATGCTCTCACCCTGCCTGGCCAGTCATTCCCCCTCCGGTTGCGGTGCCCTTGATGATCCCTAAGGGCAGAAGATTGCATCTATTTCTGTTGGACTGTGCTTTGCTTTTCCCCCAAGGCCATTTCTCCTATTCCTCAAGATCATTTCAAATTCTAATCCTATTCCTGCGTCCTTCTTGCTCCATCATATATGCAAAATAAATAGGCAGGCTCTCGTTCCATCACCCAGGCCATTAATGAATGCATGAGCCCAGAGCCCACCCCCGAAATCCAGCTCCCTGCTCTCCTGCAGTGACTTTGCCACGAGCGCAGGTTCCAGGCAGCAAAGAGCACCCAGCTCCCAGCCGTTCCCATTTCTCTCCGGCTAGCTTATGAGTGTGTCATGAGAGACAACATCAAGAGGCACTAAAGGCAAGATATAGGGCAGCTCCTGCCCCCTCCATCCGCGAGGCTGCTGCCCTGCCAGCGGGGTGCTCGCCGGGCGCGGAGCCGGGCGCTGCCGCGGGGGGGCAGGCGGACACCGCGCCACGGTGCGCCCAGGGCGCGCGGCTCCGGCCGGCACCGGGCGGCTCCCGGGGGAAAAAGGGCAAAAAGGGGGGGCTGCCGGGGTTATGGGGGGGCTGCCGGGGTTGTGGGGGGGCTGCCGAGGGAGGGGGATGCTGAGGGAGGCTGCTGAAGGGGAGAGCGAGCTGCGGGATGCGGGACGGTCGGGGGGCTCACCGGAGCACGATGGGCTCATTTGTAAAGGGAGCTCTGAAATCAGACCGACACAGTTAAAAAGGAAAAATAAAAATAATCCCAGCACCAAACAATCAAACCAGCTGGAAGTGAACTACTGCTCGCAGTTTTGAAGGGATGAGCCGAGTGCTCGCTGTGCAGCAGAGGTGGGTGCAGAGGCAGCACCAGGACCAGCACACCAAGCTGTGCCCAACCCCAGTCCTGAGCACGATTTGTGCCCGGTTCCTGGAGCTGGAGCTGTCTGTGGGGATGTCCACATCCACAGACTGCCAGGGAGACACCTCCAAGAGACAGGGGCTGTGAAAGCTCAAGCGCCTGCCGCTGCCAGAGCATCCTCTTTAGAAGAAGCTTTTCTCCCATGTCCCCTTCTCTTGTTAGAGCCTCTGGAGATGTCAGGGTGGATTTGGGATCTTTGTTTCCGAAGCGAGGTGCCCACCTGCAGCCAGCATCCCTGCCTGGCCGCGCTGTGGTTGCTGGGGTGATGGTTATGGAGCGATAAACAGAGGGAAATGGCGATGACGCCAGCTGGGGAAGGGCAGAATGAATTTTATTTCATGTTTATTGAAGCACAAATTACCATAAGAAATAGCTTCCTTGTGTGCAAACAAGGGAAACTGAGACCCTTTGGGCCACGCAGGTCCCCCTGGGCTCGGGCACCAGGCTTTCAGCAAACACCCCTCACCCGCGGCTTGATCCGCGCTGCGGGCTGTCCATGGAAATGTGTTTGCATTTGGGGAGAGGTGTCGGGGTGCTGGGGAGCCCCTTCTGGCAGGCACGGGGCTGAGATGGCCACAGCTGGTGGCCTGTCCCGTGGCTTGGGCAGGGGTCTGGGGGACAGGGAGCAGTGTGGGCTCTGGGGGGGTGAAATCATGGTGGGAAGTTTCCTCCCACCTCTTCTCTGCTTTGCAGCAAAGACAAACCCCAGCAACCCGCTCCAGGTCCTCTGCAGGACTTATGGCGAGCGAGCTGATTGCAGAGCAAGCACCTCAGGGATGAATTTTCATCCCCAGCCCAAAGGATCCACCCCGGGCTCGTTCCCTCCCCGCGCCCAGATGAGGTCCCGGAGCAGCTGCCGCGGCGTGGCCGGCCTGGCAGGAGCTGCGGGCGGGGAAGATCTGAGGGCAGCGATATTACTCACTGGCGGATGGAATTGCACACACTGATTTTCAAAGCCAGGAGGGACCATATATAATTATCTAGTCTGAGCTGCGAGGAGGGAGGGCTAGCGGGGTGGAAAGGTCAGTGGAAAAATTAGCCAGGATCTGCTGATTAATGCAAAGTCGTCCCTTGCAGCCCATCCTGCACGACTCCCACTGTCCTGCTTTCAGGCCATCCCATCGAGGATGAAATGAAGAAACCCCCGTGGGCCTTTGAAGTGGATACAGGAAATACCTCGGAAACTTTCGACAGCAGGAAATGAAAGTGGAGAAGGTTGAGTGGCCGAGAGGGGCTGGGACACTCACCCGGGGAGCATCCTCAGCCTGCAGGGGCTGCATTGTTTGGAATATGAGGAGAAGGTGCCCGCCCGTGGCTGGTGAAAGAGGGGAAATATTTCCTTGTTTCCATGAGAATCTGCCCCGTGCGTGCTGCAGCTGCCCTGGGGACACGTGGGGTCCCCCAGGCATGGGCAAAAATGGATGGAGGAGGCTCCAGCCCAGGAGGGATGCCCAGCAATTCTGGCCCCTGTACCCCCTGGACACCCCCGGGATGGGAGCCTGGGCTGGCCTGGAAGGCTCCTCAGCCAGAGGAGGAGGACGAGGAGGAGGAGGAGAAAGGCAGCCTCTGGTCTGGGCGAGGAAGGGCAGGAGCCATGCAGCACCCGCCCGCCCCTCTGGTCTCCTCATCAGCGATGAACACATGCGCAGAGGGCCACCACAATGAAATATATATTTATAACAATCATAATTATTATTCTTTCACCAATTTTCTCTTCCGTGGATGGAGCCTGGCAGGGACTACAGAGCAGGCGAAACTGCTAAAGCTGAAAGTAATGGTGCCCCCAGGACGAATAAAAAGCCTACTTCAAACCAGCAGATGCTGCTGAAAGCCCCAGCGCAGGAAATATCTGCAGAATGAATCGGGAGGTTTATGGGGCTTGGTTTGCAGGTTTTATGTGAAAGTTTCACCGGCCCAGGAGAGGAAGGGAAGGGAGGACCAGGGGCTGGCACCTCGGGGCGTGGGGCTGGGGGTAAGAGACAGAAACTTCCTGCTGAGGGGTAGAGAGGCCGTGCTCGGGGTGGAGACAGAGGGGACAGGAGATCCCCAGCCCCGTGCCGTGCTTGGGGTGCTGGCAAGGAGGGAGGGGGCTGAACAGGAGGGGACACGGGCTGAGGAGCAATGTGCATGGAGAGCGTCCTCGGTGAGAGCTGGAGCCCTCTGCCCCTTTACCCATGTCCCTGCTCACTCTGCCAAGCTCAGTGTACACCAAAAGTCTACCTGCAAGGGTGATCTGGGGAGTCCTGGGCAGCAACTCAGAGATGGAAGGTCTGCAAGTAAAGGACAGACAGTATGACCCACTCTGTAGAGCCACAAACTGTGCTGCTGCCCCGTGCCAGAAAGAAATAAACTAAAAAAACAAGGTTCCTGTCCCTGAAAGCCTTCAAACGGCGCTGGGAAGGGCTCAGGCAATGCAGCAGCAGCTGGAACAAAGGCATTCCTGCGTGCGCTGCTGAGGTTTGGCACGTGGCTTGTAGTTCCAGGACCTTTTTTTTTTTTTATAGTACATCATAAAATAATGTTCTATATTCTATATATTTTTATGGCAGGCAGGAGAGCAGTAGAGGGCAGCGAGCGGTGGGGGTCTGGCCAGCAGGAGGAGGGCTGCAGGGCAGGGGCCTCCTGGGGAGCTGCGCAGGCGGGCTGTGAGCCGATGGACCGGGCTGGGGCTGGGATCGGTTGGGACTGGGCTGGACTGGGGGGCTGTGCTGGGACTGGGAGGTGCTGGGACTGGGCTGTGAGGGCAAGACCCTTTAACAGAGTGCCTTCAGCCTGGCCTTCAGCTCCCCTCCTCGCTGCCAGCAGGGCTCGGTGCTGCCGTTCTGCAAGGGGCTCTGCGGCAGCGGCGGTGCCTGGCACGAAGGTATTGCAAGGTGGATGAATCCTTCCTTTTAGATCCAGAGAGCTGCCCCTTCCCACAGGTGGTGGGGTGGAGGAACACAGAGCCTCTGAGCAGCACAAGATCTGAAAATGGATATTCTGGGAGTAAAATGCTCCTGGACTGCAGTGAGTAAGGGTCTGTGCCGAGATGACCCAGAGCACGAGGACGCAGCTCACACCTTCCCGCTTCCCCTCCTTCCCGTGGCCTCCATCCTCCATCTGACCGGTGGCAGCGCCTCGGGACCTGCTCAGGGCTCACAGCCCCGCTGCCCCGGTGAGGGATCCGGGAGGGTTTTGTGGGATCCAGCAGCCAAGCCGAGCAGCCCCATCTACCGTTATGGGCAGGGCAGGGTCCGCAGCCAGTGCCAAACTGGCACCCAGCCCTTGGCTTCAGGACGCTGCTCATTAGATGCTTAATTTCTGAGATGTTCCCCGGCTTTAGGGATTCTTTTATGGCCGTGCATGGAAACCGGCTTGTGGTCTCCGGTGGCGTCTCGGGGCTGGGGCTGCAGGGAGCGGAGCGCGGCGTGCCGGGACCTGCGGCGCGGTGGGTGGCGGGGTGCGGGGGGGCTGCAGGTCCCATGGAGCGGCGCCCACCCGCCTGCGCCAGCCTGTTCCTGCAGCCCTGCCCCGCCGGCAGCTCGGGGAAGGGCTCCTCCTTGGTCCCTGCCCCGGGGGCAGCTCCCAGCCTTTGATTTCGGAGGCTTGTCGGGGCACCTGAGCAGCCTCCACGAGGTGCGTGTAAACACGGTGATTAAAAAAGATGGTTCCAGGGGCTGTGCCGGGGCTAAAAATGGCACTGAGGTAGGCCAGAGGGAGAGGGAGAGGTCCCACATCGGCAGATAATTTTCCTTTCAGTCCCTGGGAAGCAAACAGCAATGGGGAAAAGGTCAGATCTCCAAACGTGGGATGAGGGTGGAGGCCAGGGCGAGGAAATGACCTCCAGGAGAAGGCTGGGGAGGAGAGCTCCAAGCTGCAGGCTCCGTGACTGCTGGCGGGGAAGGAAGGGAGCGAGTTTTGGATGAAGCGATAGGACTGCCTAGACAACCACATGGTTTGTTGGTGGGAAAGCCGGCGGGTTTGGGAGGGAAGGTGTTAGGAAGGTCATTTATTATGGCTGGCTGTGCCGACCAGCACCTCCAGGTCCCGCAGCGCACAGCTGCTGCCTGGGCTCTCTCCACCTAACTCCTGGCGGGGCGCAGAGCAGCTCGTGGATTTCCTCCCAGCAAAATACAGCTGGGCAAGGAAGGTCCCTGCTCCTCCCCTCCTTTCTTCCCTGCTTCTCACCTTCTTCTCTCCCCGCCAGGTGTGCCTTCCACTCCGCAGCTCTCCGACAGGCACCGAAGTGCAGCAGCCGCCCCGCGCCCTCCTGAGAACATGCAGCAGAAGGGTGGCGCTCCGCTGGCTGAGCAGGAGGCAGCAGCACACAGAGCTTTAAAAGCTGACTGGAGGAGAAAGAGCTCTTTTTTCTGAGCACTCAGGGTACTCCTCGCCGTTCCCCCAACAGCCAGGCTGTGGCCAGGAGTTAATATTCCTCTGGCGTGGTGCCCTGCCCGGGGAGGGTGGCAGGCTCTTGCATTTAATAACTTATTTATCTTTCTTTATTGCAGGAATGATGACAGTTTTCATTATTAAGCTGCTAGGTAATAGTCTAGCCTTTGGTGGGAGCTGAATCATCATCCCCTCTTTGCTGACAATCTGATTCAATTACCTGGGAGAGGTGTGACAGCGAGGAAGAGGAGGGGGAGGAGGGAGCACTCCATGGGGCTGCCCGTGCTGGGGCAGGGCGATGGGGCTGGGGCAGCTGGGGGAAAAGGGGGCAGCCAGGCTGGCAGGGGGGGCCGTGCACGTGCAATGTTCCCAGCTGCTGTCCCCATCCCTGTCCCCATCCCAGAGCCCTGCTCTGCACCAGGCAAGGTGCTCCAGCGGTGGGGACACAGAATGGGGCTCACCAGCTTCTGCCTCGAAAACATCTTTCTCTTCCTCAGCCCCAAGGGATTTGGGACCCACTGGTTTAGGGTGGTGTTTTACACAGGGTGGGGATGGAGGTGACAATGGGTGGCCCCTGGACATTGCTGGCACAGCCAGGACAGAGCGGAGAGGGGCATGGTGGCATCGCTGTGCCCGTGGAGCCACTCCATCACGGCGAGCTGCCGCCCTTCTGCTCTGCTCGCCTGCGCAACGAGGCAGCAGCGGTGATATATGCAATCAATTAAATATGACCAATTTTTAATTAGATGTATAAACACGCCTAAAGTTAAATGAGGTCTCTTTATAGAGCAGGAATGCAGCGTGGTACCATATTAAATGAGAAACTCCTGCAGTTTCCAGTCGGGAGCTTCCTGGGTTCACACGCGGAGCTGCCTCTGCGAGCCGGACCCTCTCCTTCTGCAGGGCTGGGCAGGCAGCAAAGCAGTGGGGAGAGGGGCTGTGCCCGGCCCCCAGCTCCCCCCGGCTGCTGGGACATGTCCCGGCCGTGCCCCGCTCCCCCTGTGCCCCTGCAGCACCTCGGCACCCTCCACCGCGAGCATCGTGCCCGGGCAGCCCTACGCGCTCCTGGCTGGGGCCATCTCCCTCCCTCCCAGATGCACACCTTATTATAATGCTGCCCTTACGGAGGAGAAGAAACGGAAGAAAAAAGTAGACCAGTTTCTAATTATGCCTTGTTTGCTTTCATTTAGAGCTAATTCAGCCCACACAAAAGTTATTCTCCATATTAAAAGAAATATATATTAAAAAAAAAAAAAACACAGATGCATGGCTTCATTAAAAATATTTAAATGTAGAACCCAGGTAGTGTCTATTTCCACCTTTCCCCCTCTGATTAAAAACTATTTGCATTTCAAAACAAACCAGCATTAATTTGGACCAAATGTTACCGGGGCTCTTCTTTCTAGGCAGGGTAATTAAGCATGTGGCACAGCAGCGAGCGGCTCCTTCTTCCCATAGAGCCCCCGACGAGTTTCTTCCTCTGGGCCAAGGCGGTGGCTCCGAGGGACAGACCTGGCTTGTTCACAGCCCATTGCCCCCTGCCCGGCTGCCCACATACCCACGGCAGGGAGGTGCCCGGCCTCTCGCCCCCAGCACGAAGGTGTGGTGGTGTGATGGGTACCCAGAGAAAACAATTCCCGAAGGCGAAGCACAAACTGATGTACTCGTGGCAAATAAGGGCAGCAAACCCCCCCAGGAAGCTTTCAGCCCCGGGCCTGCGATGATTCCTGCGCAGGCTTGGAGATCTGGCTGACATCAGTGGTATTTTGTGCAGGCGCAGGGAGCTGCCAGCACAGGCTGGAGGCCACGGGAGTTTGAGAAGAAGAAAAAAGCCCTAGGAAATCAGAGCTTATTTGCAGGAAACCCGAACACTTGAAAGAATGGAAATTCACTGCCGAAGGTGAGCAAACTGCTCCAATCCCCCTGCCTGTGCCCCCCCCTTGCACTGAACCTGGAGGATGGGGATGCAGAGCGCTGGCTGCACCCCTGCCTGCCCTGCCCACCTAGGTGGATCAACGCCAAGCAGACCTTCTGCCGGTGGCATTTGGGGTCTGTCCCTTTGCTGTCACTAGTGCGCAGCCCGGGAGGTGCTGGGGCTGGCAGCGCTCGCTCTGACCAGCAGGTAAAGCACGAACCAGGCTCCTGACATTTTCAAATGGCAGAGTTAAGGTTGTACAGGTGGGTTTGCAAAGCAACACAAAACCAAACCAAACCTGTGCTTACAGCCTTGGGTTTCTCCTAAATTCACACTGAACTTGAATGAAGGTTTCGGGATTAATTCCCTGGTACTATCTATAAATGCAGAGGACAGAATGATGTGAGGGGTTTCAAATAGGGCTGGGCAGGACCAAATGGCCAGCCACAGCACCGCTGCTACACATATTTCCACCTGGGGCTCTGTCAGTGGCCTCTCCTGGCGGGTCCCGGTGGGGAAAGCAGAGCTCCCCGCGGCAAAGCGCGCACCCCGGCACCGCTCCCAGCGGCACACTGGGCACTGCTCCCTCTTGTCCCTGTCCTGGGCCTTGACATGGCTTGCGGGCACATTGCTGTGCAAATTGGGAATGGAAACGATTTACCAAAACCTTCCCTTCCTGGCAGCCTCCCAGGGCGGGTATTGGGCAGCGCTGGCAGGAGCAGGGCAGCCTGGGGAGCAGCGTGATGGGAGCACCGGGTGTGCTCCTGGGGGATGCGGGCCAGCACTCCTCCAGAGCAGCACTCCAGGGATATTTACAAGATGTGCACAGAAAACAAATACAAGAAGGAGAAGTTATTAAAAATAATACAACTGAGGAGCTGAGGAATGCCACTCGTGATGCTGCACAGCCACCTGCGGGCGCTGCCTGGGGGCAAACACTGGCCTGGAGAGGATCAGGGTCAGGATCAGGATCGGGATCAGGGTCAGGATCAGGATCAGGATCTGCATCAGGATCAGTATCAGGGACAGGGGCAGCTCCGTGCTGGTTTCAGGAGCAGAGCAGGGAACTGCTCCTCCACGGCAGCTCTGGTGGCTTGTAGGAGCCCTTGTTTCCAGGATCCTACCCGTGCAGCCCTCTCCCTGTCTGTGACTCATGCCCATACAGATGCCCCATTCCCGTCACTTGGTGCTGATCAAGGAGCTGTGGGAATGAGCTTGAGGAGCCTGTAACAGCTCGGAAGTGCTGCGCCAAAGAGGAGAAAAAAAGCAGACTATTAATTAACAGCAAATGTACAGTTAATGGGGCTTTTTTCCCTTCCTAAACAATTCATCAAAATGATTTCATTGAAATTTAGCTGATGGGGCGCTAAATGCAGCTGGTCTGTCCTGCTCTGTTTTTTTTCTGTCCTGGTTAGAACAGAAAGCTGATATTGCAGCCCCGGATTTGGGATTAACTGCACACTTAGGGGATGGAGACAGTGGGAGTGAATAAGTTAGAGCTTTTGCCCCTGCCAGAACTTAGAAGATATAGGGGCTGTAAGTAAAAGGGTTACAATACACAAAACTGACATAATGCTCACCCCTTCCTTTATACACGCTCCTTTACTGCCTACGAGTTCATTTAAATACGGAGCAGAAATTCCTATTGGGCTAGTTCAGGGAGTGCAATAAAGCCAAGCCAGAGAGGAAGGCCAAGATGGTTATTGGTGATGTAGTTACTGGATATGTCACGTTGTTACCGACTACGCTCGACAGACCCCTGAAACGGCCCTGCTTCACTAAAAATCTGAAAAAAAAAGAAGGTTGTTAAAGTTTTTAGTGTTTTTTAAAATTGCTCTTATATAGAAAGAGGGAAAACAGCTGTTTACTGCTTTAAAGCTTTGCTGTTTTCCCGAGAAGTCGCATCGTTTGGGGGATTTAAAGGTACAGAGGCTGAGCCCAACCTCAGCCCAGCAGCTCCAGGCTCTGCCAGCAGCCACCGGGTGAGGGGCGCGCAGGGGCGCAGGCTGAGCCCCCCACCCCGGCTGTGCACCAAATGCTCTGCCAAGTCAAAGCCAGGTGATGCCCCTATTTCCCCAGCTCCTGCTCCCCTAAATACCCCAGGGCAGCTGCTCTGAGCAGCGTTTGTCCCAGGCCCAGCTCTCATCGTGCAGGCGGGGGGCACGCGGCGCTCGGCTGCGGGCACGGGCACAGGTGGGCGAGGGGCAGCCCAGGGGCGGCGCGGCCAAACGCGATCCAGCTGCGGGAGGAGCAAATCCTGGAGCCTCGCAGCATTCCCACCCAGCCATGAAACCATTCCCTAATTTTATTGAAACCAGATCGCCAGCCTGGGCTCGCGCGCGGGGCTCGGGCTGATTCGGCACGTCCAGCGGCCCTCAGGAGCCGGCCCGGCGCTGCGCGGGGAGCGGAGAAAGATGAGAGAAACGATGCAGGCTGGCTGAATCCCCCCGCCGTGGCGTTGCCCATGCTCACAACACGTACACATATGTTTCAGAAAAGGTGGATTGAGGCATTGCCAAGATCTGGAAGATCTGATTTAGCCTCCGCATGGCGTCCCCGCAGCCCTGCCCGCCGCAGTTTACCCTCTGGCTTGTCCTCCCTGAGATGTTCCAGTTGGTCTTTTCCCGTTGTACCTCCCAGCTGCTTTATTCGCAGAGAACAGGGCCAGGACCTCCTTCTGCTCTGGTGATACCCAGGGAAGTGCAAACGTGCAGAGAGCACAGCCCCAGCCTGCCACATGCACGCCAGCATGTGCTTAGCCAGGTTCCCCTGCAGCGAGTCCAGCCTCTGCTCCCAGCTGTGCTTTCTGTAGTAAGGAGTGGCTGGGGATCACAGAAAGGGGCCAACATCACCAGCATGAATTCCCCAGTGCTGCCCCGGACCCATTCCCCAAAATCTCCTCAAATCCTAGCAGCAGGGGCAGCAATGTCCAGCAGCTCTGGCAGACAGCGAGCCCTTCTCCATCACCTCTTTGCTGGAGAGCGAGTGTCCCCTTGCTCTAACGCTGTCTCCTGGTGCTTGTTTGCAGAGCTGACCTTAGGAGAGGGAAGAAGTGGACAACATAAATGATAAAAACGAGCGTGAAACCATCTGCTGGAGTCACTGTGCTCAAGGGGAGAAGAGCAAAGCCCCAGCAGTTACCTGGCAGAAGTGCAGGCAGAGGTGTGGGAGCAGAATGGGAGCAGCCTTGCAGGGGCTCCCTGCAGCGTGGAATTTGAGCACACCCCTGCCCCACGGAGCCGCCTGCCTGCTCGTCCCTGCCCTCGGGAGGCCAGGCGTGGATGAAGCAGGAGATGTGGGAGCCATGGGCTGGGTGGGACCACACGAGACATTGCGGAGAAGCACGGGACCCTCGCCGTGCGCCAGGACTGCGGGGTCAGTTGGGGAGGAGCCGGGGGTCCTGTGCCGTGCTGGAGGGCACCAGCACCCTTCAGAGCAGGAGCTGCCGCCTCACCTACCCAGACAGATGTGCAAAGGACAGTCAGACAGAAATGCTCGGGTTTAATTTGTCTTGTGCAATTCCCGGGGAAATGAAAAGCATTAGCCTATTAGGGTTGCTAAGAAACAAGAGTGAGCACCCAACTTAGTCAAACAAAACAAGCCTCAGACTGATACTTGAAAATCAACGGCATCTTCAAACACAGCTCTTGTTTCTCTGCCCCCTGATTGCTCATGGAAAGGTTTTGGAGGGGCTCTGGGGCACTGCTGGGACAGGCGGGGGGCTCCAGGGCTGGGGTCCCTGCACCCCTCACCTCGCACAGCCCCCAACAGCTTTCCCCTGACAGCCAGTCTGCGCTTTGGGAGCTCGGTGTGCAGGGAGACCTGCGGCTTGCCCACTGCTGTTGTTTATTTCTCCCTTTCCTGGCAGTGGGGGGAGGCAGCAGACCCCCAGGCAGGGCCAGCACACAGCCCTGGCTGCTGCCCACCACCCAGGAGCACAGCCCCAGAGCTTTGACGTGGCGGGGTGCTGCCCCCCCTGCACTCCCCAAGGGTCACGGGGGTACAAGTGAAGCAATAACCGAGATGAGGGGCTGAACTCAAGGACCATTTGGCTGGAGCTAGCGAAACGTCTATTTTTGGCACCTTTTCCCCCGAAGTCTGATTTTCTGAAACAGAGAAAATTAACAAAAAATGGAGCTAGCTGATTTCAACAAAGTGTTTTGATGAATAATTTGCCATAATGGGCCAAAATAAGATGGGGAGTTTATCTCATCTCATTGCACATCACATTTCATGCTCACATCCGTTTGTTTCCAGCTTTCCTGCCTGAGCTGTGATTGGAGAGGGCTTCGTTTCATAATGTGCTTCGGCTGCTCCAAAATGGAATACTTCAAGGGTTCTAGACAAACAGGCTGCCTGGTTTTTTTTTTTTTTTTTTTTTTCTTTTTATTTATTTTTTTTCCCATCAGTGCCATTCTGTGAAGAGACTTCTGCAGGAAGTTGAGGAAAATCTGTGAAGTTGGTAAATTTTCTCAAAATGCAAATCGCGTCTGTCTGTCACCCCTCGTTTAAATACCAACGCGCCGCAGGTCACAGAGGTGAGCAGGCAAACATGACCCCATGTAGCCAAGTGTTCCCAAGCACCTGAACTGCTCTGAGAACAGACTTATCATTTTGTTACATATTTATTAACATCATCTCTCCTAAGAGTGTTGGGTAGAAAAACAAATGCAAATTGAATGAATTATTGATCGTTAAAGCCTTGTGCCTATTTACCTTTCATTTTGCATTTGTACGTATGAAAAACAAGCCA
Organism: Anas platyrhynchos; assembly: GCF_047663525.1. NCBI lineage: Eukaryota > Metazoa > Chordata > Aves > Anseriformes > Anatidae > Anas > Anas platyrhynchos. The sequence continues at coordinate 24,313,111 of NC_092596.1, read as the reverse complement.
CAAGCCCTTAAAATCATCTTCTCTCTGGAGCCTAGAGAAGATTTGAAAAATAAACCAGAGAGGAGGGAGCCTTGCAGGCCTGTCGGTGGGGTCGGTCCCGGCAGCCCCGTCCCGTCCCCAGTGGGGTCTGGCATCTCCCAGCCGTGAGCATCGCTCTGCTGCAGACCTCAGCTACCTCAGGCAGCTGTGCCATGCGTTCCCATCTATAAAATCAATTAAATTTCATATTAGATCCACTTGAGGACTTTCTGCGCTCGCTGCCTCTCTGAGGAAGCTGTCCCAAGGCACCACTTGTCGGCTGGTTGGAAACCTTCCCTCGTACCTGCATCGCCGCGGGAAGGCGCGCAGAGAGGAACCCGGCGCAGAGCTTGTGAGCACCGTCCTTCGATACACCCCGTGGCGCTGGGATCAGGAGGGAGAGCTACCTGAAGGCTGAAATACCTGTGAGGTGCACGGTGCGGGGGCCTGGCGCTGAGTACCTAGCCGTGCCTCTCTAAAAACAGTGGAAGTAAAAAAACAAATAAAATAAAATCCAAAATCAATTAAGCACCCAGACACGCTTGCTCCAGGAGCATTTGCACAAAAGCCATAAGTAATGTACTTCCCCCGACTCCGGCGATCAATGCTACTTACCCACATGCACTCCAATTAATAAAACCTTTATTCACTTGGCCCTGGCCCACGCTGGCTTCTCTGCACCACGCATCCTCTGGGGGCTGCTCCCCAGCCCCTGGGGGCCTGCACACATCACGGGCCTCGCTCACATCCCTCAGACCAGAGGGAACAGCACACGGGCAGGCTCCTGGAGGGTTTAGTGCACCCTCCCAGCTGGGGCCATGGATGCTGCGGTGCCCAGGGCAGTGCCACCCTGGGGCAGGCAGGGCAGGGCAGGGCAGGGCTGGTGTCCGGGCTGCCGTCCCTGCCCTGGTGCAGATTGCCACACGCACACCTAGAGAAACGCATTCTGCTCGGAGTTCAGGAAAACGCTTTTGTTCATGGAAACGCCTGTGTTTGTGCACACGCAGGCACATTCCCGTGTGAGGAAGTGCTGTGTGTAAATGCCTCGCAGAGTGAAATATGTCCCAGCCACTCTGCATGCGCAGGCAATTACTGCCTGGGGGCTGGCTGTGCGCCTGCCCCCCTGCTCCAGGAAGGGAACCAGCTGCTTCCCAGTCCGGGGTGGGAGCACCTCGTGGCATTTGCACTTGTTTTGCTGTGAGCAGCCTCTGGACCTCCGAGACCGATTTCAGGTCGGTGCCACCATCACTCCACGAGGTGCCAGCTCCATCCTGCAGCCGGTGCCCACCTGGGCACAAACCTGCAGCACCCCCGTGCTGGCCGCCCTGCCCGCCACACCAGCTGCCAGCACACCAGCAGCAAAGCTTCCTGGCCCCAGCATTTGTTGCACAGCCCAGACCGAGCCGGGTGCTGCTGAAAACCTGCCTTGGGGTGTGAGCAGTTTGCAGCCCAGAAGGGCCCGGCAGTGATTCCCAGCTCAGGTGGTGACCTGAGGGGCTCTGCCTGTCCCTCGCGGGGTCTGGAGCCGCTCCATCACCCACTTCTCCGACACGCGGACAAAAATCAGAAGCAGAGGCATTGCCTAGGGAATAAGTGAGATTTATTTTCGGCTAACATGAATGCTAGTTTGCAGCACGGGGATGTTTAACCTTGGCCAGGAGGAATGATCCTTCTATTGTATAGCAGGTAATTAATTGTTGCAAAACTCCCAAGAGATCAGACAAACGGAGGGCAGCGATGAGGCAAATTCCCAGATTTACGCAGCTCCTCCAGCCTCGTCCACCACCCTGGGCAGAGGAGGAGGTGTCCGGCCCCCAGCCATCAGCAAGCACAAGGGTGGGTGCTGAATGGGCAATTTAAAGCAAATTGCAGAGTCCAAGGGCAAGCTCCAAATCACTAAATCAAAAGTGCCTGAATAGCTTATTGTGAAATAGGCTGGAAGTGGAGCTTAGTGTCTCCTCTTTCCCCTCCTCTGTTAAGGTCTCTCCTGGCCCCATCACTGCACGGGGCTAGGTACCTGGTGCCCTAAGGCTTCCCTGTGGGGCTCAGGGTGCTGATGTGACCGTGACAAGGTCCCCGGGTGGCAGCAGCCCCCGAGCGTGTGGCAGTCGGGTGCAGTACCCGCTGTGCCGGTGCCTGCTCCCCACCTGCCTCGTTTTCCACTTTTCGGGCTGTCGCGGGACAAATCAGCTTTTTGCATAAATCCGTCTGCAGCTGGAAGTCAGCAAGTTTCCTTAAGTGCGTTTTTCGTGTATTTTTAATAAAGGTCACTCTGTGTTTACGGGCAAAGGCAATCAATACCGGTTCATTATTTATAAAGGATCCCACCGCGCTGTACCGACCCGCGGGCAGAGCGCACAGCGCGCTTCCAGAGCAGCCTCCTCTGCCCTGAGCTGCCCCTGCCCGCCGTCAGTCCTGCCCCAGAGCTGCACGTGGGCTGTGGGGCTGGGGTTTGTCCCCACACCCTCCTGGGCATCGAGGCATGTCCTCAGCAGCCACCCAGCTCCAGCCCTGTGCTGGTTCCAGTTTGGTGCCTGCTCCCCGGGAGCTCTCCCCCAGTTTCTGCCTGTGCATCCTCGCTCTGGGGTGGTGATGTTTTTCCCTTCATGGCTCTTTTCCATCTACCAGCAGACGCAGTCCCCTCTCTTCCTCTTTCACCTGTTAACCAATGCAAGCTTGCTGTAATTTTCTCTGCATTTTCCTCCCTACTTTAAATTTAATGCAAATCCAAAGTTAGAGCCCAAATGTGAGCTGCCAGCTGTGTACCCGCAGCGCTCCCCAACTTTCCCAAGAAATTCCCCTTGCAGCATCCATGTCAAGGCTCCCAGCACCCCCAGCAAGCCCCAGTAATGTACTAGGCTTTGCCCTAACCGTGTCTCTCCTCTCTCTAACCACCAATTTCCCCCTTTCCCCTCCCCACAGGCAGGTCCCTATCACCACGCTGCAGGTTAGCACAGCCGGGCTGGCCCTGCCTGCCAGCAGGGAGCCGTGGCTGTGCTGCAGTGAGCGCTGCTGCCCCCCAGGTCTCAGCACCCCCTTCCCCACCCCATCCCTGCCCCTGGACCCCTGGAGGTGGCTCCAGCCGCCCACCCAAGGCTCGCTTTGCTTTGGGGCTGTCCCAGCTCCCTGCCCCTGCGCACAGCAGCTCAGCAGTGAGGGCTGCACGAAAACCTGCGTTTGTTGTGGTGGGGGGAGAGGGGAAAGAGAGAGAGAAATGCTTGAATAAATTGGATTTCAGTGCAAACGAGATGGCTGCCGCTCTGAGCAGCGAGGTGAGCTGGGATCTGCATTAGCAGCAGGGCTGGGAAGTGTGGATATTTTTAGACTTGACACGAGGGGAAGGGAAAAAAGAGGGAAAAGAAAGGGGACCCCTGACACCCCCCCCCCTGTGACCAGCTCCCCGGTTCCTCGGTGCTGCTGGGGCTCCCCAGCAGCTCCTCCAGCAGGGGCAGGGTGGGTGCCTGTGTTGCCTGTGCTGGGGTTTGTGCCTTGCCTCTTCTGGGCACAAGTGGAACTTCATTTCTGCAGCAAGCAACAAGTTCCCTCTGAATTTTGTTATTATTGCTGTAATTTCAAGGATGAAATAAAACAGGGGGCAGAGCAAAATGCACTGCCATTCAAGTGGAGGAAAAGGAATCAATCCTCTTTAAAACCCTGGGAAAGATTGTTTCCTCTTCCTTTCTGTCCCAAGGAGCGTTAGGAAAGCCTAACTCTTTGGGAGCCTCTACAAAGAAAATTAACTCCTTCCCAGCCACAACCCTGACAGCCACATTGGGCTGGCCAATTCTGAATTCAGGACGAATGAACACAGCTCCTGTTAGTGACAGACACCCGTGAGACCGTGCTCCACAACAACAGTACTAATGACAGCAGCAGCAATACAGGAGAGCTTCCCTGCTTTGCACTAAATGGCTGGGAGACCCATTGCGAGGGAATGAAATCCCTGGCTTAGCAAGAGGCAGAGCATTTTGCATAGCCAGGGTAATTCATCACCAGACGCACTTCGCTCACCTCTTTTGACGATTGTAGTTTGTTTTTAATTATTGATGCTATCTCGTAATGTCTCGGTAAATATGTGGAGGTGCGTTTTGGAAACTCAGCTGGGTCTTTGGCACAGGGAGCAGTGCTCTGAGGGGCACTGCCCTGGTGCCGGGTCCGTGGGGTGCTGTGTCTGAAGCCTCTAGCTGCCTTTACTTACCTTGGAAATTATTAATCAGGCCTCTTGTGAGCAAATTGTCCCCACACCAGGCTGAAACCACCTTTTCCCCTGCTGCCACCCCCCTCCCGCAGGGTCTGGTCCCCACAGCACCGCCAGGACCCCCCCACCTGCCCTCCCGTGCCTGCCTCCTGAGTGAGAGGTATTTTGCAAACACAAATGCATTAACAAGCTGGCAAGAGCCCCCATGAATATTTCATGTATAACATGCCCTCGTTTCCTTCTGTTTAATGGATGCTCTCCCCATTATGTCTCCGCTTGTTTGAGCAGGATACCTTTTCAGTGGAACATAAAAGCAGCTCCCCTGCGAGGTGGAGAGGAAACCACTTAGCTCTGTGATTCAATAGCCCCAGACACAGACGGGTCCAGCCGCCCGGCGCAGCGCGATCGGCAGATTGGATTTCCTTTAAGAGCTGCTCTTTCCCTCTGTCCATATTTTTTTTTTTATCTTTTCTGTGCTGGATGTTGCTGGCATGTGTGTGCAGAAAGCCCCGCGCTCCCCCCGTTGCTGTGAGCGGGGACACCTCAAGCTGCCGGGCGGGCACCAAGGGGGAGCCGTGCCCACCCTCCGCCTTCCCCGTCCTGCTGTGCTGGCCAGGTTTGGGGGGCTCATTCCCCTGACCCCTTTTTCCCCCTGGAGCACCTCAGCTCCTGCAGGGGAGGCTGTGGGCTGGAGGCTCTGAGGTGCCCGAGGCAGCAGCGGTGCCAGGCAGCGGTGAGGTTGGCGGGGAGCGGATGGGGGATGAGGGCTGGTGTGGCAGCCAGCAGGCACCGGAGCAGCCCAGGCTCTGCAGAATTGATGAGAGAAGGTGCATTAGCTGCAAAAAAAGCATGGAAGCGAGGCAAGAAGTGAAGCAATCTGACAAGACACGTAAAACTTTAAGCACAGGCTGCCTGTGTGCCTCCCAGCCCCCCCAGACCTGCGCCCACCCCAGGGTCCCATCGCCGTGCTGCAGGACAGCACCCGGTGGAGATGCTGCCACTGCAGGTGGCTCATCAGAGCCCCCGGGCTGGGGTCCTGCTCCAGGGATATGAGACCAAATCTGTGATTTCAGGGTGCAAATGCATCCTAAACCCACCAACGCATCTCCTCCAGGCTTGGCTTCCCAGTGTGGCTCAAGGCTCTGGCACAGGCAGCCACATTTCCAGGGAGGCCAAATTCTTCTCGCTCCCTGGAGCCTCCCCACGCCGCGATGCCTCGGACGGGCCTTGGTGAGAGCAACTGGATTTGGATTCCCAGTCTGAGGGAATCCAAAAGTAAAAGGAATTGATCTGGGTTTAATGAAATGTTACATTTGACTTGCAGCGAAATATTTGTTTTGTTCTGGAGCATTAGTTTTTAAAAAGTTGGATTGAAGGACGCTTTAAAAGCAAATGATTTTGAACAGAAAAAATCAACACATTTCACTGTTGAAATGTCAGAGGGAGGTTCTTAATCTAGGAAAAGGAAAATCTAATTTAAAGATCTCAGTATGATGGAAATGAATGCAGAATGTGCAGACCTGGTATGGCTCTGTGAGAAAAAGTTCAAGTCAACCCCAATAACTTCCCCCAACCCCAATGACTTCCCCCAACCCCAATAACTTCCCAGCTGTTAGGTTACTGCCCCAGTGGTTACTTACTGTGCATCTTTACACCTGGCATGAGCTCTCCACTCCAGGTAACCAAGCCCAACATTTCTGCCTTATCCTCGTGCAGCTCCACGCGTTCTGGGACGAGCAGGCTGACACGACCCCATCCCTGTCCCCATCCCTGTCCCAGCAGGGCTGAGGGGCAGGATTAGCTGTCCCCATCCTTTCCACCCCCAGATCCCGGCACAGCAGCCAGCAGAGCTGCCCCTCCTCGCACTCACACACGCTTCTCTCGGGCTCCTCTCCCGGGCACGGGACGAGCCCCGAGCACCCCGCTGCTGCCGGCCCCTCGTGCACGGGCTGCGCTGGGCGGTGGGACGGCCGCTGCGATCCCTTTTGATACAATTATAAATCATATGGAGTAGTAATGAAAACAAAGCCCCGGCCAACAGCGTGCTCCTGCCAAGCCACCATCGAGGGACTCTGCCTTGAATTAGATTTCCTTTCGTGACGGGGTGTTGATAGACCCCATTTGTATGTGTGTGCGATGGGAGGGCTGCGCGCGGCGTGCATCAGCGGGGCTGGGCGTGGGATTGCGCCGGGGTCTCGCTGAGCTCAGCCACAACATCCCCGGCACGAGCTTTCAGTAGCTCTGGCAATTCCCAGGGAGCGAATCTGTGCCAGACAGCTCGCCTGGAGCACGGCTGCCACCAGCAGCTGCCTGGGGACGCCCTCGGGCACTGCCCGGGGAAGTTCGCCCCTCTCACCAGCAGCCCAGCTCCGCTCCCGTCCCCAGCCCTGCCCGGCCTCCGAGCTTCATGGAAAGCGGCTGTCCCAAATCGTGTGCTGCAGGTGCTGCAGGTGCTGCAGGGTGGGCTGCTCGGCCAGAACAGGGGGATCGCCCCCAGCCCTCTGCCCTGCCCCAGCTGGGGACAATCCAGGGTCCTGTGTCAATGGGTTGCCTCTCCAAGGGGAAAGCTCGGACAGCTTCTTGATCCCAAGGCACCAGATGCCATGGTGTTAGCGAGCCCCAGCCTAAAATAAGCCATTTGTCTGTGGAGGTGAGCACTCTTCTGGGAGTGTGGCAGGACGGGGTCCCCATCTCGCTCCCAGCCAGGCCCCCGTGACTTGTCCCACTGAAAGCCTGACATCAGGATCCTCTTCGCCCCTCGCCTCCTCCCCCAGTTCCCCTCCATGCCAGTGCCCCACTGACCCCTTCCTTCTACAGGCAGGTTTTTAATCTAATTTTCTCAATGCAAATCTTAACAGGGAGAAACCTTGAAATCAAATCTACAGAAGTCTCCTTTCACAGTTCAGAGATTTGATTAAATTGCAAGCTTTGTTAATATTTGGTGCGACGGGGGGGAGAGAAGGGAGGTGGGGAGGAGAGAGGGGAGAGGAGCGGGTGGGTACGTCGGGGGGCGGCCGGGGCCTTTCGAATAATCTGTTTACCCCTGCAGCTAAGGAGCCCATTAGCGAGCGCTCTCGTTTCTAATTTCCCATCGTGCCGTGTCCCGCAGACCTCGCTGTGTTTATTTGGAGAAGCAGAACAAAATTGTTTGTATAATTAGATCTGCTACAAGGGCTGCCCTTCAACGGTCCTCGGCAGGAAGCTTTCGATCGCGGAGGGCCCCCGCCGCCCGGCACCCCGAGCCCCAGCGCAGCGCGGCCGGAGCCGAGCGGGGCGGCCAAGAACAACACGGCCGGCCAGCGAGGCTGCGGGGCCAGCCGCTGCCTGCCCCCACGGCTCGCACAGAGCCGCATTGTTCCCCGAGATGCAGCGAGCTTGGGCTTCCCCCAGGTAACGCCAGGGCCTGCCGGGCTCTGCCGGCTCCTTTCGGTGCCCTGGGATGCGCCCGGCTTGTCTGCGGCGTGGCCGTGGCAGGAAACGGGGACGTTCTCCAGTGGGGGGAGAAAGGCTGTCTGTGGAGGGGAGGGAAACTTTAGAGGATGGAGGAATGGGCAGGGAAATGCAATAAAAGGGAAATGCAATAAAAAGGGAAATGCAATAAAAGGGAAATGCAATAGGCAGGGAAATGCAATAGGCAGGGAAATGCAGTGGGTAGGGAAATGTAATGGGTAGGGAAATGAAATGGGCAGGGAAATGCAGTGGGTAGGGAAATGCAAGGCATGGAAATGCAATGGACAGGGAAATGCAATAGGCAGGGAAATGTAATGAGTAGGGAAATGCAAGGGATGGGGAAATGCAAGGGATGGGGAAATGCAAGGGACAGGCATGCAATGGGCAGGGAAATGCAGTGGGTAGGGAAATGTAATGGGCAGGGAAATGCAAGGGACAGCGAAAAGCAGCACTAATGCACAGAGCACACAGACAGGTAATGACCACGACCATATTTTTGTTCCCTGCCAGGGGAGGAGCAGCGGGTGCGAGCGGTGCCCACGTGCACACAGCTGCTGGGCTGGGTGCTGGCACCGCTGTGACCCCAGTGCCCTGCTCCCCAGCGGGGGGCTGGCAGCACGAATGGTGCCGGCGTGTTCAGGGCAGTGCGTGGATCCCGGACACGTGCCTCATGTTCCTCCCCGGCCTGAGCACAGGCTTGGGAGAAAAGATCTGCTCCTGGTGGAAGCGGTGGGCAGCGAGGAGGGAAATCAGTGCTGCTCGGAGCAGGCAGGTCAGGGCTGGGCAGAGCCCAGGCAGAGGCCAAAGGGCTACTGCATTTCTTTATTCACAAAGTAATCTATGGAAAAAGGACATTGTTGTTGTTGTTGTTATGTAAATTTCCGTGTTTTTTGGTAAATGAGGAAAAGTGCTTGAAAAACATATGTTGAGAAAAGGCTTGGCATGAAAAAAATAGCTTTACTGGTAAGGCAAAAATATGTTTCTGAATAAAAATAGTAAACTCCACTTAAAATATAGAGACTTATATAAGAGATATAGAATATATATATAAAATAAAATATAATATAGAAAGTACAGACTTATGTAACACCTAAAATATAAAGGCTTATTACATTCCACTTAAAACATAGAGACATTTTCCCAAAACCTTTGGTGTAGATGATAAAACCAAGGCATTTTTATTCTCTGTGCAGTAGAAGCAGCTAATCCCCATCCTTCCCACCTGCTCTGCCCATCCTGGCTGCTCGTGGCAGGTGACAGGGCACGCGGGGCCAGCCGCCAAGCAGGTGACACTGGGCATCCCCACAAAAAGCACCAGCACCGCTGCTGCTGCCGGGTGTACGTCGGTGCTGGCTCCTCTTCTGCAAAGTGGGGATGAGGATGCTGCAAAAACAGGGGGGAAAAATCATGGGCAAGGTCCCCCCAGGCAGGTCGCCTTCCCTTCCTCTGGCAATGCCAAGTTCCTCAGCGCCCCTGGCCCCTCCAGAGGCTCCATTCATGGACAAAGGAGCCTTTTGTGCCCGTTGCTGCTGAAGGGCAAGGTGCTGTGCTCGCAGGGCAACCTTTTACAAGGTGCTCACTGTGTCAATAAAGCTTTACTGGCCGGCTGATTAACCCCATGCCCGGAGCAACGATAGATGGGCAGAGATGAAAAACGCCGTTTAGATGCTCGGGAAATCCTCCGCCTGCCCCTGGCACACAGAAACACGTGCTCTCAGGTCGCCTGACTTCAAATTACTTCAAATGAGAGGGAAGTGAGGGTGAATTAGCATGCAGGTTAACGCCAGGAGAGGCAGCTCCCCGGTGTTTCTCCTGCCTTGGACAGAAGGAAGAGGGATGGCAATGCAAGGGTCAGGCAGGGCTTGGGGCATCATCTCCTGGCTGCTCCTCCTGCCCGAGCCGGGCACAGCACGGTGCTGAGCAGGGCCCTGTGTTTTGGGACACATCCTCCAGCTGCTCCGTCGCCTGCAGCGCCCCGTGCACACCTCCGAGCCTCCAGCTTCGCGCCTGGCCTCTGCCCAAAGCCTCCTGCAAACGGCAAAGTGCTGCTCACACCGCTTATAAAAACAGCAGCGCGGAAAGCCTCGTGTGAGCGGGGATTAGTTTGCTGCATCTTGAACCATTTTCTCATTTTTTGCCCATTTCCACAGTGGGCACCCCCACTGAGCAGCGCACAGGGTGGGAACGGCCGCCCGTGCTGGGGGGGCTGGGGATGTGGCCCAGGGAGCAGAAACCCCTCGTGAACAAACCTCCTCTGCTGATTCCTTCCTCCCTCCCTGGAGGTGGGTGTAAAGGAGAGGTCACGTGAGCAGTTTAATGGAGCAGAACTTGGCTTTAATCTGTTCCCATAAATGTTTACAATCCCCTAATTATTAACATTTAATGCTGTATTAATTCATTGATGGGCTTTCATTTTTGTTTTTAATGGCTCGGCAATTTCTGCTCTCCCCCTTTGCTCCTTTGTTCTCCAAGGGAAGACGAGGCGTTGGATGCGCCGGTGTGTGACGGGGTGGGATGGGGCTGCCTGCCCCGCTCCTCCCGTGGGGACAGGGCTCCAGGACCCCTCCAGAGGAGCACCCAACACCTCTGTCCCCACAGGGACACCCCGAACACCCTGAACTGGCGACATGTGCGAGGTTCGGGCCCAGCTGCGCACACGCTGGGAACTGCAGAGGGGGACTCTTGGAGGAAAACCCCCTGTGCGGCTGGCACACATTTTTTTAAATGCTGTTTATTTGAAGTGTCCTGTTGAAACGCTCCCAGCCTTGCCCGGATCACACACAACCCTCCCTCCATCACTCCGCGAGCTGAGATGTTTATTTAAGTGCCCTGAAAACTTTATCTGGAAATCAGCTCCCTTCTCTTTCCCTTGTCCGCCTTGCCACTTTCTTTTCCTCCCATTCATCACTTTGAAAAATGAGCCGCTTGCCCTCCCGCGCCGGGTGCCCTCCTCCTCATCCCCGCGCTGCCCACGGCCACTGCGGCTGAAATGCTGACAGCGAGGGCTCCCGGCACTGATGGGGCTCCCGTGGGAAGCCACGGCCAGGTCCCGGGGGACACCGTGCCCTGGGGTGCCCCTGGCACCCCGCTGCCCCCCAGGCAGAAGGCAGGGGCTGGCTGGTGGCCGTGGGGTTTCCCTCATCGTGGCTGCGCTCCGGGGTCCGCTGTCTCCCCTCACCTGGCTGCGCCCGCTTCCCGTGCGGCAAGAATTACCAGAGGAAAAAAAAAAAAATCAATTAACTACATCCAAGCCCCGAAACAATCATTTGTCCACTTCCCAGCCTCATTTGGGAAACATAAAAACGCACGCTCGTTTCAGCCTGACGTGCAAACGCACATGCTGCCTGCGTTTCCATGACTAATTTCATCTGCACACAGAAGCCCCCTCCCTGCTCCCCCTCCCCACCTACATCTGTTCCCCATACTCTGCGCCGAGCCACCAATAGCAGGGAAAAACGGCTAAAAAAAAAAAAAAAAAAAAAAAAAGAGAGAGAGAGATGGGAAAGCACACAAAAGCTGTGGAAAAAAAAATAAAAGTGTGGCAGGAATTGGAAATTTCGCTTTCTGTCTAGGGGTCTGTCACCTCGCTGTGCAGGCTCACCTCGGTGAAGCCGGGATTAAGAGCCCGGCGTGCCGGAGCCATCCCCAAGCCCCGTGGAGGCACCTGGTGCGTGCTCCGTCCCTGCCGCCCTCCCCAGATGACTTCATCTGCACCTCCACAGCTCGCCCAGGGCTGTGCTCATGCATGGGGCATCCCTCCGGTCCCCCAGGGCATTTTCTTGGAAAGAAGGGCCATAAAACATAACGCAGCCTGGGCTCGGGCTTGCGCCCTCGCTGCCCTGCCTGGCGCATGGGTTTTCCAGCCCGTGGTTGGAAACCCCCATGGGTCCGTGCTGGGAGTTGGAAGGGCCATGCCGCTCCCAGGGCTGGCCTCCTGGGCTGTGTAACGTAAAGGAGACTCGAGAATAATTTTTAAAAAAGCTGTGAAAATCACCCCATGAATTCCTTTTGCACTTGGAAGGAGCAGGGCTGAGCATGGGGGCGGCTCGGAGCAGTGCTCTGCAAGGGGGCCAGGGCTGGGGGGCAGGAGCGGGGCCTCTCCCTGCTCCCTGCTGCTCCAGAGCTCCGTCACCCCTCGCTGCTGGACACCGCCTGCCCCGAGGCCGGCATCTCCTGGGACTCTCAGCAAACAGAGGCGATACCGCAGCCTTCAAGATGAGGGGCAGCGTCAGATCCCTGCCAGAGATACCCTGTGTTTGGAAATGGTTTCCTTCCCCTCGATTACGCTTTGATTTTTAACTGCATTTTTCCTGCAGTCCTTTTTTCTTTCTTTCTTTCTTTTTTTTTTTTTTCTTCTTATTTCTTTTTTTAATGTCAGCAATTAGCTGGATTCCCCTGATAAGGAAGCCAGCATTGCCCCGGGAGGCAGGTCAGCCTGCTGTGTGCAGCGCTAACAGGGCTGCAGCACATGGGGGTGTGAGGGGCTGGCTGGGCACGCAGGGAACATCCCCTGGGATCCCTGCGAGCTCCGAAACCTCCGCTGGGATGGACGCAGCCGTGCAGGTTATGACTCGGTGGTATTGTGCAGCAGGTTTTTAGGAATGCAGAGAGCTATCCAAAGAGCTGCACACCCACCGCTGCCCGTATGTTAATGTGTATTTTAGCTGTCTATTAAACAGCCCCCCAACAGGTAGCACAGTTTTAGGCACCAGAAAAATCCTCGCAGCACTGTAGGTCAAGGAGATTGGAGTGCAGCAAAGAGATCAACAACTTTTCCTTGCCATTTTGAGGGCTTTGAGGTACCACAGCTTTGTTGTAGATCTGCCCTTGCTCCGTACCCCTTAACTTTCCATGGTCTCAAATTTATTCCATGGGTGCCTGTCTCCCCGCAGCAGAGGAGGCGAACCTGTGGCTGCTTGGCAGAGCTCTAGGCAGGGAAGGACATCCCCTGCCCATCGTGACAGCTCTCGGAGAGGTGAACTCGTCCGGTGAAGCCCAGAGAGCCAAACCTGGGGCGAGCTCTTGTCCACCACGCTCCCTGGGACAAGGGCCATGGGGGACAAAAAGCTCCACCTGAGAAAAGCCCTTCCCCTGGGAAGGGCTCGAGCAGCGGGAGGGTGCAAGGAGGAAAGCGAGCACTGAAGGACGCTGGTGTCTGGCGCCGGTGCCAGCCTGAGAGGCACAGATGCAGCCACTCAACGCCCGCCGCCGCCGTCCTCCAGCCCCCGCACGAGTCCTCGCTGGAAAGCGCTGACACCAAGTTTGCTACCAAGGCAGCTCTGAGGGGGAGAATATTCGCAACTCTTTTCCTGGCAACAACACCGGCGGCAGCAGAAGCAACAACAACAACAACAGTCTCCGCAACGAGCTGAAAAGCTGCCAGGCGGATTTTGAAGTGAAAAGATGGCAATAAAAGGAAATTCGCCATCGCGCAGCCCCCTCCAAATCTCACCAAGCAGCTGCAGCAAATCCCGGTGCTTTTGTTTTTATCTTTGCAGAGCTCCGTGCCCGTTTCTTGTATCCTGAGTCCATCACCTCTTAATTATCTTTCACAGCCCCAGCAGCGGGGAGGGGCGGCAGCTGGGGTCTTTTCTCCGCGTTTTGCTCCAGCACGTGGCCGGGAAGCGGGATCGGACGTGCACGGAGCCGCAGGGGATGGAGCTGCAAAGTCCCCTGCAGCAGTTCAGCCCCCTCGTCCTGGTGAGGGGTGGCCTGGTGCAGCAGGGATGGTGGCTCTGGTGTCCCTTCTGGGGGCACGCCGGGTGGGACCTGCTGGTACATGTGCCCACGGCGCTGGTTTGCATTCCCTCAGCTGGGCCAGGACAGCCAGTGTAGGCACATCTGTCTGTGGGCAAGCCAAGCATCGCTATGCGAAGGTATAAAATATTTAAGCAATAATCATATCCCTGTAAAATGCACGCAGGTGTGAGCCAAGCTGCCCTCCCCAGCTCTGTCTCTCCCCTACGAGACGCATTCCTCGATGGCAAAGCGCTGCGGTGCGCTCCCTGACGGGGACAGGGCGGCCACATCAGGGGCTTAGGGCATGGACACGTTTAGATGAGGTGCCCCAGGCCCTATCTGTTCTTCTGATGTAAAAGCAAGGGAGAGGTGTCCGGGGAGCCTTTGGGGTGATGTCAGGCGTAACCTCAGTTTTTCTGTGGCCGCAGCCCCTCAGTGAGCTCCCGGTGTTGTTGTGGGATTTGCGGGCCCCCTGCTGCAGCCGGCAGGGGAGGCCCCAGCAGCTCCCCCGCATGGGCCCGGGGCATTTCCAGGCAGATCCCCTGGTATGCCGGCTGGGATCCCAGGCTGAAGGTGGGGTGAGCCTGTGCGAGGATGGAGAGCTGGCCCGGTTCAAGCAAAAGCACTTTTGGCCATGAACCTGGCAAACAGCATTTGGAGCTCTGCAGCGAAAACAAAACAGACCCAGACGGCACATATTTTCTTTGTTTTGAAAGGGAAAACACAAAGTAAAAGGATTTAAATCTTCTCTCTCTCTCTCTTTTTTTTTTTTTTTTAGAGGAATTAAAACAAAAATTCACATCTGGAATGACAACTCCTAACCCTACCCCGTACCCCCCAAATTAATCAGGCCCCATAATGGAAATGCTGACAGGCTCATAACTCCAACCTTTCAAACACAGATCTGCTCTTAAACTGCTCCGAACGCACCCTGAGGAGCGGGGCTCAGGCGACATCCTTCCACCAGCCCTAACGCAGGCACGGCAGGACGGGGTGGCAGCTGGTGACACGTGGTGGCACCTTCATGTCCCCGCTCACACACCTGCTGCATCTCTTTTCCCTGGGGCACACAGAGCAGGCACCACCCCAGTGCCATGCAGGGCACCCAAAGGTCCCCCCAGCTGCCCCGAGCCCTGCTGTGTCCGGGTGTGCTGGGGCTCTCGGGAGATCCCCGGAGCGGGGCTGGAGCAGGCTGGCTGCACAAAACATCACAAAACCTGACATGTTCCCTCTTTTCGGAGCTTCTGGTCCCTCACAATTGTTTAAACTTTGGTAGCATTAATGTACAAGCTGTAAAAATAGAGCCTGATGCCAAGAGACCCATCTAACACGTCTTTGAACTTTATGTCCGCCTCCTGGCAGCTGCAGGACTCTGCTCCATCGCCTCCCGGGGATGGTTTAATCCTTGGGTGACCGAGCTGGGGCTGGGGGGGGGGCCCTGTCTGCAGGTGGGGGTGTTGGGACGTGGAGCTGGCTGCTAAATCTCCGAGGTGGCACGGGGACAGCACCCAGACAGGTGGAGGGGAGCAGAGCCTGGGGGTCCCTGCCCAGCCCCCGGAGCTGCAGAGGGGCTTGGGGCGCAGGGAGGGATAGGAAGAGCGCTGGGAGGGCAAGCGTTGGATGCCAGAGGCAGAAAGCTGGCTACAGGGATGCTCCAGGAAAAAACTTGGCTTTCCCCACGCTACGAGAGCCCCTCGGCACGGTGACACCTTCCTGGGCTTCACCTCTCTGCCTCTACCCCTCTGCCACCCTCCAGCCCTGCAGCAAGCCCTGGGGTGCCAGTAAATACAAACCCCCAGACCCACGGCTGGCAGGACGGGGCTCAGGTGGGAAACGTGCCTGCAGCCAGGGGGCTGGGTGTCCCCCTGCTCCCACACACCGAGTGCCGTGGGGCTTTGCCAAGGGCGCTGGGCTCGCACCAGGCTGGCAGAGCGGCCCCCGGGGGGGCAATGGGAGCCCCTCGAGCCGCCCCGCGCCCCCCGGCCGGGCTGCGCACAGAGAGCTCTATTGTTTTCCCACCTGTCCGAGTTACAAAGGGCCAAATGGATTTTCATGAAATGTTATTAAAAAATGAAAAGGGGTTGGCTTCCGGGCCGAGGCCCCGTTTGCCAAGTCAGCCCCAGGCAAAGTTTTATGGCTAAGTATGCAATAAAACCCTTTGAAAGGGGGGCTTACAGCCGAAGCCCCCGCAGACCCTCTCCGCTCCGGGGCAGCACGTGGTGCTGCTGTGCGCAGGGGGCCTGCAGGGCCTCCATATCCTGCTCCGTGCTCTCCAGAAGGCATTTGCCCGTGGCAGGGACAGGTTCCCCTCTGCCGACACGTGCTGCTCCCCATGGCACCCAGCCCTGCCCCGACCCAAATGGTGTTTTATGTATTTGGGACGCGCTCCTGCCACCTCTCGGGCCATGCAGAAGGGGACGGGAGCACGGGTGGGGAGAGGCAGGGGATGGGGGCAGAGGGCTGGGCACCCCCAGGTGTGTAGGACGGGCGCAGTGCCATGTGGATAGGACTCGGGTGCCTATGGGGCTGCCCCACAGCAACCTGCCCCTGGGCACTGGCCATCCTCGGATGTCTCCATGTCCCCCAGCCCCTTAGAGGGGTGGCAGGAGGTGATGCACTCACCAGGCAGAATTAATGGCTCCAAACAAAACCCCTGCTGTGTGCGTGGGGAAGAAGCCCGGGCTGTTCCCCTATTCCAGGGCAGGGAACTCGAGCAGGGCCGGCTGAGGACAGCACAGACGTGTGCTGTGGGTGCTGCGCACGGCAGGCACGTGCCCCCAAAAACGTGCTCCCTCTCAACGTGAATTTTGTGCACAAATCTTAGCTCTGAATAACTGGTAAATAATTTCCTCATTATTTTGCTAGCTCTAATTAGGACAAAGGGGGAAGGAATTAAGTATTTAGGCTGACTCCCAGGGAAACTTCACAGAGCAGAGCAGCTCCAGGGGCTGCAGAGCAGTGTCCTAAGGGAGTGCTGGAAACCCTGAGCCATTTAAATTTAGACTGAGAGACGCCCTGGGGGTTAATGCAGAGGCCTGTATTGGTCCACGGAGGATAGTGGAGAAGATAAAAAGGCCTTTTTCATTTCTCTGTGTGGCATTGCAGTGAGGAACTAGAGGGCAGGCTTCACATTTCTCCTTCCTGCAATACATTGCTGCTCGGGCTGGGAGCCTGAGCGCCACGCTCTCGCGATCAGGGCTGAAATTGGCATTTAACAATATCACTACAGCAAAGTAATGAGACGTCACTTTAGTGCTGCAAATACCAATCTGCAGTTAAAAACTGTGTGTGTCAATTGATGGCTTTGTTTCCACAGTTGTCTTGTTACCCGTCAATCAGGCGGCTCAGCGAGCCTTTCAGGCGCGGAGACAGAAGCGTGAAGGATGTAGGAATAAAGTGAGCGGGTTGTGTGTTTCGGGGAGGGAGTTAGGGAGGGAGAAGGGCAGGAGCTGCTGCAGGACAGGGCGTTGAGGGGCAGCTCTGCACAGCCCCGTGGCACCGGGGCTGGCCAGGGATGGGGACCCTGCCCCACGAGGGGCTCCGTGGTGCCCGGCCGGGCTGAGCCAAGGCACAGGGAGGGACTGGGAGCTGGGCAGGTAAATCCTGTGGGCTGTGTGAAGCTTCATGGGTGAGTCCTGCTGCTTCCCCTGCCTGCTCCCTCCCCTGCCAAGGCATCGGGTGGCAAAGCGAGGCGTGCAGGTGGGAAAGCCACAGAGATGGGCTCTGGGAGGGGAAGGGGCACTGGGGAGCGTGGGGTGCAAGAGGAGCTGCGGGGAGCCCTGCATCTGGGGAGCACAGGGTGCTCGTGGGCGAGCCGCAGCAAACCTCCCCTGCAGCAGCGCTCGGCCACGGCTGCCCCCAGATGGAAAGCCTTTTCCTCGAAACGTGCTCTGCTTTTCACCTAACAGAACAAATTCCTCACGTTGGGTGAAACACCATCAGTTTCCTCGACTTTCCCCATCTTTCAGTGACTTGGAAGCGCTGGGTAATCTCTAACAAATACACATTTGATGCCCGGGCTGCGGGGAACTGCCAGCATGTGGCATTTATTTAGTTATTGTAAGGGAAGGCAGAGAAATTTAAGGTTTGCTGCGAACAATTCACCATGCATGAATGATTGGAAAAAAAATAATAAATCCAGCCCAACTTCCTGCTCAGAAGCCTGGAGAATGTAGTCCCGGAGCCATGGCTGGTGCTCAGCTGGGATAGGGGCAGGGACGGGGCTCCCCACTGCAGCTCTGTGCGCTGGGCAGGAGGCACACTCCTGGGCAGGGGTCCCCTGGGACACAGGAATCAGCCCGATTCAGCAGCAGTCTGCAATGGACACGAACAGGGGCTGGGCTCTGAGATGAATTACAATCCGAGCTGCGTTTCGTTCGTCATCGATGCCTACGACGGGCCTCGTGCGGGCGGGATGTGTTGCGGTGCATGAGGAAGCACAGCTGGGTCCCACACACAGCATCCCCCGTCTGGAGGACCACTGGGGGCCCGGGAGGTGGATGTCAGGGACACGAATGTCAGGGCCACATGTGCCGTGTCACTGGTGCGTGCAAAGCACCTCCAGGTGAGAGTTTTCCTTCCCTAAGCCTGGAGACCCCCAGGTTTGTCTGGATGCAGCCACCACGACGCCTCTCTGGGCCTGTCTGTGCTGAGCCGAGTGCCAGCCCTGGTGTCCCTGTGACTGCGGCTGGGAGCAGTGTGGCACAGAGCAGCGTGGAGATGGAGAAAGGCAAACCCCGTGGCAGCAGTGCTTCCTCCCCATGGAGCTCACAGGTCCCCCAGCTGAGATCTGTGGCCCCCCAGAAACACCCAGGCACCAGCCCAGAGCAAAGCCTGCAGGAAACATGGCTCAAAATGTACTCATGGCATCATCTTCCCCAGAAGTGGGGCCTCCTTCTCCCTAACCCCCTCAAAAGATGGATGAGCTCCGGGTGAGCTGATGGAGGATGCTGTGGACGAGCTGATGGATGAGCTGTGGGTGAGCTGGTGGCTGCACAGCTGAACACAGCGCTCTGCACACGTGGCTGGCTGCAGCGGCCACACCAAAGGCTTGCAGAGGACCTCGTAGGCATGGAAGCACTTCTCCCTCCTCCTCTGGTCTCCCTCAGCTGGGCCTGCACACGCAGAGCTTGGACAATGCCTGCAATGTGCCCGTGGCTCCGCTGGCCCCGTGCTGGGGAGCCGTGGCTGTGCCGGCAGCTGGCAGGTCCCAGCCCGGGCCCGCTGCAGGCTGGCACATCCATTTGTCAGTGCTCGATGTGATTTATTGCTAATTCCTCGGAGACCTCGCCGCGCAGTCCCAGCAATGAGGGGAGGGGGATTTCAGCAACCTTGTTTGCAAAAAGAAAAACATCCCAAAAAGCAAACACAAAAACCTCCCTCTAAACAATGGGAGCGTTTTTAAAACCAGCTGCTTGCTTTGCTAGGTGCTTGGAGGGCAGACCTTGATAAGCCCTATTTTTGGGCCCGCTAGAGAAATCCACAGTGTGGCTTGAAGGAGAAGTCCCCCAGGTCCCTGACCACTGCTCTGGCTTCTCCAGGAGAGCTCCCAGCCTGCGGTGGTCTCGTGGGGGTACCTGAACCTTGGTGGCTCAGGGAGAAGGAAAATGCTGTTCCCCAGCTGCTGGCCTCTGCAGCAGCCTCGGGCTCCTTGAGAAACTGCTCCCCGCTGCCCAGCTGGGATGTAACCCCATGGAAATGTTCCAAGGAGCAGCAGCAGCAGCAGAAGGGACTTCATCTCTCTAACCCCAAAACGATGTGGAAAGGAATTATTGTCTTATGATCAAACTGGCAGGCGATGGCAATTCTGCTGCTCAACAATTTCAAGAGCTTGAAATTGATTGTTTTTCTGCTGGGAACAAAATCTGACCTCCCGTAAGGCCCTGTAAAATGGGATGGTGTTGAAACATCCATTTCCAAATCAGAAGAATTGGGGTTTTGATTTGTGAGCATCTGCCTCTCTCTCCGTGCTGAAGTGACCGCAGAGTCCTTGACCTAACCTGCCGAAAATGGCATTGAAATCAATGCATCTCCACAAGAGTTCTCTTCTGATGAAATACTGTGTTTAGACAAAAATAGACTTGGGGAAGAAAGGCTCCTTCCAGTCTATCCTGGCTTCTCTGGCACTGCGGAGGTGACTGACGCTGCAGAGGAGCAAGAGTGCAACGTCTTACCCTGCCAGGCTTCTGGGTGAAGGGATGGCTTTGGTGACCTGGTGTTAGGGCTCCCTGCCCACGACACCGGTGGGTTTGGGTTTGGGGTGGGTTTGGGGCTGCGGTGCCTGGAGTCCCGTGTGCCAGCACCACCCGGTGCCACCAGCAGCCTCGTGTGCACATCCCCACGCAGGCAGGTGCCAGCCCTCCCCGGGAGGCATCGCTGTGCCCTCTGGGCCCGAATTCACACAAACTGCTGCTTTCCAGGGCAGACTTCCGAATGCTGATGAAATGAGATGAAATCTCCCGTGGGACCACACAGGTGACAGCTGCTGTGTGTGGTGTGAGCAGCCGGGGCAGCTCTGAAGCAGGCCAGCTGAACCTCACCAGTGTGCGGGGTGCCAGCGTGCGCTCCTCGCTCACAGCTCATGGGGAGCTGGCTCTCAGGGAGAGTGGGGGCGAGCAAACATGACCCTATGGGGCTGGGGGTGCTGAGTGACACCCAGCACTTCGCTCCATCTTAGGGGGTGTGGCAGGAGTGATATGGAGTGTTTGGTGCCGGGCAGGGTGGATGGATGGTGTGAAGCTGGTGGCACTGACTCGGTCTGATGGGGCTGGAGAAGTTGGAGGAGCGGTCAGGGGATGTGCTTTTGTGGAGTGCTGGGCTGAAAGCTGCCAGCACAGGAGCAGGGGGTGCCAGGGCAGCTATGCAGGGAGATACAGAGCAGAGGGATGGGTGATTCCCCCCTCTTCTCGTGGCTCTGAGGATGCTCTCTGTGCTCCACGCTCCGGGGGGCCGCCCCCGATGCACAGACCTGGTCCCCAACCTCTGCCTGAGATGCACAGAGTGGAAGAATAAAAAAAAAAAACTGGAAAAACATCCCGTGGCGGGCTCTGCTTTGGGGAGCAAAGCTTGGTAGGCTCATGGTAGGCTCATACCCACCTCCCAGAGCCAGCAGCACTGATGGCCCCGTGCCTTGGGAGAGCCCCGGGAGCAGGGAGCAGCGGGGTGCGGGCGGGGGGCTGCGGGCGGTGGGAGAGGGGAAGTGAGTGTTTGGAATTGTTTGGCGCAAAAGCGAGTGAGCTGAAGACAATGTCAAGCTCTGTAAATATTTATCAGATGAATGAGAGCAGGGGTTTGAAACGTTAGACAGCTGAGAAATGACTGTTTTAATAATTCTCCTGATAAATTAAAACGCGGGGCAGGGGACGGGGAGCGGGTCAGGGGAGAGGGGACTTGTTTGGAGGCTCGGTGCTCGGGAAGCTGTCCTGGGCTGGTACGGGGCTGCAGCCGGGATCCTGGGGTGCAGGATGAGGAGGGACGGCGTGCTGCCCAAGGGGGCTCGGGGCCATCCCACACAGCCCCGTGCCTGCAGGGCTGGCTTTGGTGGGGGGCACAGGGAGGTCCCCCAGCAGCCAGGGCTGTGCAAGGCCAGGGCTGAGCTGTGAGACAAGCTGGGATGGCAGATCCAGATCAGCTTGCTGGTGCCCATCGTGTCCTGGCTGGTCCTCTTCCAACTTAGGGACTCACAAGGGAAATAAATAGACCCAATTCTGACTGGTTGGACCTCAAATCCATCCCGCAGCCAAGCAGAGCAGCAATCTGCAAGCAGGGCTCTGGTGCAGGCCAGTCCCGATGCTCCTCTCCCCATTTCCTCAGCCAAACACCGAACGCCCCCTGGAAGGAGCAGGATCAGCCCGGTCCCCTCTCCCCAGCCTCCCTCTGCATCTGCTTGGAGCGCTGCCTGCGTTAGGACCCCGGGACCCGACTCACTGCTTGCTGCGGGGGAAATCAGCCTCCGGCAGGGCGCACGTGAAATCCCAACGCCAGGGCTTGGCAGGTGAGCGTGGGGGAAGCTAAACTTCAAGTAGTTTGCTTTCAAATGTGTTTGCAAGTTTGGAGCCTGCACGTAGGGTTGATTAATTGCTAGGGATCTTGGAAGGGTTGTTTTTTTTAAAAATAGTGTTATTTTAAACAAAACTTTGCAGTTCCCCTTTAAAGGAGACATCTGGGCTCAATGTGGCAGGCAGGGAAGAGGCAGGGAGAGCAGAGATGATCACGCAGAGAAATATGCACAGGGAAAACACGGTCACCACCGAGACCTCACCAGGCAGTGCCCGGCCCCCGCTCTGCAGCCCCCAGCCCCAGGAGGGCAGCGGGCGGTGACGTCCCTGCTGCTGGGACGTGATGTGGAGGGCAGGGACACGGAGCAATCCCAAACCATCAAAAAATCCCAAACCGCCCAAACCTGCCCAGGGGGGCAGGACGGGGCCATGGGGTCCCTCAAAAAGGGGCCTGTGGGCATCTCCGGCACCTTCTGCTGCAGGGGGTGAGCTGAGGCGAGAGCCGGCTTCAGAGATAAAAAATTGTGCCGGGGCTCACAGACAGCAGGGTTATGGATTCCCCAGGAACAGCTGTATTGCTGCCAGATAGGCAAACAAGAGAAAAATATGGGGGAGATAAAGCTCCCTGCCTCAGCTCCTAAAGCATCTCCCGGCTCCCCGGGGCTGGGTAGAAATATCTCATCCTTGCAGGTTGCCCCATCAGCGCTCTTTATGGGCTGTCTCGGGCCCTTCCTGCAGCATCTGGGTGCTTGGGCTAAACGCAGCTCTGCTCTGGCCCCTTACGGCAGTTCTCAGACTCCTATATTATCTGGGCTTTGAGGCAAGTTGAAGCACGGCGGAGACAGAGGAATAAAGCATGGCTTTTTTATTTATTTGTCTTTTAATGCTCTGCCATATTCACCTTTCAGGAAATTCCCGTCTGCCTCCAAGTGGCCAGCTTCTTTCTCGGGCCCTGCGCGCAGGCTCCACATGGTTTCATTTTCCTCACCAGCAATAATAAATCTGTTAGTGAAAGCGTCTGCTGGAGGTGTCTGCTCTCCCATCGAAAAGCCCCCTTTGCCGGTGCAGGATGTCCCTGTCAGCACCTTACAAATCCTGCCGGGGGGCAGGGGGCTCGACGCGCGCCCGCCTGCGGGGCTCTGCTCCCCGAGGGGCTGCGAGCTCCTTCCTATCAGCACGGGGTCCTGCCGGGGGCAAACTCCTCCAAGTTAACTCCGTTATCAGCCCGACCCTGCCTGGACAGGCTGCGGGGAAATCCTGTGTGCCCCCTGGGTGGGATCAGTTGGAGGATGGGGAGATTTGTGGGCACAGGGAGGTGTGGGGTCAGGGAGATGTGGGGTCGGGGAGATGTGTGGGCACACAGGCCATGGAGGTGGCTGGCTGGGGGTCGCAGCCCAAGTGCCCCCCACAGCCCCACAGCAGCCGAAAGCTTTCTGGGGACCCAAAGGCAGCAGCTGAGCTGTCCTCAGCCCCCAGTTCACCGACTGCCAGCGAGCTGCCCCCAAAGCAGAAAGGCTCGTGGAGCTCTCATTGCTGCTTCCTCAGCTCCGGCAGTGAGAAATGTATATTTTTAGTTAACTGAAAACTCAGATTAACTCAGGACCCCGTGACTCTGGGAGATGGCACTTTAATAAAGCTGATAAACAAAAAGAGCTTTCTGAAAAAGCATCACTTTTTTAATGCGGCAGGATTGTTTTCCCTCCTCCCTACGGCCCCCCAGGCGCAGGTGTAGCCTGAGAGCGCCTGAGGGCAAGGACAGATAATGAAACAAGGCGGGTTGTTGTTCTTTCCCTCGCAGAAATTGCCTGTGGTTTGCTCTGAGGCTGGCAGGTGCTGGGATCGGAGGCTCGGGCTTTAAAGCAGCTCCCCGGGTTCTAAGAAAACGTTGTTACACCGCGCTCATGGAGATCCTGCTGATAGCGCATGAAAATGATTTTGGCTGCACTTGTGGCAAAGTCGGGAGGTACTGAGATTTGAGGGCAAATGCTTTTCTCATGCCAGCCGAGCACTGGAAATCTTTGGGCTGCCAAAAAAAGTAATAAAATAAAACCCTCAGCTCTCCCTCCTCCCTAGCCAAGGCAGAAGGCACCAAGCCCACTGCTGGGTGACTCCTGGCTCCGAATGCCATCTCCTCCTCCTCCTCCTCCTCCTCCTCCTGGGACAGCACCCAGCTGTCCTGCCAGGGCCCTGGGTGCTGCTGCAGGATGGGGGGGCCGGGAGGGGGCATCCCACCGCCCCCATCCCCACGCCATGCCTGGGAGAGATAAGCAGAAGAGCAGTCGCTGTCTGACAGCACAAATCAGCATTTATTGTAATGGAAAGCAGAGATAGATATCAAGAGGGGTGATAATAATAATAATAAAGAAGTCTAAACTTATTATGTACTTATGCTCCAGGATGAAAAACCGTCACTGCCACAACCAGCCTTTGTTGATTTCTTTTGCTTTGTAGAAGCAGCTTCCTCTGATATTCACACTTAGGTTTTCTCAGGCACCCCGCTGGGGTTTTGATGTTGGATTTTCATCAAGAATATTGAGCATGAAATGTAAACATTAATTCTGGTGTCTGGTGACAGCTGATGGAGAGGGATAACGGGCTCGGGGGGGCCGTCCTGTACCCGGGGAGGGCAGGGGCATGGGGACAGGGCAGGCGGGGAGCTGGGGGTGTCTTTGGGAGCAGCATCTGCCAGATCCACACTTCCAATTATTTTTTTTTTTTACATTACGGTTGCAACTCAAAAGTGCTTTGGTGCATGTGGAGTGAAGGTGGGAAGGGGTGAGCAGCGCTCTGCTCCTGGGCTCCTGGGAGGCTCCGGGTGTGCAGGCAAAGGCAGGGCCTTGCACAGGGCTGGGCAGTGCTGGGAGGAGAGCCTGTGCAGGAGGGGGCAGTTCCTGGGCAGTGCTGGGAGGTGGGGGGCTCGGGGGCAGAGGGACCATGGGAAGGGGATGGGGATGGTGCTCGGGGTGCCCCGGCCGCGGTGCCGCAGCTCCTGTGCCCGGCCCCGGCTCCAGCATCAGTCGGGGTGGGGATGTCTGCTTGGTGAGGTGAGCGTTAGCAGAGTGGAAAGCTTTCCGATTAATCAATGAGTTCAATTACTGTTCATTAAATTACCACAACTCTCGCTGCTTGTAATGGCAGCCGTTAACTAATTGATTCTTCTGGGTGCTGTACCTGGCTGCTTCCCGGTGCTGTTTGCAGTGAAACATGGGCTCTCTCAGGTTTCCTTGTAGGCCTTGTCTTATTCAGCCTCTCCAGTGACAATCCTGGAAATAATCAGTATTTCAGCATCAGGAACCTCGCCGCCAGTCCGTGCCGGGATGGCACTTCCCTTGCGTGGTTCCTCCCCACTCACTTCACTCCTCTCAAGTGTTTTAAAGCTCTGAAGTTTGCTCCTTCAGCTTGAAGCTTTCTCCCCTTTCTCAAAGATTAATAACAGCTTCAAACACCCGTGGTAACTTTCTTCTATTACTGTATCCCTGCTCGGTAATTTCTTGATGATTAAAAGTTCTCTGCCTTTTGCCTGACAGTCCCTCGCGTTGAGCCAGGCCCTCGCTGCAGCAGCTGAAGGTTTTGTAGTGGGGTTAATCTCATCAGGAACCTGCCGGGTGAAGAGGAGGGCACTTCCCTGCCTCACTGATGTATGGTATACGAGTGGAAAGGGTTATTTTCCCCCAATCTTGAAGTGGCTCTGAAAGTCTAACGCTTTTATCCTACTCACACACCACCACTTAAGTGCCACGTTTTGCTCCTTGTCTCCTAAGGCACAGCGTGCCTGGGCCTGGCAGTGCCACGGGAGGTAAGCGTTTTGGGGCCTGCTCCCCAGTTCGGTGCCTTTTGGCTTCCACAGGGGTGCATCCGAGGCGCGCTGCATCTCTCCTCCCCATCCGGGCACCGAGCGAGGCCTGGAATTCATTGAGTGATATTTGCAGAGACAGCGAGATAATAACATTGATGGACGGATTGCTCCTTTCTCCCTCCCTCTCCTTTATTTCCGCAGAGTGAACTCGGTATGCAGTGAACTTTCCCTGGAGGATGAAGCACGGAGCCAGCCGGCTCTGTTTGTTGGGGCGCCGTGGCCCGGCACACAATGGTGCTGTGAGGACGGACCCCAAGCTGCTCCTGGTGAAGGGAGGATGGAATTTGTATCATCCCAGTGAACCGATTCTCTTATCTGCATTGTCTGCTCAGCATCTAATGAACTAATGAAATATGCAACAATTCAGCTATAGAAAAGACCTCACTTTTAAATTAGCACTAATTAGAGATAATTATCTTGGCTGGTTTGATGTTTCTATGTAATGAGCCTGGGTTTTCTTTTGTTGAGAATTGGTGTGGTCAAATATATGAAATGGCACATTGAATTTCCACAAGTGCCTTTTGTTCCTGACTTATTTTAACATTTCCAAGAGGTCTGCTCTTCCTTTTGAAGCCGTTTCATTTGGCTGCAGTGCAGCTGCCCCCTGTTAGTGGAGGGCAGGGATGTGGAGCAGTGCAAAGCCCCTGCAGCTCCTGCCTCCCACCTCTGCTCCTGCTGCCCCCAAAACGTGGCTCTGGGGAAAGGGCAGGACCAACGCAGGGCTCCTGCCAGCGGCTGCTGGAGCACCGGGGACCTGTGGCACAGGCGGTCGGAGCCTCCCCATCCCCGCCCCATCCTTGCCCCCTTCCCGAGCAGGAGCGAGGACAACCCGGCAGCACGAGGTGCAGCAGCTGGTGAGCTCTCCGTGTGATTCACGCTCCCAGCAGGAACACGACGAGGGCTCCCGGAGCTCCCTTACAGAGCACCAGCTCCTGCTGTCCTCCCGTCTCTCGGGGACGCATCCTGCCCATGCAGCCGGCCGTCAGGGCACCCTGCCTGCCTCGCTCTGTGCCCCCGGTGCCGGGGCCAGCGCTGCTGTCTGCTCGGCTCAGCACCGTCTCCACGGCTCTCGCTGGGGTTTTCTGGAGCACCTGACGCTGCAGTATCAAAGCGATCAATCACATGTAGCAAGATTACCTTTCCTATCCTATAATCAGTAATTTGCCACGGATCCCTCATTTTTCAAGGGGATTTTAACAGCCCAGCTGGTGACAAGCTGCCAGGGCAAGATGCTGCAATGTGCGATAAAATTACACCTCTCTCTATCCCCGCGCCAGGCTCCCTTTCTTCTCCCTGCTCTCTGAGCTCCCACAACCTGCACCCAGACAAATAATTCCAACAGCGCCTGTTTCATAGCCCAAAATGGGAGAAAGCAAAGGGCTCCAAAGGGGTTTCCTTGCTGTACCACTCACGCCTGGTCCCTGCTGACCAAGCAGCGCCCCTGCCCCATGTCCCTCTCCCCATGGCACAACCACATTTCCCCCTCCTCGGTGCAGGGGGAGCAGAAAAGCTGCCCACGTCCCCGGTGCTTAATTGGAGCGGTGGCTGCGGTCCCCTGGCACCCAGCGGCGGGCCGGCGGTGGCAGGCAGCCAAGGTAATTACGGCTGAGTGGTCCTCTCCGAGTCCCCAGAGAGCCTTTATGAATCGTCGGGTAAGGGCTGGAGTTCAAGAGAGCGGGGTCTTCAGGGAGCTGGGGCAATTACCGAGATGGGTAAGCCCCCTCCGGCGGTGCTTGGCCATGCCCTCCTCCTCTGGCCACCCCACACGGATCAGGGCAGGCAGCACAGCCCATGTGGTGTGCCAAGGGTGCTGTCCCCTCGCTCCCGTGTGGCCCCGGGTTTGGGAGGGAGCGGAGGTGGAGGTGTGAGTGCGGGGCTGAGCCAGCGGCCACCCGCAGCCCACCAGCGCAGCAACACCTCCCCCTTATTAGCAGCAATTATTGCCCTTTCCCATTTATTATGATTAACACTTGCAGGTTGCGCTGGATCAAGTACTGGCTTCCGCTAAACATTTTTACAAACACACACACACACACATATATATTTATGTAGCATGCCCGTGTAGAGACTTTTCCCCCTCTCCCAGCCACTTCCCAGCCTTTACAGCCCGGTATGGGCCCGGGACACGGGCAGTGCCCTGGGGACAGCACAGGGCTCAGCTGCGGATGGGGAGAGCGCAGAGACGAGGGGCTGGGTTCAGAGCCAACGGAGCTAACGGTAATTTATATCCACTGGCCCTTGATCTCGTGTTAGCTTGGCCCTGGGCTCCCCAAGGCATGAAAAGGTCTCATAAATTCCTAAAGCTGACAGAGGGCTGTTTGGCTTCGTCGGATCCTGCAGAAACTAAATGTGCCATCTAAGGTAGTGCCGCGGACCCTGTGGCTAGAGAAAAATGATCTTGGCTGGGTTTCCATTAAAGCACTCAGCCAGCAAGAGCGAGCGAGCTGGGGCCATCCGGCGCTGCTGGCAGGGTGCTGGGAGGCAGGCAGGGCTCCGCAGAGCCCATCTGCGACAGGGCAGGGCAGGGGTTCACAGCCTCGTGCTGCCCAGCCCAGGAGTGGGGCTGCTGGAAGAGCTGCCCCAACAGCCTTGGAAGCACCACCCGGAGCAGCCGAAGGCTCAGGCTGTGCTGCAGCTCCATAGCCCTGGGAACAGCCCAGGCACTGCCTCTGCCTCCTCCCCGTCCCGTCCCGTGGGGTGGGACTGCCAAGGAGAGGTTTCTGAAAGCGCCGAAGTGTGGCATTTCCCTGGGGCCAGCCTCTCTGTTCTTGCCTGTGGCATCGTTGCTGCTGCCACCAGATGCGCAGGGGAAGTGCGAGCCAGCACTAATTGCCCCCCGGGAGCCCTTCTGGCTTGGAAGCTCTCTGGAAAAGAGCTCGTGCCAGCTGGGAGCAGAGCAGTCGGCACTCCCGGTACCTTCGGGACCTCTGGCTCCAGAGGAAGGATTTTTACTTGTCCCAGTGAAAAGCCAGGCAGCGTTCATGGGCACAGCAGTTGCTTCTGATGCCACGTGGGAGGCCACCACTGCAGATGCCATTGGAGACAACCGAGGGCACTTTCAGAGCCCCCCGCCTGCACAGGAGGTCCTTCTGTCCCCTCTCCACCTCACCGGGTGCGTCTCAGAGCAGGTGATGGGGCCCGGACGAGACGTGGCACTGATCCCATTTGCTGCAGCACCTGCGGGTCCCATGTCAAGGCTGGCAAAGCCGTAACCGATCCCGAGCAGCAAAAATCCACTGCAGAGCTGCTTTCGGTGTAGGAAAACAATCAAAGCAAGATCTTAGAGACGTGCCTTTCCTTGGCCTGCTGCTTCCTCCATCAGGGAGGGTTTCTGAAGGCCTTGGTGCCCCACAACAGGTCCCTGCTGCCTGCACTTTGACAGGGGGAGCATCCCCTGGGCACCCCCCCCACCCCACTGCACAGCGCTGGTTTAAGGACCCCTCTCGCTGCATTACAGCTCTGTGAACAAGTCTGTGCTTGGAGAACAAAAATTGGCAGGTCTGCTGGCAGTGCACAGTGAGCTTGGTGCGTGCCGTGCTCCCCCCCGCACTGCATCCATCTCGCTTGTGTCTTTGCGCATTTTCTCCTAACCAAGAGGAGATTTGATACTGGGGAAGGATAGGGAGCAGTTTTCCCGGGTGATTTTCCCTCGAACAGGAGTCTTGCCATTGAGCTGGGCCATCCAGGGGAACAACCCTGCTCCCCAGGCCCTGCCTGCAGCAGCACAGCACCGTTATCCAGCAATTTCCTTCGGCATCAGGGCTGGAGGCAGGCTCGTCACCCGGAGCTGGCAGCATCACAGCGGCATGGATGTTCACCTCTCGCCGAGTGATAGGAAGTGGAATTGATTGCAAGAGATCAGACACCGAGACTCTCATTAACTCCTGCTAACACCTGAGCGGCTGGCAGGCACTTGCCTCTTTGGATTATCTCCTGCACATTTCCAGCCGGTGACCCTGGGTGCTCTCCAGCCCCGCTTGACTCAGGAGCACGCGGTGGCAGCAGGAGGAGGCTCAGAGCAAGGGGAGGCTCAGCCCCGTCTGCCTCCTGCTGCCACCGGGCCACCAGCCCAGGAACACCTCCGGGCAGCGGGGAGAGGGGGAAAGGCACGGAGCAGCTGGGGGAGCCGAGGCAGGGGCAGGCACCCTGCTGCCCCCAGAGCCTGGCAGGGGATGGGGCTGGCCACGAAGTCACCGTGCCACCGGGAGCTCTGGGGGCCAGGACCCAGGATCGAGCCAGTGCTGAGCCCAGCTGCCCGCAGGTCAGCAGCAGGACACGCTGGAAGGGGAAGAAAGCAAGAGAAGAAGGTGCTGGAATATCATAAGAGAAACGGGCTCTCATTACCAAACTGAGAGGTGTCTGCTTTTGAGAAAAAAAGAAATCAAATTAGTGTCTTTCACACAGCAGCAGAGAGGATACACAGCAAGCCAGTTCCTCTTCCCTCTTTCACATCTGTCTCAGATCATCCCACTAATTTCAAGTTACTACGAACTCTTTTAATACCCTGCCAGAGCTCTTGATTATTATTATTTTTTTTAAACCACAGGCTAGCCAGCTCCACAGCCTTGAATTAAACATGCAAGCGAGCAACAAGAACAAAACTAAAAAAAGGAAAATAAAGGTCAGGCCCTGCTGCACGAGCTCCTGCCCAGCAGGAAGGAAGATGGGGAGACAGCCCCGGCTGCTGCAGCTCCCCCCATCCGCACAGGGCTCCCCACGGGGGCGGACAGGACACGGGACCACGCTGGGGAACACTCTGTGGGACACCCCAATTCCTCCTGCCCAGCCTCTGCCCGGTCCCCCAGCTCCCAGGGCCCTGCTCTGCACCCGCTCACACATCAGCAGTCCCAGCTGGGGCCAGGCGGGTCTCAGCGGGAGGTTTTAATCCCCTAATTGGCACATCCTAATGGAAAAGGGTTTAGTAAGATGGTGCTCTCAGGAGAGCCTCCTCCCCCAGAGCAGCTCACCATGGGGAAGGTGCCCCTCGTGCAGCGCGGACCAGGCTGTCCCCTCCTGTGCCAGGGGGGTGCTCCATGGGGCACGAGGGTTGGGCTGCAAGGAGCAAGGCAGTGGGGATGGGGAATGAGGCTCTTGTTTTATCTGCAGGCAGCATGGAGCTGCAGCAACACCAAAGTAGGGATTGGAGGGACTGGAACCATGATGGGGTGATGGCTGGTGTCCTCCCTGGGGCACTCTGGGGACGAAGCCCCCCGGAGGATTTCCCCTCCCTGTCCATGCGGAGGCAGCTCGGGGCTTCCTCGCCTCCGCAGCCCCCCGTGTCCCTCCCTGGATCTGGGATCTGAGGCTTAAACAAATATGTGGCTATGTAAATAAATATGAAGTGTGCAGCTTGAGAAGCAGGTTAATGGCTGGGGAAGCCGGGCTTGACCTCAGTGACATTTCAAATTAGTTCTGCTGCGCTGGGCTCGTGCTTTGAAGGGATTTTCACTTGGGCTGAATGTGGAGAGGAACATTAAAATTCGTCGCGTGAAGAGGCTCTCTGGAGCTTCCTCCCCCCTGGGGAGAGGGCACTGGCGTCCCTGCTGCACTCAGAGCGAGGGGGTGCTGGTGAGGGTGGGCACGCACACGCTGCTCACCCCGCAGTGGAGATTTGGGGCCACCCAGCTGGGACGGGGCGCACGGCACCGTCCCCAGGACCTCAGCCCCGTGGTGGGCACCAGCTGCTGTGGCCGGGTCTCCTGCCCAGCTGGGGCACTCGGGAGTGCTGTGTCCCCATAGGTGAAGGTGTGGTGGGGTGTGTGTGTGTGTGTCCGTGTGTGCACACGTGTGTGAGAGGGAGAAAATTCACTGAAAGTGGGCAGAGAATACATTAGCGGCGCTTGGTACATGCCCTGAAAGGAAAGCAGAGGGAAGAAAAGAATACATTAGAAGAACAAAAGGGGTCATTTGTACAAGTCTAAATCAGCCCTCTTGTGAGCATGTGTCATGATACAGTTTTTAATTACCCGAACCCATGCTGCCCTTCCCACAGGACCGCAGCCCTGACACCGGAGCCGCGCTCAGCTTCGCCCTCTGCCAGGGCAGCGCTCAGCTCCCAGGCACGAGGCACGTTAACTCCTCGGTGAGGCAACAGGACGGTTATTAGCACGGAGGGGAGAAGAGTAAAAAGGTTTCTCTGTCACTGTGGCAAATGGCTGGGCTGTTTTGGCAGAATTTTTCCTATGGAAAGGGAGTTTCAGCCGGGTGGGGGAAGCCTCTCCTTTCTCGTGCCTTGATGCCCGTGTGTCCCATGCCCACCAAGGGCTGCTCCTGGTGCCACACGGTGCCCACGCTGGGAGATGGGGGCTGGGGAGGCTGGGATGAGGCTCCCCAATCCCTGCCCCAGCTGGTGAAGCCGGCTGCATGCAGCCAAGCACCCCAGCCCCGGGGTGGGTGGGCAGCGTGCCCCCATGCTCCCAGCCCCGGCCGAAGGAGCAGGAGGATGGATTTTGGCTGATTTTGGCCGTGGGAGTGACTCAGCCTCCTGACAGCCCTCCCAGCCCTTTGCCACTCCACCTAAACAGGGATTATTTCATCCTCTCAGAATGGCTTAAGCGCTAATAAAAGGCATTAAAAATTAATTTTCCACGCTGTCTGTCGGAGTTTCTTCCATCCCTGGAACGCGCTCAACAAGCAGAACTGATAAGCAAAACCCAGACAGCATCCTCCATGCTAATGCCCCCCCGCGCAGGCGTGCTCCCCCCGGCCCGGCGCTCATCATTAGGGGAGAACGGGCAATTATTAAAATTCCATCTTTCTCCTTTTCATGAAAAAATAAAAAGGAGAGATTTTGTTGGCAGCTCGGTGATTTGCTACGGGTGTCAGGCCTGCTCCTCTCCCCCCCCCTCATGTCAAATAACATATGCAAAGGGAATTTCTACCCATGCACACGGGCAGCTCTGCACCGCAGCTCTGCCACCCGCCAAGGCTCTGGCACATCCTCGGGCTGCCAGGAGGGAGGTGTCTGCTGGGGAGCTGTGGAGCAGAGGGGAAATGAAAGGAGAGGGAGCACCAGGCACGGGGTGGGGAGCACAGCCTGGGTGGTGAGGGGCTCGTTAGGGCCATGGCAAACCCCCCTTGGGGTCAGGGGTCGTGCATGGGCTAATGGCGAGGGGCTGGGGCTGGAGCAGCCCCGTTGAGGCCAGCGCTCCCGGTGACCCCGTGGAGCTGCTCCTGGCCCCAAAGCACAGCCAGGCAGGGCCCCCCCCGGCTGCTCCTGCGGTGGGTGCGCAGCGATATTTGGGGTGGGGGCACCAGCCCGGGAAAGGCCCCGGTGCCCCATTCCCAGCCAGCGCTGCCGCTGTGCCGGCCTCATTCGCCTCGGATCCACCCAATTACAGCTAATTAGCTTTTCTGCCATAAAGCCCTAAGGAGACAATGGAGAAAAGCCTCCTGCCTTTGACAGTAATGAAGTTAAATAGATATTTATTTATCCTTTTATTAGACAAACCAATTATAATTTTACGCTTGAAATAGCTAATTTTTAAATGTGATGTCGAAGCATATGTATATAGCAACGTAATATATAGCCAGAGCTGGCCTGTAACAATCCTGCCTCATTAACAGCACGGCTAAGTTGGTATTTAAATATACTCTAATGCACCCATTCATAAAATGATAATTAAAAATACGCTGAAATGCAGCCATTAAGACAGGGATCCTGGTTATTTATAGGCCCGGTTTTCGGTTTTGAATGATAAACCCCTGAGTAATTGCCCGGGCTGGTGAAGCTTTGCACCCCCAGCACTCGGATCCCACCGTGCTGGGAAAGCAGAGGTGGGGGCTTCCCATCGGGCTGCCCACTGCCCACATCAGGGCAGCCCCGCACGGCCCTGAGCGCCCTCGTGCAGATGGCAAGCGCCAAGCTCACGTCCCCAGGAAGTTTGTGACAAACTGCGTGAAGAGGAGAAAAGAAGCTGCAGCTCGCCGACCCCATCCCCAGGTGCTGAGGCTCCGAGGGAAAGCACCAAGAGGAGCCCGTGGGCGTGCGCCGTGCCATCTGCGTGCCCGTGCCTCGCAACCAAGAGAGATGCTAATTAAGCTACCTGAGTCCCGAGTATTTGCAGATGCCTAATTGGCTGCCAGAGGCAGCTGGTAACAAGGGCCTTGGGTTTCTGCTCTGAGTGCAGAGCCAGCGCCCGGGCACGGAGAGCCCTGCCGTGCCACCCAGCCCCT
Organism: Anas platyrhynchos; assembly: GCF_047663525.1. Classification (NCBI taxonomy): domain Eukaryota; kingdom Metazoa; phylum Chordata; class Aves; order Anseriformes; family Anatidae; genus Anas; species Anas platyrhynchos. The sequence continues at coordinate 24,279,678 of NC_092596.1, read as the reverse complement.
GCCCCACCAGCCGGCTCGCCTCGGTGCCAGGGGGAGGTCTGGCTCAGGAGGCAAGCAGGGAAATTCGGCAGCCCCCGTGAGCTTGGGGGGGCCCAGCACTGCCAGTGCCGTGCACCCCTAGCCCCGCACGCCTGCACACCTCCTTCCCCAGGCATGGCGTGGGAGTGGAGCAAGGGGGGGACTGATCCACATCCAGGCAGCTGAGAAGAAACTGAGGGCAGAGCAGTCTCTGGGCTGTCCTCAAGGGGTTTTGGGGCCGTTCCTGCTCCTTGGGGCCCCCACACCCCGTCCCTCCGGCGGGGGGGCCCTGCCTCCTCCTGTTTCTTACCCTGCCATCTGGATGTGGGGACGAGTGGCTGGAGACCGCTGACGTCTCAGCCAAACGCTAGACACCAGAGATCATGGAGGGGCTTTAAAAAAATTAATTTCACTGGCTATAAAGCTCCGGAGAGGGCGATTCAGTGCTCGGCTCAGCTGGCTGCCCCGGCTTCGGGCAGGATCTACCACGGAGCTGTGTGACCGCGAGGCGTTTGGAGACATCTGGCCCGGCACGAGCCCCAGCGCCCCGGCCCCGTCCTCTGGCTCCTCACCAGCTCCCTCGTCCCGGGGGCCTCCTGCACACGCTTCTAGAGGCAGGAAGGAGTCATTTGGCAAATGAGAAATTTGCTTCAAAATGTGAGTTCAGCCGTCTCACACCTATTCGGGATTTTCAGTTAATTTTGCTGGAGAGTTTTAGTTGGAGAATTTTTCACTTTGGGGTTAGAGGCACAGAACGACCGTGGGAAGTTGGTGGCTCTGCATCCTGGAGCCCAAGGCTCGGGGTGTGGGGCATTCCCCGGGATCCAGGAGACCCCTTCTCCAGCCCTTCCTTTGTGTCGTATGGGAGAGCAAGGTGATGGCTGAGGTTTGGTGGGACAAGGCCAAATCCTTACAAAACCTAGTAGTTAAACGCTTTACGGTGCCTGTTCGGGTCTATCCCTCTTTTGCTCGTGTTCCTCCTACCACCACCTCTGCGCACGTGCATGCAGCACCTTCCCCTGGCACAGCCCCAGGCTCCTTTCCCGATGCCCCAGCTCAGCCCCGGGGCACCGATCAGTGCGCTCGGTGACCCGCATGGGGAGGTGGAGGCAGCTGGTGGCAGCGCCGTCCCCTGCAGTTTGTGAGATTGCAGCGCCGTGGCCAGGCTGTGAGCTCCTGCTGTGTTGCACAGCAGCACTGGATTTCTGTCCCAAAGCCACCAGGGAGATGGGAAGAGGATTTCTGGGGAAGGGGCTTTCCGAAGGCAGCCGGCCGCTGGCAGAAGGCACGGCAGGGCAGGGCAGGGCAGGGCAGGACGGCTGCTGGAGGCGGCGGTGCTGGCAGGAGCCTGGAGCTGCCAGGCCATGCTGGGCACACTGCCTCGGCCCCACAGCCCACCCCATCCCGGCCCCACAGCCCTGCACACCCAGCCCTGGGCCGTGCCCCCCAGGGCTCCGCGCAGCCGCAGCAGTGCCGGGCTCGGCACGCTCAGATGCGCAGGAGGTTTTACATCTCCCATCTGCTTCCCCGCCACCTCTGCCATCTGGCTCTTTCCCAGCCTGGAAGCTTTCTTCCTAATGACTTTTCTTGACTGGGTTCAGAGCCCTCGGCGCATGCAGGGGCCTGGCTTCTGCTGCCGTCTCCGAGCCACCGGCGCTCACAGGCTCCTCTCTGCACCCCTGCCAGGGCAGCGCCCTTGGCTGCCCTTCGCCAGGGCCAGGCGCTGGTTTCTTTCTGCTTCTTTCTGCCCCTCTCTGCTTTCTGCCTGAAACGCTGCCACAGCATCCTCACCCTGGAAACCCCCAGGGAATGCTCAGGGGTGTGCTGCATCTCCTCCTGCTTTACCCACTGATGCTTCGCCCTCGTTAAACTGGGCTGTCCTGGGTCATTTCCCCCCACGGAACAGAGCTGGAGACGGCCTCCGTGACCCAGGCGAGAGCGAGATTTGCCGAGAGCTGGCAGCTTTGGGAAGCGCTGGGTGTCGGTGTGGTGAGGGGGTGCTGCTGCTCGTCCCTCGCCACCCAGCCCGGTTCAGGGGGGCTGCAGGTGTGCGGCAGCCGGGAGGCAGAGCCCACCTCGCAGAGGCGATGGAGCAGAGAGAAACCCTGAGCTAACGCAGCACGCAGCCTGATGGATCCAGCCGTGACACGGGGAAAGGGCTTCCAGGGCTGGATGCAGCCAAGATGTGGATTAGAGCAACTCTGAAACTAATTTTCAGTCACTTGCTTGAAGCATGTGCCACGATGAATTGATGAGGAACAGGCCACAACCCATTAAGCCTTCTGCTAAATGCATGCAGCTAACTACGTGCCCTGCCTGCATCCTGCCGGGAGCAAAGCCTCCTGCAGGAGGGCTCAGACAGCCGGCAGCTCCTGCACATCCCTTGGAGGAGGCTCTGCTGCGTCCTGACACAGCACCGGGGCGAGGGACAGGCGGGGAAGGGCAGCGACCCCCCGGGTGCCGCTCTCCCCCAGGCCAGCACAGCTCCCCGAGCCCTGGCCGTGCCCCCCCTGCCAGTGTCTGTGCCCCAAAGACTCACAAAATGAGAAGATCCCAAGCTGGCAGGGACCCACAGGGATCACCGGGTGCACCTCCTGGCACCGCACAGGTGTACCCAAATTTCAGGCCGTGCCGCACGGCTCTCCCCCAAATTTCACACCGTGACAGCCGCAGGGCTCTGCCCTTCCCCACACCCAGGCCGTGGGGTCCCGGGGGGTCCCAGGGGGTCCCGGCCCGCAGCCCCGGAGCCCCCCCCCGGTCCCTGCAGGGGCAGCCCCGACAGCCCGGAGGTGGCCGAGGGGCGCTGCTGGGGGGTCTCCTGCTGCCCCCCCCCCATTTAACTGGGATGAAGGGGATGAGCGCTGGGGGGCACTCGCACGCCTCGGTGGGCCGGGGGCGGCACAGGGCCCCCCCCCCAACCCGGCACCGGGCGGAGCGAGGGCAGCCCTTGGGGGGGGGGCACAGCGAGGGGGGGGGTTCCCGAGCATCGCTCCGTGGGGAGCCCCCGGGGTCCGGCCCCTGCTCTGCCCCCCCCCCCGGAGGCAGCGGGGGGTCCCCTGCAGCCCCCCCAGCGCGGGGGGGAGGGCGGCACATCGTTTATTAAAGGGCTGCTGTCAAGGTTGACAAGCCCCCAAATTAAGTAGCTTAAAAATTCCATTAGGCGAGGTCTTTCTGGTGCCGTGTCCTATCTCACTTTTGTTTATCAACCTTCACGGCTCGCGGTATCTGGGAGCTGCTCGGCTGTGCCCGGGTGCTGGGGGGGGGGGAGAAGCTCAGCGGGGCGCAGCGAGCACAGGGGTCTCTGCACAGCCCCGTGGGGACCCCCCCGGAGAAGCCCCAAAACAAGGGGACCCCGCTGGAGTTTGTTCGGAGCTGCAGCCCTGCGAGGGCGAGAGCCCCCAGGGCAGGAGGGGAAAAGGGGCAGTGGGGGGCTCAGGGCTGTGGGATGCGCATGGAAAGGGTGTGGGGGCCCTGGCACTGACGCCCCCCGGGTGGGCTGCCCTGTGCCCCTCTGCAGGGATGCTGGGGATACGGGTGCAGAAAATGGGGAAAAAGCTGCTCCCCTGGCCCAGGGCTCCGTGTTTCATTTCCCCCGTTCTGCTCCTGTCCATAGCACTCGCATGGAAGCAGGAAAGGGAGATTTTGTGAAAAAGGGAGATTTTGTGAAAAAGGGAGATTTTGTGCCTGTAGCTGTGCTTGTTCCTCATGGTGCCTCTGGGTGAGATCGCCGTGGGAGTGCTAGCAAATAGCAGTGACCTCCCCGAGCCAGGAGAGGAGGCAGGGGAATGGAATTGTGCTTTCCTCAAGCAGCTCGCCCGGCCCTCGGCTCTCAGACTCAAACTTAATCTGTCTGCAAAGCCGAAATCATTCCAGTGCTGAGCAATTAGGGCAAGTGCCATCCTGAGGCTGTGTCAGGCAGCAGTGCAAGCGATCTAACAGGCGGGGAGGAGAAGCCCACTTCTCCACGGCTGCTGCTTCGGCGAGGAGATGCTCCAGAGCGCTTTAAATCATCAGCACAAGGACCTGACCTGAAGTGCTGTGGCTGCAAAGAGCTCAGTCCCTCTGCTTCTCGGTGACAGCAGCGAGAAATATTCAGAGGAGCGCGGCGGTGCAGATGGCTCCTGGAAATACCTGAGATGTCAGCTGGAGGACTGCTCTCCTGAAATCCCAGCCTGATTTGCAAGTCAAGGAGAATGGGATATGCCAGGAGAAGCGACCAAACTCCAGCAGACAGAGCTCCGCTTGTTTTTAACAAGCAGGTGCTGCACCTTTCCCCACTTTATGGCACCCTTCAGGTGCCACCAGGCGTGTCCCTCCACGGGGCCCCGTTTCCAGCCAGGAGAGGTGGGGAGCTGTGGGGCAGGCAGCAGCGTGCGGGGCCACGTGCAGCTCCCCTCTGAACCTCCCATCACGGACTGAGCCCGGCGAAGGCTGCAAACCCCGACGTGCCCAAACGTGCTGCATCCGCAGCCCCATTCCTGGCAGGGTTTGTGTCTGTGCCGGCACACTGTGCGCGGGAGCCTGGCAGGCTCGCAGCAGTGCCGTGGTGCTGCGTGTGCGGGGACGGGCAGAGCTGAGCGCACAGAGCTCCCCGAGCCCCGCTGTCTCCAGGAGCAATTACTGGGTGTGAGGGGAATGAGAAATCGGAATGATAAATCTAGGAAAAGCAAACTGCTCCACTCCACCAGGAAGGAACCCGGCTATTTTTAAGATCAGGGACGATGTACGAAGCCAGAAAAAATATTCTGTCTTGTGCAAAAGAAAACAGGAGGAGACTTCCAGCATCCTGGCTCTGTCTACCCTTCAGATCCCTCTCCCCACTCTCTCCCAGGACTTTGTGGGATGTGGCTGTGTCCCTGCGAGGCCCTTGAGAAGCCGGCAGCCACAGGAAGCCAGGCACGGGATGGGGTGGCCAGTTCCACTGCGAACACTACACATTTGGTGGGGGCCCTATAGGAAAAGTTTTCAAAACCCACTGACCCACACACCCCCTCCAGAGCACACGCCGGCTGATTGGGAGCAGTAACGAGCTGAAGCCGTGGATGAGGTGCTGGCAGCTGCCACACAGAGCAGCCCTGGCCAGGCGGTGCCACCGGCACGGGGCCCAGTATGGAGCGAGTGGTGACTTTGGTGCAGCCTCTGCGCCATGCCCTGGCCCTGCCATGGGAGTGAGTGGCACGGGAGTGACCTGGTCACGGCCAGTCCCATCGCATCAGCTCGGCTGTGTGGGATGGGACCATGCCACTGACCCAATTTCTGCTGAAAGGAGCTGTGTGTGCTGCACCGAGGGGCTGGGACCAGCCGTGTGTCTGTGCGCCCCGCAGCCACGGAGCTGTCTGGAGCAGTGCTTGGCCCTGCAGCAGCATCCCCACAGCGTGGTGATAAATCCCTCTATACATATTGTTAGTCTCACCCATCGGTCTCCAGAACACTAGAAATAATTACATCGAGCACAACAAAACAAACACGTGCTCTTCGCATTTACTTGCCCCTTCCAATAATAACTATTATTACTCATTTTTATTCCAGTGCTGCCTGCAGCCTCGTGGAGAACAGCGCCTAATGCTGCCAGGCAGTGGAGGGATGGCAAGTTGTGTGTTTTTTTTTTTTTATGATCAAAGCGGGATCCCTTTGTGCTCCTGGCTACTTAATCCAGGCACAAGAAGGGAATGGGAACACGGCATCGTTTCCTGTGACAAACACGGGACGAGGTGCAGGCACCTCTTACACCGGGAACCCACACGGACTCTTTCCAACAAGGCAGCTCCAGCGCTGCCTCTCCGCATGCCCACTGCTGTACGAACCCGAGCAGTTTTGGTTTAATTTCAGTTGAAGGGAATTGGCTTGAAGCATTTTTTAATATGAGGCTATGTATGGTTGTTCCTCGTATAATTTTATATTACAAACCAGAAAAACAGTATTCCTGTTTCTTCCTTCAGATTTGATTTTAGAATTAAAACGAAAGGTTTTGCTACAAATCTGAACAAAATCAGAATGCCTCAAAGAAATGCTTTCAGGTGGTCAGACCAGCACGTGTCAGGGACCTGCCCGTAGGTCCAGCACGCTGCAGCTCTGGCCATGGCGGAGAGGCTGTGGCCACGGTGCCTGGGTGTCCGTGCAAAGAGAAACTGCCTCCAAATTTCTTTCCACGACCAATTTTCTATTTGAAATATTTTCCTTTTGGGTGGAAGTGAAGCGAGCTCGCTGCTGGCGGTGCGTGCCCGGGCAGGCTGCTGCTCTGGCATCTCCCCGGCGCGCTGGGGCCGGGCGCAGGGTGCCCGCCCGGGGAGGGGAGAAGCCGGCTCTGCAAAATGTGGATTTCTGGGTTTTGTTTATAATTGTTTACCCCTCACCGCTATAGCGACTTCCCTCCACAGCTCATTTTGCGCTGACAGTTTTTAAAAAAATATATAAAATAAATAATTAAATAAAATCAGGAAGTGAGTAACGCTGAGAGTTTTCAAATGACTCGTCTATCTCCTGTTTCCCTGGGAGAGCATTTCCAAAATGCAAGTGTTTACACTGTCTGAGACGCAATTATCATGAAATGTATAGGAGAAATAAGAAACAGCGGTGCGAAAGCACTACCAAAAATACCCAGGATTAAAACCGAGCGTTAATCACGGTGTTTGTTTCGTGCAGAGCCTGAAAGGCAGCGGGGGGAGCACACGCAGGAGCAGGGCTGCAGCGTTCACGTTTCCAGAGAGCTGATGGCAGAGGAGGTGCCCAGGGTGGCCGGAGCCCTGCTGGCACCTCCCGGTCCCCTAGCCGAGTCCTGGGAGAATTTAACTCTTCCCTCCTGCCATCCCGGGGAGGATGTAATAACTGATGTAATAATTATTGCTAATGAACGATGAGGCTGAATTTCAGATCTGCTCTTTTGCCCTCCCCCCTGAAGGAGAGGTGCTCACATTCAACAGCTCCTTTATGCCTCTGTGCTCGGTTCTGCCATGGCCAAACATTTTGGTTCGACGGGCCAAGGTTTTACTTGCTTGCATTGGTATCTCCGGGTAGCATCAGTAAATGTCAGTGGCACCTTGTGAGCATCCTCTGCCGCTGTGAGATATGTTACCAGGTACTTTAATGCTCAGTTGATAACCGCGGATACATTGAATTTTAAATGAATCGACTACAACATGTAATAAGTTCACAGCAAATATTATAATGGTTTATCATAAAAAGTGACAACTTGACACGATGAAAGAGAGAAGCATTATCCCAGCGCTATCAGTAAATACCACCCAAGTGCTCTCAGCGTTATCTAAACATCTGCACCGGCTCCTGCCACGGACACGTGCCTGCCCCAGGACAGGACACTGCGGGTGCTGAGCCCAAAGCTGCATTTTGGAGCGAGCCTGGCACTGCCTGGTACCCCTTTCCCAAACCAGCCACTCCCTGTGCCATGGGGAACGGGGCTCCTTCCCCGCATGGGACCCGTTCTGCATGGTTAACCCCGGTGGGCACCACGCCACCCCGCTCCCCTTTCATCAGCTGGTTGTGCTTTGTATGGCCGGCAGCAGCCCGAGCCCCCCTGCTCTGTTAATACAAATCCTGACCTTTAAGCAAGGTACAATGGGCTTTGTCCCCTGCTTCTCTGCTCCTCGGAGAAACATTTCACCTCCGGAGATTAAGAGATATTATTATTTGGCTCAGCTAAAAAAGAGGGAGCAAAGTCAGATAGCGATTAATTTAAAGGACTCTGCTGCGCTGTCAAGTCATTTTTGGCTTTCCTTAAAATCACATTAACTTGGGTAGAAATTGTTCTTCTAGTTCCGAACTTATCATCATTACCACCAGTATTTCCAATGCGCTCGACCCCAGTGTGTGTCTGCGCATCCCCCCTGTGCCGTCAGCGCGCTGTGCCCGTGAAGGTTAAGCAGCTGCCATCTCCCTGGCTCCTGACTGTCCCTGCTCAGACGGGGGCACAGAAAAATTTCCCCAAATGCAGCTGAATCGTGGCGGTGTGCTCACGAGGGAGAAGCTCACGAGGGAGAAGCTCATGAGGGAGAAGCCGCCTTTGCATCTCCTCCTGCGTTTGGATGGCGTGACCCACGCTGGTGCCACACAACGAGGGGCGCTGGGGCTGGCTCCCCCCGGCTGTGCTGGGCCCCCGCCCGTGGTGTGGGCTGTGAAGGCGTTAGCTGTCCGAGACCACGGGCTGGGCTTTATCAGGCCTTTAACGAGCGCGTGATGGCAACAGCTAGTGACAAAGTGTTTCTGCAGAGTGTGATCTGGCCTGGCTGCGCGGCACCCCGCCTTGTGTGGGCACCACGGGGCAGTGGAGGAAAACAAAACGAAATCACTCAGGTGTGAGAAAAAATGTCTTACACGGGAATTTCTCGTTTTCCTGTCATTTTTATGTGCATCAGGCCCCAGAGCGAAGCAACCCCTCACCTCCGCCTGCCCAGGCGCGCAGCAGGAAAGGTCAGGCTGTGCTGTGGGGGAGCGGGAGGCGCGGCACCGAGGCCAGCACCCACAGAACAAACCCATGGGGGCAGCAGGAAGGGGTTAAAGCAAAGCTGACATTTCTGGAGGATTTCTTCTCTTTTTTGTTTTTTCCTTTTTTTTTTTTTTTTTGGCAGCACTGGATCAGGTGCTGAGTGACTCTCAACTTTTGGGTTGCAGGGAAGGGTAACCGCGCTGCGGTGAGAGCAGACGAGGCTCTGCCCGCTGCATTTCGGGCGAAGCCGCTGCCTGCCCCTCTTCCCTTTGTCCTCCTTTCCGTTGACTCAGGGCATTTCACATCCCTATTGACAACGTGTTTGGGACATTCAGACATTGAAGTGACAGTGGCATTTCCATGACCTGAAACTAGAGACTCTGTCGGCGCGGGCTTTGAAGACATTAGCTGTCCATAATCATGAGTTAGACTTTATCAGGCTTTTAAAGAGCACATGATGGGAACAGCTAGTGACAAAGTGTTTCTGCAGTGTACGATCCGGCCTGGCAGTATTTATCTCCTCAAGCCCTTGGAATTTGCAATATTCATTAGGAGTTGGGAAAAAATGGGCTTCCTTCGGAACAATGCAAATGGTGAAAGGAAACCTTCCTCACTTGTGCGCCCTGGAGCTCTGACTGCAGTGGCGGTGGGGTTGGTGGGGTTGGGGCAATTAAAACCCTTGAGCCCATTAGCAGGTTGGTTCATTAGAGCTGTTGCTGCCGGGGAAGGGCTGGGCGGGAGGCGCCGAGCCCGCGACAGGCGGCACAAAACGCTGCTGCAGAAAGCGCAGTGTCAGAGCCTGTCTTCTTGGGCTCCTCACCTATTTATTCCTTCACTCGAGGGGAATTTCCTTGGCCTCTGAGATGGGGCACGGGGACGTCTGCCAGCTCGTCTGGCTTTTTGCAGAGGGCTCGTCACTGGGAGCAGCAGGGTAATGGCAGCCCCTGCGTGGCCACTGCCATCCCAGTGCTGCCGACCTGACTGGTGTGGGCATGGACTGGGGGAGGTCGGGGTGCTGGCAGCAAGCAGGGAGCTCGTGGTGCTGGTGCTGCTCCTGTCTGCACTGTGGCCTGGCTGTGGCACCGTGCTGCACCGTGCCACCCCACAGCACAGGCAGCGGGGGGACCGTGCCGTGCTGTGCCGTGCCGTGCCACGCCACACGGGACCATGCCACGGCACGTGGCACCCAGACAGAGGCAGCCTCCATTTCCAAAGCAAATCCCAAGGAGAATGAGCTGGGGAGGGATGAGGAACATTGTGGTAGAGGCTGCTTGCTGCTGCAGAGGTGACCAGACCTTGCCCAGGGCGCATGGAGCAGCTGCACTTCCCTAGCTGGGTGCACCCACCGGGCTTGGCTACATCCAGCTCTCGCAGATGCCGGTAACATTTTGGGAAAGGCTGGATCAGGTGCAGAGCGTTTGTGTCTTGCTGTGTGCATGAAGGGACATCTGTTTTCATGCAGGTGATTGACCCGTGGTGCTGGAGCCTCTGCCTGTGGTGTCCCCCAGGCAGCCCCAGTTGGGCTGGAGGTGTCCCCGGGAGGGTCCCACTAACACACCTGCTCTGCCCATGGTGCTCCTGCTCTGCATCCCCACCACAGCACAGCCACTCAGGGAAGAAAAGCTTTGGCTAACGTCTGTGGTGTTTACCATCCTGTGCACGATTTGACACAATTTGTTTTGATCTGCGTGCTCCAGGATCAGCCTCCCTTTTCCTCCTGCCTGCCGGGACCACATCCGACGTCTCTGCTGCTGCCTGAAACCTCAGCCTTTTCTCTGCTGCCCCTCCTCTCAGACTCTCCAGTGTCCTCACTTCCAGGGCAAACTGTCTATGCCATGAGAACTGGCCACTTTCACAGCATCCCAGTATCAAACATTAATTTTGAATTAATCTGGGTGGGGGTTTGTGAGTGATGCTCAGCCAGCGGTACCCGTATCCAGAAGGGCAGACGGAGCAGGCTGAGCTCCCACAGCCATTCCTGATGCTCACCAGGAGCAATCAGCACTGGATGGGAGCTGGGGCAGCCCCCAGGGGCTCAGGGGGCTCCCGTAGAGGTTCACCATGGTGTCAGTGGCTGCATTGAGCGTGGAGCAGCACGGCTGTGCCTCTCCATGGTGGATGCTGTTGCAGCGCGCAGCAGCCGGCTGGTTTTGGGCCATCTGCAGGTAGTTTCTGTGACTGGGACCACTCAGCCCCTTCACCTTGTGGCTCTCAGAGGAATGAGGGCAGGAGGGAATCGAGTGGCCACTCTGGATGGCTGCAGGAGCGTGGAGCAGGTGGCATCTGGAGCCGCTGCCGAGGAGCCCACAGCGCTGGGTGCCCTGCGTGAACCTGCAGCAAGCGGGGAGGGGGAGCCAGCGCCACAAGGACAGGAGGGAGCTGATCTGCCCACGGCCCCTGGGGAGGCAGCAGCCAGGGAAGGGGTTAACGTGCCTGGCCCTGGGGCTGGGAAGCTCTTTTTTTTTTTCCAGGAGGCTGCCTGCCGCACACTGACAGCGCCTTTCAGCCGCGCACAAAGGCAGCGCGCTCCTCTTGCCCTCTCCAGCTCTCCCACCCGAGCCAGCGAGCAGCTATAATCTCACTAGCAGAGGCTTTTTCTGCTGTCAGCTCGAGCCTCCTTTGCCATGTGAGTGGCTCAGATCTCCAGCAATGTAAAAAAGCTAATGAACGAGTAATAAACAAGTGTAACCAAGCAGAAAGCCTGCACGCAGTCACATCTGAGCCAGCGCGGCTTTTAGGCAAAGCTTGGAGACACGACCAACAAACAGATATGTAATTAAAGAAAGTCTAAACTCCTCTCGTAGCCAGAGATAAAATACGGGGGGCATGTGTGGAGGTGACGGGGAGGGAAAGTCATGATGGAGACAGGATGAGGAGGAGAGGAAGAGAAAAGAGCAGAGGAGAAGGGAGACGGGGAAGAAACAAACAAAAAAAAAAAAAAGAAAAAAAAAGAGGAATCAACATTGCTTTTTTGATAAAGATAAATAAGGAAAAGGAAGAGCCGAAGCCCACTGAAGTCATCTCGCCTTGGCTGTTAATCACAATTACTCATCAGGGCTCTCAGGGGTCAGGGGCCATGGCAGCGCTGAGGGCTGTCTGTGCTGCCCCGTCCTCGCTGCCCGAGCCAGGCTCCATCCTTCAGCTGTCCCCAAACGTGCAGCTGCAGGACGGAGGAGACAGCACAGGGGTGGGCAGGCAGGCTGCTCACGCCGAGAGTCAGGCTGTGCCCTAAAACACTGCGAGGAAGCCGAAAATCCACCTGGAATCCGTCAGAAATGCTGGGTGGATGTTACTTTACAAAGCTCTCCAGAGCCCTGGAAGTTAGCCCGTCTTTTCCGAGGCACCGATGTTAAAATGCCCGCAGAGAGAAACTGCGGGAGACGTTATGGGATGTGACATCCTAATGCCTTGTGATGGAGGCACAGGTCACCATTCCCCCCCCTAATTTCCACAGTGGAAAAAAGCCTTGCAGTGCTCTTGTACCCACCGGTTAAAAGTCCCAAGAAAAGTAAATGAACAGCATCAAAGATTAAAAAAAAAGGGGGGAGGAGGCACCCTACATAAAAGGGACTGGTCAGTTTGAAGACCAACGGAGAGGACCTGGGAAGAGAGCCAAGGCCCCGATGCAGCAGGGCTTGCCACTTTAAATATCTGGGCTGCTCCTTTGAAGAAAATCATTGAAGTCAATGGGCTTACTTAAACGTTTGAGATTAGACAGGTGATTAAGCCCCTCGCTGAACGGAGGCCCCAGAAGTCAAATTCCCTGGCAGCCATCCCCCCCCAGCCCGGGATGGCCCAGGCAGGCCCTGCTCTGCTCCGGGGGGTGCTCGCACCCCCCACCCCACAGCCCCTGCCTCCCTGTGCCCCGCTCGCCATTTGCTCCCTAATTGACTATTTTTAAACCAATTTTATTACCAGCTTCCTTAAGTCCCACATTATGTTCATCAAGAGCAATTTTAAGCTGAATTATCTTACTTCTAAGTGCAGCAACTCCTGTTCAACAACGGTGGACATCTGTATAACAGCTGCCAGAGAAATGTCAGGGGGAAATTGGGAAGATGCATTGCAATGATTGTTTACGGAGTGGTTTAATAAAATCAGCTTAATGCGTAAGTAGGAGAGTAGGAGCAGGAGTGTGTTCCTGCGAGCTCTATTATTTGAACCAGGAAACATCTATCACAGTCTCAAACAAAAGGAGACAAAAAGTATATTGCACTTGGTATTTCTTCTCCAGATTTATTTATCATTGTCACGTCTGTTCCTTCCTTCCCTCTGCATTCCCGTCCCCTGGTAATACCGTAATATCTTTTATTATAGTACATTATATAATACAGTCTATTGCTGTGAATATTGTTATTCCAAGACCAGACTCCTTTATTCTGACCCAATTCTGGCAATTCTCCTTTGCAATCCAGGAAGTCTCCTGCTTGAGTGAGGCTGGAGCACGGAGACCTGCATTTACTCCGCTGCGGTTAGCTGAAGGAGAAGAAAAAGCCTGGTGGTTTCAGGAGCCCCAGCCTGCGGGTTAGGAAGCGGCCAAGCAGCCATACCCGCTCTGTGGCAAGGATCAGAGATAAAAAGGAAATAGCAACGTTTCTGCAGCAAAAGGACTCCCAGGGGGCTGCCCCTGATGGTTGGATCCTGGGCCCTGCTCTGGGGCTGTGCCCCGCAGAAGACAGACAAAGCATTTTTTGTGGGTTTTGTGTCCCTCCCGGCTCTCTGCCTCTGCTCTGGGCCACGAGCACCCCGTGGCAGCTGGTCCGGGTGGCATGGGGCTGAGCAGGACCAGCCCCTGCATCCATGTGCTCTGCTTGGTACCACATCCAGCCCCAAATCCAACACCGCAGCCCTTTGCTTTTCCGAGTGAAAGCAGCCTGGGCAGCAGTTCTTGGAGTGCTCAGTCCCAGAGTGATGCATCGCTCTGCAGCTATCGTGCAGCCGGGCCTGGAGAGCCAGGAAAGCTTTCTGTGCCACGTCCAAATAAAAACACCGACACCCACTCACTGCTCTGATTGAGAGCCAAAGTCCTAACAAGTCAGGAGTAAGTTTGGATTCCCGGAGTGCCTCGTGCTAACAGCAGCGAGCCACGCTGCACAGCCCGCCTCTCACAGCCTGCTGCCGTACCAGGGAGAGTGACTGCTGGAAAATCCCTCCTCGGGAGAAAACCAAGCTCAGAAGCAAGACCGATAGGCACGGGAAGGGGCCCTTTGTCTAATTCCTCGCGTTCAAGTGTTTAAAACCATCCTCTGATCCAAGGCTTCCACGCTTGCGTTGCAGGTTTTGAGCAGCTCTTGTTGTCAAAGATCGAGTTTTACTTCTGTCTCCTTGAAAAGCCAGAGCTGATGTTTCTGAACACATTGCGGCACAACTTGCTAGGAAAGTGATGCTTCCCTTGTGTACTGGGACAATAACAGTGGAAGAATTACAAATGGTTTCTGTGCCGGAGCCTGCGCACACAGACACACAGACCTTCCTCTGCGCTGCTGCCTTTGTTCCCAGGTATTGTCTCTAGCCTCCCGAGTGCCACAGCTGCTGCTTACAATTATAATAGCAAGAGATAGGGACAGGATAACGGCTTGGAGGGGTTTATTTAAAGTCCATGCACCCGTTTTAACTTGTCACGGACCGTAGATGGCCAGAAAGCCTGGTGGTGGGAAAGGGCCGGCCAGTTGCATCGCAATTCATTGCCACAAAATAGGGAAGTAGCCAACGGTATTAGAAGGTTTCGGAGGGGATTAGATGACTTTTTTGAAGGCAGGCCCAACAGGGGCTAGTAAGCATCTCCAGAAGTGTAAGCCCCAGCCCGGCAGACCGTGGGAGGACACACATGGGATACAGTCACTCCCTGCAGCTCTTTCTTGTGCTCTTCCTTGGGAAACCACACGTGGCCGGGGCTGGGAGCAGCGCCCTGCACCATGTGCATTGGGGCCAGGCCCCAGATTTTTGTTCAGCAGCCACAAGAGCAGCACAGGAGGAGGCAGGGACTTGGGAGAGCAGCAGCAGGGCTGGGATGTCACCGCAGCGTGGTGGGGACAGGAGTGGCCGAGACCTGTGCCTCACTGGGGAGAGGAGCAGAGGTCCCTGTGCTCTGCACCCCAAACCTGGGCTCAGGGCACAATGTGGGCACATCTGTGGGGCTCCTGGGTGCTGCCCGGCTGCTTCTCACCAGCCTCCAGGGCTCTGGTGTGCTGCTGCAGGAGCGGGGTTAATGTCTTATGGCAACACGAGGGCAGGGGGGATAGAGGAAAAAGGGTCTTGAATGTCAACAAAAAAAATATCTTGTGCAAATAAACAGAATAGATGGATTATCACAGGCTGTTTGCGCAGGGAATTGCTGGAATGCCTGCCCGCTGCAGGCGCTCTGCGGCACGGCTGGGGCCCGCGCTCCTTTTCCTGCTCCTTGCCTTGGGTGCGGAGCAATCTGCCTCCGGACCTGGGAAATTGCCTCCGGATCATTTCCCCAGGCTGTGGTCTGCTTGCATGTGCTGGCTCCATGCTGAAGCACTTGGGAATGTTTCCACCCTTCACGTCATGGATGCACCCACAGGCATCTTCTCCCACCTGCTTTGTGGGCCGGGAGCACATGGCGAGCTCCAGCCTCGCCTCGTGGCTCTCCCCACATCCCTTCCCCACAAAAAGCAGAGACCCAAGCACAAATACAGCCCATGTACCCTTCCAGCACAGCATCTCCAAGTGCTTCCCAGACAGAAGGGGAGGGGAAGAAGAAGGAAAGAAACAACTCACGGGTTGAGATAAGGACAATTTAATTAAAGGAAAAATAATTATTAAGGGAAAGTAACTATTAATTAAATAATGTAACTAAAGGGAAAAGGAAAAAAAATAAAAAAGCAAAGGTGGTGTGGAAGTGCAGAGGACAGAAATTGCTCGCTGCTTCCCACCAAGGAGCGATGCCTGCCCATGTCCCCAAAGCAGGACCTCAGCACACACAGCCACTGTTGGGGAGGACAGACACTTCCCAAGGAGAGCCCACCCGTCCCCTCTCCCTCTTTTCCACCTGTTTTTGCTGTGTGACACCACAGGGCATGGGATATCCCCTGGGTCGGGTTAGGTCAGCTGCCCTGGCGACGACCCCTTCCTCACCCCTTGCCCACCCCCGCCTGCTGTCTGTGTCTGCTGGGGGAGTCCTGGTGCTGAGCCAATATTGCTGGAGGTAGCCACAACACTGCTGTGTTACCAAGGCTGCTCTACCTACAGGTGCAAGCACTGCAGGGAACGTTAACTCCATCCCAGCCAGCCCCAAGGTGCCAGGACAGTGTCCTGCTGGGTGCCAGGGGTCCCCCCCTTCCCTCTGCTGTGCCGCTGCACCCTGGGCAGCACGGGAAGCCTGGCCTGGGGTTACAGCCGGGCTTCAGCCTCAGTGAGGCTCCAGGAGCCGAGCCTCAGCAGGCGGAGGAGCAGCACGTCTGGTCAGGTCCATCCTCGCCTGCAGCTGATGAGTGTTTTATGAGGAGGAGAGCGCGCACCCGGTCCCTGCTCCTGCTGTGGGCCACCCAGAGCCGGCGGCGCGCCGATACCCAAAGACACCTGTGCGCACCCGCACACCAGCTAGCAATTACCCAGCACACGTGTGTTGTAGAGGGAAGAGCAGATCTCCTGGGGCCCTCGGCTTTAATATCCTCTGGATTTAATATCTGGAAACTCCACGTTTACGGGAGAACACGCCTGCTCACGTGGCAGAGGCAGGGCAGGCAGACGCGGGCGCGATGCTCCTTTGGCACGGGCGGCAAAGCGCAGGGCAGAGCTGTGGCACCACCCGCCTGAAGCAGACCAGGAAAGCAGCCCTGGCTCATTTGTTTTTGTGACATCATGGCCTCCTCTGGCTTTTTTCACAGTTTCCCTGTGTTGTATTTAATAGACTTAATGGATCACACAGCACTGTAACAACAACAGACCTTCAATGTTTTTATTAAAGCCATCTACAAAAATCCCTCTGTGCTATAGCTTTCCTGCGGGGTGACTTCTGCTGAGATGCTGTTTCCATTAAGGACAATTGCAGAGAATAAAGGAAGAATGAACAAACAAATGGAAAAAAAGGGGGGGACTGGGGAAGCAGAGCGTTGGGGCTGCTGGTGGGAAGGGGGCATGGGGGGGCTGCCTGGCCCCTGTGCTGGCCGGGGGCTCATGCCACGCAGCCCCGCGTGGTGCAGGATGAATTCACGAGCTGGGACCCCAGACCCACGGCTCCGAGACCCCAGCGACACCACGGCGGGGCGATGCCATTTCTGTACGTGTCGGGTTTTGCTTTGATGCGTCCACTAAAGCGGGAGCGATGCGGGGGGCTCGAGCCCGTCCCCCCCGCTCAGGAGGAGGCGGCTGCGCGCCCACCCCCCCCCGGGGCGGTGTTTGGCCGGGGCGCGGGGCGATGCGCGCACAGCACGCGGCCGGGCCGCAGCAGCCGCCGGGCGCACATGTGGCCGGGGGGAGCCGAGCCGTGCCGAGCCGCGCCGAGCCGTGCAAAGCCGTGCAGAGCCGTGCTGAGCCGTGCCGAGCAGAGCCGAGCCGTGCCGAGCTGTGCCTACCCGAGCCGAGCAGCCGAGCCGTGCCGAGCCGAGCCGTGCCGTGCCGAGCCGTGCCGAGCAGTGCCGAGCCGAGCCGTGCAAAGCCGTGCAGAGCCGTGCCGTGCCGTGCCGAGCCGAGCCGAGCCGTGCAAAGCCGAGCCGAGCCGTGCCGAGCAGTGCCGAGCCGAGCCGAGCCGAGCCGAGCCGAGCCGAGCCGTGCAAAGCCGTGCAAAGCCGTGCCGAGCAGTGCCGAGCCGTGCCGAGCCGAGCCGTGCAAAGCTGTGCAAAGCCGTGCAAAGCCGAGCCGAGCCGAGCCGTGCTGAGCCGAGCCGTGCAAAGCCGAGCCGAGCCGTGCCGTGCCCTGCCGAGCCGAGCCGTGCAAAGCCGAGCCGAGCCGTGCTGTGCCCTGCCGAGCCGAGCCGTGCAAAGCCGTGCAAAGCCGAGCCGAGCCGAGCCGTGCCGAGCCGTGCTGGCTGCTGCGCCCGGCGGGGAGCAGCGAGGACCCCCGGAACCGTGCCAGGTGCGGCTGTGAGCGGGCGCAGGGCCAGGGAGGGACCAGAGCCGAGGGGCTGCCGAGGTCTCGGGAAAGGCGGCTTGCTGGGAGACTCTCAGCTGGCTTCTCCCAACCCTTTGACGTCCCCAAACCTGGGCACTGCTTTGTGCACGCTGAGTTTAAAAGGGCCTGGAAAAGCCCTTCTGGTTCTGTAGGACCCCGGGCTTCTGGGCTGGCTGCAGCCCCCTGCCCACCAAACAGCCTCCTGCAGGCTCAGCTGGGGAAGGTCAGGGCCAGATCAGGATGTCTTTGAAGGAGAGATTTCAGGTTTTGACTGTCGCTTTGAACCTTCTCCCAGATCCCAGGACACCTGCCCCAAGCGATCCCGTCGGTCAGCAGCCACCAGGCCAGCTCTGAGGTTCGCCCTCCCGTCCATGCCGCCCCGAGCAGCGCGGGGATGGACGGCGTCTGTCCGTGCACAGGTACTGGGGCTCTGCGAGCAGCCTGCTCACCCGAGGGGCGTTGTGTGCTGTGCTAAGCAGGGAACTGTGCGGATACTGTGGGGGAGCTGATGCCTAACGAGCCGGCCCCTCGTTATCTCTGGGACTGTCACAGGCAGCAGTCACCCTCGCATGTGGTGTCAGGGACATAGCAGGGCTGAGCAGGGGCAGCTCAGCTCCGTGCCAGCCCAGGTGGCTGAGAGAAGCTTCTCAGGGCCCAGGCTCGAAGCACGTGTTGTGGGCTGGTGTCTGGGATTTTGTTTTCCCAAAGACTCCCTTTCCGTCTCGTTACCTTGTGTCTGTACACCTCTTTATGTGTGAACTCTCAAATACCGAGGAGTTCTTCTCAAAGGTTTGACAGACTCGGGTTAAACTGATTTATGCCACTCTGACGCTTGCTTGGCTAAAATACCTAGGGAAGCCCATCATACCTGCCCTGACAGACCATGCACTAAACCTAAATCAAAAGAGACTGTTCCTTGCCTCTCCTTTTCCTATAACAAATCGCAAACCGTTTCCATTTGTCCGTAGCCAGCACGCTGTTCCCCTTAATGCGCTAAGCTTCCCAACATGATGTTTAGCACATGTTCTTTCGCACTGCCCCCCTCCGCTCAAAGGCAGCCTTATAGTTTGCAAATGGGATGAAACCACTGTGCGGGCCAGTGTCTTGGCTCCGCTCCCGCCGCACTGCGCGGATGCCAGAACCTTTACTGTACCTTCCAAGTCATTATGTATGTTCAAAAGCCTGCCAGAAAGGCTAGGAGGATAAAAGCGACCAAAAAAAAAAAAAGCAAAAAAAAAAAAAATCCCTAATGCACGTAAAGGAGAAGCTCTCGGTGAGGTGTGTCCTCCCTGGGAGCGCTACCCATGGCTGGCCTTCACGAGGTGGGTCTCCCCGGCCTCGGCCTTCTGGGGAACAAAAGGCGTGTTGCCCGGGGAGGAGACATCCATCCTCCCATGGGTTTGTCTGGGATGGCTGCCACGATCAACAAACCCGCATCGCTTGTGAGAACCTCAGAGGGATCTGTTGGGGCAAGGTAGGAAATGCTGGGATGTGGGCTCGGTCCCTGCTGAGGCACTGGGAGCCTTATCACGGCGATCAAAAAATGCTTCAGAAGAGTTAATGAATGCACGTACAAAAACCTGCGGTTGTCTGTGTAAACAGGGAGCCGCGGCCATGAGAAGGGATCAAAGGCGAGATGCTCACCATAAGCCACTAGCGCTTGGGCTGGAGGAAAACTCGGTGCTGGCAGCAAGCGGCGGGGTGTTGGGTGCTCAGGGCAGCCCCTGGGGGAACGGAAGCCGTGACCGTGTCCCATCACCCCCACATCCCCAGGCTGTCATTGAGACGGGCACGAGGAGCCCAGCGGCAGGCAGAGGGGGGCTGCGAGCGCCTGGCAGCAAGGCTCGGCACGGCGGGGTGTGCAGGAGGCGAGGAGAGGGCAGCGAGACGGGAGGAAGGCGGCAGGCTGCGAGGAAGGGGAACGGTGGAGAGAGGAGATAATCTGATGTACCCAGCCCTCCCTAAACTGCTTGCTGACGTTTTCCTGAGGCAGTCCTTGGCGTTATGTCGGGAAATGGCTTTCCAGCCTGGAGACCTTGCTGACCTCTGGCAGGTGGTTGCAGGGTGCTGCCCATGGCTCCCCACAGCATCCCACAGCGCCCACAGCATCCCACAGCACCCACAGCACCCACAACATCCCTTTGCTCCCACAGCATCCCACTGCCAGCCGCCGGGCCCAGCCATGCCTTGCCTGAGGTCTCGGGCTTATCCCGGTGACCTGCGGCTGTTTGCCACGTTCCTGCAGAAGACCTAGATTTTAATGCCAGCTGAGCAGCTGTATAAATGCTTCGTGACATTTCGGAGACAGAATAGATCATGCTGTTCAAGCTTCTTCTTTCAGAAAGCATTCAAATAATACCTTTTCAATTTGAGGGAACTTTATTTGCTTTAAAGATTTTATGATAATTTCCAGCAGAGGCCATCAGACAGCCAATCTGCTTCGCTCTTCCCTCTCCCAGGATATCCTGCAGGCCAGCGCTCCCTTTTTCTCTGCAGGATGTCCTCCATCATGCCCACACTCCTCCGCATTCACAGCTTCCCAGGGTCTTCAAAATCCTTCCGATATCGAAGCAGCCATCCTAGCTATTAACCTGCCCTTTATAAATGCCTACGAGCCTCCCCAGCCTATGCCTGTCCCACTGTCTCGGGGCCACGCAAAAAAGGCTGAAAGCATCATCAGATTTGTTAATTGGTATCTACCGCAAAACTTGTGTGCCGAGATTGTGCCGTCTTATTTAACGGGACAACTCCCTTGGCCTCCAAGTTTAAGGCAAAGACCGCAGAAAACTAATGAGCTCCACAAAGGCCCACGAGTCAATAGAACCGGGCTCGGCTGTGCCGACTGGAAGAATTAGCCTTAGAATGAAGTTTTCTGCAGGGGAAAAAAATTAAAAAAATAATGGTTTGAGGTCTAGAGATGGTCACACAGCTCCAGCTCCTTAAGAGAGGCAGCTGAGGGGACACGTGCGTGACAAGGGACCCACCTCAGCCTGGTGGAGACCATGTCCTGGCTCCTGCGGTGCCCCAGGACACAGCGGGTGACCCTTCTGTCCCCAGATCAGCTGCTGGTCCTGCCTTAGGAGTGTCCGGGCAGCGAGCAGGTCACCTCCCCGTGCTGGAGCCCTGTCCTGGTGCCTCCCAGACCAGGCACGGAGATGGGAGGTTGTCCTGGCTCTTGGGGACAGTTTGCCCACCGGCACGTTCCTTCTGCCCCCACGGGGCCACGTCAGCCCCGCGCCTGTGCCAGGGCCGGCTTCTCTGCCTTCCCCCAGATAGATTCAAATTCATTGCTAAGAAGTACAATTATGAAAATGTATTCTCCCCCCAAAGCTTTGAAGCATGGAAAAGTGGCTGTTAAATGCTGAAATATTTACTTTGCTTTTTCAGATTAGGAGCTGGCAGTGAGCGGCACTCAGCTTTATTAAAATGAGAGCGCGCTTACACATGGGCTCAGCTAAAAGGCAACCTGCCCTTTCTGCTCTGTCCCACACAATAACTTCTAATTAGTGAGAAATATCACTCAAATGCTAGCCTTTCTTTGTTTAAAAACAAACGATGTATCACAGTTGATAAGAATTTAAAAACAGATAAACAGTGGTTGCTATTTGCATAGGACCTACAAATTAAGTGCACTCTGTGCAGCCATAAAGGAGGCACAAATTGATCTCGATTCCTTTTCAGAGCACTGCAGACATTAAGACTAATGCTGCTGAAGCAAGAGGCTGAATGAAGAGGGCTTTCTTAAAACCAGCGTGGGTTTTGCCTCCTTTCTGGCAGACACGGGCTTGTTCTTTGCCCCGAATCCTCCCCGTTCATTTTTTAACCCTCTTGAGCAACTTATCTTTCAGTATCTCTCTTTGGAGACCCTCATACATCACGGCTAATTTTAGGTTGCCACCCAGAGAGGATTTTGCAGCTCAAGCCTGGTGTTACGGTCTGGTGAATGGCATGAAGAGAATGGCCAAGTCTTGGGTGGCATTTATCATGTATGTGAGGAGAATTCGCTAAAGAAAATAACGCGGCCGAGTTTGGATGGATGAGCCTGAGGCGAGGGCCCACAAGGCAAATGTAGGAAACCCTACGGGGTGGAGGGAAGCCCAAGCTTTTCTTCGTCAGCCCGGCCTGGGAAGCTCTGTGGTGGTAAGGGCATCACGCGGGGCTGGGTCCTTCTGGTAAGCCCTGGAGCGTGGCGGTGCTGGGACGGAGGGGACAACGTGGGGGCGGCCTCGGATGCAGGGTGTCTCCAGTGATTCCCAAGTGTGTCTCCAATGGTTCCCAGACGGAGTGGGTCGATAAGGTTTTACGTTGCCTTGCCAGCACTGCCTCACTGAGAACGCCTTTCCACAGGAAGAAGTCACCTCCAGTTAAGTTTCCTTTGGAAGAAAGAAACGTTTTGGTAACCTGGCTGGAGCGGAGCACATTGATGTTTTTAATCCCTCGGTGGCTCTTAACTTCAAAATATTTGTCAAGCCGAGGCCAGGATGAGATAGGAAGCCCTCTGCGTGGGATCCCTGGCTGCCGGCACGTCAACAGAGCCACCCGGAGCAGCCTGCGGGGCCCCGCAGCTGCGGCAGAGGATTTGTGGCTGCAGAGGAGGCTCCAGCCTCGTGTGAAGGACCGCGATGTTCTGCTTGGTTTTCGGTTGCTGTCCTGCCGCGTGGCATTCATCGCATCGCTTGTGCCCGGGGTGCCCTGCAGCATCACCTCCGTGCCCAGGGCAGGCACCGCGGGCCAGGCTCCTGCTGTGCAGGCTGCTCTGGTGGAGGATCCGCAGCACATCCTCCTCAGGGAACTGAATCAAGGGGATTTTTGCCACCTTCTGTCACTGCAGTGCGTGTGGCCGCAGAGATCTCCTTGTCTTGGGTGAGCTGTGCCTGAGAGCACAGCTCGGTGACAGCCCTGGCACGACGGGGAGCATGAGGAGTGGGCATGGAGGGGGACCGAGCCCAGATGAGATAAAGTAACCTGGAGAAAAAAAAAGAAAAGGAAAAAAAAAAAAAGAAAAAAGCCGAGAGGCAGACAGAGTACAGAAAATGAGAGTTACCAGGAGATTTTTAAATACAAAGCCGGAGCCAGCCCAGAAGGAATGTACACAGAATGCATGAAAATCTCTTCTCCTCCTCTGACAAAGAGCATTTTCCACAACCTCAGCTCCAGAGCTCCGTGCCTGCGCTCTCTCTCTTGCGGCCGGGGGGAAGGGAGGCGGAGGGCAGGCTGCAGGCATGCCAGCTATTGATGTCTTTTCCAAAGGCGCCACAAGCTTTCTTCGCCGCTTAAAACCCCAAATCAGATTTCATAGGTTCTCCCCTCGCCTCCTCAGTCAGACAGAGAACAAAGGCAGACCCCCCGGGAGGGGCTGACCCGCGGCCCCCCCAGGCTGGCACCTCCCCGTCCTGCCTCCTGGGGGGGCTTTTTGGGGTATGCCCGCAGCCAGGCTTGGCCCTGGAGGCAGCTGGGGTCGCCCCTTCCCGCTACCCTCTGCCTTTTCCTCCGCAGCCATCCCTTGTGTGCGTCCCCAAGGTGAACGCTTGCAAAGCCGCAGCTGGTCAAAGGCTCCGGAGCAGCCGGCTGTGCCCTGAGCCATCCACGTGTTCGGGCTGGTCGATAACTCCATCCTTCCACCGAGCTGCCACGAGGGAGGCCGGTTTCTGAGCTTCCCTGGCAGCAGCAGGAGCTGAAGTCCCTGCGTGGAGCCTGGCACACCTTCCCGGCAGCCTCGGCAGGCGCGCGTCCAGCCCCGAGTACCTCGGCCGCGTCCTCCAGCTGGGCTATTTCTGCTTCAAAGTTTGAGGTTAAGTAGATAAAGACAACCTGGAGGTTTTTGGGGGCCGAAAGCTGAGAGATTTGTTGCGCTGGGAAAAGCCTGGTAATATGATTTTGGAGTGCTGCAGCTCAGCCAGCTCGGTCTGGGCACTGAAAATGTGTTTCAGTTATTCTCAGCGTGAGCAAGTGCCAATGAGTAAATTTTAGGGAAATGAGATTGTTAATTACAGATTACTGTTGCGAAACTTTGAGACTGGCAAACTCCAGCAGGTGTCAATGGAGCGTGCAGTTTCAGGGGCCAGTTCTCTACATGCTGCCCCGTACTTAAAGCCAGCTGGTTCCTTCTCCCTGCCACCTGCGCTCGCTGCGGGGTCTCAGCCACCCCTTTTCCTGCACCTAACGTGGTGCCTTTGCTCCCCACCTCGCCACTGTGCAGGAAGACCTAGGGCTGGTTATACCTCTATCTTTGTTTTATTCTAAGCAACGCCATTGGCTTGATAACAACCCTAATCCGTGTCATTAGTGCTTCACTTCCAGCATCTGCCTCCCTAAAATTCCCTTGCAGCCACCCACAGGCATGGCCCTGATGCCATCTTTCCATTATGTGACCATGCCGAAGGCTTAAAAGCTGCGGCTCTGTAATATTTCAGGAAAAATATCATTTTTAACAGCGCAATGATAAGGCTTCCAGGTTTCAATGACAGAAGACATGAATGATTTCTTTGCCTAAAGAATTAAAGCTAATGAAAATGCAGTATTTCCTTCAGAAACAAGAGCTCCCTCCTCGCCAAAAGGAGGATGGGGAAGGACACGTGCCGCAAATTAGCTACAAACGATCAGACCTGCCAAAAGGCAGAACAGTAGCTGTCCTTCTGCAGAGAGGGTTTTGTGTAATCCCGTCGTATTTACTGGAGCTCTGGAGATTCTCCCCCTGGAAGCAGATAGCCAGGCAGTGCGGAGGTGGCATTACGCACGTCTGTTTGCCAGAATGCCATTATTATAAAAGGAAAATCCTAATTAGTAGAAGTCATGAATTTCTAAAAGTCAACCTATTGGCACGGGCTTGGAGGGGGAGCAGTGCTAATTATCGATTATTTTGCTTTACCTCTCCCTCCCTGTGCTCGCATCAAAGCTGCTTGCCGGGAGGAGCTGCCTGGGGGAAGGTGGGAGCAGGGAATTTCCTCCAAGCACATCCATCGCCTTCACCCGCTGCCCGGCGTGGCGCTGCCCACCCCTCACCCCCAGCTGCATTTCACTGCAGGACGCAGCCTGGCTGCGGGCAGCCCCGGCGTGGTGCGGGGGCACCCCGTGGAAAGCCAAGAGCTTCTCTCCTCGTTCCTTGCGGCAAAGAGGTTCTCTCAGAGCTCATTCGAGCCTTTAATTTCCAAAACGCCGAGCAGAAAGATGGGAGGCCCAAGGGCTCTGTTCAGCAGGGCTGAGCTGTGGGTGCGGGCTGGGAGGGTGATGCTGCGGGGCCGGGCATCTGGGATGCTGGAGGACAAAACCTGTTGCCTGCGAGTCAGAGCGACATCCACGGGCTGTGATGGATGTAAAGCGTTTAAGTCAGAACACAGCAGCCGCAGAATAGCAAGCCAGCCGAGCACTCTTCAATCCACTTTATTGATTTATTCCCTTCACTCCCGTCCCTAATGCTCCTCTCAGCTCTACGTGGCTCAATGCAGCACAAATTAACAGAGCCCACAAAAGCCCTCTGAAGCCATTCCCCTGATTAACAGGTCTGTAGTGCTGAAAGATATCTTCATTTTAATAACCTGGCACTAAATGGATTACAGCCATGAAACCGAATTCATGTCGTTCCCCAAAGGGAGAAATGGCACATATTTTTATATGCTGTAGGAATTGCCAAAGATCAGGACAAATGATTCAAATAAGGATCAAAAAGGGGAAAGAGAAAAATTCAGAGAGGAAGGACAGAGCGCTGCGGGGTTTGTGGGACCAAAACCCCACAAAACACCAGGCTGCTCGTTCAGGATGGGAGCTCTCCCCACACAGGAGGTCTGGACATGATCCAGAGGTCTCAGCTGGGCTCAGACCCCTAGCTGGCCTGCCGAGCACGGGACCCTTGGGTGTAACAGCTTGTTGGGCCTCGTTGAGCCTTCCCCAGCTCTCCAGGACAGCACCCAGGCTGCTGGCCGTGTCGGAGAAGCCCGGAGGATGGGGAGTATCTCCTCCTGCCCGGCTGGGCGGCCGCGTTCCCCGTCCTCACCTGCAGCCCTGCTCTCACCCCAGATAACCTAAAGCCAGGGGAAGGGGAGCGAAAGCTCCAGAGCCGGCTAGATAAAGGCAGACGGATTATAAGGTGTTTATGCTTTTGCAAAATTAAAGTCTTGAAGGCGAGACAGGTTTACATTGGCAAAGAATTAATGGGTTGATGTAGCACAAGGGGACAGCAAGAGCAGGGAGAGGGGCCATCTATCAGCATGCACTGATGGCATAAAGGAAAGAGATGCAGGCATAAATCAGGTCCTGCGCAGGAAATAAGCAGGATGGATGACAGGCAGTAGCTGGTGATCTGTTATTCCCACAGTGCGCCAAAAGATGCAGAAAATGTGGTTGGGTGTTTTGAGACCTCATTTCACTAAGCACACAGCGGTGTCTCCAGGCTGGGTGAAGCCTCCCCTGCACTCAGGAGCGCCTGGTCCCCAGGACAGCGGCAGCAGAGCGGGGCTGCGTGTCCCCACTGCTCTACAAGGATGCTGCACCTGTGCCCGGACCCTAACCCTGACCCTAACCCTGTGCCTGTGAAAGGAGCGAGCCCACCCCAGCGTGACCCCAGGCAGAGGATACTTCTCCTGCCCTGAAATGGTTGGGGAAGCTCAGGCTGCCCTGAAGGGACCTTTCTGCACAGGACCGGCACAGCCAGGCCCTGCCCTGGCCACGCTGGCCCCACCACGCTGCTCCTGTCCTCTTCCCATCCCTTGCTGGAAACGGGGGCGCTTCCAAGGGACAGGGAACTGCCACCGGGCTGGGGTCCGGTCCTGGCAGCCAGCCCCAGCTCCAGTTTGCAAGTCCCCGCTGCTGGGACTTTGGGCCCAGTTTATCTGGTTATTCTCCAGGCCTCCCGGAGCAGCCTCTTGTGCTGCTCCGCACTTCAAAGGGAAATGAAACCTTACACATTTAATTGAAGCCAATTTCCTCCCTGTTGTCGGGTTAGCGAGGGGGGATTAATGGGGGCCAGGGCTCAGTCCTCGGGAGACACCCAAACATTTCAACACACAGGACGACACTGGAAGGGTGGAAAACACCCGATGGGGAGCTGGAGGTGGCCGGGGCTGATCAGGAGCAGCTGAGCTACATAAATCTCTCAGGCTATCAGGAGCTGCTGCCTCCCACCCCCAAACTTTATTCAAGCTATGCTTTTTGAAGGAAACCTGAAGCAATTATGCTCTTTCATCAGATGTCCTGCCGTCAATTTAGGTCCTGCTTAGCAATATCATGGGGAAATGAAGGATGGAGGAGGCTTCTGCAGACTTGTCCATGGTGCAATTCACAGCGAGCCCTGCTCCGTCCCTGCTCGCGGGGTCGGACACTTCCCTCTCCTCTCAGCTCCGTCGGGCACCATCCCACCCTCACCCTGCCCCAGTGCTTGTCTGTGCCAGTCCCTGGAGGACGCAGGATGCTTTATCAGGGATGGACGAGTGATGCTGTGACACGGGGACAGCTCGAGCCCTCTCCCCTTGGCGGTGCCCTGGCCACTGCTGCTCCGGGTGCTCAGAGCAGAGGGAGCACCACAGCTGGGCGCTGCTCCCCCCGCGATAAAGCAGAGCCAGTGACAGATTACATGCTGGCTGGGAAAACTGTGAGATCAGTGTTTGTTTGGACAGTTTAAGGGTTGCTTTGAGGCCCCACGAGAGCCAGCTGCTATCAACAAACAGCCAGCACAGCCACCGCAGGGACTTCTCGTCCCAGAGGCCCAGCCTGCGGGGTCCTGCAGCCTCCCTCCTGACCGGGGGCTTTTCTGGGGGCTTTTCCCACCCACCCTGGGGCCTGGTGCTCTGCTGGTGACAGCCACGGGGCAGCAGGGACCGCAGCCCTTGGTGCTCCCCTAGTCCTTGCTGCTGGGGCAGTCCCATGCCGCGTGTGCCCCAGGAGCTGGCGCAGAGCCCGCGGTGCCCCCACCAGAGGCAGGTCCAAACGGTGCTCACAGCAGGATGACTGCTGGCCAGCAAACCTCCCGGCATCCCAAATGAAACACAGCAGCTTCTTTTGGGGGAAAATGGGTGAATAAATGGCTACTGGAGGTGTCGGAGCAGCAGGATGGTGCCGTGGAGCAGGGCCGCTGGGGAGGCCCGAACTGCCACCCCCTTGTCCCCACTCACGGGACCAGCTCCTGCCCACCGCACAGCTCCTGTTCCTGGACAAACCAGCCCAAGCTGTGGCAGGCAGCGGTGTGGGATGCGGAGCCTGGCCCCTCTCTTTGGGCACTGCCTCACCTCTTATTTTTGCTGCGCAGACTGAGCCTAAACCCATCCCCTGCTGCGCGACTCCAGCCCACAACCATTAACCCTGCAGCTATAAAACATGACTTGGTGTTTAACAACCACACGGCGAACCACAGAGATACTAAAAACTGCACTGCAATTCCCAAGCCAAGGGCTGCAACTGGTATTAATTAGTTCCTGCTCAGACAACTTTAGTTGGTGCCACCAGGTGGTTGCAGCGTGCATCTCTGCTCCGGCACCAGGAGCTGGCTGTCCCCTAACCCCGCACCGGGCAGAGGATGGGCCGTGTGTGGGGATGTGGGCATCCAGGGGTGGTGGGGACGGGTCCCCTGCCTTACTGCATGGCGTGGGGATGGTTTGAAGGATGGAGGTGTCTCGTCCTGCCACCGAACGTAGCTGCTGGTGTGGAATGGATGAGGGGCCATGGAGAAAACGGGTGTTGCATGAGCACTGCTGGGCCTGACTGCTGGCTGCTCATTGATCTAACAGTGTGCCAAGCCTGGCTGTCCCCAAACAGGCACCCACGGGTGGCACTGAGGGGACACCAGGAGGACCTGGGACACCGCAGGACTGTCCTCAGAAACCCCGCACCCGGTGCCCAGGCAGGGAGGGAGGAGGAGGCTGGGAGAGGGGAAGGGCAGAAATGACCTCAGTGATAAACACCCGGTGATAAAGCGCCGTGCTGGGCTTTTCGGCAGCCCTCATTGCCCACGGGAGAGCTGAGCCTCACAGAGCGCTTTTCATGCACTACATCCTGCCCGTCCTCAGCCCACCCGGCCCCGCCGCTGCCCCTCCGTCTCTCAGCAGCCTGGTGGCCCTGGCTTTATTTTTTCAGGGTGGAAGAAAGCAAGAGAGCTTTGATGGCAGGAAGCGGTGGAGAATATCTTCTCCTCCTGAAATAAAAGATAAAATTCTCCAAGCATCTCCCCTTCTGCAGCCCCCCCTCCCCGGCCGGCCTGCCTCCCCCTGTCCTCGGCAAGGTGAAGGCTGTGGCAGAGCGGGCTGTCATCTTTTCAACACCTCGTTCCCCGCTCGCCGGGTGCACGGGGAGTGCCTCTTCCTGTTTACACACCTCTGCGCTCAGGCAGGAGGCGAAACAAAAACAGCTTTCATTCAGTGGGGGCAGCGGGGAGCCCGAACAGCCTGGCCGTGAGCCGGACCGTGGTGTCCCTGCTGTCCCTAAACCCAGCGCCCTGGGGGGGCGAGCTGCTCCTCTGGGCACCCCGGGGTGCTCCAGGTCCTGCTCCCTGCTCTGTGCTGGTGCCTGCCCTGTTCCCATTAGCACACAGCACTTCGGTTGTATTGCTGAGTTTTACCAGTGATGTGCCCGAGCTCGTTCTGAGGAGCGCAGGGTGCCAAGAGCCTGACCCCTGCGTGCCGTTTGCTCTGCAGGTTGGTAAGGGCTGGGTGGGTCCAGCCCTGCCTGTGCACCCCAGGGACAGGGCGAACAACCCAGCTGCAGCTTGTCAGAGCTGCCAAGCTTTTAATTGGAAATTGCTCTCCCACCCTTCTCCTCGAAGAGGGGCTGGTCTCTGCCCAAGGGTTTCACCTTGGGGCTGCACTGCAGGGAGTTTGGGAAGGTGTCGGGTGCAGCCTCTCCAGCACGCCTGGCACATCCATGTGTGTGCCGACACTGCGCACACCAGAGCTGCTGTCCTGTGCCAGTCCTGTGCCCACGGACGCATCCTTCTCCAGGGCTGTGCTGTCTTCCAAACCCACTGTACATAATCCAGGACGCAGTGAAGCGCTTCACTGGGGTGCACAGGGTTAGTGTGGAGCATCTGGAGAGCGGTGGCCCCGGCTGCACCTTCCCATGCAATATGCAGCACTGTCTGCAGGCAGCACGGGGCAGCAGGGCCAGCGGGCACCTCGCTACATGCCGAGGTGGGAGCAGCACTGAGCAGAGCTGAGGAGCTGCCTCCAAAGCCAAAGCACTGCCAGGGCCAGCTCCAGGGGGAAGGATCTCGTGGCAGGCACGTGGTGGGCATCACTGCTGCGTCCTGCTCCCTGGGGCAGGCGGAGGGGAGCGGGCTGAGCTTGTTCCAGCTGCCAGCGAGGCGCCTTTATTCATATATCATCAAAGTCACATCTCCTCAGATGTGACAGAAAACATGCGTGTGAGGGAAAGAAGGAAAGTTTGCCGAGCGGGGTGGGATTTTTGTGCTACTTGGGGGACCGCGTCCTACTTTCTGGTGCTTCTTCTCCTCCTGACAATGCTCCAAGGGCACAGCCCCCGAGGACGCCCAGCCCTTGACCTTCTCAGGGAGGCAGAGCTTGCTCAGATGCAGCCTCCCTGGTGGATCCCTGGCTGGCATCTGAATTAAGGATGTTGATTGCGCTCCGATTCTAATTTACTCAACTCGCTACTAGGAAGTCATCAGAAAAGATGTTTTAAAATCATTCAGGGAAAACTCAGAGCATAAAATTTTAATTGCCACCTTGTGAAATGAGGTTCTCCCGGGCTGGCTGAGCCTGGCTGCCCAGCCAGAGGTGGTGGTGTGGGGACAAGGTCGCTGTCTCACTGCACAGCACTGCAGGTGGCAGGGGGACACGGATGGCAGGGGGTGGCTGCCGTAGACCTCGATATCCACCAGCAGTTTGGGACGAGCATTTTGCCTCTGGCACCAGTAGCAGCCCCAGGTCTGGCGCTCCGGGCACCCAGCACAGCCCAAACTTCCACCTCTTCAGCAGAACCCTTCTGTACTTGTCATGGGTGCCACCTTCACCGCCAGAGCAGGAGTGAATTATTCATGGTAACCTGTTTAATGGAATAATTCTACTTGGTTTCAGATTGAAAATTGCCTACGAACAGCTTTCAATTTTTGTGATGTAATTCAGAACATAGAAAAAAAAAAAAAACAACTCGTTGTGTCCTGAGCAGGATGAATGCTGAATGAGGGTGTGTTGGTGCCTGGGCACACAGCCTGTGGGGTCTGCTAACCCCCCATGAAGCATCACCCCTGGGGGCTTGCTGTGGTGACCCGCCTGCACTCTCCTGCAGGGCTGTCCATGCTTTTTTCCCCACTTTCCTCCCTTCTTTTTCAATAATGAAATCAAGTTATGCTTTCTGCAAGAATGCTGCTATATTTGCAGATAAAGCCTGACATTCATTTCAGATTATCTTAGGTAGGGATTTTGGGCAGAAACCCAGAGAGGTCTCGGATCGCGGAATTAGCCCAGCCCCTGGCTGACAGAAGTTCAAGCCCTGCTAATAGATGCTTCTGGGCTGGGCTGCTGCCAGCCTGAGCCCATGCCAGGACACCCTCGCCGTGCAGAAGAGGCTGCTCCTGCTCCTCTGAGGGGTGGATAGCATCGTGGGTTGGGTGAGCAAAATCTCCATTCTCTCCCCGTACAGCTCCCCGCATTTGGAACTAATTCCTCAGGCAGCTGTTACAAGCTACTGACTTCAGAAGCCGGGCTGAACAGGGGATAATTATTTCTGCTGCAGCCAAAAATACATTAGACCTTTGGTTTGGCTTTGAATATTCTTATTAAGCATCACAAAACCAAGGATATTTGAAAGAACAACACGAAGGCAGCCCGAACCTCCCAGCAGCCTGTCCCCATCCAGCACGGGTGCTGTGCGGCCCGGCAGAGGGGAGCTGTGTGCACATACCTGCCGACCTTACATCAGTGTGTCTGTGAGTAGAAGAGGGAAAGGGAACACATTTGGCATCAAAACGTGCTGCCCGTGTGGAGCTCCCTGTGCCATCAGCCCCTAAAGCTGAAGGAAATCGAGCTGGGAGTTCCAGCTCCCTTCCTCAACTCTCTTTTCCCTTCTCTGTCTGCTGCCGAGCATGCTAATGCCACTGCCTGCCCCTAGCAGCAGTGAGGTGCCTGCCCAGCTGGTCTGCACTGACGACTGCTCCGTCCTTTTCTCTTGCTCCAACCCCAGCGAGACCTCAGATGACACCTGGAGGAGGTCCCTGCCCTGACCCCTGCCCCTTTCCTCTGTGCAGAAGGACTAAGCGAGGTGCCACGCTGGGCACGCACCTTCTTCAGTCCCTTAAACTCTTCCACTCGTCCAGCTGGCTCCCTGGACACACCATGGGATGTCCCTGCCCTCCTGCGCACACCGTGCTGCTCTGAGCCCCAGCAGGTGAGGGACCATTTCTGTTGGGAACGCCACCAGCTCCCTACATCCCGCAGGGAGGCACCTTCCCCTCTGAGCTCCAACATCAGCCAGGCAATGCCGTCCCCAGCTCCCTGCCCACCCCAGGACGCTGCTCAGCTCTCCCCGGTGCCCGAGGTGTGACCGTGCCGCAGGTTTGTCTTGCCTCCGTTTGACCCACCCGTGACAACGCCTTCTTCTGCAGCTGCAGCAAAGGGAATTACAGCTCCACAGTGTCTCCGTGTCACCCAGCCTTCAATCTGCTGTGCAAATAGCCCTGGTGTGTGGCTTGCTTGGCCTCATCTGCTTGGAATTAATATTAATTCCAAAATGAATGTAGATTGCCATCCACTTTGCTTCTCACATGGGCTCAGATTAGGCTATCAATCTCCATCTGAAGCGAAGCACCTCACACCCTCCCACCCCAGTGCAGACCAAGCGAAAACCTGAGATCTGTTTTCTGGGGAAATGCTGCTTTGATTGTTCCAGCGTCGGGGCCGAGAGCACGTGCCTGCTGATGGCAGGAAGGGAGACCGCGTAAGTCATTTATTTTTTTCAATTTAACGTACAGAGATGTTCACAGGAAACGTCCGTAAAAACGTCAAGGAGTCCCGAACACCTGAAGGCAAGTGGGAAGAGAGAAGTGCTGTGCATCTGGCACAACCTGAGAGGACCTGGAGAGGAGCCCCGCGCCGGCTCACGATAAATTGTTCCACATGTGCAAAGTGATTCCTGCTCCAGGAGAGGGGCCTGGCCATGGCCAGGTGGGGAGCCAGCCCCTGCGGGGTGAAAGCCCGGGGGGATGTGGGGCGAGGGGGGTCCCTGGGTGGGTGGGAGCGCGTGGCTGGGGCAGGTTGAGTAAATCCATGCTGGGTGACTTGTGAATGCCTCCTAGCCCCCTCTGTCCCCCCAGCAACACATCTCGGATGCTGGGTGCTGAGGAAGAAGAGGCTGACAGGCTGAAGTCAGCCCGGCCCCAGCAAAGACATGGATTCACTCTCCTCCCAGAACACCACAAGTTTGCAACTGGAAATCAGAAAATGACTCCGTCTTCCCCCCCTCATCCTTCCTCTGAGCACGCTCCTGGCCTTATGCAATTATTTATCTGCTGGTAAGAGGCAAATCAAATATCATTAAGGCAAGCCCAGCAGCCAAGAGGCGGATGCTGGCTGTCAGAACCACACTGCTCTGCAAGGCGACGCTCCCCTTCCCCTCGGATGCACTCGTGGCTCCGAGTATCCCCGAGTATCTCCTAACCAACATATCAATTAAGTTACACTTCGGCTGGCGTGTGAGTGCGTATGGCGGTATTGATCCTAAACCACTGCAGTGTGCAGAGTCTATAATAGCCTCAGATGAGACATCCCGGCCAGGGAAGCAGGATCTTCGAGCATCTGATGGATCAATAGCTTTCATAAACCAGACTGAAAAATAGGGGAGAGTAATAATGGTAACAGAAGCGCTGGGCTACACTTACAGAAGAAAAACAATTTGAGGAGGACCAAATAGCAACATTGATCACGCCACTGTTTTCCCATTTTTATCTTTCTTTGCAAAAGTGTTCAGCAAACTCCAGACAAGACAAACCTTCACTTAAGCCACAGTGCAATTAGATGCTAAATATCGTATTGTTGCTTTTTACATTTCAAGTGTGCTTACTTAGTGCGCCATTTAGAGATAATCTCGTTTTAATTAAGTAAATCACACGGGCAGCCCCCTCCTGTCCCCACACTGACAAATTGCCGGCCCCGGCACCGCTTTCAGGAGCACTCTGCAGCTTTGCAGCTGTGCCCGCACCGCGAGGCCGGCTGGCAGGGCTGGCGTCTGGCACAGCGACGTCGCCATCCGCGGGGGTGACGGCACATTCAGGCACGGGGAGATGTTCTCAGACCCTGGGCTGGGAAGCCAAAGGGCAACCAGAATGGCTTCGGTAGCATCTGCTTGGCCGGGGTGACAGCCCCGCGGCAGCTCGCAGCCTGGGAACGCCGGGCACAGCAGGCTGGGGGCATGCTGTGCAGTGCTTTGGGTGAAACATGTGCTGTTCTTGGCCGTACCTGAGCAGATGATATCTCTGGGAATACACCTGACTCTGTTTTTTGTATAGAGATCCAATCTACAGTTGTTGACAGGTTTTGCCAAACGGTGTCAGGACCAGGGCTCTCTGCAGGATGCACCGGGTGGGCTCCGAGACCCGGGGCTGCAGGGGAGTGCTGCACGGAGCGTGTGGGGCCGCCTGTCGAGGGCTTCATAAAGTTTATGGAGTCTTTGAGCCGTCAGTGTCTGTCTGCTCCTTCATCAAGGCCTGCAACAAAACTGCCAGGGAAAATACATTTGCTAGTTAGAGGCAGCTGGTGAAATAACGCCGGGTGCCAAGTACCTGGGCAAAGCTGGCAGCGGGAACGGTAATGGGGAGGTGACCTCATCAAGAACTGGGCTAAATCCAGGGAATTTTAGATTTAAAAGGAGCATTTTGCAGAAAAACTGTCATGGAAGTTGCCGTAAGTGTAGAAGCAATCAAACCAAAGCACAGCTCTGTGCTGCAGGAGGGTTTTATCGCCCAGCTAGAGGAAAATCTCGCCTCGTCACGGTAACGGGCAGATTTGCTCCGTGGGAGTGCCCCAAAGATGTCCTGAGACTGCAAAGCAGGAGCAAGGCCTAGGGAGCCCCAGCAAAAAACGAGATGTCAGGGGGGTGCCAGAGCCAGCCCTCCTCGTGCCATGTGCAGGGACACGCTGTCTCCATAAATAAATTCCCATTAATGCCTCCCTGTTCCTGTCGCAGCCGAGGGCAGCGAAGAGCTGACAACTGGCACAAGCAGCGCTCCCTGCCTCGAGCCTCGTGTTCACCTGGGCTCGGGGCCCTGCTTTGGCTCTCCCCGGACCTGCACCAGTCCCCCTGCGACACAGATCTCCCAAACCGAGCCCCCGTTGGCCTCCTTGGTGCTGGGCTGTTGGGCTGGGACAGTCCCGGGAGAGTTTCGTCCCTTTGAGCTCCACCCGGCTAAAGAAACTCCTGAAATCTCTTTTTCTCCCCGTTGCTTCAATCCCATGCACTCCACGTGCCGCAGGAAAAAAAGGGGCCATCTGTTTGGAGTTTGCTTTGAAAAGCAAAAGAAAGCAATCTCCTCGGACAGCATCTCCCAGAACCTGTTACTCATCCGCTGATCCTCCGCAGCCTTGGCACAGGGAGCACCTCAGTAACGATTTTTCAGAAAGCCGGAGTCCAGGAGAGACCCCGGTTTACAATTATTCTTCAGTTACATAGGTAATTTTAACTGGGATTAGCTGATCCTGTAAAGTAATTGAAGCCAGGAGGTCTGGGGCTGCTGCACTGTTATTATCACCATATGCCATTGGAAAAACAATGGGTGATGGCTGTCTTTTAAAGTGGTTTTCAAAACCCTCTAATTCAGTCTTTCCAGGTACGAAGGGAGAGTGAAATTTGACAGGCAGGGAGGGGGAGAGGGATGGCTGTAGAGACAAATGAACAGAAAGGCAAAACGGATCAAGGCGGACAAAGGAGGCGTTTGGAGAGGCGGTGGGGAGCGGGGCTGCTCCCTGGGCTGATCTGTGCAGAAAGCAGGGATGCCTGCTTGCCAGCCTGATCCCCATGCAAAATTCATGGCTGCTTCTTCTGGGGGGGCAGCACTCCTCTGTGCCTTCCCATGGAAACAGCTATCTGGTCACTAACGTGGTGCCACCCCCTGCCCTCACCGCCCTGTGATATTTGGGTATCTTTGGCCCCCCAGCCCAGCAGTGGTGCTGGGCCAGCTCGCTGAATGGGGGGGGTCCTGAGCGCCTTGCTGAGCTGAGGAGGTGCCCCCCGTCTCTGCCCAGGGCTCAGCTGTCACCCTGCTGATTTATTGCCCAAATTGCCCACCTGTGGGTACCTGGGATAAATTGCTGCAGTCCCAGAGCCCTCTGATTGGGAGAGGCTTGCAGTGCAACAGCAGGACCAAGGCCCTGATTTCACTAATAACAACCCGAGACATATTAGACTGAAATATATCTGTTTGTTTAATAAAAATGTAGGAATAATGTTTTAGGACAGGTCAAATGCAATTAGAGTGTTTACTTGCTCCAGGTCTGGGGGACATTCCCGTGTAATCAGATTATGGCGATTCCCCGTCAGGGCCAGTTTTGATCCTGAGCTACTTGTCAGGGTCCCTTTAACTTCACAATAGAGGGGGTACAGGCCCAAAACACAATCAAGCGACTACAATAAAAAAACAAGAGAGCCTTCTGCTGGAATTATAAACAGCAGCGATTGCCGTGATTTCGCCGTAATCAAGGCCAGGCAGGGCCCCGTCTGTTGCTATTATCTCTCGCACTAATCCCCAATGTGTTTCCTATTTGTGCTGCTCGGTCTCCACGTGGTGCCGGAGCAGCCGGGGCGAGCCCCCCGCGCAGGGGCCGGGCAGCAGCAGCGCCGTGCCCGAGTCCCCCCATCCCGCTCCGTGTTGCGCCGATGTTTGCTTGGCCAAAGCACGGCCCGGCACTTTTAATGCTCATTGTTGGCAGTGAGCTGGTCCTTCCCCCAGAAACCTGCGGCTTTTCTGCACCGTTTCTGGCAGCAGCAGCAGTGCTGAGGGCAGCGGGTGAGCTGGCACAAGCCGGTGCCGACCCTACCCGGGCGCAGGGCTGGGTCCTGCCCCGCGGCATGGCAGCGCTGCGCCTCCAAAGCAGCTGAGGCTGAGGCCAGCGGCTGTTTTGGGAAGGAAAGCTTGTGGAAAGGGGAGCCCGAGGTGGCTGGGAAGGTGAAGCAGCTCTCCTGCCCCTTTGATGTGGCAGTGCCTGTGCAGGCAGGGACAGAGCCAAAAAATGCTGAAGGTCAAACCTGGCCACCCTGGCAATGGGAAGGTTAATGCAGGAGGGAGAAAGGAAGGGGAAGGAATGGGTGAGGAGCACAAAGTGGGGTGAAGAATCTCCTTCACAAAGCCCACGGGGGGTTACAGCACCCCAGCTGGGAGCAGAGACCTGCTTGTGTTCCTGTCTGGAGCAACTGGTCTGAAAGGTCCCTGCACATCTCAGCGGAGCTCCAGATGGATGCAGGCTGGTGTTTATTTGACGCACGGTTTTTGGCTGTCTGCTAGCCAGCAGTGCCAGGTTAACAGCCCATTTCTCAGTTCTTAAGTAATCCAAACAGCTGTCACTTTGCTGATGGGCTGAGCATCCCACGCAGCCCTTCCAGCCCGCAGCTCCTGACCCAAGGTGAGCGGGGCAGCACTCACCTTCCCGTGGGAGACAAACCGCCCCTTGCCTCCCCGGGTCCTGGGAGTGGCCCTGCGGAGGACAGGGGATGCTTCCCATCTTTCAGGACACCTCCTCTGCTGGCAGCTTTGCTGACAATCCCCCCATTTGGCTAAATGTGGGCTGCCCCTGTGAGCTGAGCTCAGGGAGTGCCAGGCAGTGCCCTGCTCGCCGTCGTGCCGCTGTAAAGCCCAGTGAGCTGCGCTCCAAGGCACCCGGATTTACAGCTGAGGATAGATCACGACCTGTCCTCTTAAAGCAGTGCCTTTCCAGCTCAGCAGCTCACAGCTTCATTTCAAAGGGTTGGGCAAAATGTCCCAGATGAGCATTTCTCCGTGTTTTTTTAGCACCTGGCTCGAAGCAGCAGGTTTACCCTGGGGGCTGCGTGCAGGAGATGCGCTGCTCCTCAGCCGTGCTCGGGAAGCGTGCGGTAAGAGCTCACCAGCCCGTGTGCCTGCAGTTTAATTAGCTGTACCAACCGAAGCCTGAGAGGAGAAATCTGCGAGGCTGTAGCTGAATTTAAACTTTAATCTGCTCGGTCCAGCTCTGCTTCCTGTTGTGCACCAGGAGAGCCGCTTTTGGAAAGCAGGAGCCGTGCTGCAGGCAGCGGCTGGGCCCAAGCACTTCTGCACGGCAGCCCCACTTCTCTGCCTCTTGCCGTTGCAATTATTTTTATCCACCCTGCATGTTTTATTA
Organism: Anas platyrhynchos; assembly: GCF_047663525.1. Classification (NCBI taxonomy): domain Eukaryota; kingdom Metazoa; phylum Chordata; class Aves; order Anseriformes; family Anatidae; genus Anas; species Anas platyrhynchos. The sequence goes on along the minus strand of NC_092596.1, from coordinate 24,241,863 downwards.
GGCAATCAAAGTAGCCGGTACTTTTATGGGACACTGATTCATTGAGCTCAGGTACAATACTGCTCCCAGACTCGCTTCCCCTCTCCGAGCAGGGAACTGAGCCAGCAAGGCAGGAGAGGACCCGAGAGCCTGGTCAGGGCCGGGGATGAAAACTGTGCTGACATCCAATTATTGGGTTCTGGTGACTTAGAAAACGAGGGGCCTTCACATGCAGCCCGTGTAGGTGGGAGTTACTTCCCAACAAAGGAGGACAAGCACCAGGCTCCTCGCCGAGCCCGTTTGCACAAGTCAGAGCAGGAAGCTCTGTACATGCCACGGAGCATGAACCGCGCGGCTTCCTGCGAGTGCCAGGAGAAATGATGCAACTCGGTTTCTTTGAGCAATAGCTGTGCTTGTTTTTCCTTTTCTCTTCTCCCGGTAAGGTCGGCATCGCCCAGAAGGAAGAGGTCTTCCAATTTGTGAAAGACTTCGTTTCCACTCGCCTTCTCTTCGTAGCAGAGCCAAACCTCTGGTGGCCTCTGCCCAGGGCTCCTGAGCAGCAGGGCTGTGGGTCAGGCAGGAGCAATTCCCGTGTCCAGCACCGCTCCGGGGCTGCTCCCCACGCACTCGCAGCTTCCTGCAGGCAGGCAGACCAAAAAAAAAAAAGAATCAGATAACCTGAAGTAATAGATGAATCGAAGGAAAATGTGATCTGTTCACTGGCAAACTGTGAGCAATGTCAGCGGCAGCATTCTGTGAGTAAGCTATCCATCATGGATTATTCATTCATCTCGACTAGTTACCAGGAAAGATAGCATAAAGCTGAAAATGTTCCACTGCCAATTATTTATTTAAGGGATGTGCTCCTCGGCAGGCTCAGAGCACTCGAGCAAATGTTTTTCCTGCTTTCCTTCGGAAGGTGCATGGCACTGCCTATCAGCAGCCAGCGAGGAAATCTGAGCTGGTGCTCAGCCCGCGTTCCCCTGCCTCGGGTCGCATCACCTTCGTTCTGAGCTGCCCTGCTTTGGGTCCGTTCCGAACAATGTTTCTTCCTCTTCGGTGTTTGCACCCTTCGGATATTCCTAGACAGATATTACATCCCCCATTAGTCTTTTCTAAGCCTATCTTTAAGTATTTGCTGCTTTTAATCTTTCCCCATCAGCCGGTCCCTCCTGCCGCTTCATCATCTATGCCGTTCTCCAAATTCCCTCCAATTTGTCTACGTCTCTCTTGTTTATGATTCCATGATCTCATTTAGCATTTGATTTCTGCCAAAAATAAAATTGAGCTTGATTGTTTTCACTGATGACTGAAGGAGACATGAATTGTTGCTCGGAAAACAGTCCTTGAGACAGCAATGTATGAAAGAGAAAAAATAAAGGCAGCTCCATCAGGCAGACAAACACACAGATAATATCACGTAGGCCAGCTTTGGCTAGATTGAATCTCAGAAGTGCGGCTGGTACGTGATGACAGTAATAGCCACCACTATTAGAGTGTTTAGCTTTTAAACAGAAATGTGAGTTATAACTCAGGCCCCGGCATAAATCACAGGGCCATGAAAATCTTACAAATGCATGCCCGCGCAGCGAGCCGATGTGAAGTTCCATGTCCTTGGCGAGAGCAGCACGATTGCGACTTCCTCTGTATAGGAAAATGTGTGTGCTCAAGTCCGATCCAGCAATTTGGCTGCAGGCACGTCACCGAGACCTTTGGCTCGCAGAGTTATAATCTTGTCGGGAAAGGAAGGTTTGGATTGCCACACGGCTGGGGAAGAAAGTGGCAAGGGCAGAGCCAGGCTGCGGAGCTGGCTGAACCCGGCGCCGAGCACCCAGCCTGGCCGCCCCAGGACGACCCTTCTGCTGATGGCACCACACCAGCTGTGTGCACCGGAGGGCTGCCCACGATGCTCGCCCTGCCGCCCCCGGGTCCGAGGTGTGATCGGGCCCACACATGGGGCAGGAGCTCGGGGCTGCTTTCCCCTGGGAAGAATCCCCCTTGCAGTGAGACCCCGCAAGGAGCGCGCTGTGTCTCAGGGGGATTTCCATTTAAATGCTCCTTGGCAAAATGCCCTTAGAAAGCTGCTGACGCCTCGTGGAAAGCTTTGACAAACATGCTAATTAATTAGAAACAATGCAGCATCTCTATCGGATCTCGGAGCCCCCATGTTTCCCTCCCTCGTGTTCCCAGCACCACCAGAGACATTTGCATGACAAGAGGGCAGCTTTGTTCCTGGGGCTCTGGTCCCTTCCTGCTGCTTATTCCTCCACCTGAAGCCGGTGCAGGACACCGTGGGCATCCCCACAGCAGAGGAGTGGTGATGGAGGAGCCCTCCTGACATCCCCTGGGGACAGCGAGTATGTGGCACCCCCAGGACTGGCACCAATTAGGGACGGGGAGTTCATTAGCACTGGTACTGTGCGCTGCAGGTGCTGCAGCAGTGTCCCAATGCTGCTGTCGAGACCAGGAGTCCCGTATGTATAAATTTAGTGTAAAACACAGTCCTTGCTTCTGCAGACTCCGTTTTACAGCAGGCTCCCCCAAAGGGCGCAGTGGCTCAGGGAGGGGAGGTGCCCGGTTATTTGTCACTGCTGCTGGGGGCAGCCCCCTTCCCCTGCTGCCCCAACCCCCAGCTCTATGGCCACGTCCCAGCCTGACCACGACCACCCTAAAACCCCGTGGCACATCCTGGGGCTTTATTGTGATTTGGGTCATTTTGCTGCTGTGAAATATAGGACCAGGGAGGGACACGGTGGGATCTCATCACTTCTCACAGGTACCAGCGACCTTCTGGACGGTCACCAAGTGTCCGTGAGCTTCCCCAGCAGGCACTAAAAGGTGCTGGAGGAGCTGAACAGCAGCTTGCTGCTCCTCAGGTGGTTGTGCAAGGACTAAATATCTCTCCTGGAGAGTGGGAGCAGGGAGGGGAGCTGCTATTAAACGGAGCAGAAATGCCAGCAGAGCAAACCGTAACTCAGGGTGCTCTGCCCAGTGGTGCCTCTGCTCCCTGCGTGCTTTGGAGCGTGCCCCTGCTGCCACGCAGCTCCCTGCCTGAAACCTCAGTAATTCATCAGGGCAGGGATGTGTGGAGAAAGGGTGGGTTTGCGCAGGGACTGCTGGAAATTCTCCCGTTGCCCAGGGGCACAGCGACAAAGTGATGAAAGAGGAACGTGATAAAGGGAAAAAGCATCGCGGCGGAGCCACGCTGCTGGGATTTGGAGCGTTCCCACCCGGCGAGGGGAAAGCAAGCAAACAAACGCAGCAACTCCAAGTTGACAACAAAGCAGAGGGGTAGCAGCAGCCGCGGTCCCAAGCTGGTATCAATCAAGCAGCCCTGGCAGGAACATCCCTGCTGCAGGTGCAGCGACGTGCGTCTGTCACGGGGCGCGGGGATGTGCCCGAGACGCTTGGTGCTGGGTCAGGAGGGGCTTTAGGAGGAGACAACCCTTAGACGCTCACTTCCCCAAACCTCAATTCCTCCTTTTTCCTAGACAGGCAAGACCAACGTGGCTCTTTGCATTGCTTTGCATCTGAACAAGGGATTAAATGTCCACGGTGACTCAATGCACACTGGAACACTTCCAGAAAGTCAGCAAATTTGCACTCCCTCTCCCTTTAAATGCTTTGGCTTCCTGCAGGAAAATGAAATCCATTAACAAGTTCCACCCCTGCTCCGAATTCAAGGCTAGAACTGTCAATGCTTAGGAACGAGCTAAATGGAGGGATTTCCATAACAATCAACAGCTACAGCATTAATCTATAGTCATATTAACCTGGGATGACAAGGACACGTCTGTCTGTTCTCTCTAATGTAATCTACCATTATACTCGGACTCCATTGAAGTCTGCTTTGTAGCATGCATTTGGCTGTGATCAGCTAATCTCTCTGGCTTTAAGCACGGCTTAGAAAAGGGAGCGAGGGAGACAGACAGAACAAAGTGATTAATATGCATGCGTGTGTGCTTAGCATGTGGCTGCCTCTAATGCATGTGCGAGCATGTGCACGCGCAGCCGCCGCTCGGGGCCGGGTGCGGGGCTGCGAGGTGTCAAAGTGCCCAGGATGGGGGGATGAAGGGGCAGACACAGATGGAAGGGACACGGATGGAAGGGACATGGATGGAAGGGGCAGACACGGGTGGAAGGGACACGGATGGAGGGGGCAGACACGGGCACTGCATTTTGGCAGCCAGGGCTCCGGGGGCACACGGCTGGGTGTGAGCACGATGTGTGTGGCGCACGCCGGTGGGTTTGAGGCTTGTGAGCGCGGTTTGTGGTGGTTTCAGGCAGCCTCTGGTGTCCCGTTCTGCCTGGGAGGCACGCTGCAGGCAGGGGATGCTCCTCGGCCAGGTCCATGCTGGTGGCCAGCAGCAGCCCGGAGGGATGGAGAGCTGTGGGGATGGGCAGCCCCGGCTGTCCCTTCACTTTCTCTCAGCTTTCTGTGTTAATCTTCCCAGAGAAGCCCCTTCCCCGAGCGTGCAGGATGCCCTGAGCCTGCTTCTGGATTAAGAGGTGATTACAGAGCGGCAGTGTCTCACACCAAGACGCCCCACACCAAATGGGCTTATGGGGTCAATTCCATTCCCAGCGCTGCTTCCAGACGATGCTGTGATATCAGCTCCCACCTTCTGCAAGGGGCTGGGATTAGAGCCTCCGCTGCTGCTGTGGGGCAGGCACCGATCTGCTGGCTTTGCCACTGGTTTTCAATTGTTGGAGAAGCTCTTTGGGAAGGGCAAACAGCTGGGGGGAAGGACTCAGAGGAGATAACCACTGGAAAAGGTGCTCCTCCGCTCCCAGCACAGAAGAAGTAACCAGGAGGTCTGGTGTCCTTGTGCCCAGCTCCCTGCCTTCAGAACTCATCTTCCTCCACCTCTGCCCCTGCTCAAGCATTTCCCATCGGGGCCGGGCTTTCTCTGTTTCTGTTCCGTCACTTTGGACGAGGCGGTGGAAATCGGAAACTCTGATTCACTGGGATCTTTGCACAGAAACGTCACACGCTGGAACAATTAATTATCCATTAAAACCTTTGTCTGTGTGTATCTTATTGTTCCAGGCTCTCATTGAAGCCACTCAGCGAAACCGTCGGTCTGCCAGCGCTCGAGTGTGGTTAATCAACTAACAAGCTTATAAACACAATGGATGCAGCTACACTTTGCTCTCCGAGGGCCGTGTTGCCGCAGGGTCTCAAGCCACTTCAGGACACGTTGGATTAGCTCTGGCTCTCACTACGGCTGTGGGAGCTGAGGGGCGATGTTCGGGGTGTGCGGCACAGATGCTGCCTGCCCGGGGCTTGGGATCCGTGTCTCAGACTCCAGTCCCGCCTCTTGCTGCCCTAGGAGGAGAGGTCATCTTGCAACCCTTCCCGGGCACCCTCCTGGCTCCAGCAGCTGACAGAAGCTAACTGGTTGTACTGGTCCCACTGGGCAGAGCGGGGCTGCAGCCTGCCCCGACACGGAGCCCGCTTTGGGGCCGCACAGTGGCGCGAGGCTGAGTCAGCGGGGCAAGGCTCTGCGGAGGAACCTGGAAAATTTCCCCTTGTCTGAGGTTAGGGTGACCCTTGTGCCTTGGAAAGCGGTTCTGAGGCTGCGGGGTGGGCAAAGTCTGGGAAAGCGGAGCTCAGAGGGAAGCAGGTGGAAGCTGGGATCGTTATGGAGATGTTTAATGATAGAAAATGTCTCTCCGTTGTATTTAGGCCGTAATTACAGAGGCCGTAAAGGTATTTATTTCCTGGCGATTAATGGCAGACCAAGGAGAAAACGCTCTCATCAACGCTGTTCTAAGTTTCAATTAGTTTTTTCAATTATGTTTATGTTTTCTTTGCCACTCTCAGGAACTGCCCGTGGGCGCTCGGCCTGCCCGGCACCGCTGCTCCTTGCACCAGGACGGAGAAGGTCGGGAGACAAAGCCACACAAGTCGGAGAGCTTGGGGTGAGCCAGGAGACTCAGAGCAGCCAGAGAATGAAATGTTTAATTGCAAAGGTGTTTATTGCAAAAGGGTTTCTGCAACCCTCAGTCAAACTTGGAGCTTTCAGGGCAGTTTCTAATCGGCCTCGCTGCGCCCACCCGCCACCGCCCTGCCGTGGTGTGGAGGTGGCTCCGTGTGCTCTGGGGTGGGAAGAGGCTGCGGGAGGAAGGGATCTGCTCCCATGCCCAGCACAGCAATGGCCAGGAGTTCCCTGGGGGCTCAGGGCTGCCCAGGGGAGTTTGAGCAGTGAGGAACGGGAGAGAAAGACCCAGAGAGCAGCCTCAGGCTTCCAAACCCACAACTTTTTCCTTGCATTTTTGCCGCAAACTTCCCAGCCTGTGCAAGCACTCAGAGAGCAGCAGAGATAAGAGCATCTATCAGCTTGAAGAGGCTCAAACAGATAAGCATCTCGCCTTGAACTAGCAGATAAGCGTGCGTGCTGGGAAGAGCACATCACCAGCGCATGGCAGCAGGCACAGCCCTGAGCCTGGGCGCACTGATGTCTCTTTGGAGAGGTGTGCGGGGGCTGCCCCACACAGAGGGCTGGGGTAAGTTATCTTCCCAGACCCCAAAACAAAGGGAGGAAGCACAGCAGGGGCAGAGGTGAAAGAATCAGCATCCCCTGCGCCTTACCAGTTACTTGCCTTGGGCAGGATCAGTGCTGGTGCCTCGTGAACAACCTGCCCTGGGTGTGATGCCCACCAGGAGCATCCTCAGCCTCTGCGCCAGGCACGGGGCCAGGGTGGCCAAAAGGAGCTGCTGGAGGCTCTGGCAGCCCCATGCGATGCTGCCGTAGGGTGCTGCTGCTGTCCTACAAGTCACAGTGCTCCTGGGGCTCCCAGAGCGACCAGGATGGCTGCGGGCATCCCTTTTAGTCCCGCACAAAGTGGGGGCAGAGCCCCAGGCATCCCCAACAAGCTCCACACCGACTGCTCTGCTCAGGTCTGTGCAGTCATACGGGGCTTCAAAAAGGGGAGAGCAACAGCGATAATCTGTAGCATTGGGACAAGCTGAGCAGGAGGAGGAGGCACCCAAATATACGAAATGCTCTCCAGTGGCTTTAGCCAGAGCCCAAGGTGGGCTGGCCATGGGCAGAGCAGCCCCGGCACGGCCCCAGCACGGCCACCGGCACCGACCCACAGCGGCTGGCAGGGATTTGTGCGCTGCAGGCAGGCTTGCAGGTCTTGCTAGCCGTATAAATGAGCAAATAAAATGAACATTAACAACTTGTGCGCAGTTATCGCAGTTTCCTGTCCCAGATAATTGCCCCATTTTCAGCGCGGCAGCGTGGCGATTGTTATTCGCAATGTTTGTACAGCGGAGAAGGTGAGTGGCACTGCGCAGTCAAAAATTATTGCCGGGACATAAAAATGTCTTCAGCTACTAAAGCAGTGACATTTCACTCCACGTTTGCTGTTGTGCCCCAGCTTCAGGAACAGCTCCGGGGCTCGGGCCCCAGGGCCGGTGGCTGTGGCCCCCCAAGGCGGGCGCACAGAGACACGGGGGGCTCGTTGGCGGAGCCTGGAACAGATTTGCTGACTCTGGGAGCATTTTGTGTCCGTGTTTCTGCTCTGTTCCTTAATGAGGGAAGAAGCACTTCTCCCTGAACTGCCCTCCCCCCATTGCCAAGCCAGGTGTAGACATGATTTATTGCATTGTTTAGTCATTATTCTCAGTTACCCAATTATGTTTTTTAAAGTTAAAAATGCAAGAACTTTGTTGTGGCTGCATCTGGGGATTCTGCAGCATCTGGAAGATGGTAAGAAGAAAAAAAAAAACACAGAGGAAACCAAGAACAACAACACCAGCAGCTTCTTGTGCGCTACCTTTCAGCGTATCTCACCGCTGGCTCGCAGTCAGGAGATGATGGTGCTCCTCGCCTCGACCCCACGGCTCTCCCCGCGCGGCTGCCAGAAGCCGGGCTGACAGCAGCGAGCCTGCGAGAGCCTGGTGCATTTGGTACCGCTTAACAGAAAGCTCCTGTTATTGCATGAAGGCAGAATAATCGCTGGGGAGCTTTCAGGACAAGACAGATAGCAGCGAGAACCTCTGCTGACTCCAACGCTTCCCATCGTTGACTTTCCTGGCTGTGCCAGGCTGGGTCACAGCCACCGAGTGTCCCCTGCGAGGACAGCTTCCAGAGGCACGGCTGAAGCCAGCAGAGCCTCCAGCTCCCATCGCCTCCCCCGGCTTGTGGAACACAGCAGCGAAGTAGCTGGGCCCCAGAGGAGGAGGAGGATGGAAACTCAGCTCCTGGGGTGCTCTCACCAAATCAGTGGCTGCTGGATCACACCTGCAAAACGTTTCTGAAGATTTCTAAATCCCAAAGCCAATGCAACGTCTGACCGCAGCCCCACAAAACCACCTCCTCTTCTGCCTGCCTGTGCCCAGGCTGCAGTCTGGGGGCTCTCACGTGTGAGCGTCTGATCCCCGGGGTGTGGGGTGCCTGGAGCACCGCTCACTGCTGAAGGTTTTGTTTTCTCCCATGGTAAAACACTGGGAGCCCTGCGCGGTGGGACTGCGGAGCAGATGAAGACAGATCCCTGAAATCCGTCCAGCTGGGAGCAGGACTCTGGTTGCTCCTGACCAGAAGGATGTTAGCACTCAGCTCAGATCAACGTTTCGTATTTAAGACTGATCAGAACGAGGAGCGGGTGAAACTCTCCCAGGTGTGTGTCTGGGTCCCAGGCTGACAGCACCAAGGGTGCCAAAGGTGCCGGCTCCTCACCGTGACCCCGGCAGCGGTGGCTGGAGCAGCCAAAATCTGCCCCGAGGTGCCCACACCGCACCTCTGCTGCCTGCGGGCTGCTGGCACCGCCTGGCAGGCCGCGGGGTCTCCGTGGCCCGCTTCTAACAGCAGCCGAATTAATTAAAGGCGATGTGAAGACAGGCTGGGGGGAGGGAGAGGAGGGGAATAATGGCCCTGATTTGTTAATGTGGGTATTTTTGCCTCCAGTCTTCGCATGGGAAGCGCTTTGCGTTCTTGCTGCTCGGGCGTTCCTCGGGTGCGTGATTATTTTTGGCTGTTTGCTGATGCACCAATTCCTCCCTGCTGCTTTCCAGGTCAGGTCCCAGCGCACATGGGCGCTCCCAGCCTCTCCCTGTGCTTTCATCTCCCCGTTCCCATCCCTGCTGCCCCCCCAGAGGAGGGCAGGCACGGCTGGGGCTGTGTGGGGCACGGAGCCCCCTTGTTGGCCGTGCTGCCCGACCTTGTGCTGCTTCGTGTGGCTGCAGCCGGGTGAAATGCAGGCTGGGGTTTGCTGGTGTGAGTGTCCAGCTTGATGGGGTGCTGCGTTTACCCCTGTGGATGTGGATGTGGATGGCAGTGGGGCTGTGTTCAGATCCCGTGCCCACCCCCAGCTCTCGGTGCGCTCTGCTTCCCTCGGCATCGCCCTGGTGAGCTGGAAATGTCACCCCTGCCGCTGGGAACACGTGTGCCTGCAGAGCCGAACCGAGCACCTAATTAGGATGGAAAAAAGATGGTTTTTTTCCTGCCTAACCACATCATGCCCCTCGAAGTGGGCAATTGATCAGCTCTGTCGATACAAGCAGAGACCAGCGACTTGGTTCACAGCCTCTTTACAATTGTAAATGGGCTAAACCTAAATAAAAGGACCCTAAATCATCTAAATTAAAGCTCTGAGGACAGTGCAGTGTCACAGCCTCATAGCAAATAGCCATAATCTCACCGCTTTTTTCGCAGCCCTGATGCAGAATTCAGGCAGGGACTGACTTCTGCCTTAGCTCAGGGCACGAGCAGCTTTGGGGGCACTGCAGAAATCTCCTGTGGCGGCTGGGTTCAGGGAAAGTCCAGGTCATGGCTGCAGTGACAAGTGTCTGCAAGGCAGAGCGTGTTTGGTCCTCCGAGCTGCCCGGCCCCAGGGCCAGCCCCAGGACACGTGGGCACGCTCTGCCTTTCCCCTTCAGCCTGGTGATGCCACCCCGTTTGCCATGGCAAGGTGCTTGCCCTGCCTGCGTGTCTCCCTGCAAAGCATTTCCCAAGCTCCCGTGAGTGCAACAGAGCTTTATTATTTATTTATTTATTTATTTTTGTTTTTTTATTTATTTCTCATGGCAAATTTGGCCTGCTTTTGTCCACAGAAGGCTGACCACCCTTGCTGTAACCCCCCTGTGTCTGGTGCACGTCTGCTCGCTGCCCATGCAGCTGCTCCTCCAGGTGGGTATGGGGGCAGAGGCACGGCGAGCCCTGCCCAGGTCCCCCCCGGGCACAGCACCAGGACGGTCTGCACTGCCTGGGCTCTCGCTTCTGGCAGAGAGGTGAGAAATAATTTTCAGGACCTGCAGCTCATGTCAGATCTACCCCTCCTTTCAATGTATTTCAAATCCAGGGGAGTCTGTTTCCCTCCTCTTCCCCCCTCCGAGGGAGGATCCGTGCCCACCTCTGCACGTTTGCGCTGATTTTGTGAATGGCAGCAGAAACTCTGACCCCAGACCGAAAATATTCCCATCCGTGCACAGCTCCCCCAGGGAACTGATGCAACCGTTCCTCGCTCATTCCACAATTACCGTGTTACTCCAGCACGAGCTGGGAAGTCTGTCCTTCCAGGAACGTTGGCCAATCCCAGCCACAGGGAAGGTCCTGAGGGGATTCTCAGTGTCAGGCGTTTTCTCTGAATTTGGCAATTCTCTGCTAAATGGGGTTTCTTTCAGGTGCCATTTATGCAAGAACAAAAACGTTCATTATGCTGATCACTCAGATGAGAGATAAAATATTACCTAGGAAACCCGGATTTCGCAGTGCTGTGCCATTTGTTGGAGCTCAGTGTTTCAGCAGAGCCGTGGCGCACGGGCAGCACGCGGGGGGACGGCAGCGCCTCTGCACCCGATTCCTTCTGCCCCTCCGAGTAAGAGATGGTCCCACACTGGGTGCCAGTTCACAAAGCAAACAATGGGAAGTGCCTCCAGCCTTGGCAGATTTTTGCTTTATTTGTCAGGCTGGGCGGAGGCGGCTCAGGGGATGGGGGCTCTGCCGCTGCCCGGGAACAGCCGAGGACACAGCGGGAGAGGAGGGGGGTTGCTCAAGGGGCTTGGGGCGGGGTGGTGGGACCAAATCCAGCACAAGTAAATCAGGGCTGAGTGTCAGGGAAAACGAAGCCTTCCAGTGATCCTTGCTGAGCTGGAATTGTTTCTGACCCCAGCTGGTCGCAGACCATGCACAGGCTGCAACAGGGGGAGGTTTAACGGGGGCTGGGGGAGCACCTGGGGGAGATGCTGTGCCCATGCTGCCTGCTGCTCCCCCCAGGCAGGGGGCAGAGGAGCCCAGCAGTCCCCCAGGCCATGATCCCAACATCTTCCAGGCTTCATTGCTTGGGGTTTGGGGCTCTGGGCACCGCAGCTAAGATCCAGCAAGGGAAACTGCAGCTCACTGCCTGGCTTCGTGCCAACTCTGTGGGTCAGATAGAGGGGGCACAGGATGGCTTTTAGGGGGGTGATGGGCAGCTGGACACAGAAGGGGACTTTCCTTTTCTTTTGCTGCTCTGAACTGGCTTTTGAAGCCCTTTGCCCTGCTCAGATGATTGCGACAGAGCAGCCCGAGGCATGGCCAAGCTCTCCCATATCAACCCAGGCCAAGCACAGGGAGCCGTGGACTTCTCCAGCTTTCCTTGGGCCTGCCCCCGCCCCTTGTTTTTCGAGGACAAAGAGGTGGGTGAAAGGAGAAATGATTAAAAGTAAGAATAATAAAAAAAGACAGCCAAATGAGGTGGGGCGGACATACAGGCCAGTCACTTGCTAGGAGAAATCCAGAACAAACGGGACGCCGTCCAGTGCTCTCCAACCAGCACCGTGACCTCATTTCCCACCCAGCGACGTGCTGGCCCCCCCCTGCCCACCCAGCACAGCGGCACACCAGAAATAAAAGCTGGAGCTGTGCCGAGGGCCTGCACGGAGAACAGAGGGGAAGGGGCGGCCGGGAGCTGCAGGTGAACGGTTTCTGCTGCTGGGGTGCAGAGGGGGAAAAAGAAGGCGGCGATCTCCCCCTGCCTCGGGCTGCTCCTTCCCAATTTCTGGATCCTGGGGCTGAGGGACCCGTCCCTGCCCTGCCACCGACCGGCCGCAGTGGGTCTGGCAAAGGGCTCTGCGCAGAGCCGGCCCGCTGAGTAGCTGTGATTTATTTTTCTTAAGAACAAAAAGTGCAAATAATAATTGTATTGCATTGTGCAAATAGCAGAACAAACAAAATCCTCGACTTGATAGGAGTACGGCTTGTTGTAACCGGGAAAAAAAATGATCAAAAACATGTCACACAGGAAAAAGGGTTTCCATTCACAAAGAAATCATTATGGTTAATTTAATTCATTGTAGCATTTAATATAGAAAAGCTTTTCTACAGAGACTGGGAAAAAAGCCAACATTTATATATAAATGGGTTTTATTTTAAAAGCTAATGCAGTGGGCAGGATGCTTCAGGGTTATTTTCTCTCCCTCTTTCTTTCAGTGCATATGCAAAGCTGGTATTGTATCCAAAAAACAAGGAATTTGCTGCTATCTAAAGTTTACAAATTGCTTTTTTTCAAAAGCACAATTTCATATTCCTTAGAAATGTAAATGACGGGGTTTTTATCTCCTCGCTTTCCTTTCTCTCTGTGTGTTTTTTTTAAAGTTACTTATATTAGTATCCAAGGCACTGATTTGCAGAATGGGCTTTAAATATCCTCCCACTGTAATCAGCGCAGACATCGGCTGCCATTCATGTGCACGCGTGACAGCCCCGGCTCTCCAAGCGAGCGGCGTTCTCCGAAATGGCCGGAGCGCGGTTACCCTGAGCGCGCTCCTGCCGCGCCGGGAAGGGCACTCGCCATCAGAGAGCTGTAACGAGAATCAGCTGTATTTGTGCAGGGGACAGATGGTGAGCGAATAACCGGGCTGATCAAATACCTTCAGCCATAAAATTACAGGGGAAGGAAACATATGGTATTACCCACTTGTGCCTAACCGTGGGCCGGGCGGGCAGCTGCCTCCAGCCCTGTGCTCAGGCATGTGCTGCGGCTCCCGGGAGCCCTGCCTTTGGTTCGTAGAAAACAGGGGCAGTGCTGGGAGCCGGGCTCGGGTTTGGCTCCATCCATCCATCCATCCATCCATCCATCCATCCATCCATCCATCCATCCATCCATCCATCGCACACCAGCGGAGCTCCTCCGCTGCCCTGAGCCATCCCTGGGACCCAGCCCCGGTGGCTGCGGAGCTGCAGTCCCAGCCTGGTTTAATCCCACCTAATTCCCTCTTCCTGGCTCATTCCCGGGTGCAGACCTGTCCCTGGGCTGTGCTAGCACCCCGCTACAAGGCTTTTCCCAGTGTCTAACCTGGCTTTCCCCTGCTGCCACCTGAGCCCATTATTTACAGGTCCATAATGGACAGGACAATCTACTCCCTCTCTTTTCCAGCCTCATTTCATGTATCTAAAGTCTCTGACCTCTCCAGACTAAACAGCCCCAAATCCTCCAGCACCAATGGTGTGTGGCTCCTGCTGCTTCCTCCTTGACATTTTCTGCATCCTCCTCACCCAGCAGCAACTGGCACAGGTGGACGCAGCCCTTGCATGTCCTGCATCCCCTGCCAGGCCAGGATCCCCGTCGGACCTCAATTCTCCTCCCCGTCCTCTAATATATCGTGCTAGGGAAAGTCAAACTGCCCACAAATATCAACAAACGCCGCCACTTCCCATCTGTGAAGCAGGGAGAATTATCCCGCTGAGGAAGGAGCTCAGCAGAAAGCCGAGCAGGAGCAAGGTGAAACAACTTGACCAAGGTCACCCAGAAGTGGGGAGCGCCAGCCAGCACGCTCCTAAAAACCCCCGCTTTAATATATACCTCTAATCATCCCCGCGCAGGAATAGCTATTTCCTTTGTAAAACGCCAACTGCTATTAAATCTCTCCCTGGACTTCTTAGCCCTGAAATTGCATACGTTACCCTCTGCTGGTGCTCGGGGCTTTGTTCTGGTTGTATCAGCTGGCAAGACAATTCTCCTCATTTGGCAGCATTTGCATAAAACCAGCGCTGATTGCTGATGAGCCCGCTCTGCGCTGCGACTCCGACTCCAGCACCTGTTCTTCAGGCCCGGGCTTGTTCCTGCCGCAATCAAAGGGAGCTTGGCCATTAACTTCAAAGCGGGCAGGATAGGGCCCTCTATCAAAGCAAACACAATGCAAAGTTTGGAGAGCATGCTGGAACCACTACATTTTTTACCCAGATCCCTGATTTATTACCCCCAAAGTCTGCAGTTGCTCAGGACCAGAGTTCCTGTTCAGACCCATGCTTCTCCGTGCCAGTAGCTTTGGCTTTTTCGGGAAGCCAGCTTTCTCACTGGATTATGCAAATCCTCCGTGCATTGTCATTCCCTGTTTGCGTTAAGTTCACCTTCCCTCTGGTTTGATTAATATACCCTCTCCCCCCATGCTTGCTCTAATATGTTTGTTTTAGGGATGGGCAAATGAGCTGGGAATAAGAAAAATGAAATTGAACCTTCACCCAAAACTTGAAGTGGGTGGTTTGGAAAAAAAAAAAAAAGCACAACAGAATGAATAAGTCTTTGAACCGCACAAATAGTTCCCTTGTTGGTGCAGGAGAGACAGTCTGGGCCCCAAAATGATGAAATGCCGTGTCCGTCGCTGTTTCCAGAAGCACTCCAGCGGGCTCACCGCAGCTCCCGAGCCCACAGCAGACGGGGCTCCGGCACCACGGAGCTGGGGCTCTGGGACCATGGCCCCTGGCAAACAGCCCGGCCCCGGGGGGAGCTGGAGGCTGCAGCGTGTCCTGGGGGTGCTGAGTGCCCAGCGCCGCTGGGTGTGCGCGCCCCAGCCCCTGGCCGCTCGCCAGATCGCCGGTCACATCTCCCGCTTGAAATCGCTCTGTGATTTGTTTGGAAGAACCTGTCAGAGGCTGGCAGGTTTCCCACAGCTGATGAAAGGAGCTAAGGATGTCTGAGAGCCTCACAAGGTGATACAGCCATTAAGGCATCATGACAGACTCAGCACAGAGGCACTAAAAACACGGCGAGATTGGCAGCTCCAGCGCCTGAAACTAAACAAGGAATGCAAAATAAACCGAAGGGTGTGCGACGGGGTGTGTGAGCATGCACCGTGTGTGCGTGTGCACGCTCGGGAAGTCAGCATCCTTCTCTTCTCACTTCCCTTGACAGCTCTGGACTTAAAGTAAGATGTAAGCAAACACAGAGGGTGCAAGCTGTCGTTGGGAGCCCCGCTCATGAATTATAAAGGGCCATTCACGGCGCGCTTTTCTTCTCTTTAAAATGCATTTTGCACTGCTGAAAGGCAGGCTGGCAGCGGGCGGGTGGGAGCCCTGCTTACCCCCGGCACAGGCTCGGCACACGCAGGGGCTGCGGATGCCCTCCTGCAGTGGTGCCCGGCTCAGCTCCACTGGGCACAAGGTGCTGGGGACACTGGGCATGGGAGCAGCCTGCCCGGCCCTGCAGCAGGGCAGCAGAGAGACCTGGAGGCCTGGGGAAATGTGGTGCTGCTCAGCACCAACATCCCCAACGAGGCTGCTACGGCAGTGGCTTGGCAATGAAGTTGTTCCTATTTGCTTAAGGAGATAAATCAGTTCATCTGCTTCGCGTTCCGGCTTCCCAGCCCTGAGAGAGCGCACTTGGTATTGCAGCTTTTATCTCTGCATTCACAGCCTAAGTGCTTCCTAGGGGGGGAAAGAGAGAAGTGGAGCCTATCTGGCCATCTTTCATCTCCTGGGGAGCGACACATCTCAGAAACACTCCAGGGATGCTGAGCACCAAGCTCGCCTTCCTGTGCCTATGCTGGGGCTGCGGCAGCCGGCTGTGCCCAGAGCCAAGGGGCTCCACGCCAGGCTGGGGGGCACACAGGGCCTCCTGCCACCCTGTCCCATGGGGATGGGCACAGGGGGCACCGAGAGCTTGGGCAGACCCAGCCCTGCAGTGCCCTTGGTCCTCGGAGCTCCTTGTCCTCACAGTGGAGTCCTTGCCGAGGTGCCACCCCGTGGGGGTGAGCAGGCTGTGAGCGCACCCGGCCCCCCGCCCGCCTGACGGGGCTCCTTTTAATTTCACTGAGTGCTCCCTCACCGCTGAGTTAGATGAAAAGTGAAGTGAAACCCGACTGACGTCCTCAGCCTCATTTATCTTTCATGCCCACACCACACTTGCTTTCACGCTTTCTCCCTTCCGCTGTTAACCCTCATGCACCCACACCCGGTCCCGCTCCCCTGCACTGCCAGACGTGCTGCCAGGCTGGGGATTCACCCGCGGGTTCAGGGCTCCTGAAGAGCTGGTGGGGAGGAAATGCTGCCTCCACAGAGCAAACCGACCTGCTGCTCTCACCAGGCTGTTGCTGCTCAACTGAGTTGTGAAAGCTGAAGAGGGGTTGGAATAAAGTGGGATCCTCGCCTTGTGCAGGGTACTGCTGGTAGCACCGGGTCCTGGGTTCAGAGCATCTCCTAGCCCACATGAGAGCAGCACCAGCACCCAGGCTGATAAAATGGTTTGAGATGTTTCCTGAGCACACTGCCAAGTGGTTGCTTTGTGTAGGTGAAGCCAGCCTGGAGCTGCAGGGCAACCATGAGATTGATGCAGAGGAGAGCAGGTCCCAGACAGGACAGGGAAGGAAGGGGTCTCCATCCCCATCCCCATCCCAAACCTATCCCTATCCCATCCCATCCCATCCCATCCCATCCCATCCCATCCCATCCCATCCCATCCCATCCCATCCCATCCTATCCCATCCCATCCCCATCCCACTCCCACGGCCCCAGCTGGCCCCACTACCTGCAGCCTGTCCCGGGGCTGCCAACAGCCGGGGCAGCGCAGGCTGCGGTACCACTGTGTGCAAAGAGGAAGCATTATCTAAACTTGCCTGCCCCCCGCCCCCAGCCATAATTAATAAACTCAAAGGAAATTAAACCACAAGTAGAAAAAAATCCAAACAGCAACCCAACCCAACCCAACCCAACCCAAAGTGCTTCACGTGAGGCTTGGGGGGAGCAGGCACCGGCAGCCTGGGGAGACCATCAGAGGTAATTGCAGTCACAGGGCGAGAGGCTAAAACAGCATGAAATGAATCAGTTTAACAGATATTAAATTTGCAAGCCCCGGGCGACAGGACTCCGTTCAGTTTATTTGCATTAATCAGGTCAGGGGAGTAACCTTGGTTTTTTCTTGCAGGAGATATCATCAGCCTTTATTTGTTTCTCATGTGAAAGTATCACAACGGCTAAACACAGCCTGGGCCAGGGCTCTGAAGTCCGAGCCACCGGGCAGCCCAGCCCAGCTCCTGCCCGAGCAGCCCCGGCTCACAGGGAGGGCGGCCACAGAGGGCTCCCCGGCGCCAGCTCCAGCCCTGGCCCTGGATGTGGCCATGCTCCTCCTCTTCCCAGGCCCTCCACTTCATGCTTTCCCCCGGTAGAAAGTTTTCTGGGGGCAGAAAGGGGGCTTGGACCTGGCCCCTAACACACACGTTCATTTAGAAGTGCACAAATCTGTGCTAGGCGTAAGTGTGCACGTGTGCATGTGCTGCCTGGGCACGCAGGGGAGTTACAGCTGATAGCACCCGAGACCTTTCCGTCTTTCTCAGGAACATGCGAGGAGTAAATTTAGCTCCGTGTGTGGAGGTGTGTCAGGGAGACAGCGGCGTGCCGAGTGTGAGCCTCCGTGCCTCACCCCCAGCTTCACACACCGATACGAAGGTGACGTCTGCCCTGAGGGTGTGTTTGGAGAAACAAGAACATCCTTTTCTGAGTGATACGGGTTTGAGAGTCATAGAGGCACTGAGGGGCCTGGCACGCGGCTCCTCCAGCGAGGCTCACACTGCTTGGCGTGCTGCTAGCCACTGCTGCTCCCCCCTCGGTGTCACCAAACAAATAGTTGTCTCTCTCCAAGAAAAAGGAAAAAAAAAATCATCAAAACAACCAAAGATTCATTTTTAGAGCTGCAACAAAGAAGGCTCCAGGCACTTCAGCTAGTTTGCCATTGCTGTGTGCCGTAAGGCCAGACATTGCCTCCTCCAGTTTGGCCATGAGCTGCCCTGCTTGTGTGACCTGGACCTGTCTGGTGATCTGAGCTTCCCCGGCGGCTGAGCTGCTGCTCACGGGCTGCCACTGCTACCCTGCAAAGGCACATGTGAGCACCCAGCCCAAGGAGCCTGAGCACATGGAGCCCTGTGCTCGGTGACATTTGGGTGGCACGGCGCGGTGCATCCGGAGAGCCTCAGCAGTGCCCAGGGCACTGACTCGGCACTCGGGTGAGAAATGCCTCCGGGGAGCCGAGCGAGGTGCCCGCAGACACACGTGATGGGCGAGGAGGGTTTGGGGTTGAACGGAAAACCTCCTGCAAGAGCCCGTGTCCTTCAGGCATGGGAAGAACCCTCCTGACCTTACAGGCTGTGGGGAAAATCCCCGCCTGGTCAACCATGAGGCGCTTCCCACACACCTCCAGCAGGGCAGGAGGGGGAAGCCGCGGGCACCCGCAGGACCCGGCCGGAGCAGGGGGTGGCCAGGTGGTGCAGCCGGTCCCAGGGGCAGGACACAGCCCCTGCAGCATAAAAATACCCAGGGGTTCGGCGATTCAGCCTGGGGCTGGCTGAGGAAGGAATTTGCATGAAGCTCTTGCAGATGGATCACTCCTGCAAAGTCTTATTTAAATCCAAACAAGCAAAACAGCCCTCCCTGCTCAGGGCTGGCAGCGCTTATTTATCACCTCCGAAATGCATACATTGGGGACGTATGTGTATGCGTGTCTCTGCGTGGGGGCGGGGGACGAAAAGCATCTTCTGAAAGAGAAGCTGGGCTCTGCAGAACGGGAGCGCTTGGCACGGGCCACACAAGCGGACAGAGCCCGTAGCTCTGGTGGTGCCAGTCCCAGAACCAGCGCTTAAAATGGTTCATAACACGGGGAGATGGCCTGGCTGGGGTGTATATGGGGAAACTGAAATGCACGAACGAGAAAGCTGTCCTCAAAGCATACCGTGAGTCATGCCAAATGGAAGCAGAAAAAAACAGTTTTGACTCCCAGTCCCCTTCCCCAGGCACCGAACTCCACTTTTAGTCTGGGTTCCCATGGAAAGAGGGCTTAGGCAATCACGCTGTCTGCTTG
Organism: Anas platyrhynchos; assembly: GCF_047663525.1. Classification (NCBI taxonomy): domain Eukaryota; kingdom Metazoa; phylum Chordata; class Aves; order Anseriformes; family Anatidae; genus Anas; species Anas platyrhynchos. Next base: position 24,222,831 of record NC_092596.1, on the reverse strand, counting down.
ATATCATCTATAGCCTCCCACCCCGTTCCTTTCCCCAGCAATTTGGGAAGCTATTGGCCAATCCCAAAAAAATGATGACAGAACTCGGGACTGCAGGAAATCAGTCTTTGTCAGCTCCAGTGGACTTAAATATTTCCTGTCAGTGCCGGGTGTGCCATTTCAAATGGGGGAAGCCAAAACATCACCTTGGTGGCAGGGCTGATGCGTACCAGTGTCACAGATGCTGTGATTGTTTCTTTCTTTTTCTTTCTTTCTTTGTTTATTTTTTTCCTTTTTTTTTTTTTTTTTTTTTAACATAAATTACAGAAACTGCATTTATGCAGTTACCAAGGTGTCTGATGCTCGGCGCAGCTGACATGTTCGACTCAGTGGGCTTTACATCACGAGGAGAACCTCATCTCACCGACGTCTTCCAGAGGAGAGCACAACCCACGAGAAGGTGAAGGCAAACAGAGTCGGTGCCATCCTCCCCCCTGCGGCCCAGCCCTCTGGCGGTGCAGGAACATTTCCCAACGTGACGTTTTGCTTCTCGACGCCCTTCCCCAGCTGCCGCAAGCTGCAGCCTCCCCTTGCCCCGACCTCTCCTCCCCGCAGCTCGGGGAGCATCCTGGCCTCAGTAGCCTCGGTCCGGAGGTCGGTCTGTCCGCCTGCCCCCCGCTGCTGCTGCAGCTGCCCCTCAGCCATGCCTCCAGAACACCACGGAGGGTTTTGGTTTCCTGCCCGCGCTCCTCGCACCAGCACTCTCCTAGCGATGAGCAGGGAGAAAGAGGACGAGCGCGGCCACCCCGGGACTAAATATCAAAGAACAACGTGGTTTGAACCCGATCCATAGCAGCAAAGATGGGAAAGCGGTCAGGCAGGCAAGCTCAGACCGAGATGCCGACTTCTCCAGCTCTGAGGGTTGCTCCAAGTCACAACCGGAGCCGTGCATGGGCCTGGAGCTCTGCGCCCCCCGGCACAGCCCCATGCACAGCGCGGGCGACCTGGCAAATTCCTGCAGCTGCTGTGGCCCGGGCAGGGCTGCGCTCCCCTTCCCAGCCACTAAATAAATAATGCCGAGGGGCCTGCCGGCTAGGGGCTGGCTGCTCTGCTCCGGCCAGCAGCCTGCTGCCTGCTGCCGAGACGAAAGCCATCTTCCAGCCGGTGATTTAACATTCCAAGGGAGCAGATTAATGCCTGCAAACTTCTCGGTGGAAGCATTCAAACGCTAATTGGTAGTTGCAAGTAATTAAAGTAATTTACTCAGATTATAAAGAAATTTCTTAACAGTGATTAAGCAACTCTGGGACGTGTGTAGTTGTTTGTAATCACTCCCCCAGGGGGATTAAAGCTCTTGGCTGCATGTAATATGTCTTGTAACACCCTATGGGTCCTGTTGGCTCATGATAGCAACGAACAGCTTGTTGGAAGAGATATAAATCAGGTCTGCACGCACACAAAGTACAGCGCGCGGGGAACAGCTCTCTCTTTCATGGCCCGGGCCGGGGGAGCAGCAGCCGGCGGGGAGGCAGACATCCCATCAGCTGCGGTTTGCTCCGCAGACGGGGCCCGTGGCATCCCGGCCTCGGCACCGGCACCGGGAGAGGCAGAGCCAAGGGCAGGGTGGCGGGCAGAAAGGGCTGCTGGCACGGGGACAGGCTCCGAGGAGAGCTGTGGTCACTTCTGCTCGCTGGTTTCCATCGGCCGGCCCATAAAACAGGAATAAATCCACTAAGGCTGTTGGTTAAGTGCTCTGAAAGCAGCAGAGGAAGCGTGCCAGATAGCTGTTAAGTTGATATCTCGCAGATTGTACTTAGCCAGGACTAATCAGTAGATTATCATTCGGCTCATTTTGTGTCCCCGCTATCCTGGCCAAGCCCTTCCCGACTTTGCTCGGCCTTGGTTTGGGTACACAAAGCCCATTCCTGCTCTGAGGCACCAGGAGGAGGGGGGCTGCTTTGCTCACCTGGGCCAGCAGGACTTTTCCTGCCCGCGTCCCGGCTCCTGGGGACACGTTACGCTGTGATCCTTCCCCTTCCAGCCCAGAAATGTGCACGCAGGCTCAGCCAGGCTCAGCAGGGCGACTCCTTGGATAAATAACCCGGGTCTGAAGTGCTTCCCACTGGCTGGAAGACACATGTTCTACAAGGAGGGAATATCTGGAGCTGTATATCACACATCCCAACCCATGGCCTGGTGCCTCCAGGGCGCTGGGCGGCCCCTGTGGCTCCTGGCCATCAGCTGGAGGTGTCCCCGAAGGAGCAGAGGGTTCCCGGCACGCCGTGATCGGGGGCTGTGACCCCCAGGATCCAGTTAGTGCCAAGGAAAGCCTCCTGAATGACAGCGCTCTGCCCTCCCGAGCCAATGGCTGGATCCTAACTCCTCTTCAGCTCATTTTTGGAGGGGTTTTTGTCTGTGCTGGGAATAGAGAGTGGCTGGCACTGCCTGAGAGCTGCCTGGAGCCGGGAGCAGATTTACCTGTGCAAACTAACGCGGAGCGGACTGGGAGCACACATCCTGCATTACTTTGGCACTTCACTTGGGTGTTTGCTCTCTGCAAATTTTGGCCAAACAAAACCAATTGTTCATTTATTTTATTTCATTTTATTTATTTATTTATTTCTCTCTCTCTAAAGACAACACAGGAAGGACAGAGCAAATCCACGTTTTGTTTGTTTGCCGTTTGCAATGCACGCCTGGGGGGAAGGCGTTGTTCTGCCAGCTCTGTGAAGGACAGAAACACACCACAACCTTCAGCCGCGCCGAGGGGTGAACCCTCAGCGTTAGCATTCAGGGGCTGCATCGTGGATGCCGTTGCATTGTGCGGCATGGGACATGCTTTCCAGACTCAAATATAAATAGTTTTTTTTTTTTTTTTTTTTTTTTTTTTTTTCTGTGTTCTGTTTACTGTGCGTCGAAATCAGATTTTCCCTAATGGTCCTTTATAAATAGTTTCCACCCACCCTCTGCTTGAAAGCTTCTCTGACTCACATTGGAAATTAGGTTCTTCCCCTCCTCGCTATTGAGAACAATTATAGCTCTTTGTTCAATGGGAATTAAGAAGCATGAGGGCTGAATCCATCCACAGGAAAATTGTCACTCTCTTTTGTTTTCTGCCTGCAATAATTATCCTGCCAACCGCTCGCTCTGACATCCTTAAGCCCTCCGTGCCTCCGCCGAGCATCCGCTGCTCCCCAGCTCCAGCCCGCCGGCGCGCTTTGTGCTGATTCACTTTATTGGCTCCCTCGTTAGCCACATCCTCGTTACCTTGCCTTGGCGTTTCCCACCGAGCTGCACTTTCCATCAGGAGGGGGGCAGCCCCGCGAAGTCTGGGCCGGCGTGGGGAGGAGGGGGGCAGGAGGAGCAGCTGCTCCTCTGGCACGGCCCCAGGGGTTTGGTTATTTCTCAGAAAAGATTTCAGCCCCTTGCCGCTGTGAGAGGACAAGGCGCAGGGAAAACACAACTTCAAGACATCCCTCCTGGGCCCAAAAGGGGGCTGCTGCCCCGCCGGGAATGCCTGGAGGCTCTGGGGAGGGGGTCCCATCCTGGCTGACTCTTGTCTGTGCTCAGCTGGATTTTATTTTTGGTGCATTCCCTGGAAATTCAGCGCTCTCTGGGCTTGGAGGGGGTGGCTCGGAGCTGCCACCTCCGCTGCCACCAGCCAGTGCCCATGGGTGCCTCCAGGAGATCTCTCCTCAGGGCCAAGGGCATGATGCTGTGGGGCGACAGAGAGAAAACAGGAGCACAAGAAGCGATGAGGAAGGCCAGGAGAGCTGCCTGGTGGATAAACACTTGGCTCTTTCTGCAAGCCTGCTCCAGTGTGAAACCCCCTGTTTAAAGAACACGACTAAATCCTACCCGATTTTTTTAAAGGATCCAAAATGACTAACCATTGACCCCTCCAGCCACACACTCATTTTTCATTAAACTGTTCCTTGGATCTTATAAGCAGAGAGAGAGAGAACAAGCAGGCGAGTGAGCGAAAACAACCAACAGTGCCCTGGGGCTATAATAACCGAGGTAGGAACATTTTAAATTATACCTTGGGTCAAAATGATTTTAGATTGATCAGAAACCGAAATTACCCCTGAGTTCCAGTTGATTGTCTGTGTCTTGAGTTCATCTGGAGGCTGCGTTTCTCCAGCAGCCCCCATTATCATTATTATGAGGAGTGTGTATACATTGACCCTGTTATTTTAAGCAGCAGAGGAGGAAAGAGGCAGCCTTTGAACCTTAGAAACCCACCAGTTGAAGGCAGCACACTGGCTGGAGCAGTGTGCATTTGTCATTTCTGCCCTCCAGCCCAGAGAAAGTCCCCACAGACCCAGCGGGCGATGCCGAGACCCCCGGCAGGCTCGGGAGCCCCCTGCCCCTGCCCCTTACCCGCGGGCTGCGCACCGAAATGCTGGGCAGAGGAGGCAGGCACGGCACCGGCACCGGCACAGTGCCCGAGGTTGGAGAGCAGCAATGCAGGGAACAAGGCCAGTATTGGTTTTTCATTACCAGGACAGCGCTAACAAGACAAGACTATTTAGTTGCGAGCTGGAAAACAGAAGAGGCCATTACCTGGTGAAGCTTTTGGTGGCTCTGTTCCTGTCCCTCCGCGTGTCCCCGTGCCTCGGGGTACCCTGCGACACCCCACCCCGGGTGCAGCCCCGGCACACACCTCCCCGGGGGTTTAAGCCTTGGAGTGTGTGTGTGTGTGCGTGTATCTGTGTTACATTTCATAACCCATTGTTAAATGCTGCGACTCACTAAGTGCTGCCACAACTTTCCATAAATATCTGTTTTTTTTTTTTGCTGGTGCTTAGCCATGCTGCAGGGGCCCTCCTGCTCCCATGCACACGCTCCGTCTCTCGGTGGGGGCTGCACCCGCTACCCCAAGCCCACAGACATGCAGCAGCTCAGGCTGAGCATGGGAGAGGGCTGGCAGGAGGCTGCTACGGGGTCCTGCATGAAAACCACTTATTTGTATCTGGTATATAAAAACTAAATATTGTCTCCTTGGTTATTGTCTTGACAATGAATAATCTATAATTTCTTTTTTTTTTTTCTTTTCTTTACATTATTGACAACTGAATCTCCACTGCGTGCCACCGCTGCTAGGACTGCACAAGAAAATAATAAAAAATGTGAATAATGTCTGTAAAGGCTGGGGCAGTGGGAGTGGGGCCAGACAGCAGTGCCCTCACTGCGGGCTGCCTGTGCCAGGTGACAGGACGCAGGGACAGGCAGGCGTGCAAATGCTGGGAGACAGCACCGGGGGGGAGCACAGGAAACAACACAGGAGAGGGGGAACACGGCTTCACCTGCCCCACAGCCTCGGAGGCTTCACCCAGGAGGAATTCCAGCATCACACCCACGTCAGGACGTTCCCCTCGCAGCGTGATGCTGCACCCTGAGCGAATGGCTGGAGACAGCTCTGCGCCGGTTATCCCTGTGCACGCTACACCAAGTGCCAAGAACTTGCATTGCTCCCTCGCCTTGCCTCCCAAGGATGCACTTTTCTTTCTTCAATTCCTTTCTCCAGCTTGACTGCTGGAACAGCACCAAGAGGCGTGAGGTGCCCATGGTCTTTCAGGCGATGCAGTTACTGCCTGTCAGCGCAGGGAGCCGTGGAGCTGCACGGGGTGCCTGGCCTTCCATCCCTCCTGCTCCCCAAAATCCCATTTTCCAAAGACTTTTCCTATGGGCTGCGAGCAGTGCTGCTGCGCTTTGTTCAGTTTTTACAGGAGGGGCACCGCAGGGTCCACTAAATGAGCCTGGTGCTGAGAACTTCAGCCTCGGAGCTTGTCTGGGAGCACGCAGCCCTCGAGCACCTACTGAATGAGCAAGGGAGCTGCAGAGCCCTGCCCACCCCACCTGCCTCCCACTCCTGGCTCATTCTGCTTCTGTTCCCCTCTCTTCCTGGTGTTTTGTTGTTGTTGTTGCTGTTTCCCTCTTGTTGGAGCCCTGTTGTGCTCCCTCCCTCTCCTCCTCCCTGCAAGGCAGCAGTGATGCTCACGGATGTGGAGACGTTTGCTCATTCAGCACGTGTCGCTTGGCGAGGTACATAATGAAGTTGCTGAGCTCTCGGTGCCTCCCAGGGCTGTGACATGTTCAATACCATCACAAATTACTGCTTGGGTAATGCATGATTAATCCAGCACAAAGTACCTGCCAGGCGGCGGGCGCCGCGCTGCGCGCTGCCAGCACTTAGCCTGCTCCGCTAACGAGGGGACGGTCCCGACCCCACAGCATCAGGGCTGTGGCCAGCTGTGGGGACAGGGCCACTGCCGTCTCCAGGATGGAGGAATGTGGGATGGGGAGGCCTCAGGGCTCAGAAACCATCCTGATTTCTGTTTTCTTGCATTATGGCGGGGTGCTGGTGGGAGCAGGGCTTTCCTGGGACATGTTTCCAGCATGGTGCCCTGCAGACACCAGCTGATGGTGGTCACCAAAGACCCTTCCTTTCACTGATCTGGGCAGCCAAGGGTTACTTCCCTGCGGTCATGTTTTGAGGAAAATGTTGCAGATATTTCCCATCCTTAAGTGGGATGCAAAAGTGGAAATCTCAACCAACCACAAAGTTTGTACCTAATAGTTCCCAAACTGTTTCTTGGACCTGAAACAACGGTTTCTTCAATTTCTCAAAACAAACCATCTCAAAAGGTCTTCAAACCATTCAGGAATGGCAGTTTTCCACTTATGTTTTTTCACAATACTCTGTTCTTTTTTTCTAGCATTTTTTCGTGTGGAGTCTTTATGTTTTTCTCCAAGGGAGATTTGTGAAAAATCTGCAAACAGAAAAATATTTCCAGACAGCTGTTGCTTTGATCAGTTTTCTCCAGAAATCAAACAACTTGATCAACTTTCTGGAGAAAGGTGACTGTGAGCAACCGATGCCTCTCCCCCCTTCCCCTCCCAGCCAGAGGCACAGCCCCTGGCCACCCGCACCCCTGCTGCTGGATGTGAGCACCCGTGGCACAGCCCCAGGGCTCGGGGCATGCAGCAAAAGTGCCCAGGGGGCACGAGCAGCCCTGCTCAGCCCGGCACAGCACTGCTCTGCGTGGGCATGCAGCTCCCATCTGCGCTGAGCCGCCCAAACCATTTCGTGCCGGGGCTGGCCTCTGCCGGGCTGCAGCAGCCTTCGGTCTTACTGACCCGCTTTGGATGTAAGAAATGACCTCGAGGTGAAAGCTTCTGTATCCTGTTACCAGCCCGAACCATCGAGGTCCCGGACATTTATTTGTGTTGAGACGGAAATAAAACATCCCATGGACCTGCAGCCCACGAAGGGAAAGGAAAAAGTTTATAGAAAAAGCAAACAAATTGTAGGTATACTTGTGCTACATGAGTTTTAACTAAAGCCTCTCCTCTCCACAGAGCAACAGCAAACGCAGTGGGAAATAAAAACAAAATTACCACTGCAAAGCCTATAATTGCATTTCAAAACCTACAGCCATTAATTCCCACAAGCGCCGGGATCAGAACTGCAAATAAAAGCAGCCGCCGATGTGTTCTGCATTCGGGGAGATGCTCCACGAGTCGAACGGAAATGCTTTCTGTGCCTGTAGGATTTTTTTTTTTTTTCACATGTGCCTTTTACCCCAAATAAAGTAATTACTTTCACAGAGCTGCCTGCGATCCCACGTCATTAACAGAACACGGGGTGGGTTCAGCAGGGGCTGCGGCTGGGGGCAGAGCCACCAGGACCCCGCGCAGCCACCGTGGCACCACGGGCACGTAGCCCGGTGGCTCCCAATGTGGCTTCAGTGGGGCACATGTCCTGTGCATGCTGGCAAACCCTGTTTCAAAACTTGTCATTTTTAGACCTGCTTGGTCTTGGGCACTTTAGCAAGGAGCGTTTTTAGATTTTTCTTCCTTTTTCTCGTGAGTGTGGCAGCAGTTTCCTGGGAGCAGTCCGGAACTGAGCAGAAGCGCTCCGTGTCAGAGCCATGGAGTCTGCCTCTCCAACAGATGCACAAAGCTGGAACCGTTCCTGCATCCCCGCGCACGTGGTGCTGCTCCGTGCTTTTAAGTGGTGCGGCTCGCTCTGCCTTGGCCCTACCCATATCCCATGGAGAAATGCTGTGCAGGGGCAGCGAGAGCACCTCCTCCTCCTCTGCACCAGCCCCTGGGGTGAGCAGCCGGCATGGCACCAGGAGGGGACAGGACCCCGAGGGGACACCGCGTCCGTCCCCATACCCTGCAGCTCCGGAGCTGCCGCGAGCCAGGCTCAACCCCACGGCAGAGGGTACAGAGTTCAGCCCTAATGAACACAAAATGCAAATGGGGTTTTATGGTCATTATCTCCACTTCCAAATAACCTGTGTTTTAATTCGGCTTTAATTAAAAAGGGGAAAAATATACCCAGGTAAACAATTTCCAAGCAGAGGACGGGCCAGAGCAATAGAGACTCCCTTTGACCTAACAGGCCCAACTTTCTGAAACTTTTAATTAAAAACACCAAAAATTTTGCCACGGTAGATTGCTCAGAGACCTAGGCCTTTGAAGAGAAGTAATTACGGCTGCTTGGCCCCGTGCAGGGCGCTCTTTGAGAAGAAGCACCGCAAATGAAAACGGCCCCTGCCTGCAGCCCAAGCCTCTGCGCAAAGGCACGGGAGAGCTCGGCCAGGACAGGGCCATCACCATCGGCCACGAGGAGAGCACGCCGTGCCCAGAGAGCCAGCAAGGGTCAGCCTGGCTCCTCGGCCACCTCCTGCAGCTGGCGGGTCCTGATGTGATATAGGGCCAGATTTCTGTGCTTGGAATCTACAGGGGTCTTCAGTGCCCAGAGCTGCGGCCAGGCTCCCCAAAGTGCTCAGCAGCTCCTCATCGAGTGGCTGAGCCAGCTTCCTTCCTACAAATAAATGAATAATAAGATCGATGTTATGTATCCTAATGAGCCTGGAGCTGCCACTGCTCGGGTAACGCTCCGGCATGGCCAGCAGGCTCCCTGCAGCCATGGGTGCGTCCTGGGACTTGCTGCGGGGCATTTCCCTGCTCCCTGGGCATCCTCCCCCTGTGCTGCCGCATCCCCCAGCCTCCAAGGGGGCTGCGGGGTGGGCTCCGTGCTGCTGTGGGGGTGCTAAGGAGCTCGGCACCGAGGGCACTCGGAGAGGAAAGTATTTCAGTTTATAGGAGGATTTTTGTTGTGGCTTCAAAGAGAGTACATTGCTCGCCGAGTAACGGACAAGAATTCAATAGAGCTTCCCCTGAGCGCAGGCAGATTCCTGCTGCCATTGGGTAGGAAGTTAGAAAGAGAAAACATTCTGAAGAAACCAGAACAAGGAGGCAGAAAAACATAAGTGGCTGCACAATAAAATTAAAAATAGAAGAAAAAAAAAAAAAAAAAAGAACAGGAATATGTGTTAGAGATGGAGCTGCTCTAGGAATGAAAGAGCTGTGACAGGCATGTGTTGATGCCACCAGGCATAACAGAAAAAGAAAGAAAAATCGGGATAGCGTTTTTTTTTTTTTTAGCATTTACTCCAAAAAACACTTGCTGAACACAGAGCAATCTCTTTGATATGAAGGTTAATTGAAAGAAATGGTACAGACCCCTTGGAACTCTGTCTTAAATAGCTCCGAAGAAGAAAAGTTTGGGGCGAATAAAGGAAGACAAAGGAAGTGCAGTAGGAGCAGAAAAACAGAAGATAGAAGAAAGACTTGGGAAGACAATTGGGAGCAGCACACCCCTCTCTCCTGGTGGGTTCCCTCCTGCCCAGGCGCTGGGCATCGGCCCCATGGCACCAGCCCTGCTCCTGCCCCACGGGAGCTGCTCACCCCCTCACGGGGTGCTGCAGATCTGGCACTGTGCCTGGCTGTGCCGTGTCCTGCTGCGCTCGAGCAGCACGTGAGGCAAGCCCAGGAAGGTATCCCAGAACTGCTGGATGCAGAATATTGCAGGCTTTTTCCCCAAATAGCAATGCGAAGCAGAAAGTAAAGCAAAAAGGATGGGAAGTTAAAGTCGGGCTCTGAGCGTCCTCCCCAGGCCTCAGCTTGAGCCATTGCCTGGGTCATGAACCTCCACTTGACATTTTTAGAAGCCTGCGGATCCTGTTTAATATTCTTCCCCCAGGCCTCTTTGTTCCTCCAGGCTTTGCCCAGAATGAGAAATGAAAGCACCGAGCTGGGAAGCCAGGAACAATTCTTGGGGTCTGCAACTCCAGCAAAATCACGATGGGGCGCACACGGCACGGGAGAACTTCTGTGCCGTGGTTCCGGAGTGATTTCAAGATCAAAAAGGGTTCAAGATAGCCATCTGAACTGCTGGAAGCTTCTCGGAAAATGTTTGTCTCATCTCTAGTCAGCACTTCCTCAAAGCCAGGCTGTTTCTAAGCCCCTGCTGCAGCCGTGTCGGCTTGTAGGGCACGAGCAAGCTCCAGCTCCCTGCACTGTGAGACCTCACGGCGCTCCTCTTGGCAGCATCACCCCACTAGTTTGGGCAGACCAGCCCTGGAATAGACCCCATGGGAGGGTCATGGGGGGGGGGGGGAGCACAGCTCTGCCACCACCGTGCCTGCCCCTCTGCACGGCGAGGGGCTGCAGGGGCTTCCCGAGCCTGTGCTCCATCACCACTCTTGGAGCTCTGCTGCAACCGGCCGCCAAAGTCCCGCGGTGCTGTCTGTGCTCCTCGGTGAGCTGAACGTGGCAAGCACTCATGATGCAAATTTTCCCTTCAAAAGTCTCTTTCCTGCAAACCCTCAATGAATCAGCTGTTGAAGTCTCCCACTGAGAGCACTCTTGCCAGTAAAAGTTGATAGCGCTAATGTTTGTGGAGCGGGAACACAAAAGGGGGAAGAAGCAGCTAAAGCAAACTAATCTGAACAGTCAAATATTTGCGGAAAAATACTTACATTATCTGCCCCAATCTGTCCCTGATGTTTCACCCCACGCCCAGCACAGATTGATAGCCACAAGCCCGGCCTCCTTCCTTTCATGAATGAAGATGCAGCTGTGTTTGCTTTGTGCATACTCCCTTATTGAAGTCTTTGAAAAATATTCTGCATAGAAACAATTCTGTCGACACATCACTTTTCCGTGTTTTCCTCTCCCCCCTCATTCTGTACCACCGAGGAGATTTGCATGAAAATGCTCGCAGTATTTCTGAAGCTCTCACCTGGCGTCTGGGTTTCTTCTGCTGCCTGCCCGTGAGGTCACAGCCTCTGCCTGATGATGCTGTTGGTGCTGGGGGCACCTTGCTGATGTCAGAGGCTGTGACCACGGAGCAGGGCAGGAGGTGGCTCACCCACGGACCCAAAGGGAACCCTGGCATGGAGGAGCAGAGCCTTGGTTTCTGGTGCGGAGCCCTCGTGCCCTGGCTCTCAGCAGCGCTGTGACAAGCTGCTTTTTGGAGCCAAGCCCCCGTCCCGAGTACCGGGCAGGCTGTCCGATATTGCATCTCACCTTGAACTTGCTGCTCAGGAGGAGGAAAGCACAAAGCAGAGAACAGAGCGGCCTCTCCCCCCGCCCCGCATTCCCCCAGCAGAGGTAACGGGAGATCAAAGGCTAACGCGGGCGGGGGCAGGACGGGGAGCCCCCAACCAGCAGGAGCAGACGCTTTGTGTCCCGCGTGGCGGGCACAGAGCCCAGGTGCTAGCCCAGATCAATATGATTTAGAAGATGCAATTTTTTTTAAATCTGCCATTGCTGTCACGGCCACAACCTTTCCCTCCGTTATTTTCCGGATGGCATTTTTTCCCCCCCCGTCTTATCTTCTTTCATCAAAACCTTGCTTCCTCCTGCTGGAATCGCTGCATTCCTGATCTATATGCAGATCAAACCCTGGGAACAGATGCTATTGTCAACTTTTATTAGTTTATTCCATTAAGAAAGGAAGATATCTGTGCAGTCACCGATAGAAACCAAGACTCCCTGCTCCCACCGAATGCCTCATCCCCTGGAAGCCAGAGCCAGCAAACAAAGTCCCCCCGAAGCTGAGCAGTGCCACAAATCAGGGGCCGTGTCCTGGCTGCAGACAGCAGCAGGGCGCGGGGGGAGCAGGGAGCGATTCCCCAGCACCCCCAGCGGCCCCGCAGGGCCCCGCACTGAAGGCAAATTGCTTCGGAGTTCGGCAGCGAAGCTCATGAGGAGAATTTCATTCCCCAGGATAAGCAAATGATGAGGCCACTTTAGCTATTTGTATGGCTTTCTGTATTTGTATTCTGCTTAAAATGCCACGCTCCCTCCCGCTCGCTGAACACCGTCCTCCCAGTTACGTGGAGGTTTCTTCCATGGCCTCACGCTTTGCTCCTGCGCTGTTTATGCATTTATTATTTACACACAGGCCTCCAGCTGCAACTCGCATGCTGGAAAAAAAACATTCTGTGCTGTGTTTGGTGAAAGATAAGAGAGGCAGGAGAGCTGCCAGCTCCGCACGGGGGGAAGGAGGAAAAACACCCACAGCCTTATGTCTCCGCGCTTGTTGGGAACTTGAACTCGGCTCCCAGGGGCCGGTGGAAAACGCTGCTAATCAGCTGAGCATTTCGGAGCCTCGCTGGAGCAAGGTTTGTAACTTAACCTGAGCTCAGCTGGGCTCTGCTCGGCTCCAGACACCCCCGGCACAGCGCGGGCTGTGCGGTGCAGAGCCGCCGGTGCCCCCTCCTCACCACCAACTCCTTCCAGCCCCGCTGCTCCCAGCCGCCCTTCAGCTTGCATTACATCTCCCCGCCGCTCCTTTGTCTTGCTTTACGAGCTCTGACAAGCTGTGGCCTTTGAAAGGAGCCCCCGCCTAAGTGGGGGCTCCAGAAAAATGCACATGTGGGGTGCAGAGCGGGGGCAGCCTCGCCTCACCCCCACCGCAGAGATCGCTCCCTCCTGGAAGTCATTTCTCTGCTGCTTGGCACCGGGAGAGCCGCGGGGCTGGGCCAACATTGGGGACAAAGGGCTCCGTTTTGGGCCATGCTTTGAAGTGCCCCAGGCCTGGAGTCCCTGTCCCCTCCCTTGGGCCTCGGGACATGTTGGGCACGATGGACAGATGTCCCTGTGCTGCAACCCGGAGAGGTTCACAAATGCCAAAGGAGCAGTTTGCTTTGCTCTGAAAGCCACCAGAGATATTCCACAGGTTTGGGGCAGGCCAAGCCACGTTGAGTCAGTTTCTGCTTGGTGCAAGTCCTCATCCCCAAGAAATGGGAAGGGAGATGGGGGAGAAATAACCCTGCAGCCGGACACAAGGTGGAAATTGGGAGCGGTGGCAGCACCGGGAGAGCACCGCAGTCAGCAGGGCTCCAGCAGCAATACCTGAGCCATGGGAAAAGGGAAAAATCGAGGGAAAGACAGCGCAGAAGGAGAAACGTAAGAGAAACCAGGCTAAGCTGCGCTTTTAGGGAGCAAGCTTTGGTTTACATTTTATTATGTTTTCCTGGCAGGCGTCCCAGAGCGCTGCGCATTTTCGGTGCGTGCGCTCCTGGGGAGGGGGAGCAGGAGCTGGTGGCAGCGGCTGCTGCCGGGGGAGCGGGGGCGAAGCGCAGCCCCCCCCGAGTGCCGGCCACGCAGCTCCTTAACGGGGCCGGGTGCTTGGAGCTCCTGGCCAGACCCTGCTTAACCTGGTGGCCACAAAGGCAGGTGGAGCAGAGCTCTCCCTCACACGAGACTCCCTGCACAACCCCTGCCTCTCCATCAGCACACAGAGCCCTGTGCGGGGTCACCCTGGGAGCAGATGGGTGCAGGGACCCATTTAGAGGCTCCAGGATCTCAGGACATTGCCGATTGCTTCCTTGCTCTGCCTTTTTTTACTAATCCCTGCCCCATCCCTGGGCTCCCAGGGCGGGAGGAGCAGAACCTCCTCTGGGTATAGAAAAAAGCAACAGGGGAAACTGAGGAAAAGGCACGGAGGGACATGTTTGGCCAGGGCACGGCAGCTCGGTGCAGACACAGGATGCTGTGGCTGCAGAAAGCGGCGATGCCCTCGGCTGGTGTGCTGGTGTTCAGCTCCTGCCTCTGTCCGCTGCTGCTGCCGTGAGCACACTGCACGAGAGCTCCTGCAGGTACCGCTCCCGCCCCCTCGGGTGGATGGAATCACTTAATTCTATTACCCAGTCACTTCCACGCTTGCTGCCTTGCGTCTGAACCAAAGCAGGTTCAGCAAGGGAGCACCAGAAGCAACTTCTTGTCGGTGCAATTTAAACTGACACCTTCCTTCCCAGCACTCTGCACTCCTGCATTCTGGTCTGATCCTCGTGCTGTGTCTCTCCCCAAATCCCGTCTCGCAGCGGTTGGTAGGAGTGATTAAATGCTTCCTCAGCTCCAGCGGCATGCTAAAAAAATGGGGAGAAACAGAGCACACAGCCATCGCCGTGAGCGGTTGCATGCGGCTGTCTTTGCGAGCAGCTGAAGTCTGCAGGCCCTGTGATGAGAGGCGTTTGGGAGACCCAGCGGTGGCTGGGGAGGGGGGGCTGTGCTGTGCCCCCCTCCTGCCTGCCCCAGCAGCAGCACGGTGCCTGCTGCCCCATCCCGCATCTCACGGGGGTCACCCCTCCACGTGTAGTCGCTGTGCATGCGTCACCTGCAAGCCGGGGAGGTTACACGAATTCTAGCTCTAAACAGAGCTTACATCCCAGCACGGCCTGAAGATTTCCCCTGCACCCACAGCCTTTGGTGTCCCTTTGCTTCCTCCTTCCTTCCCCCCGTTGGAGCTGCTTTGTGCAGGCTGAGGCTGGCAGAGCCGCGGCATCCTGGAGCCGGGGCGAGGAGCGAGAGCGCACGAGGGAACCTGCACGGGGCTGGGAACTTGGCTTGGCTCGTGGTCTCGGCTGTGATATGAGCTGGCTTCCCTTTATTGATTGCAGTAATGCAGGGGATTTGGAACGAGCTGGATTGGGTAATGGGCTATAATTTGGTCCAGGTTTTCCGAATACATAGTTGAATATCCAAAAGAGAAAAGAGGAACAAAAACTCCAAGTTCTGGGAGGAGGCAGAGGCTGGAGCTGAGTGTCTGCATGGTGTCGGAGGCTCCTTTTCTCACGGGGCAGTGCCTTGCATCATCCACCAGCTCAGCAAATTGCAGCTTAATCCTTTGTGGTGGCTTTGGGAAGGGGTGAGGTTGGGAAGGGAGAGGGGTGGGAATAGGGAGCCATGTGAGCTTTCTGCACCCATCAGCAGCCAGCTGGCGTGCCAAACTGCTGGGTGTTGCTGAGCCATCCTGGCTTTTCTGCAGCGGTGTTGGGTGCTTGGTCCTAAGGAGTGGACACTTTTCCCTTCCTGAAAGAAAGTCCCATAGGGCAGAACCCCTGGGAGGTGAAAGGCTTTAGCTGGCCCCAAGCATCCCAGACACTCCTGTCCTCCTCGGCTCATTCTGCCTCCAATTTTCACCCCTTCTGCCTGCTCTGGGAGTTCTCCATCCAGCAAAGCCAGGAGCAGGCAGTGCAGGAGCAGCACGGTGCGGAGGTGAGGGGCTGGAGATGTTCTGCAGGCAAGGAGCCCCCCAAAGGCATGGCCAGCCCCTCTCCATCCTTCCCTCCTGAGCGTGGAGCTGTCGCGGCTGCTCGCTCGCTGCTGCCTCAATAGCTGGGGGAGGGAGGGTTTGAAAGAGCTCATCCCAAGGCCACATCTGCTGCTGCTGCTGCATGTGTTTAAAACAACTCATTAAAGTTCCTGAAAGGCCTAAAAAATGAGTAATTCTCTAAATGAGTGAGTCCATAATAGCCCTCTAATAAGCTATAATAGGAGACTTGTGTGCCGCTGAGCGTGCCGTCGCGGCGCGCGGCTGTGCGGGGGCTCCCCGCCCCATGAGGCTGCGGCAGGATGGGACCCGGGCGGCGCACATGGGAGAAGGAGCAGCGGGAAGGATCGGGCACCAGGGCTCTGCCAAGCTGCGAGGCCTCGGGGAAATGTACGCGTGGAGAACCGGGCTTTGACTTTAGCGAGGTGGCCACGGTGCCACGAGGGGTTGGGTTTGTTGGGCAGGGGGAGATTTTCTCTTCCTTCCAGCACAGGTGGGCAGCAGGGAAGTAAAGTCCCCAGTAAAGCTCTGGGTGCTCTTGTCTCTGCATGTGCTTGGCTGCAGGAGAGCCGTGCTGGTGGCAGCTCCTCCCCAGTGCCATGGCACCACGGTGGCACCAAGCCACTGCCAGCTCCGCGCCCAGCCACCGCCCATGGCAGCACTGGGAGGGACACCCATGGGTGGGGTGCTGCGCTTCTCTTCCAGCTGGAGCAGTGCTGTGGAAATTGCTGGGATTGCTTCCCCCTGCCACCAAGCCCACATGTCAACACATGCCGCTTCTTGACAAAGCACCTACGGGCGCTGTGACATCCTCCCAGTACCAGCTGTGGGGAGCATCTACTGGCTCGCACCAGGGCTCGGGCTGGCTTTCGTTCAGCGATGTCCCACTGCATTGCGAGGGAGCAGATGACATTTTGCTGGGCTCGCGGGGAATTGGAACGTATCGGGAACTTCAGGATTCAAGATGTTCTGCTCTTGTTGAGAACAGCGCATGCTGCTATATTGGTGCGATGATGTACCAGGCTGCTGGCACTGCTCCGCGCTCTGACATCATGGTGGGACATAACTCACGGAGCCCAGCTTCCACGTGTGACCTGAGCGGCACATCCACGGGGTGAGGATGCTTCTCGCTTGCAGGATGGCAAGTGGGCCAGGAACACATGGCAACTTTCAGATGGGAGCTGGGGGCTTCGCGCAGCCTCTGCTTGCCAGGCTGGGCTCACGGAACCGATGTGCCACCTCCTGTGCCGCAGATGGAGCCACCGAGAAGCACAAAGCAGTTCTGAAGGACAGTAACTGTCATCACATACTGCCTTGGGATAGTTCACAGGCTTTGCTTTGCCTCTTAAAGCTGGGGGCTGAAATAAGGCCTGTCATTTAAAAACCTCGTCATGGTCATGGGGAAAGAAAACCTGAGAAATGGGATCGGGGTTTCCCCAAAATGCTCTAGAAGGTAAGGGAGGGAAAAGCATCATTCTTGCTCGACCTCATGAGGAGCAAGTTAAGATTTCTTTCAAAATGTTTTCGGGTTGGCCTTGACTTCTGCAGTCCTGGGGCTGTCGCTGCGGTGTTATTAAATAACAACATTTAACCCCAACCAAACCCCCCCGCTTCCTCAGCAGTGTGAGCGAGGGCTGGGCCAAACTTTGATTTCCTCTTTCTGAGGTCACCTGTGCTGGAAATAGGACCCGCCAGTGAGTCAGACGTTTCTCAGCAAACCTCAGCGCCACTAAATTTGTGGACATCTCAATGAATAAAACCTCCTGGCCTTTTCCTTCTCCTGGTGTGCGCAGCCTTCGTGCGCTGCCCTGGGCACTGCCTGCTGCTTGGAGGCACGGCCACGGCACGGCCACGGCACAGCCCGATGGCAGCCCGGCAAGCTGGGCCCGTGTTTATTTATCCAAGTGCCTTTGTGAAGTCCCGGTTAGTCACACAGGTGTCCTGTCCAAGAGGAAGGTCAGGGGGAGGAAAGGAAATGGAAGAGAAACAAAAGTGAGCCTGCGAGATACAGATGCATCCTTTGCCGTGCTCGGGGATGCAAACACCCTTCTCATGGTCAGCGCAGGATTAGGGACGAGGTGCGTGCGAGCACGTGTGTGTGTGCTGGCCAGACTGTGGCCAGCAGTTTAGAGGACAGTAAAGCTCTCTGGGTACAAACAGGACGGATTCCTTCACTAGGAACTTGAACTTGGGGCCGGAGGAGTCCATGTGCCGGCTGCTTCTGCTCTGTGCAAAGAGCTCCTGGTGATGCTGAGGGCAGAACGCGGCTGTTGTCTGGCCTTCCTTAGGGATCTGGGACCAAATGTTACAGCCTGGCTGCTAGAAAGTGTGTGCCCCTCCTGAGGCTGGCAGGCAGGAGCTGCAGGAGGAGGCAGAGCACCAGCCTCAGCTGCTGGGAGGTTTTAAGGTGTTTTTTTTTTTTTTTTTTTTTTTTTCTCGGTTAAAGAAAGCAGGGTCCCTCGGCACGGGGTGTGCAGGGCAGGTGGGATGCCTTCCTCACCCACCCAAGTGAGCTGGGCTGCGGGCTGTAGGTGGGTCTGGAGGCAGGGGGCACCCCCAGGGGACACCTCAGAGGGCCCAGGGGATGGGCTCAGCCCTTCCAAGCACGCAGCACACCGAGATCTGGGAGTTCCCCAGCATTTGGACTCTGATGCAAGCTGGAGCCGCAGACCCTGCTTCCACCCACCCAAAAGGCAAGTTTCTCTGGAAACCAGGGAAGAGGGGGAAATCCTCCCACCTCCCAGCTGCCCGCCCGGCTCGTGGCTGCAGAGCTGCCTTTCCTCCCCCTCTCTCACACCTCCCTCCATCTCTGCAAATCCCTCGGAGACGTTAGATCATTTTTCCAGCTCCTCCAGGTGTCCGTAAAACCAGCCGCAGATTCCTCCACGGAGAGGGGAGCGGTGGCGAGGGGGAAACCCGAAGCCGCAGCGGTGCCCCCTCCTCGTGCTTGTGGGGAAGGGCAGGAGAAGCTCCTCCAGAGAGCACCGGGCTTGGAGAGGGAAGGGGGCACCCCCCAGTGCTGTCGGGGGTCCCTCCAGGCGGGTGGCAGGCTGCCACCCTCACCCCGTGAGCACCGCGGGGCTCCCGCTGCCGCATGCAGTGCGCCCCGGTTTGGGTCTCGCTGCCAGGCCATCCCGCAGCAGGGGGCTGAGCACAGGGTGCCAGATGGTTTGGGGATGAGGTGGTGCTGAGCAGCCTCTCTGCTCTCAGTGTTTGTCATGGCCAGAAAGCCAAAAATCTGCCTGCTGGGGGAGAGGGCTGGGTCTGGGGGTGTGATGGGGGTGCAGAGAAGAGGCAATTTCTACTTTTCTCCTGATTCCCTTTTAATTTTTTTTTTCTTTTTGCAGGCAGAAATGATCTCATGTTTTGTCTAATCTAAATTCTGTCAAGCAAGCAGAGAGAAAGAAAAAAAGACAGACGGAAAGCGAGCAAGGGAAGGCTACACAGTTAATAAAAATCTGCTAGACACATGTTTGGAGCTGGGAGACCGGGAAGGGGAGAGCCGAGCGCCGGCGGTGCCGAGCCCTAGGCCGGGCTGAAATGCGTGCCAGGCTCTGGGAGCTGGGGTGAGCTGCAGCCTCCCAGCCCCACGGGGACATTTCTCCACCTGCCAGGGGCAGGGCACACGGCTGGGGGCTGTGGGGTGTCCCTGCTGCCAGCCCGCTGCGGTCACCGCTGGGTGCCGACCAGCCTGGGGGAGAGGCTGGAGCTGGAGCCCATGACCTCTGCCCGTGCTTCCAGTTCCCCCAGTCAGGACTGGGGGAGCTGACTGGCCTGGCAGAGGCTTGCCCTCCTCTGTGTGGCACGTTGCTTTTTTCTGCTTGCCCAGCTGGAGCAGGAGAGATGCTTCTGGGGCTGTGTGCGCAGGGAGCTGGGGGAGGCAGAGGAAAGCCTTTTCTTGCCATTCTCCTCCTCCAAATCCTCACCGTTCTCATCCGTCCTTCTCACCTGATGGATTCACTGGCTTTTGGTTAAAATACACTTTCTCAGCCTTTTCATTGCCTGGCTACAAAAGAATGTCTGTGGGCATGCGGAAGGAGGTGTAATGGGGGTGGGCTGAAACATCACCAGTCGGATATCCTCAACACGGCTTCACCCACTGATCCCTGCAGGAGACCTCTGGGTGGCAACTGCTGTGGGGCTGGGCAGTGCCCATCATCCAATTGTCCTATTGCCCAGGTGGGATGTGGACCACCGGGACAGGGGACGGGGGTTTTTGCTCTGTGCTGCCAAGGAGCAGGGTTTTGCCTCATCCAAGCAGGGGCTGGCAGGAAGGTGAGCAGCAGCACGGCTCTGGTTGGCACCTCCTGTGTGTGCTCATCCCAGGGACAGGCAGGGAGGCTGGGTACCAGCCAGTGAGTGCCACGGTGGGTCCCCTGAGTGCTCTCCATCCTCCCCCAGCAGCAGGGTCCCTGCGGGAGGGGCTGGCACAAGGAGGGCAGCCTGGTCACGAGCAGGGCAGGGGGAGAAGTGGTGGAGAGCAAGGAGGGCCATGGGGGCTTGATCGAGGTCTCCAAAAGAGGATCCCGAAATACATTTCCAGGCCACAGAAACCACACTGGAAAATTCGCTTTGAATTACTTGCTGTCAGGGACGGAGCCGGGCTCCGAAGAGCAGCGCTGAGCAGAGCGAGCCCAGACGGGGCCTCTTGGTGTCGATTAACAAAACAAACAAACAGCATTGCCCGTAATGAGCTCCGGCTTTGGGCGGGAGGAGGGGTGATTAAAACAGGATGCCACCGCTGCCATGTGTGCTGGGGACGGGCCGAGGGCTGTGTCCCGTGGTTGCCCACATCCCCTGCCCACATCCCCTGCTCCACCGCCTGCTCACGGCACGGGGGATGCTGCCAGCAGCTGCCACCTGTCCCCAGGTGCCTTGGGGTCTCACACGGCCCTCGTGTCCCTGCAGGGCAAAGCAGCCTCTGTCCCCCCGAAATAGTTTGTTTCAAAGCAGGCTGCAAGTCAGGGCAAAAGTTTTGCTCTGCGTATCCCCGCTATCTGCTGTGCCCCTACCCGCCGGAGAGCAGAGGTGTGAGCACAAGGCTTGGCCCTCAGCACTTCTGGGACCACGGCCAAGTCCTCAGCATTTTCCCATCCCCAGCAAGGCTTTCACGTGGCTTGCGTGTGGCCGAGACCTGAACACGGGACCTGAGAGGCACAGGAGCTGGGGAGAGAGGCATGCCAGTGCAAAGCTTCGTCTGATTTTCCATCACATATTTATCTGCAGCACTCCGGGTGCATCATTAAAACCTAGCACATCCCCGGGTGCTGGGAAGGCCCTGCCTTTTCTGCCACTGCACTGACATACAAAGCAGTTTGGGGCCCGGTGTGTCGGGCAGTAATGAAACCCGTCTGGGAGCCGATCACTTCTTTATCTCCCCAGCTCCATGTTCCTGAGGACCACGTTTTTTAATTTGTGTTGGATAAACAGTATGGGATTGTGTACGCAAAGAAGCTCTAATTATCCCCTCGGGTTGTGTTTCCTTAAAGGAAATGAACTGGGCATGGCATTCCTGCTTGAGAAACGCACCAGCCCAATAGCTTCCAGATTTCTCCCCGTGCCACGAGAATCCAGCCGCGCGGCGCTGCAGGAGGGAGGAGAGGGGTGCTGCACGCACGCGGCCTTCCGAGGGTCCCGGGGACCCTCCTGCCTCACTGAGCATCCCCAAAATGTGGTGCTGGGGCCTGCTGGGTATAGGAAGAAGAGCAACCCTCACGCATGAGAATACTGCAGAGTCTCTTGTGCTTCCAGCATCGTGGAGACACCGAGAGAAGTGACCCAAGCACCACCAGCGCCGTTTCCCAGAGCCCTGTCCACAGCCCGGGCTGGGAGGTGCTGTGATGGCATCGATTTGCCTCATTAAATGGCAAAGTACAGCAAATGGATGCAGGGTGGGAAGCAACCTCTTCCCAGGGCAATCCACCCGGCGTGGTCTCCAGGGTTATCCCCAGAAGCTGTGAGCTGCTGCAGCACTGCCACTCGTGCCCTCCCAGTGCCGCACGAGGTCTCCGGACACCTCTCCAATGTCACGAGTGCTCCTGGATAACCCCCCGTGGGCCAGATCATCTGCCCATGGGGGACAGATGAACCATGAATCTTCCGTATTTATCCCCGCTCCACAGCGCTCAGCAATCTTTATTTACACTGCTGACAATTGCTTTGGGCTATTTTTAGGGTTTATTGCTGATTGGATCTTTAATGTTCCAGGTAGTTAACTTGGCAGCAGTGGAGTTAATGCAGGAGGCTTTAACCTCTCCGGAGACCTGACATCAGACCCTATTTATGGCGAGTGAAAGCGAGCCTGGTGCTTCCTCCTCGTCATCCATTGACCTCCACGGATCGCCACGCAGTGGCCTGGGGCATGGATGGCTCTGGTGCCCGGGGGGAGGATGGGTTCACCGAGACAGCTCCGCTGGTGGGAAGCACTGAGGGTTGCTCTGGAAGGGCTGGGCCTTGCCAAACAGGGATTTGGGATGAACCCAAACTGGGGAGATGCAGAGAGGTTTGCTCAGGATGGAGCTGGGGTCTCATCCAGGAGGGCTGTGGGAGGCTGGCGATGAGGCAGGGGGGGCCAGGACCCGTGCGGGGTTTGGGCAGGGGCTGAGGGGCCAGGACAGGACCGGCTGTGCCCAGCAGCTTTTCAGGATTCCTCCGAGGTGTGAGGAGGATGAAGGGGCACGGGTGTGGATCCAGAGCGTGTGAGGCAGGGGTTGAGGCAGCGGCTGTGGCTGCAGGCCATGAGGCTGCGAAGTATAACACAAACCTGCCCTTCCCTGTGCTTGCTTGCTGGGAACCGGCTTTGCCAAAGGATTTAAATTCAATTTGTTTTATTGAAGTTCCTTTTTTTCCCCCCGACCAATGCATCAAGCTATCATTTTACTCAGATCAGCTGCTCCCAGCCTCATCTTACGCCTCCCTCTCCGCTCCCCCCCACCCGCTCTCCCTCGCCCCCCACATCCCGCTGTCTGGATGAGCCCTCTAATTCTTCCTCCTCTTTCAAGCCCACCAATGCTTCCTGCAGCATTAGCCGTAGAAATGCCACGAATTTCCTTTGTGTTGCTGCTTGGAAAAGGCAGAGGGGTAGGAGAACAAGCACAGCGCGTGGCGGTGCCGGGGCTGACAATAATCTCTGCGGTTTTTCTCCCAGCCCCAAGTTTATCCCTGTGCAATTCAGCGTAGGAAAGCTAATAACGATGTGTCAGGAAGACCTGATGTATATTTGCAGAGTTGAATGGCTGGGCCGGCGGTGCCTCCTGCACGCCCACCCGGGGTTTATTTGAGCCTGAAGACCCCAGCCCTTCCACGCTGCTTTAATAGCAGTGATTTGTAGGGGTGGTCTCTTTCATTTTCCCACCTTCTTTCTCTCTCCCTCCTGCCCACCCCACCGCCCCACACTGCAGAGCCCTGCCTTGAATGCCTCCGTGCAGCATTACCTGCATGGGCACTGTGCTGCTCGTCCCCCCCAGCCCCCAAGGGACGCAGCCCCTCGGTGCCAGCAGCCTGGCACACCCGCACGGAGGGACCGGGCACCTCACTGTGCCGAATGAGCACCGGGGCCTGGCTGCTTCACAGCTTGATTAACCAAACAGTGGTGACATCAAATAAATGGGCAGTACCCATGGCGAGGCAGCCGGCGTGCCACCAGCAGGTCCTCCCCTCCGGTTTGCATTCCTGCGCAGGGGTGGGCTCGGCTGGGCCGTGACCTGCCCAGATTTATGCCCCCGTTTGTCTGTCAGCATTGGGAACCATCTGCGGGGAAGGTGCTTTGGGGAAGCCGAGCAGGACGGTCCCTGCATGAGGACGGGTGCTCTGGTTTGCCCTCCCTGTGCACCACGGGGACGGCTGGTGCTGGGCCATGGGCACCGTGCTGAGCACCAGCAGCTGCAGGGACATCACCAGGGGGATGCACTTTGGGGTGGTGCCACAACCCAAGAGCTTCCCTCATGCCAGGCATCACATACAAGGGCACCGTGGGAGTGCTGCGGAGCCTTGGATGGGGCAGGACAGGGCAGGACCCCCCTGGCAGCTGCTCCTGCTGGGGAAGGGGAGCGTGCTGGGCACTGGTTTCTCCTCAGGACTTTGCACTTTGGTGCCATCAGCTCCCAAAGTGACCCCTGCAGCTCCTGTGGGAACCACTGGCTCATGAGATTCCTGACTGATTCCTGCTTTCTAATATTTTAAGTCATTTGTCCACAGCACTGATTTATTTGGGTACCGTAAGTCTGGGGAAGGAGTCACCTTGGGCTCGCAAGACTTCCCATGTATCCTGTTTAGCACCAGACAGGGATAGGGAAAATATAAACATATTTTAGCAAACATAAACATAAAAAAAAAAAAAAAAAATAATTAAAAAAAAAAAAAGGAAAAAAAAGGAGGAGGGGGAGAGAAAAAAAGAAGTAGAAGAGAAAAAAAGAATTTTTTGCTTTTGCTACCTGTGACCTCCGAGTCACACCCGAGGAGGAGGAAGCAATGAAACGCGGTTCTGTTTCTTACCACGCAACACATCCCTTGCTGCCTCAGTATTTTGGCTGCCTTGCTGTACCAGCAGCAACACAGGCCTTACATCTCACAGATGGTTTGTTCTGGGGAGATTACCAAGTTACATCTTCCCTCTCTGCCTTTTTGTATAAAGCAGGGCCATCTGTCTGTTCCGCTCCCCTGCCTTTCCTCCCTGCACGACGCGAGCTGCGGCTGGGCGCAAGGGCTGGGTCCCCTCCCTCGGGCAGCACCGCTGGGCACTGGGCCCCCTGCCCTGCTCCCAGCCATGCAGGGCAGCTCTCGTCTTCGTGGGGGCTGAACAGTTTTCTGTCATCAACAGCAGAGAGTATCTCGACACAAACACTGCAAAATGAGCAGCCTTTTTCTCTTTGGTCTCTATAGAGACCTCACACGCCATACAAACAGCACGGAGGAGAATTTGTTTCTCGGTCTGGGGGCTGCCGTTGCACCCTCTGTTTGCAAAGCAGCTCCTTCCCCTGGGTGTTCGTACCAGGGCTGCTGTGAGGTGCTCCTGGTGCCCCAGCGAGTGCCAAAGGCTGTGTGTGCGCTCATGCACGGCATCGCCAGCCGCCTGTGGCCGGGGCTGTGTGTGCGCATGGATGCACACTGGTGCACGAGGCGCACTGAGGTGTGCTCTGTTTGCATGTGCATGCCTACACGGGGGCATGGGGCACGGGATGCACACAGCCCATGCGGGATGCCCACCGTACGAGAGGACGAGCCCGTTGCCAGAGGGGCAGAACAAAAAACTTGCCGAGTTCTGGGCTCTTCTGTGCCGTACTCTGCTCCCTAGCACCTGCCACTTGCAGTGGAGAGTCCCCACATTGTAACTGCAGAAACAATTATGTTTTCATTACAAAAGCAAATTAAGGCGGCTGCTTAATCGAGTTTATTAAATACCAATGAAGTCCCAGGGTAAATGAATGGCAAAGAGGCTTTCTGTGCTCGAGTTGGGAAGGAACCAGGGAAATGTAATCACGGAGACGGGCTCACCAGCACGCATGGGCAGGGAGCTCTGCGGTGTCAGCCCCTTGCCCCTGCCGAGCTGTAGGGGCTGGGGCAGCCTCTGGGGGCTGTGGGGTGAGACGTGGCAGCAGTGGGGTGTGGGACGGGTGAGCTGGTCCCTGTGCACAGCCCTTCAGGCCTGGGATGGGGGGCAATTTCACCCAGATCCTGCCCCTGCCTCAGCCCCAACCCCAGGCCCCCCCGGCTCCCCCCAGCCAGGGCCCAGCAGCGCAGGGTGGAGGGCTGTAATGCAGCCCCATTTCTTCTGATTGACACTTCTCTTTCTCTCTCCCATCGCAGGCTTTGGATGCTTATTTTTAGCTGCCGTTATTTCCCTCAGGCCAACTTTTCTGTCACATTTCATCCTTTTTCTACTGTTTCTGGTTGTTACTTTCTTCCTCCAAGATGCTTTCTCTTCCAGATTTAACCCGTCACCGGGGACTGGTGCTTTACCCTCCCGTACCCCTTCTCCTTTCTCTCCCCATCTGCTCCCCCTGCGTTTCCATCCCCGGGGGCTTGGAGGGGCGAGAGCTGGGGCTGGGCACAGGCAGAGCCGGCTGCCGACCCCCTCGGGCAGCATCTGGGGAGCCTCTGCCAACAGTGCCGGGGGGACTGGGTGCTGGCGTCGGGCAGGAGGAGCTGGAAATCCCCTGGCACGGCGCAGCACAACGTGTTGGCTCACCAGATCTGCTCCCCTGGGGCCGGGGGGCAGCGGGGAGGAGCGAGGGAGGCTGGAGGCACCCACAGGCTTCCCCGCGCCCTTTGCCAGTTGCAGGTGGCTCTGGCTCTCAGCAGTGGTCCCCAGCTGTGAGGATGAGCTTTGCTCCATCCCGAGGCCCTCAGCAGGACAGCAGAGGTGGTGGAGGGGGGCCCGGGGCTGTGCCTCCCCCCCAGGGCTCACATTTCCCTGCCAGCCGGCCGTGGCTGGGGGTGCTCCCCCTGCCCCATCTGCACGCAGGCACCGGGGGCTCCTTCCTTCCCCCCCAAATGCTGTTCTGCTTTCAGATGGGTTGCGATGGCTGGGAGGAATGGATTTTAATGAACAAACCTGGCTTATTAAAATAAAAAAAGTGTTAGGGCTGATTTAAAATGGAAAACAGGGGCTGGGAAATACAAACAAGGCTGTTTCCTGCTGAAATGCATCAGGGGATGGCCTGTGCTGCTTCTCTGTGCCCTCCCCTCCTTACCCCACAAACCACCTCTGGCATCTTCATCCTGCCAGTGCTCCCCGCAGCCCGGCTAAGGGCCGTGTTTGCCTCTTCTCTGGCTGTCCCGAGGGCTGCAACCAGCAGTGCCAGCCACAGGGCACCCACACACAGCCCTGGCATCCACCCGGCGGCACCGCGACCTGCTGGGGATGGGCCCCGAGGTGCCAGCGGGAACCGTGGCATGGCCCGGGCAGTCTCGAGCCCTGCGGGGCCCCTGCTTCTTTCTGGTGATGCTGAGGGAAATGTGGGCTCTCAGAAAATGGAGAAAAGTCTTCTAGCCGAGTTCCCGATATAGTAACAGTGCTTCTGCCTGTCCTACTTCGCGGTGACTCTCATGCACCTTGCTCAGCAGCACGGACTGTTCCCTGGGCTGCTCCTGGGCACAGGCGTCCGTGCTGCTCTGGATTTTCTCTCTCTCTTTTTTTTTTTTTTTTTTTTTTTTTTCTTTCTGTTAATCTCCGCATTGCGTTTGACCCAAACACTCAGGTACTACTGACACAAGAACCTGACTGCCCTGCATTACACAGCCCAGCGCCGTGTACTGGAGCCTGCACAAAGGGACAGGGCAGCCCAACGCTGCCATCAACGCTGCCACCGGGGTGTGGGGCATTCTCCGGGTGCGGGTCAGACCTGGAGTCTGACGCTGTGCCCATCCGTGGAAGCCCAACGGGTGAAATCCCTGCTGTTTTGGGGCAGCAGTCCTTGCGGGAAGGCCGGTTGGAAACTGGCCCCAGCCACTGCAAATCGCTCCTTGCAGCCCCTGCTTCGTTCTGCAGCTGCTCCCCGTTGCTTCCCATCTCCTCATCTCCCGCTGGCCGAGCACCTGAGACCCGCAGCCTCACCGCCCTTCTTCTGGAGTCCAGGGTTTATTAACTTGTGTGTTATGGGCTGTTTGTAACAAATCACTGCGGAGAGAAAACAGGAGATTTCAATGGCTTGGACCAAGCAGCAAAACCAGGTTATTTATGTTTTATAATGTGAAATCTATGCTTGCTCTACAAGGGCTTGGGAGTTAGGTGCCTTTCAAGCTCCTGAATAGCAAAATAAGGCTTGAAAGCAAACATCGCTGGGGTATTTTCCATCATTTAAAGCATTTTTAAAAAAATTCTTCTCTCCATTTCCTTTAGCCAGTGTCACGGCTAAAGCGAGCAGCACAGCTGAAGCAGGAAATCTCTTCTCAGCGATGCTCGCTGTGGGTTACGGGGTTATTCCCTGCTCACCGATCCTCTCCGGGACCCTGGTCTCGGTCCTGGTCTCCAGCCACCTCTCTGCTGTCCCCCTTTGTCCCCGTGCAGGGATGCGGAGGGGTGGACGAGGCTCCAGGCATGAAGCTGCTTGAATTCTTCATGTTGTGAGGACCAGGTGGGTCTGCCAGCTCCTGCTTTGGAGAGCAGGGTGCCGTGCACACCTCCAGCCGAGCATCTCGGAGAGCCTCACAGCTCTGCTGCGAAACCTGGCAGCCATCGGGGGCTGCCCGGGGGTGCTGCTCCAGGGCTCCGCGGTGGCTCTGGGAGCCTGCAGAAGCTCAGAGGTTTGGGCAGGCAGGCGGAGGGCTTCCAGCAGCCTGCACACAGAGGGACGAGCCCCAGGAGCCGCTCCGTGGCCGCCGGCGGCCGCTAGGGGTAGATCGAGGCTAAGGAGACCTGGCTGTGGGGTGGGGGGGCCGGGTGGGGAAGGGAAGGTGGGGAGGGAGGGGAAGGCGAATGGCTCGGCACAGAGGCAGCGCTGTAGTACCCTATTTTCAACCCAAAGCACATGCAGAATCGACCTCCCCCTCCCCAAATGCGTAAAGGCTTCCTGCCTGAGCCAAAGCCCAGGCACTGCGTGGCCCAGGTGGCACAGGGAAATGCCCGGTGTGCTCCCAGGGGTGCTAAGGAGAGCCAGGAGGGCCCTCTGCCAGCCGGACCCCCGGTACAAATGCATTTGCTGAAGGTGTGAAAGAATTTCAGGACTGAGGAGATTTCCCCCCCTTCGCTCCCTGTTTCCTCGGGACCAGCAGGAAGAGGAGGCAACAGGCAGGGAAGGAGCAGCAAAGCCACAGAGAGAGCTGGAGCCAGTCAGCGTTCCCAGAAACCCGTCCCACTTGGGGCTTTCCTGTGCTGTCCCAGTGGCAGCAGAGCCCTGAGAGCGGGGATTTGCTCCGTGAAGCACACTGAGGCCGAGCACTGTGTGTGTGTCATCGCTCAGCTCCCAAACCGCAGCCACTGAGTCACCGGGAGACGGCTGGAGGCAGCCCTGCTGCGGGGAGGAGGGAGCTGAGACACCACGCGGGGGCAAACAGCCGGCTCTGAGCAGGGTTCCAGTTGGGCATCTGCGCTTTGCTTTCACAAAAATTGTGTGGAGAGCACGGCGAGGCTCAGGAGCCCTTTGGGATGGGTCCCTGCTGGCACACAGGGAGGTTACAGCAGAGGAGGGCAGCTGGGGGGGGGTGCTCACGAACTGTAGGGCAGGAGGGACATTGAGAGTTGAGACAGCCCGGCCCTGACAAATCTGGAAGCAGGAAAATCGGTTCTGCTCGGGTGTGCATCACTGCAGGTGTTCGTCCCCAAAGCCAGCACCCCAGCATCTCCTCCGTGTGCCCCCAAAACGCGGCGTGGCCAGGACGGGAAAAGGGAACAAAAGCGAGAGAACTGGGAGATGACCCGGGTGTTTGAGCAAGGTCTGGGGCAGAGCAGGGCTCCGGGATGCTGCTTTTGGGCTGGCAGCCGTGGCACGTGGGCTCGGGGGCTGTTTGCACCTTTCTGGAGGGTGAAGGAGGAGCGCGGGGCTCCGGCCGCCGGGCAGGGGCCTGAGCTGGGGGCACGGCGCTGGGAGCCCGGCAGCAGCAGGAGGGGCAGCTGGTGGTATTGAATGACTCTCGAGTCAGGTTTGTTTAGAACTTCTTGATTTGAGGGAACATGTAGGATTTTTTTTTTTTTTTTTTTTTTTTCTGAGACAGGGTTGAATTTCAGTTCAGATCCCATTAATGAACCTTTCCTTGGTTCTTACGCTGAGCTGATTTGATTTGCAGAATGGGCACCGAGGACTACTTAGAGCAAAGCAAAAGCAAAAAAAAAAGCCCCCATCAGTGAAGGGCATTGGGGGGGGGGCTGGCTGGGGCAGCAGTGGGGGCTTTTGGGCAGCTTGGGCCTTGCAAACAGCAGCACCGGGGTGCGCTCCTCTGCCCTGAGGCAGGCACCCCTCCAGCACCCCGGGGAGGTTTTGTCATCCCATACTCTGGGAATTTTTACAGTTAGGCCCTGGAAGGAAAGGATCAGAAAGGGGAAAAGTTCCCAATCCTGTGCCAAGCTGAGGTCCTGGCTCTGTGGGCACCACCGACACAAGTGCCTGTCCTCCAGCCCCTGGGTCTGGATCCTTCTCTCCCTCCCCAAATGGCTCAGAAAGCTGGTGGTGGGACCGGGAGGTCTGCGACCTGCAGCTGGTGGGTGTTGGAAAGTCAGGTCTTGGGGATGTGCTGAAATTGTGCAGGGAGTCACCTGCATCATCCCAGCCTGCCTGGACATTTGGGTGGCAATTAAACCCTTTGATGGCATCCAGGTCTGGGTTGAACCCCCAAGCTAACAGCCAGGCTCGTGTTTGCAGTGACATTTGAGGCCCCTCGCATCAGCATCCAGCCACCTGGATGCAACACAGAGCAGGGCACTCGTGACATGAGTTGGATGCCCTGAGCCTGCATGTCACAGGTCCTGGTCCGTGCCTGGGGCTGGGCATGGCCACAGGGCTGGGCCCGAAACGGAGAGGCGAAGGGATCGTCACCAGATGAGGCTGAGACAGGGGGACCCCTGCCAGCTGTGCCACCTCCCTCTCAGGCTGCCCCGCTGGAGCGTTCATCTATCACGATGCTGCTGGGAGAAGCCGGGCTCCTGGGACCTGAGGACATGTTTTTCTTCCGTGTGTGTACCTCTGCTTTGCTAAAGAGAACCGAGAAGGCTCTGCCCTCCTGGTGTGGGACCCGGCAGCCACGGTGAACCGAGAAGCATCTGCTCTCCCCACGGCCATGCATAAAAGAGATTTGCAAAGTTAGCGCAGTTTTTAAGCCGATTCATCAGCAGAGTTGCAGGTGTCAAAGTGGGTTAGCAGAAGAAAATCTCAGGAAAATAAGCAGATGGGTGATGAGCAGCCAGCAAACCAAAATCACCGGAGTGTTTTGTCTTGCTTTGCTGGAGCAGCTGATGTGCTGGCGGAGCACTGCAGGCACTGGGAGGCAAATCCTGCTCCCTTTGCCATGGGCAGGGGGGGCTTCGGCCCCCAGAAGGCACGTTCCTGGGGAGCTTCCCCCCATACGGTGGGGACGTGTCACCACGCCGGGTCCCAGCGGCAGCACGCGGTGCCTTGGCGAGAGCATAACTGCGCTGAAGAGCCCGCTGTCTCCCGGTTTAAAGCATGCGAGTGAATTCAGAAGTGCTTTTTGAGGGTTTAAAGGAAAAAAAAAGACAAAGAGCGAAACCAGGAGGTGGATGTAAGAGCTGGGGTGTTTCTATAGCAGCAGCAGCACCCAGTGATCAGTGCCGGGAGCAGGTGGGACAGCATCCACGTCACTCAGCACAGCGTGATGACAGTGCTGTCGGCAGACAGATAAGCGGCTCCTGGCACGATTGATGTCCCGCTGCCTTCCCCACGAGGCTGGCGGCGATGCAGGGAGGAACAAAGCCTGAAGGAGACGGCAGCGGGGACATCCCTCCAGCGGGGGCACTTCCCACCCCAGGGCCTCTTCTGGTGCAAAAGGCAGCATCTCCCACGGGGTAACGCTGGTCCTGGCACCTCTGTTTTGTGGGTAGACAGAGACACAGAGGCGCTGGGGACTCGTAGAGGTTGGCAGGAGGCGCACAGGGCCATGCAGCACCATCAGTACCACGTTTCCCCAGGTCTTTGGGTGTAGCTGTGGTGCCTGTCCGTGAAGGAGAGACCCTCACTGCATCCCTCGTGGTCCTGCTCCCATTCTGCAGTGGGCAAGAAGGGGAAAATGAGGCAGGGCTCTGTGTTCTCCACCAGAGCTGATGTCCCTCTGCCACCGCTGAGCAAGTGGGGTGCAAAAGGAGCTGCCAGGGACAGGGGGAGAGGGGGCGAGGGCAGAGCAGTGAGGGCAGAGCAGCGAGGGCAGAGCTTCCTGCACCCACCGCTTGCAGCAGAAAACGTCCCGAGGACAGGAACCGAGAGAACTGGTGGAGAGTCAAGAGAGCAGCTGAGAAAACACATTAATGCACCGTAAAGAATGTCTTTGCTTCCCAATGATCTTTTTTTATTACTATTATTTATTCATTTATATGCTGCTGCTTTGCCTTTTTTTTTTTTTTTTTTTCCCTTCTCTTTGAAAAGGCCTCTCGGTGCCTCATACCACCCTCTCCACCCCTGGAGACTGCATTTCAATGGTCTGATCTTTAGGCAAGGAGCGGAGCGCTGGCGGGGAGGCGGCTGCGGGAGGACCATCAGCATGCCCGACACACGCCGCGACTCAGCCAGCAGTGCAACGCCCCGGCCAGAGCGCCGAATCCGGCCGCAGCCCCTCCACCATCCAAATATTTAGATTCTAAAAAGGCCAGGGTAGAAACACCAAGAAAAATAAATATTTTACAAACACAGTAACCGAAAACCTAAACAGGAACCCGCTGCTTCTCCCTGCCCAGTGCATGCTACTGAATCAGAGCGAGCCCCGCATATATTTCACAGCTGTGGCACTGACACTTTATTTCCTTACAAAGGAATGCTATGCGGCTGCAGCATAACATCAGGCAACTTTTATGTAGTTTGGGGAATGAAGCAAACTTATCTCGAGATGCTGGGCAGCTCGGGGCGGGTAACGTCACGGGGCTCCCCGCGGCGCTGCCTGGGGTGGCTCGGGCACTGTGCCGAGGCTGAGCACAGCGTCCTCCACCTCCTCCTTCTCATCCTTCTCCTCCTCCTCCTCGCACCCTGGGGAGTTTTGTCAGCACTTTGGGCCTGAATCAACAGGGAGCTGCAGTGGTGCCCAGGGCAGGTGCTGGTGGGGTGGGCACGGAGCCCAGAGCAGCAGGAACACGGGGTCCTGAGCTGGGCAGGGGCATCCTGCGAGGCGCTGGGAGCTGCTTCGTGCCCTGCTGCTCCCCACAACCTACCCATGGTAGGTGATGGGTGACTGCTCCCGCAGGAGGTAGGGCTGTGCTTGCTCTGCCAGCAAAGCAAACCCCATCCCTGCAGGGCCCCTGCAGTCCATCCCCAATTTCTGGCACCGCGCAACTGCCCCAGCCATCCCCCTCTCTCCCGGCCTCTTTTGCTCAGCAGATTTTCTGGCTCCCATCTGCAGTCTCCGCAGACCAAAGAGCTTGTCTTTTTGACTTGTTATTTAGGAGTCCCCCACCAGCATGGCAGATACCTCCCAGAAGCACACGTCCCCATCTGGGAGAGGAGGAGGAGGGCAGACGGTCCCAGAACGAGGAGGAACGAGGCATTTCAGCCCGTGCTGCTGCCGCTCGCTGGGGTCACTTGGGGACCTGCGTAGCAAAAACCTCAGGCTTGGTCCCGCTCCTCCTCTCGCTGATGACAGATAGGGCATGCCTCTGCGCTTCCTCGCTGCTCGCCACATTCCCCGAGAGCCTCGATGCGGGTGGGACGTGGCCCTGCTCGGGGTGGTGGCTGAGCTCTTCTCCGTGCTGGTGCTCGGGGAGGGCTGGGTGCCCCAGGCGCTGGAGCAGCTTGGTGTTCTCTGCCAGCCCAGCTGGGTGGCCCCGAGGACCACAGGCATTTCCCTGCGTCCTGCCCAAGCTGTGCCCAGAAAGCGCAGCCCCTGAAGACGCAATGTCCCAAACCACAGTGCTCCTCGACACCCTTCGCTGCCCTGTGTCTGTACCAAAGCACAGCGGAGGAGCTGAGCGATGCTTCCTGTACCAGACCATGCCCTCCGGGCAGACCCTGCTTGCAGACCCCCCCTGGGGCTCTTTGGTGGCTTGCAAAGAGTGACCGGCACTGCACAGCTCTCCCTGGTCACCCCAAATCGCTCCCTTTGCAGAGTGGCAGAGCAGGGAAGGAGCACGAGGTGCTTCCTTGGCCTCTCTGCCGCAATGATGGGATGGAACCAACCCTTGGGTGCTTCCCCTGCCCTCCTGCAGCGTGCCAAGAGCTGGGCGAACGCCCGCCACATGCTGCCCGCTCCCTTGCGTCATCCTCAGGGGAGCCGACGTGTGCAGCAGAGCGCTTTGTTTTGGTAGCTGTGCCTTCTCCTTGTTGTTATTTTTAATCTGCATATTGTTGGGGATTTGCGTCAGAGGCAGCAGGTTGGAGAAAGGCACCTGGCTCTGCGCGGAACGTGCCAGGGCTGGGAATGGCCCCAGCTCCCGGGCTGTGGGTGCCACCAGCAGCACCTGGCACTGCCCAGCCCTCGCCACATCATCCACCGCATCCAGCCCCAAAATCGGGGTGTAAACCCCAAGGCAGAGCAGAGCCTGCAGCCCGAGGGTTGACAACAAAGGGATGGGCAAAGGCAGGTGTCAGACACAGGGAGCCCGGGGCAAGCTGTGCGCATCCGTCCCGCGAGGCACAGCCCAGCTTTGGTGATGGAGAATAGAGACAAAGCCCAGCGAGGTGGGCGCACGTGGGTGAAGCTGCCCTGCCGGGGACACGGGAGGAATGGCAGAGCCCAAGGAAAGCCACAAAGCCGTGGCTCCAGCGTGGACCCTTTGCCTCAGCCTTGCCGTTCTCCTCCTGCTCCCCTGGGCACCCCGGTGTCTGCTCTCCTCCTCCCCACCTGTGGGAGATCCCCGTCCTCCCTGCCCTGCTCGGCACTCGGTAACCTTTCTGTGCGCTGTGCATGCCTCAAGGAATTAAAAAAAGACACACCAGCATCTCACTGAAAGCAACCAACTGTTCCCCTCGCATGTAAATGTTGCTGCTCTTTTGATTTTAAATGGCTTTAATGCTGAGTTCATCTGCTAATTCCCCTCCTGCCCCTTGTGTATTGTATATTAGGAGAAATGTTGTTCTGTATCATGAGCAGTTTATTTTATCGAGTTTAAGAGAAAATCCCATACTGAGATGCTGCAGATAAATATTCATTGTCACATCTGTTTTGGTTTAAGATTGTTGCCTAAAATGTTAAAAATACAAACATATTTGGCGGGGGAGAGACTGGGGCGGGAGGGTTGGTGTGGGCTGCTGGAGTCTGGGCCTTTAGTGCAGCTCATCAGGCGTTTTATCGCCGGCACGGAGAGGAATGGCAATGAGGGGGAATCTCACTCAGGGGAAGGAGAGGAGCAGCAGCCAGACGAGCCCCCGACAGCGCCGTGCTCGGTGTGGTGCCCGCGCACCGACCTGCCGGGCGCGGGGCCGCCCGTGGGGCGCACGGCACCCTGCTGCCACGGCACCGCCGGGGCTCCGCGGCTCCTCAGGGCCAGGCAGCAAGGAGCAGAGGAACAAAGGCAGGGCAGGAGGCTGGCCCAGCCTGCAGGGTGCCGTGCCACGGGCTGGGTGGATGTGGTGGGGGCTGGAGGTTGGGCGCCAGCCCAGCTCCCAGTGGCCGAATGAGGTCCCCATGCCGTGGTGGGGTGGTCTCTGCGTGGAAATGGTCCAGGCCCATCCATAGCTAAGGGATGATGGGCACCCAGGAACCCATCCAGAAGGGATGCCAGGGGCTTGGCAGGGTCCTGCTGCCTCTAGGAGGGGTCTGTCCAGGTCAGGCTGGGACACGCACGGACGGGCACTGGGGAACAGCAGGAGGGATGCTTGGCTCGGTGGAGTCTGTGCTGTCCCTGCAGCAGCAATGATCAGGGCCTTTTCCTCCCCAGGGCTGCCAGTCCATTACTTCTACCCAGCAGTGAAATTTTATTTTAAATTTAAATAAAATAAAATAAACTAGCTTGACCTTTTTTTTTTTTTTTTCTTCTAAAGCTTTTGCAGCTCCACTGAATGCAGCCGGTGGATATGGGAAGGCATAATAATAAGGATAACGCTTTCCACTTACTGAGCACTTTATATTCTCCAAGCACTGTACAAACATTAACTAATTAAACAGAGCAAAGAAGCAGCCCTATGCTCTGTCCTAATGCTGGGAAATGGAAACAAGGAAACTCTGAACCAATATGTCAATAACATCAAAGTCCCATTGTCCTGGCCTTGGCTTTGTTGCAAAGGAATCCGAAATTGTCTCAGAGTTTCCAGCATGGCTTCAGGCTCTTCACACTTGGGAAACAAGTGTGAAAAAAATGTTTCGGAGTCAGAAGACAAGCCCTGATCAAAGTTGGCAGAAGTGGCCAACGAGACCCCGGGACTGCAGCCGCTGCCTTTGATGCCGCCTCATGTGGGAGCCATCCCGGCGGCCCTCACACACCAGCCGGAGAGCCCGTCCCGAGGGCTGGCATCTTCCTCAGGGCCCTCTCATCTGCATCGGGGGGATGTTTCCTATTAAGGATTCACACTCTGGTTGAGTTACATTCCTAATTGTGGAGACTTTAACGGCCCTAATAGGAAACACACCCGCAGCGGAGTCCCTGTGAGTCATTCTCCCACCGGAGCGGTCCTCGGGCCGGCTGCCACATGGCAGGGACACGCGGCGCATGCTGCCTCCCCGCCCCGGGGGACGCAGGACCCCGCTTCAGCCTCTCCCCATGCTCAGCGAGGGCCCTGGTGGGACGGGGCCTCCAAGAGAAGCTCACCATCCCTTGGCCAGCCCTCTCCCCAGAGCCACAAACTCAGCTCCAGAGACAGGAGGGGGCACGGAGAGAAGGATATGAATGCGCAATGGACGTGTCCCCCAGACCCTTGGTTTGGGGCTTTCCCTCCCATGCAGGGCTTGGGGAAAGGAGCAACCCCGAGGCAGGGCAGCCCCCGTTCTTCCCCTGCCTCTCCCCGCCGGGCAGCCGCCTGCTTGTTTAGCAAAGCGAGGCGACCTTCTGGTGACGCCCCGTTGTGCCGGCGCTCAGGTGTCCCATCCGTCATCGTGACAGCCCGCGCGGCTCCGGGAAAAGGTCACCTGGGCTGTACCAGCCTTCCCCTTTCACATTTATGCTCATGCCAAATTAGTTCTTTGTCATAAAACCCGATGACCCCCATTGCAGTGGTCTGATGTTTCCTGAATAAGCCTGGTTTAAGATGCCTCCTTTCCTCCTTGCATCACTCCCTCTGTTATTGAGAGGCACCAAAGAGAAAGCGTCAGTCCGTGCATTTTAAGGAGAAATTCCTTAATTCTGGGGATGTTCTCGCTGAATCTCGATGCATTTTTCTGTGTCTGCTTGACAGCAATACCTGGTGATGTCAGATGAGCCTCTGGGGCCCTCAGCTCTCATTACCAGCCTGTCTAATTAAGGAGAGATGCTGTTGCTGACTGCTTTTGGTGAGCGACAGTGGGAAAGCAACAAATGCCAATCTCCATCACGCGGCAGGAAGGTCTGTGCTTCTGGGGCCCTGCCGGGCCGGGGTCTCCAGGCAGCCCCAGCCCGTGCTCACAGCCACGTGGAGCCTTATCTTATCCGAGCAGCCTCGCTCCAATCACTAATAATTAGCAAGAGGCCAGATGAAAATTAAGGCAGAATGAGTCGTCATTGGCCCCATGGGCCCCCATCCCTCTCCCCCAGATGGAAATGGGGAGATGAGGTCCTCGAGGCCCACGAGGAGCTGCTGGCCCCCAGCTCCCCCCCTCACCGTGCTCCCAGCCCAGCCTTTCCCAGGGCACTTCTCCCAGGTTGGGAACGTTTGGCTCGGGGTTGTGGCACGGGTGAGGAGGGAACTCTTGTTTTTATTCTTCTACAGTGGGAATGTTTTTCCTCCTGTTATTCATCAAATTCTGCTGGAATTTAATACTCACCAGCTCTAAATAGCCTATTGCACTAACAGTGATTGATGGTTTCCAACGAGTCCATAAATGCTGCCCCTCCTCATCCCTGCACTTTCTCTCCCTTCTCTCCCTATCGCTCCATCTCTCCTCTCCTCCCTTTCTCTCTCCCCCTCTCCGGAGCTAGAGAAAAGCCAATCATGCTGTTGTTATGTGGATTGATTTGTTTTCTGTTTCTGCTGTGTTTTTGGATAGGAAGACATCAGGGATTTTTGAAAGAGCAGTGAAATGCCATGGCCAATGAAGCCTGACTAGAAATTCCTCAGGTTATTATCTCTTAGATTAGGGAAATCTTGGTGAATTTCTGCACAAAAAGACTTCAGGAGAAGAAAATGGCAAAGCGCTGCCTGCAAGCAGAGCTGCTGGCCCAGCCTTGGAGGCCCCACGGTGATGTGGGCATGGAGCAACCGCGGACAAGGCACCAGCAAGGGCTGGGTGCCCACAGGTGCTCGGTTAACAACAGCAATGTCACCAATCTTGCCTGGGTGAGCAAGGCTCTGCTTCCATGGCACCAATCCCTGTTGTTAAGACTTTTGGGGTTAGGGAGCTCAGCTCCCCTCCGAGCAGCAGTTGGGCTGAAATGCTGCCGGCTGCCTCCCCACTGTCCCTGGGACTCCGAGAGTGCTGGCTGTTTACCGAACCTTCCCACAGGACACAATAAATCATCTTTATACCCTTTCCCTCTGTTTGGAGCTGGCTGTCCCCAGCAAAGCTTGCTTCTACCTGCTGGGGGCTGCCCTGCCCCTGGTAAGCCCGGGGAACTGAGAAGCCTGCTCTGTCCTGTTCAAATTAAAGCTACCTGAGATAAAATCTGGGGAGCTCTTAGAGGGAAACAACTTAAAGAGATGTAAAATGGTAACTTGATTTACTCATTTGTTACCGAGTGTTTGATTCCTCCCTGAACTGCCACCCAGCCAGCTGGGTTATGTGTCAAAGGGAAAAAAAATCCAATACAGACAGATCCCTTATCAGATTCCCTGCATTAAAAGGATTTGGGGAATGCTAATGCAGAGGCAGGCGGTGGGAGAGGGGGCTGGCTGGCCGCAGGTCACAAAGCACAAAGCACCGCTCCCATGGGACCTGCTGGCAGGGCTTGCTCACCAGCCTGGTGCTGGATGATGGCAGATTGAGGGCAGGCTCCCAGCCTCCACGGAGGAAAGTGTTTCACAGAAATCCTGTCCCACCATCGGCTCAGAAGACCCAGCCCGACGGAAGGCTTTTGGCACCGCTCCCCAAACTTTCCCGACCCCGGGTGGAAGGAGCCAGGACCATCAGGATGGGGATGGGGATTCAGCCCCATGCCCCTTACTCGAGTTCACTGCAGCAAAAATACCCCAGGGATTAGGTCCTGAGTCACACTAATGACTGGGAGAATTGTTTTGTGAATTAACAAATGCAATTTGTTTGCCAAACAAACACAATCCAAAAAGGGCAAGGTTAGGACAGCAGGAAACATACTTCGCTCATTCATTTTGACAACTGCAGTTTTGTTTCAATTACTGATGTGCATCCTCTGTAATGTCCTCATGAGCATGCTCTAGTCACCCTTGCCAAAACGATGAAGTCTTGGTAATAGGAGACCTTGAGTGTGATGGCTCCGCTATTAAACCTGTGCTGAGATGCGGAGCGAGCCGTTTTGGTGTGTCCAAATGATGAAGGGCAGATTAGTAAGGCCCTGCTGTATTATACTGTGAATATATTTAGCTACTCAATGTGATATAGATTAAGAGCAGCGGGGAGCCTGGCAGTTACACTTCAGAGGGCTGGGAGGGAACATTTCCATTTAGCTGAGTTGACATTAGCTTTGCACGCACCTGTTTCACGTGCCCCATTGGGGGGCCGCATCCCCCCTGTCCCCAGGGCTGTGCCCCCCTTCGGTCCCCGGGCAGGGTGCTTCCAGCCACGGCTCCCATTTGGGCTGCTGCAAAGCTGCTTGTGCGTAAGTCAGACTGACGCAGGGATGGCTGGAAGGGCTTTAGGGGCTCTTTAGGGAAATTCACTGTCCCTGCTGTGCCGTGCAGCTCCCTTTCCCTCCCCTCCAGCCGGTCCCTGCTGCTGGGCTGGGACAGCTCTCATCCAGCCCAGCTGGAGCCAGCCCTGGGGATGAGCTCATGTTATAGGGCGTGCTGTCCTCTTGCTGCCCCTGCTCTCAGCTCCATTCCTCTCCTGTGTTCCCCAAAGCACCACCTTTCCCCTCGGGACAGCCTGTGCCCACCCCTGCCCGCAGCGAGCGGGAGCATCAGCGATGTCCCCGGGTTGTGCACGCGTGCCCCGTTTATAGGTGACACGGGAGGGAAAGAGGGGGCGTCACGCTCAGCCGGGCAGCAGTCCTCCTCCGCCGTCTCACTTGGATTGCTGGCTCATAAAGCTGCAGCACAGCCTCGAGCTGCTCCATTAAGGGACAAATGTGGCTTTCCCTCTTCTTGGGGGAAAGGTCTGGAGGCCAGGACACTCGCTCCCTGCTGAAATAGAGGCTGTTCCTTCTCCCTCTGCTTGGCTCCAGCAAGTGCTGGGCATCCCAGTCCCAGGGCAGGCTGGAAGTGGTCGGAGCAGGGACAAAGAGAGGGCAGGCCACCACGGGACATCCTGCAGGTCAGGGAGCACCACTGGTCCTGCAGCAGAAGGGTTGTGGGAGTCCCTTTCTGCTTCCTAAAACCTTGGGCAAATGCTTGGGTTTTCAGCCAGCGGCACCAGCCTGGATCATATATGTGCTACTTTCCTACTGCTACCCTGGGTGAGAAGCCCATTTACACCCCTTTGTGACAGATTTCCCCAGCAGTCCAGGTTGCCGATCCCGCAACTGGAGCACCCTGGAGCACTCCCTTCCTGCCCACAAGACCCCTTCCGAGCTCCACATCCTCTCGGGATAATCCCTTACTGCTTAGGCTGGAAATTCCTGAGAGCTGGAGAACTCGCCTTATTAGTTGCAGGCACATGGCCATCCGAAGGACTGTATGATTTTAATAACCATCCCAGCGCTCAGGCATGTGGCTTTAACAGCCCTCAGCAGCCCATCTTTCCACAGGGGTAATAGGAAGCTTTGGAGACATTGACAAAAACAAGCTTGCACTCAGCAAAATGAAAAAAAAAAAAAAAAAAAAAAAAAAAAGAAATGAAAAGAAAGAAAAAACAAACCAAAATAAAAATCCCCCTTCAAAACCTGTTTCAAGTCAATGAAAATGTTTTGTTCAGTTGTAAAACAAACAGTCCATTTGGTTTCGCAAGCATTCTTTTTTTTTTTTTTTCCTGAAGCTTCCTAAGTGGGTTTGAATTAAACATAGGCAAATTTTGACTGAAAACATCATTTTAGAGCAAAACAAAAAAGATCCAATAAGCTTCACTGCAAAGCCATTGTAACAAGATGTTTCAACCTCTGTGATTTTTATTTATTTATTTATTTATTTTTCGATACAATACGATCTGCCATTTAATGACTCATCTTGGTTGACCTGAAACTGCACTTTTTGTCAAACAATCTGCTTGTCAGGAAAGTTTCCCCCGGTGTCACCAGGCGCTTCCTCGCCTGCTGGCTGTGCCCGCTGCCGAGGCCGCCTTCGCCTGGCTTGCTGTGCCTGGGGGTGCAGCGCCATGTCAGGCACACAGAAAAGCCAGAATTTCTGGTTTCCATAAAGGAATATGGAGAATATTATCCAGTGAGATTTGAAACTTTGGTGGGAAAGTTGCCAGCGTGCAGCCTTTTCAAAGAAACTCCTGTATCTCATATTGCTGAAAACTGGGAAGTCCTGTGGGCTTAGGGAAGGGGAGCCCTGGGGGGCGCGGGGGTGTTTGTGATGGACATGGGGATAGGGGCAGAGCGGGGGAAAACCTTCTGAAGGGTTTCTTTTCTATGAGAATAAGTCATAATTAATGCTATCGAGTGGCAGAAAGGCAGCTCCGGGTAACGTGAGAGGGGCCTTATCTCTCCCCATCACGTGGCCGTCTGCGCTCCTGCCCCAGGTGTAAGCAGGACGCGTAGGAAGCGTGGGGAGCGGGATGGCATCGGGGGGCTTGGCCCCTTTGCATCAGGGCTGGCTCCAGGCACCCAGCCACGTAGGGCTGAGCACCAGGAGGAAGGCAGGTGCTGGGGGACCCTCAGGGACCCGTGCCTGGGCACCCCAGGGCTGTGCTCCCTGGCAGGGTGCCCGCTGGTGCCCGGGTGAGTGATGCCACCAGCAGCTGTGAAGGCGCCCGTGGCTCTCCGTGCCTTCATTTGTGCCTCAGCCGCCTTCTGGGGCCGGGCCGGCCGTGGCAGCCGGTTACCACGTCTCTGAGGCATGAGCTCATAGTGTTACTTAGACAATTTGTTAAATGGAAGCTGATTAGAGGTTTCCCTGCCTGGGTCCCGGGAACCATATGTCATTGTTTATTTACACTTTTTGGCCACGCTCGCTTTCTTTTTCTCTCCTCCGGCAGTCGGATCACAAAGCCACACGATGCCACTTCGCTCGGAGGCTTTGATGCGTCCTCCCTGGCTGCGGCTTGTCCCGGTGTCAGCCCCAGCACAGCGGGGCCACGGGGCTGCGGCACCGCCTGGACCCCAGCCAGCGGGGCAGGAGCCAGCGGGTGCCATCAAACACAGCTCCGGGGACAATTTTTGGCTGCGTAGCTTTAAAATAAATAAATAAATAAATAAATATTAAAGTTCCTAGAATTAGTGGACTGGAAAATATTCATCGAAATGTCTGTGTGGTGGAAAGCCCCTATGATCATAATTACCTTTTTCTGTAAGGATCCTTGCATAGCTGAAATTGTTTCGTTTCTGAACAGCAACGATAAAAAACCACTTTAGGTTTTATTTCCCTACTTTGCCTTCCCTTGGGAAAAAAGTAGGAGAGAGAGATTCCACGCATGCACATAGGCAGACGCATTCACACGCACACAAAAGCCATAACAAAACTCGAACAAACAAAAGCCTCAAAACTTGTTTGCTTTATTTTTGGGGGCTGAAAAAAATGTGAACTTCTCAGAGAGAAGAAAATGTGACTTGCTTGTTTTGTCTTTGTGGCTTGCCCTGTTTTCATGGAATTTTCTTTCCAGTTTGCAGCCATCGCTAGTTCTTGAATTTCTCCTATTAAGGCTAACGCTAACAGCCGCCCTAAGCCGCTGCCCCCTGAAGGAAGCACTGAGCAGGACGGAGGTGCCTAGCAGCAGGCAGCAGGTCTGCTCACCTCTCCGTGGCACAAACAGCCACCAGGACACCCCAAAATCCCCTCTCCTCTGCTGTTCCCAACCCCACAGCATCCCCAGCGCTCTCTGCCTGGCTCCACAGCTCTTTGCTCCCAGGAGGATTGGGTTGTCACGTTCCTGTCCCCTATTTTGTGCAAGAAGAGGGTTTTCTGAGTGCTGACTGCCCCCTGTCTCACTTGGGGGATTTTCCTCCTCTCCCCCTTTCCCCCCACATCTCGTGGGCTGCCCTGACTCATTGCCAGGATGGGTCCCTCAGCCTGGCCTGCATCTCGCCCCCTCTGATCTTTCCCCAGCACAAAGCACATCATCAAAAGCAAAAAGAGCTTAAAGACCAAACCAAAATAAATATATGTATAAGGTGTGATGGATGGTCCCTCCTCGGAAATTCATCTTCGGGAGAGACAGAAACTCACCAGCAGCCTGAGCAGTGGGACCAGACGGGGGGGAGCACTCCCTGGTGTGCACTGTGTGCCAAAGCAATGTGGGGTGCTGGCTGCCCCCCTGCCCATGCAGGTGCCCTGCCCCACGCCCCTGGCCCATGCCAATTGCTCTCACTCCTGTTCCATCCATGATATCCATGGGAAATGAGCTGGCAATGCAAACCGTGGTTAAAAAGTCCCCAGCGATCGCTGTTCCCGAGCCCTCTCTCCGCCGTACACCTCTCCTGTCAGAGCACGGGGGCCCCCGAGGCCAGAGCTGACTTTATTTTCCTGTCTCACGCAGCAACAAACAGACTGTG
The DNA here is from genome assembly GCF_047663525.1 of Anas platyrhynchos. Lineage (NCBI taxonomy): Eukaryota > Metazoa > Chordata > Aves > Anseriformes > Anatidae > Anas > Anas platyrhynchos. Next base: position 24,179,995 of record NC_092596.1, on the reverse strand, counting down.
GATGCGCGGCGAATACCAAATGGCACGCAGATAAGGCAGCTGTCTGGGGGAGTCACGGCACGAGGCTCCGAAAGAGGGAAAGGGCAGCGGTGGGGAGAGGATGTAGAAGCTGGAGATGTCTGAATTGGATGAGCTTGGCACATTTCCGAGGGGCTGCGACCCAGGCAGTGCGTCCCATGGCACACGTCCTTCCTGCATGGAGCTGGGGCTGTGCTGTGTGGGCAGGCGGACCTGGAGGGGTTTGCACACCACAAAACAGGAGCTGCAGGAGGGTTTGGTGCTCTGTGTGTAGGGCAAGGGAGGGAGGCCAAGTGCAGAGAGCCCAGGGAGAGCTGCATGGAGAGGAGGAGGAGGAGCAGGGGGAGGAAGGCCATCGGGACGGTTTAGCAGATGCGCTCACCTGCTGGGACTGTCTGTGGGCAGCACCTCGGTGGGACTGCTGGGGAAGCTCAGCTCTGCACGGGCAAGATGCTCATCTCAGGGCTTTTTGGTCCATGCCTGTCAGCCAGGAGGACCGTGCTGGGGACATGAAGCCAGGAGGGAGAAATTGGTGTCAGGAGTGTGGGGCTCGCCCTGGGGAAGGACGTGGCCAATGCACACTGGGGTGGTGGAGCCAGGAGAGCAAGAAGTGTAACGCCACTGACCTTCAGCTAGCTTAAAGGGAGTCAGCAAAAAAAAAAGGGAGGGGAATGATTTAGAAAGGTAGAGGAATGTGTAATTAGAAAGATGGGACTGAGGGAAGGAAAACAGATGATAAATTTCAGGGAAATAATCCAACAGAGAGAGGCAGAGGAGTGAGAAGCTGTCATCTGCAGGAAGGGATGAGACCGTCTTCCTATGGCACTGAGAAAGGATTTTGAGATGCAAACACTGCAAACACGTATGGTAAAGGTGCAGCCCCTGCTGCTGGTTCCCTTGGGGAGCCCATTTCTGCCCATCTCTGCCTCCTCAGGTTGGAAAAGGCAGCGTGCCCTCACCTTCAGGCGGCTCGGACAAACCCCGCCTGGGCAGGGAGGTGGCAGAAAACGTCCCCGGTGCTTCTGAGCCCTCCTCAAGCTCCCTATCTTCTTTTGGAGAGAATCCCACACTAGTTTTGTGCCACGTCTTCACGGTTGTTTTCATTTATAGGCAATACAAATGTCCATCTTTGAAGTGTGCCCGTTTTATTTTCCTGTGCGTTGCTCCCTTACTTTATTGTATGCATTTATTTTTGTGTGTGGATCTGTGCTCTGGCCAGGCTGCCACTGGCCCACAGATCATAAGGCAAGCAGATCAGGTCTGCTTGGTTTTTGAAGCTGCTTCTGCACATATACTCAGTCATTTTTTCCCCAGTTGTAGGGTTCTGCACAAAGAGACCACAAAATCCCTGCTGGTACTTAGCAGAGAAAGCCCCCTTAGAAACCTCAGCCAAGAAACCCTAAAACACGGCAGCAGCACGGGGAAGGGGGGCTTGTCCCAGATTATGTCATTTGGGATGGGGAAAGTCAACTTCTCCACCACGTTACGTGGGCTCGTCCCTGCACCCCAGCCTGGGCACCAAGGGCTGCAGATTTCAGCACAGCCAGGTTTGGGGTGTGAAGTGCCTCATTCCTTCCCGGGGGGGCAGAAATCGAACCTTGCACCTTGCAGAAATCGAAACTCCACCAGGCATCGGGGCCCAGCCCAGCCTTCGGAGGGTGTTGGTCATCCTTCATCGGTGGGAGCAGCAGTAAATCTCGGCTGGTTCTCTCCAGGATTACACAGCCTGGGCTCCGAGCGTGTGGTTTGGCAGCCGGCAGTGGGTCGTGAGAGGAGCACTGCTGGGGCAGGCTGATCCCACCGCAGCTCCGCGGGCACCTTGACAAGAATCCCAACCTGGCCTCTTTCCTGACAGCTGCAGCAGGGAGAAGGATGCTCGGAAATGCTTTACGGCCTCGGCTGCTCCGGGTGAAGTCCAGAGCCTAATAGGATTAAAACGAGCTGAGGAAAGTGAGATTAGGTCGGCCTGATGCTTCTTGTGATGGCTGTGGTGTGAGCGGGGTAACCCCACCGCTGGGCTTCCTGTGCTGCAGGGCTGGGGCAAAGCACATCAGAGCTCAGCAGGAATCACAGGCGGAGGAGGCTGATTAGGTCACTCATCTCATCCCCTTACCAATTGGGCAGGAAATTATTTAACTGCTTTATTTATTTGTTTAGGAATGTACCTCGGCAGCAAAATCCCCCTGCAGCCAGCTCCGTGGGCTGCTGAGCATCTCGCAGAGCAATGGGTGGAAGTCCCGCTCCTCGCTCCTAAACAAAGGCCTCAAAAAGCATCTCAGGGCTGCCCTCGGGCTCGGGGCCGTGGATGCAGGGCCTGGAGGTCAGATCCTGCCCCGTGCCCCCCGCTGGCAGCCCCGGCTCACCCTGTCCAGCCAGGGATGTGAGCGATCGGACAGCTGGGGAGATTTATGGGGCCCGTAACAGAAGCTCTCTGGAGAGAGCCCAGGAACTGCTCGAGATTGGGCTGAGCTCCTGCATCTGCTGGAGATGTGGGACCAGCCCCGGGGCTGGCGGCTGTGAGGGGGAGCGGGTCAGCAGCTCCCCCCCGCCTCGTGGTCACCAGCAGCCTGCTTTCACTTTGGAACGATGATGAAAACCAATTTCCAAATGTCTTTTTTTTTTTTTTTTTTTTGTCTGAACGGAATTCTTGCTTTTCTGACAGCCCTGGCCGATGCTGGTGGAGCACAAAGGCAGGCGCGTGGAAAGGGGGCTCCCTTCCAGCAGTGCTGGGTGAAGGAGCTGTGCCTCCCCCCTCGCCCTCCTGCTCCCCCAGCTGGGATGGCATGGGGTGAGGGGGTCTGTGCCCCCTGCAGGAGATGGGGGCACCCCAGCACTGCTGGAAGCAAGCCCCTGGCACAGGAGCCCTGGTGAAGGGCCGCAGTTACGCTCCCATCACCAGATACCAGTGCAGACGAGACAGCCTCTTTACGGAGGAGCGATGGGGGTTTCCTTTCTCCTCCACCCCCCCGCTCCTCTCCATGATCATTCTTGTTATTCGCTTCCCCTCTTCTCTTCTCCTTTCAGTGCAGACGGTTTCACTGGGCAAATCCGAACGAAAGGCTTGCAAAGAGGATGCTCATAAAATATTTATGGAGAACTGCGGTGAACACAAGTAGGATAATGAGGGTCTGTGGGATATGGGATGTGTCCAAACCAGCACAGTGAAGACCTCGTAAGAGGCGGAGGCAGGCGGTGGAAGCCATCAGTGAGTCCTGGAGGCTCTTTACTCATTTCCTTCGTGCACAGTGGCTGTGCTGCCACACGCTGCTGCCAGCTGGCTTCTCCTCATCACCCAGCACCACACCACCCCTCACTGGCATCCCCCTTCCAGCCATGCTGGGGGGTCTGTGCTGGCTGTGTCCACCCCAAAACCATCACGTTGCCACCACCATGAGCCCTGGAGAAGGCCACAGTGTGGTCTGAAGTGCAGCAGGGAGCTCTCCCAGTGCCTGGACGTTTCCCCATGCTCCAGCCCCACAGCCACCCCGTGTGCTCCACACGGCTGTGCAATGTCAGGCATGGCAGAGGGATGGGCAGGGATTTGCCTCAGCACTGTGCTTTTATAAACTGCGAGGGGATGTGTCTGAACAGAGGCTCGCCTCCCTCGCATCCGCCATGGTCCTGCCGTGAGGTTTCCCCGTGTAAAATCCCATATGCTCAGCTTTAAAGCACACAAAAGCCCAAGCGCTGCCAATGCCAAGAAGGGGCTCAGCGGCTCCGTGCGAGCTCCAGCGACATGCAAGCTTATCCTGTCCTGTGAGCAGAACCAATAAACACCAAGTGGCCTACCTAAAGCCGGGGAAGGATCGCCGTTAAATCTCTGTCTTACAGCAGCTTAGCTAACTCCTTCTCGAGTTACTCAGGCAGCGGGTGTCCCACGTCTCCCACGGCTGGGATGCTGCTGACCTTTGGGCAGTCTCTCCGGGGTCTGACCCGTCTCCATCCCATACAGAGGGTCAGCCACGATCTGCTGGCGAGCCCCTCTGCCTGGAGGTGAAGAAGCCCCGGCTTACGCACCCCGTGCTCAGCCAGCCCCACAAAGGACCTTGAACTTCTGTTGGAGCTTTTACCCCCCTGGGAGCCATACCGCCGGCAGATGTTTGCTGTGATACAGGACACGACAGCTTTTATGAGTTGTCAGCTGGAACACAATATTTTAGGGTCTGGAGGTTAAAGTGGAGAAGCGCAGCTTGCACGCACGCCTGTACCGGCAGCACAAGGCACCCCCAGCCTCGTTGCACCCCAAGCTCCGTGGCTGGGTTATTTTCCTCAGTCCTGTCCCCTGGGACCAGCCCCATATCCCTGTGGGGACACCTCCTGCACGGCCAGGGACTCCTCAGCCCGTGGGAGCAGCACCCTGCCTCTTGCTGCTACCACAGCACCTGCAAGGCTCACGAGAGGGATTTTCCATCTGGCCAGCAAAATAGCTCCCAAAGGGAAAGGGTGGGCACCCAGAGGGCGTTTCACCCATTCCTAATGGTCACCGTGGAGCTGTGAGCACAGCCACTGGATCTGTGCTCTGGGCAGGTGGAGGGATGGGGGGCACCACCACAGCCTGGCTTTCCCCAGCTCCCCGCCTTGTGCTCGGGAGGAATCCCCATCTCTATCACAACGAGGATCTCTGGGAAAAGGAGAAGCAACGTGATGGGATGGGAACAGGGAAGCTGCTTCTTCAAGGCTGCTGCACGGGCAGTCTCTCATGGTTTAAGAGCCAGGACAGAAGCTTGGCAAGTGCTGGCTCTGCTGCTGTGTGCACCTGCCCTGCGCGGGGTCCCGCTTTGCCCTCTCTCCTCCACTGCCAACACCCTACAGGCACCAAAGTTCAGGTCCCTCAGAAGGGGGAGGTGTGCTCCAGACATGAAAGGTATTTCTGGGCATCTGGGGAAGCAGTGATTAATCTCAATTACATGCTCGAACGCTGAATAATCTGGGGCAGCAGATTGAGTTACGTTGCCCTCTTTCTGTGGCTATGGGAGGGAGGGTTCCAGCCTGAGGAGATGTTTGAAAGATGTTTTGACTACTGAAGTGCCAAACTTAACCCCAGTGTAACTGGGCTTGTGGTGGAACGTGCGGGTTGGCTTTTGCTTCCTGTGCCCTCCGGGCAGCCTGACGTTTACCACTGACCGTGCACAACAGATCCCACCCCAGCATGGTCTCCCCAAGGCCATTTCCTCTCTCAGAAAATAAATAAAAATATAGGCTGGGGAGGCTGATGCTGGCAGATCCCAGAAGTGACACCACAGCTGGATGGGATGGAGCTGCCTCAGGCAGCCACCAGCTCCTGCACTCCTGCCAGTGTCCCCAGTCCCACCTGTGAACTGGGGGCATCAAACCCTCCCCTCTGCATGCCCTGCTGCGGGGTCAGGGCAGGTCTGGCCCAGCACAAGCCGTAACCTAACCGGGATCCCAGCCTTGGTCCCCAGGGGAAAGCAGCGGCTGTGGAGGGCGGTGATGAGTGCGGTGTGCGAGCCTGGACAGACAGATTGATGGGTTCAATCCAGAGAGCTGCTCCGACCCCTCGCGTTATTTAACAGAGTCTTTTTCCCCAGACTCAAAAGCTGTTACTGATACACTGCGGGGACCAATAATAACCTAATCTCAATTATTGATGGACTAAACATGTCATTCCCATCATTCGATCGGGAACCTCGCAGGGATCGGCTGCAGCGAGGGTTCCTGGCAGGGAGATGAATGAAGGCAACCCCAAACCCCCCAATAACATGGAAGAGAGCCGCAGCCCCTCCGTAAAAGAACAGCATTTCTTTTACGAACAGCACATCCTCACAATTAACACTTTGTAAAAGTAATTATAACACCACCAGTATCTACCCAAGTCTGTTTCTTCTTACCACAAAGGTAAGAATTCACAGTAAGGCACCCTTTTCATACAGCCTGTTGTTCAATCTTAACAAATACTTAAACAATGAAAAAAACTCAGAAGCTCAAGTGCATGCAGGTAAGGCTGACTTTGAAGAACTTTTTTTTTTTTTTAAGGGCTGGGAAGGCAGCTTAGAATCCATGTAAGTAACTTCACTGCAGACAGACAAGGTGAAGGCAGCACTCAAACTCCCCATCATGACACAACTGTAGAACCCAGGAACGCTTACCTGCCAGCTTCTGAACTTGAGTCACCACCAAACCACTTCCCAGTGAAGTAGTACCACCAGGGTTTTACTGCACTGAGAAGGCATCACCAGCATAGCTACCTCATGGAGTCTCTAAAACTCTTTCACAGAGATGGTTGAAAACATGGAGCAAAAGCAGCCTACTGGTGAACACTGAGTCCATTTCACCATGACAATAGAAAAGCACCCTAGGTAACCTGAGCCTCAAACCCTCCCAGAGAGACAATTCCTCCTGTAAGTCCTCGTGCTTCCTATATAGCAAAGGTCAAATGATCCCCACCTGGCAGATTTCACTTAACAAAGGTGGAGCCAAGAGACGTTATGGAATAGGCTCATCTATCTGGCTTCAATGTTTTAAGGTCGATTGCTCCTTATTGCTAAGAGAAATAACCTGACAAGGGGCTTAGAGTTAGAGTTGACCTAATGAATTAACTACAAAGGGTGTGCATGGGTCATGTTTCTGTTAGTTATTCTGTGAGGAAAATTAGTACAGACCCTGTTAAAATAAGATAAATAAAAGAAATAAATAAAAGAAAAAAGGAAATGACCTTAAAGGCAAAATTGCTGTCATGGATTTTCACCTGTCTAGTGTACAGGGTCTGGCTGGGATGTTTTGCCCACCCTCCTAGGGGGTGGGCAAAAGGAGGGCAATTGGGATCCTGGCGTGCATTCAAAGGAGCGTGGCCAGCAGGTCAAGGCAGGTGATCCTCCCCCTCTGCTCTGCCCTGGGCAGGCCTCACCTGGAGTACTGGGTCCAGTTCTGGGCTCCCTGGTACAAGAAAGACAGGGATCTCCTGGAAAGAGTCCAGCGGAGGGCCACAAAGGTGATACGGGGCCTGGAGCATCTTCCCTATGAGGAAAGGCTGAGAGACTTGGGGCTGTTCAGCCTGGAGAAGAGAAGACTGAGAGGGGATCTCAGTGTATATAAATATCTGAGGGGTGGGGGACAGAAGGATGTAGCCAACCTCTTCTCAGTGGCGTGTGGGGACAGGACAAGGGGCAATGGCTGCAAGTTAGAGCCCAGGCAGCTCCACACCAACACACGAAATAACTTCTTCACAGTGAGGGTGACAGAGCGCTGGGACAGGCTGCCCAGGGAGGTTGTGGAGTCTCCTTCTCTGGAGATATTCAAGGCCTGTCTGGATGCCTACCTGGGCAGCCTGCTCTGAGGAACCTGCTCTGGCAGGGGGGTTGGACCCGATGATCTCTGGAGATCCCTTCCAACCCCTACAGTTCTGTGATTCTGGAAACACACACAGCGTTTTCTGAGGTTTTCTCCAGAGAGATCACTCGAACCGTCCTCCGCTGCGATGCCGGAGTGCCCTTTGGGGTGCAGTGCAGCACACGGTTATCAGTGACGCTCTGAGAGGCTTTGGATGCGAGGTTAAAAATAAATGTATTCCCAGGGGGACCGAGTGAGGCTGGGGTGTAATTACCTGAGCTGGAACGGAGCCAGGATCTAACTTGTATTGCAAATTCTTTGCATTACTTTAGATACCTGCTAACGAAGTGATTATAAAAACCATATTTAGAGAAGATTAGGAGGTATGTAATAGATACACATACATAATTAGCCATAATAGATCTGCATTGATTACATTGCCGTTAATCCTCCTCTAAATATGTGCACATTAATTAGTCGGCATTTAACATATATACAATTATTTTAAGAACAGAAACAGTTCTGTTGGCGGGTGCAGCAGAGAACAGGCTATTTATTCAGCTTTTAGTATTTATTTCTTGTTTTGCAGCAGCACTCACATCGGGCCGTGCATTCGTCGCACTGGGCCCTGCACAGAGAACAAAAAGCATCTCAGTCCAAAGTGCTACGGCATCCGCGTGGTGAAAGGCAATAACAAGTGCACATGAACGATCTTGCCAAAATATTATTTTTTATGCATAAAATATTTTCCTGTTACCATGTAACCCTGCCCTGGCTGCTGCCGCAGACCAGCTGCAGGGATGGGGCGTTACCTTCACCTCCAACCCCCTTCCTGCAAGAAGCCAGCACACAATCAGCCCCGGTTCTCAGGAGTGGTGCTGGTGGGCAGGATGGCGAGGGGATTTGGTCAATTTTGGGCCACAAGTGCCCAAATTTGTTCAGGAGCACGCTGCCCAAGCTCCTGTCTGCAGGGCAGCAAGGAGGCGCTGGGGCAGAACCTGGTGCCTGGGGAGCCGGGTAGGGGCTGGGGGTGCCAGGAGGAGATGCAGGGCCACCAGGGGCTGTGTGGGCATGTTTTTTATCCACATATGGGTTAGTGGCAGGAGGGGTGCTGGTCCCTCTCCCACCTGGCATGCTGCTGGTGCTGTGAGCTGCCCCAGAAACCCTCGGCGTTAGCAGCCCGGCAGCGCCTGATGGCTAAAGCAGCTTGTCTCCCCGGGCATGAATCATAACACAGATCCCGTTTCATACAACATAAAAAAACTCTCTACAAATCCAGCAATTAGCCTCCAATTTGCTTTCTCCATTAATGGGAAATGGGGTCTCTCTGGGATGCTCTGACGAGACCCTGTTTTCTTCATCAGTTCAAAACCTTTCCCTCCTATTTATTTTTTTCACCCTTCCCCTGAATGCATTTCCCACCACAAAAACGTTTTTCAGATCTCGGCAATTATTTATTCCACCTTTTCTGTCACATCTTCGCAGAAATGGATGTCCCTGTTGGGACTGGAGGGAGATGAAAGGCTCGCAGCCACGTGGGGACGGAGCAGGCTCGCACACAGGCACGCAGCAGCAGCAGCATTTGGGCAGTGGCCCCAAGTCCCACGGGGCCATGCAGGGCCAGAGGCACAGGAGGGAGCCTGCGGGGCTCAGAGCAATTAGGGACTTCTGACTTGGGGACAAAGGGACAAGAAAGAGAGGAGCTGGCTGGGTTAGGCTTTTTTCTTCTCCCCTCGCTCCTTCCCTTCCTTATAATGGCAAGTCCCTGGAGTCCCACCGGTGTCCTTAAAAATGGAAATCCCTCCCTGCCCTTTATGCCGAAGCATGAATGTCACGGAGCAGATGAAAAGGAGCAAAAGGCAGCACTGCTCCTGGCGGTGTTGGGTGTTGCAGGGGCACCGAGCTAATGAGGGATGGAGGCATGGAGAAGGGATGTGCTCAGGGGTAAGTCGTGGGGGTTTCCCCTCCTCCTCACTGGGCAGCGGCTGCAAACACCAGAGCTGGATTGGAGGTGCCAGAACCAGGCCAGACCAGTGCAGAAGACACTCTGTGATGGGAAACACCGCGGGACTGTCCCCAACGAGGGACAACCCATGCAAAGTCCTCCCGATTTCACGTGCCAGGGACCTGGGTACGGCGTGGGGCTGCGCAGCCTTACCCACTTATGGTAAAAGCTTAAACGCCTGCTGTAGGCTGGGGCAAACCCCAGGGGAAATATCTCAGCCTCGTACCCACTGAACAATGCTATTGAAAATGGAAACAGCTTTGTAAAAAAGCCTTCCTTTGTTTTCCCTCTTTGTTCCTCGCAGCCTTGCAGGGGGCTCGGGGAAGGAGGAGAGGAGCAGTGTCCCCCTCGATGGTCAGTTTTGTGCTGTGCTGGCAGCCACGTCCCTGCTGCAGGCCCATCGAATGCTGCCGCGACCCGCCGGTGCCACAGCACCACGGGACAAACCCTGCCCTGAATGTGGCTCAGGAAAAAAAAAAGCAAAAATCCTTCAGCACGGGAATTACTTGAAAGCAGCGAGGGGCAACTGGGCCCGCAGGTAGCTTTTGTGTGTATGAAGTTCTCCCCTGGAAACGTTATTAGAATATCACAGTCTAAAGGGCTTGAGAAATCAAACGATTTGGGAGCCGACAGGAGCTTTTGTCAGAAGCTCAGCTCCTGGACGGCTGGAAATCCGTCGGTCACACATTCCTGTCCTCCGCCGGCAGCCTGTGTGCCCGGAGGGGCCGCGGGCCCTGCAGGTTCCCAGCCCCACACTGCTCACGGGACGGTGTCGGGAGCCCGAGCGAGCTGGGTTTTGGGGCTGGCTCCCGGCTCTGGGCTTCTCCAGCCAGCACCAGGTGGGACGCGCCTGAATAGAAACTGCTAGTTCATCAAAACTGAAGGATTTCATTAAAACGCTTTAGTTTTGACAAGCTTCTGCCAGCAGGCCCACCTGCAGCTCAGCGACCTGCTGGCTTCCTCCTGGGGCCTCGTGGAGAGGGGGAAAAGCAGCGATGTCCCTAGCACAGGGCTGGGGGAGCCTCCAGCGGGACGAGCCAAGGGGCAGGAGCCCGACACCCCCAGACCTCGGGCTGAAAACCTGCTCAAGGCTTTTCTTCCGCTGTCAGGTTCAGAAAGGCCAGATCACAGCACTGCACCTATGAGGAAAGACTCTTGTGGCCTGTGTCCTTCTCCTTATTGCCTCCCAGGCACACTGCAGCACGGCATGGCACGGCACAGCATGGCACGGCACGGCACGGCATGGCACAGCACGGCACGGCACGGCACGGCATGGCACGGCACGGCATGGCATGGCACGGCACGGCATGGCATGGCACGGCACAGCACGGCCCCCTGTCGGGTGCACCCCAAGGGATTCACCAGAGGTGGAGTCTGCCACTCACTGAGGGGTCCACGTGTGAGCAGCAATTATCTCCTCACCACCCAACTCACCTTCCACTTGAAATACCCAGAGGCGCTGGTTTGCAGCGAGAGCTAATGAGCAGATTATTTCAGCATTTTAAAACTCAGCTGTTTTGTAAATTGGGATTACCCAACGAATCCAAGAAGACTTTTTTTTTTTTAAAAAAAAAATCACTTTCTTCTCCACACCTCAGCAGCCTCTCTAATAGCTGGCACTGCCATGCTTGAGGCCTCGTTTTTCACACTCTCCTATCTCTGAGGCATCACTTCCAATTAACATCAACCTCCCCCTCCTGCTCCACTTCCCAGTACCAAGGGGCTGGGTGTCCCCATCCCACCCGAGAGCAGCGTGGGGCTTTTGGTGAGCCTAGGCTGGCTCACTCCCATAGAAAAGATGGCAAATCCAGGCTGGAAATCCTCGCTGGCAGCCCACTTTTCCTTTTATTTTCTTGGAAATGGGAATGGAAAAGTGCTAGCACCTTGCTCCACCACCACAGTTTTCATGGCAGGCAGAATCCTTGCAGATCCCTGCACCCTGCTGGGTGTCCCAAGGTTGTCCCAAATCTTTCCTTGGGGTAAGTAAAATCCAGTTATTTATTGCACTGGCCTCGAGCACCCACAAAGCAGTCAGTGCAGGTTCTTCAGGCAGAGTCCTTTTACGGGAAAGTTGTGGAGACTCAATTTTCTGCCAGGTACAGCGTGTCACCTCCATCCCTAAACATTGCAGGTTTGGGGTGTTTTGGTCACCTCTCTTTCTGCAGGGAAGGCACCAGGAGAGGAGCTGAGGAGCCGTCAAGAAGAGGGACCTGATGGTCGGAAACGTGGAGCTGACACAGCTTGGCCTTGGAGGACCTTCAAATTTCGGGCAAGAAGGTTGCTGTTAGGCAGGAAAAACATTAAAAGCAAAGAGGGGTTCAAATAGCTGACACTTCTTAGGCAATTACCATTAAAGTGAGCGTTGGCACTGGTGATGGGAGAGCTGATGGAAACATGCTGTTTTGGTCAGCACCTCCTCGCCGCTCCGGGTAACTGGAGCCCCGTCCCTCCTCCCGCGGCAAGCCTCCGAGACAAGCTCCAGTGAAAAGAACCGATTATTTCCCTCCCTAAATTCTTGCGACTGCAATTTTCATTGCCTCCTGTCCAAAGCGGTTCTGGTGCAATGTTAACGTGATGGACGGCAGCTGTATTTCACCCAGCTTGACTTGTTTGCAAGGGCCCCGGGTTTGTCAGGTCTGTCACATGCTTTGAAATACAATCCTCGGGAACCAAACTAGGAAAGCTTACGGTTGTTTCCTATTCCTCTTCTCACCCAAATATGTACAACCTCATCAGCATTACGCTGCAGCTGGTTGAGAAATTTCCAAGAGAGCGTTGTTTTGTTTTGGTTTTTGTCAGAAAATGTTGAGCTGTCAAAACCAAGGATTTGTGTCGAAATGTAATCGTTTTGACGAAACTGTCATCGGGGAAAGTCTCTCAGCTCTGGGATGGAAAGCCTGATCAAAACCAGACAGATTGAGGGAGACAACCAGAGCCGCGACAGCCGGCAGCGCGGGGCGGAGGAGCCAGCACCGGCTGGGTCGGGGCCGTGCCACTCGGGGACCTCAGGGTACCCACGGCGCAGGGCGAGCGCTGCTCCCACCTTGCCTGCTCTGCAAAACCATCCTGAGACAGAGCGCACTGGGGAGCTCAGCCTCCGTGAGCCCGCTGCGTATCACCAAGGACATGGTGAGGGTGCCTAAAGATTTTCTTTCTGTCTATTCCGTGTCCCCAGCAAGCCCCCAGAAGGTCTGGGCTTTCTCCAGCCGGGTGTTGGCACCGCGCTGTGCTCAGCTCCTGCTCCCACCGGCTGCAGGGTTGATGTGAGGTGCTGAGGGCAGGGCGTGGGGGAGCCCCTGCCTGTGGCATTCGGCTGGGCTCCAGCACCAGGGTGGCCACGGCTGCTGCTCTGCTCATCGCTCCGGCCTGGGCTCCTTCAGGAACTGGATCGCAAAATGCAGTGGTGGTGATATTTGCTCTTCCAACTAGCACTTGCACACATGGAAAGAATTGATTTAATCTCTTGCTATCCACCAGCAAGGCATCCAAAGCAGAGGTGAATGCTGACCCCAAGCGCCCCCAGCCCGGGCTCCAGGTGGGGTTATCCATCGCCCCCCTCCTGCAGCACAGCAGCATCGGGATGCTGGGGATGTGGTCTGGGGTTTTGGGGGACTCACGAGTCTCTGATCTCAGCTGTCTGCAGGGACCAGGTGGTTTCTCCTCCCAGCACTGCCCACCTCTGCCTGCCCACGTCCCAGCACTGCGAGCACGCAGAGCCCACGGAGCCGCACAGCATCCGGACACATCTCCGCTCCTCCCCCGGGACTGCCGGTGCTCTCCTGTTACCTCTCCTTCCTGAGCTTTGCTCAGGGCCATAAATAACAGCAGTTCCTGCCTGACAGTACGGAAAGCCACAAAGCCAGCGCGACAGGTGCATACCCGCAGAGGGCTCTGGCCCCTCTCCATGCACCCGCTCAGCTCCTCGGGGGCCAGATCCTGCCGCCTGCGTCTGCGGGTGCACAGCGCCCGTCTGAGCGATCTGCCAGACGAGGACATTAGCAATGAAAGAGGCAATTGGCTTTGCATCCGCCGGGTCTCGGTTTCACCATCTGTAACCTGGGGTTAATGATGTCTACTTCAGGAAAATGCTTGAAGATCTTTGGATGAAAAAATGTGTGCAAGCGCAAATTATCCTGCTTATGACATGAGGAGGTTTATGGCCTGCATGGCTCTTAATAATGCATTAATTATGCTTACAGTATTAAAAGTGTTCTGTGATTAAGCAAATAATTACAGAAATAAATGAGTAAATGGGGCACTGGGTGCAGGGCTGGTTACTAAGCTTATCCCATTCTACACATTACATTACAAAACTGTGTTTTCAGTTGCTTACGGCTCTGCCAAACTTTAATTGTTTGAGATGAAATTTTCCATGCTGCTGTCTGCCTCAAGCTAAATTTTTCTGGGGAGTTTCAGCCAAAATGGTTAATCTGCTCCTGAGAACATAGCTTGTCAAAAATATGCTGAATTCTGGCAACTGTTTCTTTGCGACACTCTCATTCTTCATCAGGGCTCTTCACAGCAGAGCTTCAAATCTGGGAGGGGGCCTTAGTGCCGGGCATGTGCCCCCCAAGTCCTTCTGCCTGCAGAACAAGACTGAATGGGGCCACCTGCCAAGCCTTGAGCAGGGACAGCTTGCACCTTGCCCATTCAGATTTGCTGTGTCTTTGCCCTTAAAATGCTGTGTCCTGGTGAGGACAGGGGTTGTGAGCCAGGAGCAGGAAGGATGGGCTGAGATTTAGGCACCTGAGCACACCGTGGGGACCAGTCCCCAGCAGGGAGCCTGCTGCAGAAGGCCAGGGGACTTTCCCTGATGCTCATACGTCTCAAGTGTGCCTCTTTTCTTGGGTATTCAAATCTGAGATCACAGGAGAGGATTTCAGCAAGGGTGAATGGCTGTGGCCTGCCGGCTGAGCTGCAGGCAAGCCCCGGACGAAGGACATTGTGTACAAACCCCACACCTGTGTGATGAGGCCATTAAAGCCTGGGATTTCTGACTTATTTACAAGGAGGGTGGGCAGGAGAGGGTCTTGCATTAAATACAACTTCAGTCCATCTCCTCCTAACTTCTGCGTCGCTGCTGCCGCAGTGGAAGTCCCGCAGCGCTGCTCGTGTGTGAGAAGCACCGCAGAGTTTACCTTGCCAAGGCATGGCATGCGTTCAGCTCCCTCCCCAGCACATTTGTCCCTGGCTCCTCCCGCTATTGAAGGACACTCAGGCACTTGCTTGCCATGATATTTAGTGGCCAGAAAGTCCTGCGTGCGTAGCAGCATTTCTCATGCCCTGTAAGGGAATGTGTTATCAGTTTCAGGAGCTCTCCATGCCAGGAAGCTGTCAGCATGGTTGTAATCACACTGTTCATGAAAAATCCTCCAAGGCATCCGCCTACATTTTAACTCATCTTTTTTTCTTTTGGCATTTTTCTCTTTCTGACCAGAAAGCCATGTTTTGGACAAAAATCTGGCAACAGCACTATCTGTCTCTCCGAGCGGATCGGTTCTTCCCTCTTCGCAGGTGACTCCATTTCCTCTGCTGTGTCACATCTGAACACAGACACCCAGGCAATGCTTCGTGTTTGTCACACACATGCCCTGGGAGTTGTTTTTGACACCGTTTATGACACAACGTCGTAAGGAGCACACGATCCTTACCTGTGGTGGCACTGAACACCACCGAGCAGCACAGCCGGCAGGCACGTGGCTCCCGGTGCCCACCTGGAAGGAGGTCGGGGTTCCTACACCCCCTTGCCATGCCCATGGGGGGCCCTCTGCATCCTGACTGGCCCCACTCTGCCTCCCTCTCGCCTGGAAAACAAGACCCAGAGCCCTGGGAGTGGTGAAGCCACTCAGCCAAGCAGCGCTGTGGGTTCAGTTTGCCTTTTGAATGCAGCCAGCTGCGGACTCGCAACTTCAGCCGGAATAATTCCACCTCATCCTGGCAATATTTTGCCATTTTCATAGCATACCTTTTGTGCAAATGCATATTTAAAAGAAATAAAATAATAATTAAATCTCACGAAAGCAGCACAACTTTCTGCCAGCAGGTGTGGTGCTGTATTTTCAAGTAGGGAACTTGTTCCAGCAGCTCCGCGAATATGTCCCCGTACTTCACATATCTGCAAAGGCAGTTGGGGCTTCTTGGTCAAAAGAATTGGGGCTTCTTGGTCATTTCTTTATTTCCTGAGACTGTTTTCTGCTTTATTTTCCTATATTTCAACCAGCTTGCATGCTAGCCCCTTTGGTGTTACCTGGAACTCGTCTCCCCCTGTGCATTGCTCACCTCAGTCTCGTGCTGTGATTTCGCCCACCAGAGACAGTGCCTTTTACCACGTGGGAGTGGGAGTGATGTGGGATTAACTGAGTGGTCCTGGAGAGCATTTCTGGTAGGATGAACTCACACCAGCAATCTGCAAAGTTCATTTTCTGCCAAAAATTCCAGTTACCAAAAAACCCCAAAGTGCTCATAGGAATAGTTGTGGAAAACGGAGGAAAATAAAAGCCTCCTAAACATTTTCAGAGGGCCTGATCCAATGCTCAGGCAAGTCACAGAGTGTCTTTTTTTGTGACTTCAGATGAATTTTGTCAGCTTCAGCAGGAACTTGAGAGTTTTATTCATTAAATATTTTGAAGGATTCTCCTAGCTTTATCCATGCACAAATGGCTTCAGCATCTCCAATGATCAAATCAGCCTGTCAGCATTGTTTTTATTTATTTATTTATTTATTTTTAAAAACCCATTCAGGTCAGCTATTAAAATACAAACTGAGAATATTTTTACAAGGGTTTTGTTCTCACACCAGGCTGGCAGTCAAGCTGGCACTTCTTTCATTTTTACCCCTCTATTACCTCAATGTAGCGTGTCCATCAGTTTGCTCTTATTTATTTTTGCAGACTATTTTAGACAATCTGCTGAAGGAATCTCACTCAGCAATGAGTGTTGACCTTGAGCTGCTCCTTTTCTTTCTCTCTCCTTTATTTAAGAATGTGCAATGAATTAAGACATCACTTATATCCGCGCTCTTTGCAGGCAACAACGGCTCTCCAATCGAGCATGAATGGCAGGTCTGCGGGCAGCGCTGTCCTGGAAATGTGATATTATGGAAACGAGAGGTGACCTGCTTACAGACAAAACAATGTGACGGGAAGAGTCCTGCCTCCCAAATGGGACATGACAGCCATCCCCCTGGGGCCGCGCCACTCGCTTTGCATCAGCAGCCCTTGACGGGCGGGGAGGGGGACACAAGGACCACAGGGTGCAAGTGCTCGTCCCCATTCTCCCTTCCAAAACCCAACCCCTGTCTTTCCTACCTCCCTCCAAGGTGAGTCCCAGCAAGCCATGGGTGACCACAAGCTGTGAAACCTTTGATTGCCTTGAAATCCTTCTTCTCACGTCACTAAAACCCCAGCGGGGGGGGTGCAGCACCGCTTACGATGCTCCAGCCCCAACAGGGATGGAGCCAGGGCAGGAGAGATGCAGGATGTGGCCACCCACACCCCCCGCACCCTGTGGGGCCAGGGAACTCCCTGCCAGCTCCACAGCCAGCCTGGGGCTGGGACAGCCTGAGAAGCGTCTGTGCCAGGGCCTGCAACCAAGGGAGCTCGGAGATTTGGGTTTAATCACATTTATTTGGGGGGGAGAAAGGGAAATTCCTCAAATCTCTTTTATTTTTTTTCCAAACCTTTCTATATCTGGTCTCAGAGGTAACAAGGAATTAGCACAAAACCATACCACACAATAATAACTGTATTCAGCATGCTCAGAAGCTCATGGGAACACGAGGAACAAAAAGAATCCATGGCATTACGCATGGAAAGGCCCGTGCTGTCCCAGGCCTGCTGCGGTTCCTCTTCCCCTCTCTGCCTCAGCACTGGGGGAAAAACCTGTCCCAGGGGATCCACCCCAGCCCAGTTTAGCCCAGCCTAACCCCATCCCCAGCGCCGGAGCCCGGCCCTGCAGATGTGATCAATAAAGCGCACGGCTATCGGATCGCCCCGCTTTGATTTAAGGAGTTTCCCCGCCACCAGGGACTGAGCACTCGGGACGTTTGCATGGAAACAGGATCTGTGTTTAAGTCATTAGCCAAATGCGCTGCAGGTGGAGGCAGGCGCAGGGCTGGGGCCATGCCCAGGCGCTGCCCCTGCCCCACACCGGGCTCCCCCCAGCCCCATGCATCGCGCCCAGCCCCGGACACATCCTTGGGGGGGGACCCGGTGAGGTGTCCCTGCCACCACCTGCTGCCTGCACCTCCTGCATTAACCAACAACCTACCCAAGCACAGCAAAGTGGGGCTACCCTCTCCCCTTTCCCTTATTGTGTGGAAATCACGTGAAAACCTTGGTGTAACCCAAAAGAAATCCTCCGGGGAAAGCTACCCTAAGGGCATGGCTGGGTGTGCCAGCTTGGCAATGAGCTGATCACCTGCTCTGCCACGGGGCATTTGGCACCTCCGGCACCATGCTTGGGGCTGGGGGTGGCTGGGGACCCGCACGTGGCTGCCCCCAGCCTTCCTCTCAGCCCCAAACCCGCCACCACCATCCCGTCTTCTGAGTGGCCTTGAGTCTTCAAAGAGAAAGGGGAGGGCGGGGGAGAAAAATCCACAGAGGTTCCTCCTAAAAAATTTAAACAAAAATATCTGGTCTTGGCTGATGTTAAAATCGGAGCATTTCATTAAAAGGCTGCAGGGCTTTTAAAGGCAAACTCTAAGCAGCGCCATGAATAATGTAGGCTCCATTCAGAAGATGAGGGTTTTAGCACATCCATAATACATGGGGTCAACCTGGGAAGACGCCGCTAATGCACGGGAACGCAGGAGGCAGCGGCCCCGGCTCCTCTCCGAAAGGAAAACAAACCGAGAAGTTTTAGGAGCTCTCCCACCAGCTGGGCGCTCTGGGACACGGCGAGACTCCTAGGGGGTTTTAAATCCTTTTTATTGGTGTCTTTCTCAACTAAAATAAACTTGGTAATCTCATTATGAGGCTGGGGGCCGATCCAAGAGCGCTGGATATGGCCCGTGCAGCTCTGTAAATAAGGCTCAGGCTGCTGGCTGTCGGGGCAGGGGCAGCTCCGAAGTGCTGGCGTGGTGAGGATTTGCTGCCCGACCCCATGGCATTGCGAAGCCCCAAAGCCACAGGCTGGGTGCGGGGAGCCAGCTCTGCCCCCGGCCCCACCGAACGCCCCCCGCATTCCCAGCCACGGTGGCGAGCGCGGGATGGGGCCCGGTGCGAGAGTGTAATGTGTCTGCATCGTGGGAAAGGAGCCAACGCATAAACATCACACGCAGAAAAACAGAGTCTCTGCAGTAAGGAAAATTGATTCTTCTAACAGTTTTATTCGCATAATGCTTGGTGGCTTTACCCGAGTTCCCAAGTTATCTCCCTCCTTTGCTATTTAACGCTGCAGAGAGTATGTTCTCCAAGTATCTTATCTCTTTAATAGCTCTTCCTTTTTAGAGTGTATATATCACTGGAATCTCCTGCGGCTTAGGTTACCTTAAACACGAGTTGCAGTTAAAAAATGTTAGCCTTTCAGAAAAAATGCTGTGTAGAAGTTACTCACACCCATAAAATGAAACCAGAGGAAAAAAGGCTTTCGATGGATTTTGTGGGACTAATGGGGAACGATCCATCCACTGGATCAGGGTTTTGTAAATCTGTTTTGGCCAAAAACCTGAATTACAATTTGCATATATATATATTTTTGCAGCAACCAAAAAAAAAAAAAAGAAAAAAGGAGGAGGGGGAGAGAAAACAAAGTGAAAATCCCTGCGTGATTTTGGTTCGGTGCCTGCGCAATCTGTCAGCAAGGACAAATTCCCCAGCCTTAATCCAATTACACAAAAATTCTCTCTGCGAAATTATTTGGGGATGAAATTGGCAGAAAGTCACCGGGGACTTTTTCTCCCCTGCTCTGCATCAGACCACGAGCTGCTCTTCCTGCGCGATGTCAGCCGGGGGGGACCCTGCGGTGGCTGGAATCGCAGCCTCAGCACAGAGGGGATCCGTCAGGGAGCCACAACCACAGCGGGGCACCAGCCTGGGAGCTCGCTGCCATCGGGTTTGCATGGACAGCCCGGGCTGCCCGTGGGTTTCATGGCCCCCTGGCACGTGGGGACAAAATCCTCGCCTGCCACTGCAGCAGCGATGGCAGCGATGCCAACCCCAATCGCCCTTTTCTCCCCAAAAGTCCCGGGGCTGCTCCCCGTCCTGTGCAGGCCATTGCTCAGTCTGACACCTTGCTCCGCTTGGAAGAATTTCCTGGTGCTGTGCTCGTGTTTCCTCTTTCTTGCTGCCTTTCTCACACGTCACCTCTGCAGCTCTCTCTCCGTCTGCTTTCCCTCCCTGCCTTTCTCCCTCTGTGGCAGGTGGAGAAAACAGACAGAGCCTGCAGACCAAGGGAAGGCTGTGGCAGACACGGGCTGGTTTCAGGCCTGGGGCACGCCGGGGAAAGGCTCCGGGGTTATCCTGGGGAGGGATTTGGCCGGCCGGGGAGAGGAGGCATGGGGAACGCATTAGGAGGGTCACCTCGCTGGCTGCAAGCAGGCTTTGTATTGTTACCAAATGTTCGTTAATCCAAAAGCAAAATTTAAGAAATGTAGCAACTTTGCGGGAGGAATTCAGACAATCCAGGAAATCCAAAGGTAGCCCCTGACCCTCGGAAAGCCCCAGGGTAGCCAGCGAGCCCCGCGAGCGGGGGGCGTGAATTGCACCGCCGGAGCAGCTTGCAGGATGGAGCCGCGGCACCGTTCATATATCACCCGCTCCGGGGGAAGCAGAGGGGCAAAAGCCAGGAATAAATATCGAGCTGCCTCCAGAGCCTGACGTTTTCACTCAGAACACAATAGCGCAGGCGGCGGCCGCGATCAGCTGGGCTCTGGAGAGCTGGGGAGGGAGGGAGGAGGAGGTGAGCCCAGCCCGGCCGTGAGCAGCCCCTGCCTTTGCTGGTCCAGACCACGGTGGTCCAGGACCCCTCTCTGGTTCTGCACGGCTCCTAACAGGAGCACGCTATGTTGTGTGAGCTCTGGGGATGTTGTTTCTGGTTGAAAATGGATTTCTTAAATCTTCCTGCTCCTGGGCATGCCTTAGGCCTGTGCGAGCATCCCTGATTTGGGCCTGGCATTTCCCACCGCCTCTGCTCAGGCATCTCTCCGCCTCGTGGTTCTTATCAGCACAGTTTTTTTCTCCTTTGCCAGCCAGAAAGCATCTTGCCCACCTCCCAGAAGGCTGCCACTAAGTGCTGTGAGATGAGGGGCTGGTGCTGAGGCCTGCGAGAGATTCGTGGTGGTGTCTGAGGTTCCTGCTGCCCAAGCGATGGGGTGTGAGGGACCAGTGGCCCCATCGGGCATGGAGAAGGATTACCTGAGATTTTCTGCCCTGCCAGAAAACCAGAGCAGATGCTGATACGTGCTCATTAGACCAGCTCCCATGAAGGGTTATGGCCTCACCTCTAGGCCAGGAGGAGTGCAGGCTCCAGGGACAGTGCTGGGGCTCTCAATCCCTGACAAATATTTAGGCTTAAGTGAGATTTGGGGTCTCAGCCCTTTGCTGGGACTGAGCACAGCCAAAACCAGGACTTTTCTCCTGATCTGTGGGATTTAAATCCGAGGATCTGGTTTGAGAAAAGGGGGATGCGGAACCTGAATGCTGCTGGCCCCAAAAGGGTTTCCATCCAGACCTGGATCCGCGCCCCCCAACAGCTCCCACTCATCGCACTTCCCCTCCCAAGCTGTCACAGCCGCGGTGCCAAAGCACTGCTGCTCTCCCTTCCCTTCCCACTTCCATATTTTTGGAAGCTCCACCAGCTCCTCACCCGGGTGGCACCACGGCAAAGAGCCGAATACCTCTGCCAATGGCTCCCTGCCCTGCGCTGCCGTCCCCAGCCAGCCTGCGGGGCCGCGGCACCGCGAGGCCCCAGCCTGGGCTGAGCGGAAAATGCCAGGCATCTAAATTTAGCTTTACTAGGGGGGAGAAAGGGAAAAAACCCACTCTCCCTCATTACAGCTGAGCATCTGCGGAGTGCTCTGAAAGCAGCACGAACGGGAACGAAAACCTCCCCCACCACAAGGGCAGGGGCTGGCTCGGCGATGCTTATTTTAGCTCCGTGGCGCTTGGGCAGGCGTGCCAGCACCGAGCCCCCAGCGCTGGCAAGGGGGGGGGCACTGAGTTGGGGGGCTGGCTTTGTGGCTGATGGTGAGCACAGACACCCCCCCGTGCATCATGTGTGGAGCTGGCGGTGCCTCTGCCCTGTGCCACCCTGCGCCGTGCTGCCCGTGCCATCGGCCCCACAAAGGCAAAGCTCACCAGCCACAGAGCCAGGGCAGCCCCCTGCGCCCCCACCCCCAGCAGTGGCCGAATGGAAGGGAGAGGGAGGGAGCGTGTAACAATTTGGAGAAGAATTACTGCGAGAGACTAAAATATCACTGGCACCCTGGTGGCTTTAATGCATTCTGCCTCTTGGCCCTGAATAAATAACAATGGAAAAAGCAACCCTAGAGAAATATCAACCAGACAAAGTACATCAGCAGACCAGAGCAGGGAGTGCGGAATGTATTTAAACAGAGAAAACAGTGGGAACACAAAAGGCATGCTGGATGCTGAAAGGGCAACTGATGGGGAGGTCAGGCAGGTTACAAGCACTGGATTTCCATACATTTTGCTTGTTTTCCCTAACGCCCCGTGGCCAGAAACACCACGGTTGCTGCTTTCCTGGTGTGAATTGCATGCGCCAGGTAAGTATTGTTTTAGAGGCACGGACTACAGGTTATTAACATATACTGTAGTGATTAGAGGTGGCCAAAGTGTGCCCATCAGCAGCTTACAAGAGGGGTAAAATCCAGATTTTTAAAAAATGGTGTGCTCAGATTATTCATGAAAATCTTTGTTTTGAACTCACTCGCTCCTAGAGGAAAACCATTGAACCAAGCTAAGGCATTTCATTTCAGTGTTTGCTCCAAGTGAAAGACACACTTCTTGAAACAAAATTATTTTAATTTTAAAGTTACTTTCACCTAAATTTGCACGGTGGCATTTTGAGGAAATGTTTGAAAGTCTTTCCCCTTGCGTGAAACCCCACAGCCGTGGGTCTCCAGCACGGTGCTGGGACTCGCCACCGCTTAACCCCGCGTGCTGCTCAGGCTGCAGAGCATTTCCGTGCCATTATGTGGCAGAAGTGCTGGAGCCACCTCTGAGGTCCATAAAGCGATGTTATTTTGGCAAGTTCTACCCCAGGACCTCGCCGTAGAGGTATTTGCTTGGCTCTTGCTGGCTGAGCTCATGGCTTGCAAGCTGCGTTCCGGCTCCGGTATCCCACTGGATGATATATGGCCTTAGTGCTGCTGCTCGTTCCTCCGCGTTTCATAGGAAAAACTCTCCCAAACGGCGAGGAGCTGCCAAGCATCCTTCTCTCACGCTGGCTGGCACATAAACGCAGAAAGTAGATGTGGAAAACTTGCAGAAACCGCGCGTTGGCAGTAGTCCTGCCGCAGGGAGGGAGGTGGGAGGAGGCCGGCCGCATGCTGCAGCTGCCACTGCGTGGCCGTGCCTGCACCTTGCTCACCCCATGCACACTGCTGGGCCCCGACACCACCAGCCAGGGAGCAGGATCCAGTGAGGACTGGAGACTGCCCTTTGCCAGACACTGCCCTGTGATGAGATGCAAACCTGAAGTATAGCAAAGTGTGTTACTGATCCAATAAGCCTCGTTTGCTTTGGGATGTGGTTGTTTCTTGGTTGTTTCTTGGGATTCCCATCTAACACAAGCAGCTCTTATTAACCTTTGCTCATCTTGGGATAAACAAACTCTTTCTGCCTCATTTTGAACACTGTGGATTTGAAAGTTTGGCGAAAAGATCAGATCAAATGTTGCAGAGTTCTCATTTCAGGAGAAACTGTGAAAAAGGGCACAGAGAAAAACACACTACAGCTAAAATAATGCGGCACATCTTACACCCCACCCTCTGCTAGCTAAGCTCCAGCAGAAATCCTATCCCCCCCAGCACACAGCAAAAGCTCTCCATCACATGGTTTTGTAAAAAAATCCTGTTTGTGGAGAAATGGCTCGAAGTCTCAGGGAAGGGTATTGTTCCCAAATGTTAGCGACTCGGGCAAACTTCTCCAAGCACTTCAAGACAGTCACAAGTCTTTCTGGTGCCTTCTGATCGCCCTACCAAAACCAACAGATTGGACACAGATCTGAGCCGTTAAAATCTTTGTGGGCAGCTGCTAACAGGCAGAGAGTGGGGAAGCTGCACCCGGTGGCACTCTGCTGGGAGGGACCTGGCACGGGAGGCACCGAGCGTGGGATATGGCCACCTCCTGGGGACGATTCTGTCCTGCGGGGCTGAACGAGGGCATCTTCTCTACTTATCTGAGCGTGTCAGACAGCAAAAAGGGATGGGATCCACCTGACTTTTGCATGTAGGTAAGGAAACCTTTCTGGACAAGGGAACGCTTTGTGCCAACTCCCACAAAATCCCCCTTTACGAGAATATCGAACATTTCTTAATGGATCGGAAAGCAACCAGAGCATCAATGGGATAACAGAAGAGTCCTAGAGATGCCTCAAGGCCTGGAAACGTGTCTCAGGCCCTCAAATGCAAGATGATGCTCGTGTGATTGCAGAGTGTGTTTGGCCACTGGGGAGAACGGGACAATTACGGAGGGTGGAAAAGCCGGGAGAAGCGCATTTTTTGTCTTGATGTTTGCTGCAGAAGACAATGAGGGGAAGCATTTCCATTTCAAAGGCATTGTGTATAGGAAATCAGAATGTGACCTTAACGGTGAGGGAAGTCTCTGAGGAGGAAATTGGGGAGCAACTGGAGAAAGTGTAGTAAATCACCGCGACTGGATGGTATTTATCCAGGAGTTCGGAAAGAAATAAAGGGTGAGCCACTGGGAAGGTAATGACATGGGTACACAATATATTCTGGGACGACGGGAAAGGAACCACAATTACTCCTGTGGAATGGAAATCACATGTGGCACCAAAATAAGTGCAAAGCCAGAGTCAGGCACGGAGGTTTCCAAAATTATCCCACCCCCCAAAAAATAAGCAATAATTTGGGAACAGTTTTCCATCTCTTTTCAATCAGCCTTGATCAGCTGATAGCATTTGATCTGATTATGTTCTGGTACGTGCAGGGCTTTGCAGCCCCCTCTGCTCCCCCCGCGCTGCCTGTTCCCGTAGGTACCCCCGCAGAGAGCTCGCCTCCATCCCCCGGGACACGGGGACAGCCTGGGGCCCGCCATGGGTGCCCCATTCAGGTTGCAGCCCCCAAACTGCGGCGCAGCTGCCAGGAAGCGTTTTCCTGATGTTCGTCACGAACTCCTCGACAGCCGATACCGCAGGCCCTATAAAATGACACTCGCAGACATGCCGAAAGCACGCTGAGCTCTCTGCAGCCCCGTAACACAGCCCCGCAGGTATCGCCTCCTGCTGCCCAGCGGGGACAGCCGAGGGGCCGGGGCTGTCACCCACACCCGGACCCAGGGATGGCTGGATGGAAGCCGAATTCCTTTCTGCCTCGGTGAGCCAGGCCACAGCAGTGCCCAGGTGGCAAAGCCTCCGTCCCTCCTGCCCCCCAAAATGCCCTGGACTAGATGAAGAGCAGTTCCCAGAGCTGGGGCTACTCCCTACCCCCTTTGCTGGGGGCTCCACGAAAAGTTATCCCCAGAAACCTCTCAGATGGGCAATTTGAGCGCACTCAGTGCCCCATTCTCACACTTCTGGTGCCCATCCAAGGGAACGGAGCTGCCCTTGCAGGACTGTGCCAGCCGCCCTGCGCCTCTCCCTGGCAGTGGTGAGCCTGCCCTCGTCCCGCTGCCCACAAAAGGTTAAGCACGAGCCACATCCCTTCCTTTAATTGTTGTTCTTTTTTTGATAATATTGTCTCCGTTGTGTCAGAGGGGGTAGTAACTCTGAGCAGCCCGCCCAGCAGCATGAGGACAGGACAGGACCAAGACAGCCCAGAGGTGCTGCAGATGGGAACACAAAGTGCCAGGGCAAAGTTTAAGCAATTGTCCCAGCGCAGGACACGGCCACCACAGGAGGAACCGGGACACATGGGAGGGATGTGGTGAGCGAGGGGGGACAGCAGGGATGATGTAAAGGCAGGGAGACAGCATCCAACGGGCTCAGCTCCCTCGCTCCACATCCTGGACACCTCGCACTGCATGGGAAGGAGAAAGTCCCGCTGCTGCCGCCTTGCTAGCCCCAAATGCAGCCCCTGGGGGGCTGGCGAGGATCGGGGGGCACTCAGCAGGGTGCTGGCACCCCCGGGGGCTGTACCCAGTGAGGGGCCGAGTGGCTCTGCCCCTGCCCACGGGAGCTGGGATGGAGCGGGGCTGCCGCGGTGCCATGGCAACACAGCTCCATCTCCACCAGCTCCAGCTTTTGTGCCGAGCCGTGTGCTGGAGTGGCTTTAAGGGCTTTGAATGCAAGTTGGAATTAAAAAAATAAAAAAAAGAAAAGAAAAAGGCAGAGAGTTAACTGCCTGAGAGGGGGGTGGAGGCTGGGGGACACAGAGGAAAGCCCTTTCCACAAATATTATTCTTTGGTTTGGAGGAACGGCCATCCATCAGCTGCCGTGAACACACCAGCTCGCCCTTGCTGAGCTCATTTCAGCTTTCAGATATTCTCGTAATTGTGGGCCTTTTCTGTTGTTTTTAATTTCAGTCTGGGAGGAAAGAAAGGATAAAAAGACACCATTGCCTTTCCCCACTTCTGTATCGAGGAGAGGAGAGGAGAGGAGAGGAGAGGAGAGGAGAGGAGAGGAGAGGAGAGGAGAGGAGAGGAGAGGAGAGGAGAGGAGAGGAGAGGAGAGGAGAGGAGAGGAGAGGAGAGGAGAGGAGAGGAGAGGAGAGGAGAGGAGAGGAGAGGAGAGGAGAGGAAAAAATTTTAGCGCAGTTCCAACTCCCCAGACTTACACCACGAAATCCCATGCTCTGCCAGATGCCCTGATTTTTGGGACTGTCTGACCATCATTTCTATCTCCTGGGAACACCTCGGTGTGACAGACTCTGTGTGTGGCACTGCTCCAGGCATGGGGACCAGTGGCCCAGCCTGCGGAGCGCACAGTGTCTGCTCCCACCCTCCAAAGCCGTTTTCATTCCGACCACGTGCGGCTCGGGGTAGGGGCTGTCCCGCAGATGCTGTTGGTTTCCCTCTGTTTGTTTGTTTTCCTGGCAACAGCCGTGGTGGGGAGGGGACCTCTGTGCTTCAGCAAGTGTCCTGGGAGCGCAGCCCCAGCCCCTGCACCCCACCAGCGGAAGGGAAGGAAAGCCAGGAGTGAGGGATCTGAGAGCACGCCGTTCTTCTCAGTTTTGCGTGTTCCAGACACCACATCGAGCCCCGTTGACTTCAATCTACTGGTGGCATCAGTGATGAGGTCCCTGTGGGATGCAGGGAAGGGTCCGTGCTTACCTCTCTGCGGGGCTCGGCCGCCAGCAGGACGGCGTGCCAGGGACGTGGCTCCTCCGTCTCCGCTCCTAAACAGGCACAGCCCTGGGTAACGGCAGCCAGAGCTTCCCAGAGAGCCCCGCGTCCTCCCCAGGAGAGGCCATCTCGCTGAAGGATAAACTTCATCTCAACAGCTCATTCAGGCTTGTGCTGCGTTGCCAAAACAGCCCACAAGCAGGACTGGGAAAGGGGGAAGTGGTGGGACAGGGACAATTAGAGCCAACTGTGGTGGAGGGATTTTGAGTTGATCTCTTTTTTCCCCTTTTAATAGCGCTGTATTATAAATATCACAAAACCACATGTTATCAGACAGAATGAAACAATTATGCTCGACTTCACAACTACGGGATATGTGCCTTCCGTGGGGCCTTGCGCTCTCTGATGTGGACACCTGCTCTCTAGAAATTTGATGGGTGAGCAGCAACTTGACCAGGATGTGGGCCCCAAGCAAACCCCGTAAGTCAGAGCAAATTTTAGTCATGACCAATTGGGTGCTACTGAAGGAAGAACTCATCCCAGTTGCTGAGTCATTTTAATCACACGCAGCTAATGACCCCGCGGGCCGGGGGAGCACAGAGCCCGCGCGCACTCCCGCAGACGGTTCTGATTTCTTGGGAGGACACGGCGAGGCCTGGTGGGTTTAATGGATATCCAGGCAGCTGGGGCTTAGCTCCGGCTCTCCTGAGCAGGTTCTGCTAGAAATAATGTCGGTGATTTTTCTGCCCCATTTATTTCGGGCCGCTGTGGTTTTGCGTTCATTGACTAAGAAAACCCGCTCCGGTTCCCCGCCACCACCACACGCACATGCTTTCTCTCCTTTCCCTCCCGATGTCAGGAGGATTTTCCTCGCGATGGTCTCCTCGCAGGCACCCCCGGCCTGGGCCCGTTATTTATAGGGTACCTCTCTGCAGAGCACAATGCTGGAGGTGAGTGAGTTATTGTTCCGGGTGACATCATGGGGTGGACTTCATAAGGGGGCTCAGCGGACGGTCTCTGAAGACAGCTGCGAAAAAGGCAGCCCTGAAGGATATGATGGAGTGGGTGAGACATAAATTTCTTAGGACAGGCAGTGAAAAAACGTTTACAGCCCTTCTTTCCTGAGTCTGGTTTCAATCAGGGTCCCAGCCGTTTCATTGATGCTTCGCACTAAGCACTCACTCAGACATACGCTTTATGCGCTCAACCTGCCTTATTTGTTTTATTTTATTCCCCTTTTTACTGTTTTCAAAATGCACTGGTACAGGATGGCTTACAGAGCCTCCAGCAGCCAGCTCCCATGTAAGGTAGCCACAGACAAAGGCTATCTGCCTGGAGATGGATCTGGCTCGCAGACGGGAATCACCGAAGAATAATATTGATAACGGTAATGAAGGAATGGGTTTATAAAACCATCACATTGCAGTCTCAGTCTATAACAAACGTGGTATTAACTTTGACATTCATTAAGGCAGCTTGCCATTTCTCCCCGGCTTAATGGAAAATCTGTCTGTTTAGAAGTGTTTGTTGCAACTGCAGAGGTTAAGGGAACAGATAGGTTACTGATTAGGAAAGCCCCGAGCGCTTGGTTACCCCAAAGGGCATTTTAAGTTCATTCTTAGCCTTCTTGCTCTTATTTTCACTTCATCTGGTATCTCGGGGTGACTGCTTTGTATGCTTGCAATGACCGTGAGTGGCTGGCCCCAGTGGTTGTCGGCAGTGGGGTCCTGAGGGTGTGCACAGCACCCTAGGGACTTGGGGCTGGTGGTGCCCCCGGGGAGCAGTGCTGGGGACCCCCCCGACAGGGCCACGTTAGCCACCACCCCCTGTCTGCTGGCCACCAGTGTCTGGAGTGCCTGGGTCCTCCCTCACAGGGCATTCTAGGTAAGTGTGCCAGGTTTTTGTGTGTGGAGAGCCAATTTTCACCCAAATCCCTCTTCTATTCCCAGTCATATCCCTACAGGTTTCCTGGGAGCAATGGGAAGCAGGGCTCTTGCCGAAGCCCCGCCTGCTTGGATGCTGTGCACCCCCCAGCCCCATCCTCCTGGAGCGTGGGGGCTGCCCAGAGGCACCCACCTTGGGCAGGACTCGCACCCAGCAGCACGGCAGGGATCTTCCCGGGACCCTGAGCTTTGCAGAGCTCCTGCGGCACCAATCCTGGGGGCCACCAGGGTGTGGGGAGGAGGTGGGTGCTGCCCCCAAGGCCACCTTGAGCACAGCCCTGCTGTGCCATCTGGAAGAGCCTCCTGGTATCTGCACATCTCAGCACTCTCCATCTTAATCGAAAGAATAGACTTTTGGTTAATACAGTGAGTTAATCTCTATCTGCCTCTCCCTGTGACTCGCCGGTATTTATCAGCATTCTGCATTTTACATATACGTGCGAGGCATTTAATAAAACCCAGACCGAGGAGATGAAAGATTTATCCGTTTGCCCTGAGAGATGTCCCTTGTGAGGGCAACTTGGGACTCCAGAGCGGAAACCTGGATTGTTTTTTATGGCAGCTGCGTGAAGAGATACAGAGCCTTTGAAGTCCTCCCGGCCCCCTGCCTCCCGCCGGCCCCATGTGCCAGCGGCTGGGCTGCCCTTCCCCGGCCTGGGGACACGGGGACATGGGGACACGGGGACACAGGGTCATGTCCCAGCCATGTGGGATGGCTCCGTGCAGGGCTCGGCACCGAAACCACCCCCGGCACGCCGGTGACTCAGGCTTTGGGAAGGAGAGCGAGGCTTCCCGGTGGCTCTAGAGCAGTGACATTTCCCTGCTGTCCCCCGGGTGCCCGCCTGCAGAAGGGCAGGGAGGGACCAGCAGGTGCCAGCCCAAACAAATGGGAGGGGAGCATCCCCCGGGGGCACGTCGGGGTCTGCCTGGCCCCAGGAGGGTGGCAGGAGATGGCCACTGTTGGTGCTGTGGTTACTAATGAACAATTTTAATTTCTTCCATAAACAACTAATAAAGCTCATCTCTCTCTCCCTCCTTCTCTCTAATGCACCATTTATTTCTCGCTTTGAAAGACGATCAAGGAAATTCACCCAGAGGAACGGGAGGGGGAATCTGATGCTAAATGTCAGTGCTGCCTGAGGAAGCCTAGTTCTCCTCCGAGCAGCTGCAGCAACATCTTCCCAAACAGGGCTCGAAATTACAAAGAGCATGTGGCTTCTGGTGACCGGGGGGAGCTGATGGCGTCAGTCCCTACCCTAAGCTGCTTCCAGAAAGGACCATCCGCAGCCCTGAAATTAGGAGCAGTTGCATTTATGGGACTACAGAAGGCGTCCTGGGCTGGGTGCTCCTTGGAGCAGCAGCAGCTCCCTGCAGAGCACCCCCGGTCCCCTGGGTGCGCGGTGCCACCCATGCGCCCCCCGCCAGCAACGAGCTGTGCTGGGCCCTCCATGCAGCCCGGGACATTGCTTGTCCTCGTGGACTATGATCACCCTTAAAGTCACTGAAGGATAAATGTCTGCACGTCAAGAGGCTGACAGTGATTGCATGATGGTGGAGAGGAAAAACACGAAGCTAAGTGCCCAGGAATGACTCTAGTGCTGAAGCTGGTACCTCTGGTTGTGCAGGAACCTTCCTGGAGCCTCTGCAGCTTTGTTTTGCAGGATCAAGTAAGAGCAGGTTTGCATGTAAGTGGCTGAACAGTGGGCAAATGGTGGAGATCCAGGCATCCTGCTAAAAAACCTCCTAGGCCTGTGATCCATGTGTGAAAAGCAGCGCTCTGTGCACATGGGGTGTTTGAAATATCAAAGAGAGAGCTCTTTTCATCTCTGAACTCTGCGTGGGGAGGAGATATTAGAGAAATATTGGCACGATGTAATGTGGATGGTCAGTTCTCAGCACGGGGAGGTCAGGGGAAGGAAGCAGGGCGGGGGGCAGATCTGGGGCTTCAGCCCCAAGACTTCAGTCCGAGTCCCCGTGAGAGCACAGTGCCATGAAAAGGAATCAGCACAACTAATCCAACACCCAGGGACCTGGGCTCTGCTTAAAAGGAGTTGTCTGAGCAGTGCAGAGTCCCAGAAAAGACAGAAGCAGGGCTCCTGGGGCTCCTGCTGCCCGGTGTAGCCTCCTGCTCACCGCGCTCTGCAGCATCGCTCTTCTGGGTGGAGGCTGCTGGGCTCTGGGCTGCCCCTAAGACCATTTCAATTATTTTGTTGGAGGAAGGATAAGAAACAGTTTTCACTGTGCTCCTGCCCTCCCCTGAGCCTGTGTGTTTGTTGTTTTGCTCTTTATCCTCCTGTGCAGAACTCTGCGTTGGGGAAGCCGAGCTGAGCATCCCTTCCTGCGATACTCGTGCTGCAGGTATCTCGCACAACATAAGCCTGGTCTTGATCTTTCTGTGGAAAGATGCATAAATTAGATATAGATTTCCACAGACCTACCTATAGAAAAATCCAGGGCATTCCCAAGACCTGAGCTACACAAACAGCTGAATTCATGTCCTGCACAAATGTGTGTCTGCTCCCTAAACCCATGAGATCTGATCAAGCCTAACGCAAGCTCATTTAAAGATGTCAAAAAAATGTGGATCAGATCTGTGGCAGTTCTAAGTGGCCTTAGATTACATAAAGTAAGCAACTGCCAGTCATCAGCAAGAGCTATTTGACAGGGCATGTGCAGAAGAGCTGGGTGTACTCGCTTTGTAATATTGAAGACAGAAACGATAAAGCTGGGAGAAGACTGCAAATAATTTTTTTGCAGGAATAGCTCCAAAGTTTTAAATGGTTCCTCCAGCTGCACTCGAGCTTTCGAGCTCCCTTTTTGGGAACATTCAAGCTGCTTTCACTGGCATGGGTGTTTGGAAAGAATTCTCTGGTCTCCCACCACCGATTTGTGCCTGAAGCGCACGCAGACACAGAGCCTGCTTTCCCTGCCCTGGTACTGCATCCCCGTGCAGCCCAGGTGGGACCACGGTAAATCCGGGGTCAGAAAAAAAGTCCCAAATATTTTTGCACACTGCCTTCCTGGAGACACCATTCTCCCCACAGCTATCCCATAGACCGAAAAGGAGGCGGAATTTGTCAGGTGGATCTATCAAGCAGGGGTGATAATCACTCATTTAGCCAGTAATGACATGGCACTTACTACGTAATAACCTGGATATTGCATGGAAATTGCCATGTAATCCAATGCTCCGTAGCTGCCACATCGTCAGCGGCCGCGTGGCAATCTGTGCCCTCTCGCTTAAAGCCCTGCAACTTCTATTATTATGAGAATAAAGCGGCAGAAGCGCAGTTTGCCAAAAGGAGGATCTCCAGAGGGATGTTATGAATAATTAGGCAGCCACGGTGGTTTTGGATAACATCTTTACCGTAACTCCATTAACTGGCAATTGATTGCTTTCTGAGCTCTGACCTGCTTCCAGCCCCAGCAGTGCGGGCAGGGCTCTGCGGACGCTGGCAGCACACAGAGGGGTGAGCCCAACGAGCAGCCGGTGCAAACTGCTGTCCCTCCCCGGAGCCTGAAGGAGCACCTCCAGCATGTGCTGGCTGAGGACCTCACACAACATTTGATTATCATTAAAAATGCACAAGTTCAAATCGCACTGGCACAACCATTGCTCTATTTAAAATCACTGCCGCCTTTTCCAGGCCAATCTCCGGATATCCAAATATCTGGAGATCAATCTCCAATCACCAAATAGCATCCTCGGGTCTCTCTGTCTCCAAAATCTCCCTCACAGCTTACAGGCAATCCCAACTTGACCTCTGCCACCCTCAGATGCACATCCTCAGCGCTGCCTCTGGAGCGATAAATCGCGGTCCCCTGCAGCCGCCGTTGCCCTGATAATGTGTTATTTTTAGAGGGAAGAAGGACGAGGTCAGAGTTAATGTTTTGCATTTGTCAGTGGAAGATGTCCCCCCCCTGCCCTCCTGCACTCTCACCCAACCCCTGCCCCTCCAGACCCCTCACCCGTGGGTAACCCCAACCCACGTCCCACGTCCCCTCCCCGCCTCTCCCCCTGCTGATCCTTGGGCAGCTCGGAGCCCGCTCCTCTTCCTCGCCTCCTCTCTGCCTCCCAGGCTGGCCAGCGCGGGTTTCCCTGGCTCTGCCTCCGCGCCGGTGATATATGGAGGGAGCAGCTCTTCTGCTGCTGTTGTTTGCTCTACAAACTCCTAAACCGGCCTGTGCCTGGGATGTGAGAGGCATGAATGTGTGTGGGAGGTTTGCAGTTCCTAGTGATTGAGATTCCTTGGTTGAAGAAGCCTAAACAAACACCATAACCTCAGGGGAAATTCTGCAAAGTTTTAGTTTTAAGTGTTTCCTCTAACAAAATAACTGTTTGGCCTACAAAGCTACCAGAGAGCATTCCTTTGGCTCACTAGGGCTTGGTGAGCTAAGGCTGGAGACGAGACCGTGCTTAAATGCGAAAATACAATAACTTTATCTATACTTTGAGCAAAAATTGGGAAGTGCTCCTTGTTACGGACTCAATTCTGTTATACTTTCCACCCAATTAAATGAAGGAAAATTCAGCTAGCGTAAGGTGCCCAGTAAATCTCCTAGGGCTGGTGTGAGGATGAACAGGGGAGAGTGGGGGGGAGCCTTGTGCGTGAATGCTCATCCATCGTGCACCTGGACACTTTCTTACCTGGAGATGGAAGAGGTGTCCCCACGCCCTGTTGCTTCTCTCAGCCTTTTTTTTTAAAAATTTATTTGGGGTGAAAAAAGCATCGCTGGCCTCTTTAAAAATCTCCAAAACTACCAGCCTGAAGGCCAAGGGAAAAAAAAATGCTGCAGGGCACTGGGAGATGTTTGTATCCGGATCTGAGTAGAGAAGCAAGGCTGCTGAGAGACACGTCAGTGGGAGAAGTGGGGTGGGATGAGTTTGGAGCAGTTTGGATCAGTACCTGGAGAGCTGCACGCCCGAGCTCTGCAGGCACCACAGAGCTGTTGTGTCCCCTTGCATCAAATATAGCACGAAATCTCCAGGGGCAGCCTAGTATCGGTTCACACCAATGAGTGCAGGGGGTATTTAAAATGAAATTCCCAAACCACGAGGCTTTATGCATAAAATGGGCTCATTTTTTGTTCATTTCAGAGGCTGGGCATAAGACTAGACTACCTGTTATTTTTCCAACTCCCTCACATCCGAGGCACAATGAGCTCTTAGAAATGCCCCAGGGCTCCTGAGGTGTGGTTTGGAGCACTCCCCAGTGACCTTTTTGCGCGATTGCCCCTACCCCGTGAGCCACATTTGGCAAAGGGAATGTGTGATATTTACTGGTGTGCACTCCTTGATTTTCAAGGCATGGCCGAGTTCTGAGCCCCCATGTGTCAGCCTGAAATACCACACCTTAAACAGGACACGAAAAGCAAATTTTCAGAAATGGTGAATGAGTTTGAAAGGTGAGGGTCACCACCTCTGTTGTACTCTAACCCAGGCTGAAACTGCATCAGGAGTGAACTTCCTGGGGCAGTATGCTTAGAGTGCTTGGAGCCTGAGGTGTGGAAACAAGCCAAAA
This sequence comes from Anas platyrhynchos, assembly GCF_047663525.1. Taxonomy (NCBI): domain Eukaryota; kingdom Metazoa; phylum Chordata; class Aves; order Anseriformes; family Anatidae; genus Anas; species Anas platyrhynchos. Next base: position 24,145,793 of record NC_092596.1, on the reverse strand, counting down.
TGGAGAAGTAAGCAAAAGTATGTTTTTAACCTCAAAACTGCTTGTTTCCTCTGTCAGCCTGCAATGAAAGCCCGGAGTGGGCTCTCATTCTGCTGCTCACCCTGTGCAGCCCAGCGGCCGGGGCACCGCGGGGCTGAGCCTCGCACCCGAGGCACCCAGCTGCTGCCCAGGGAGCACCGGGATAAAAGCCCCAGCACGGGGAGAGGAGGTAGGAGGAGGAGACAACCTCTGAAAGTTCTCATCACAGCATCTCCACTCAGCCCTGGGGCTTTTTCAGCAAGATCAGAGTCTGCACCCAAACTGGTTTCTCTTATAGGAAGCTCTGCAACCAGCAGTGATTGTATTTTGTCGAGGTTTTAGGAAAGCTATCCACATTTATTAGCCATCTGGATTACAGAAATGATGTTCCTGACTCTAACTGCCAGCTTAGCCTAGCCATTATCGAAGAACAGAGTAACTTTTCACATTCCTGTCTCTCCACGTCATGAAGTGTTTGTTTCTCTTGCACGCTTTATTTACTTCTGCTTGCGGTAAGTATGCCTCAGATAAATCACTGCCGAATCCAGGCCGCCGTTTGGCTCCAGGTTACGGCATCAGGTACAAATCTCCCCGATGCTGCTGTTGTCTCATGACTTCCCAGAAGGGTGAAGGAGCTGAGACATGCACAGTCAACATGAATTTTACAAAATCACCTCAAGCCAACTGTGAAAGCTCATTAGAGAAAGGGAGGGGGTTCTGTCTAGTGCCCATCACCTCTTTCTGGCCTCCTCCTGCCCCCTTTTACAGCCTTGCTCTAGATACAGGAATATTCCTCCTTACTTTGATGATATCATAATTATTCTGCCAGCCCATCCAGCAGGAACCTGGAGGGACCGTGCTAGTTTCCCCCAAACCCTCACTCAGTCCTGTTCCCGTGGGGTTTTCCTTTAATTGAGCTCCTGGCTGCATTAACCAGGGACTCGGGTATTGATTCGGCAGGCACTGAGATGAAGGAGCTGAGCTCAGGCCTTTGCTATTTACGGAGACGTGCAGTGCTGTAGGACCCTTCAAAAACCAGGACGCACGCGAGCTCACTGGGATCGTTATTTCCTTGGATGGAGAAGGGAAACTATTCCATCCTCCTGCCACACCTGGAACGCGACAGACCCCTTAGCTGCAGCGCACAGCTTCACCTCCCTCCTTCCACCTGCTTTCCCACCTATTTCCAGCACCCAGCAGCACCGTGGTAGCATCGCAGCTCAGGGAAGGGAAATGTTCTTGCTTTTTAACAACCTGGCATGTTGCAGGGGGCAATGCTCTGCCTTCACTGTCCGGTCCCTGCAGCTCTGTGTAATTTTTCATCATTTTGGTAAGACTGTTGAAATTCTCATGTCCAGGCCACTGAAAATTCTTCCAAAGATAAAAATAAGATAAAATAAGATAAAAATAAGATAAAAATAAGATAAGATAAGATAAGATAAGATAAAATAAAATAAAATAAAATAAAATAAAATAAAATAAAATAAAATAAAATAAAATAAAATAAAATAAAATAAAATAAAATAAAATAAAAGTGCAAGCATGTGCACTTGCAAGGGCTGAATCCAATGAGGATATTCCAATAAGCAAATTTATCCTTGATCAGGTGCTCCTTATAATGCCTCTAAAACAGCACCCGAGGTATCACACCTCCAGAGGCAGCAGCTAATGGAGGGCGCTGACATTCCCAGGGAGCTCAGCAGTGACCTCGGATCCGGGCGTCCCATGGAGCATGCTGCGGGTCACCTGCAGCACCGCTTCGTGCACTTCAGTCACTGCACATTTTTGGCAGTCAGCTGAATAGTCTGCTCTTTCCACAAATTGCACTGTGAAAACTTAGGCTAGCAGATTTGTTCTAGCTTTCTTTGGGAAAGTTAAAAGATTTCTCATCTATCTTCTGTTTGGAGGAAAATAAGACAAGACTATTAGAGCTGGCTGCAACACAAAATTCCCATTCAGCCAAAAATATCACAGTTTCAGAGTTTTCTTTCATCCCATATTTGAACAACAATGTTAGCAGCTCCAAATTTCCAATGAAATAAAAATTCCAAACGCCTAGTATAAACACTGAAAAGCCTTCTCTAAATATTTTGCTTCAGTGAGGCTAAAGTGTTTCGCTCAGCTTTATCATTGAAAAAGCCCAGCATAATGCAGGACATTAAATGGTTTCATTGCAAATCACAGAGCCACGGTGCTCTGGCTGATGGTCCCGGCGTGCTCCCAGGGGTGTCACAGGGACGGTTAATGCTGCTGATACCCTCAGTGCTGTCCAGCCTCTCCCAGGACCTTGGATCTCTTGCTTTTGATCCTTTATAGGGGGATTTTGTTTCCTCCAGGGAAATGGAAAAGCACCTTTGGCTGGTGGAAGTGGGGGGCGTAGATGCTCTCTGGACCTAATTCAGTGCATGATACAGGGATGCATGCTGGCAAGGTGTCTAAGGACCCAGGAGCTCAGCCCAGCCCTACAACATTTGGGGGAGAAAAGCATCCCTCCAAAAATGCTCTGACTTCCTCCAGGAACAGCTTTTGCAACCATCTGAATGAGTCATATTGCGAGGAATGGGGCAGGCAGAGAGAGCAGATAATTGGGAATGTTTCCTATGAGACAGATGCCTGAAATGTGTGCAGAGTGCATGCACTGTGCAGACACAAAATGTGTAGCAGAAATGAGAATGAAGTTGGCTACATTATCTTGAAAACAGTTTCATTTCCATTTCAATTCCAGGTGAGGGAGGAAAGTCAGCACCTTTCTCGTTTCAGCCGGTCTGGGTCTCATCTTACTTAGGAAAGTTAAAGTTCATCCATCACCCATGCCCCGAAGGCTGCGTGCCAGACCAATTATTCATACTTAGCGATGACTTACTCCACGGAGAGTCCCAGCAAAATCAATGGAGTGGCTCAAGAAACAAGGTACCACGCGAGCTCTGGGAGCAGCAGGCTCTGCCCTGGGGTTTATTGTGCAAATTCCCACAGCTTTCCCATCGATTTACATGAGCACTTCTCCAGCCTGAGGATCACAGGGTGAGGCTGCTCTGCGTGCGCATTTGTGTGCGCTGAGTTCTAATGACTCTGTTTTCACATCAGGCTCCCTGTTCTCAGTTTTTCTGTGCTGTCACTAATCCTGTTTAAGCGAGGCTTCCCTTGACTAACGAGGACGAGCGTGGGGTGTTGGCAGAGCCAGAGGGCAGCCGGGTCCTTCTGGGAGCATGTGGGAACGCTGGTCACAGCGGGGAGGGACGGATCCTGCCAAACAACTCGGAGCCAAGTAATTTGATAACAGAAATATTTTAATGTAAGAAAACTTCAGGAGCTAGAGAGCAGCAGGTGACCATCTAGGGGATATCTGCACCCTGCATTTGGGATACTCCCTGAGGAAAGGCATAGGGAAAGGCTCAAAGCTGCATTTTCAGCAAACTGTCCTGAAGGGATCAGGATCTTGCAGGTTTGGCTCCCACTGGTGACCTCGGGGGAAAGGCTCTGCCTCCTGCTTCAAAAGCCATCGTTCTCATGGTGAGGCTGGTCTCTGAGATGGGGTAGTCGCTGTCATGCAGCACCCAGAGGGCAGCACTCACACAGCCCCACATCCAGCTCTTGTAGCCGGCCTGGCACAGCAGCCTGCTGCTGACGCACCTGGAGGAGCACCACCAGATATCTCCAGGAGCGTTCTCCACCCGGGGGAAGATGAAGAAACGCAGATCTGCTTGAAACCGTAGGCAGTGCGTGATAAAAGCTGGTTATCGTGGGTGGGGGGAGGCAGAGCTGACCCTGCACTTCTGACTGAGAGAGCGATGGGGGAGCTGGCTCCACAAGGGGCTGATGGATGAAGACAAACACCTTTTCGGATGGGAGCGAAAAGGTGGATCTAGCGAGGAAGAGGAAAGCTATGGCTGGCTGCGGTCCCAGTGAGGGGCCAGGAAAATTATCTTGGTAACAGCCTTCTGGATGGATATTAGCGGGCGGCCCTCACATTTGTTAAGGCTTGAGAAAAGGATGTGTCGAGAAACCAGTCCTGAAAAGATAACAGCCTGGAAGCCTCAGCTGTGGACGGACAGGCAGGGTCGTACCTGGGAGTCCCGACGTGAGACGCGGAGGCACGCCGGGTGCTGCCCCGAGCCGGGTCTGGGCCGGGAGCACTGCCCGAGGAATGGGGCTGGAAAAAAGGCTGACGTGGTGCATAGCTCTGCTTCTGTGCAAGGAGAGGCAGAAAGGGCAATTAGGGGCTGCTGGGTCACTGATAAGAAGGAAAAGCCAGTATCAGGGGAGGAATTGCAATCTCCTGAGCACATGTGCCTGTCTCCACAGGCCAAATGTTGAACGCCTGATGTCTCTGGCTTTTCTCACTGTGCCCAGCTCTCCAGCCCGGTCCATGCAGTCTGTGCTTCCCCAGCCTTCATCTGTGTCCCGCTGTGCCCTGTGCTCCTCTCTTGTTGCCACTCTCCTCTCCCCCGAACCCTTTTCTCGTGCCACTCATTGTGCATGAAAGGCCCCCCCACCCACACACCTCTTCTTTGCTGAAAACAACACCATGGGCAAAAACAGCAGCTCAGGATGCTTCCAGCAGAGAAAAATGCCCATCCCAGCAGGAGCCTGGGCCCTCCAAAGTGTCTGAAATCTCTTGCCAGACTGGGAACACACTGAGCCTGAATCCAGCTCCTCTGAGCCAGCATTAAGTCCTACCTTGCCTTCAGCAGGGAGGGACACTTACCTGCCCTGGGGAGGAAATACATCTTGCCCTGAGATCTGTACAGTGTGCATCAACCTTCAAGCAGGGGGTAAAAATAAAATAAAATAAAATAAAATAAAATAAAATAAAATAAAATAAAATAAAATAAAATAAAATAAAATAAAATAAAATAAAATAAAATAAAATAAAATAAAAAAGACACAAGGATTATTTTAATTCATGCAACAGGGTGACAGAGGGAGTGATTAAACAGCCCGATGGTCAGACTTTGACCTGAGCTGGGTCAGGCAAAGAAATCCTGCTCCGGGTTGCAAGAAGGGCACACTGTCACCCACCAGCACCAAGGAGGAGGCAGTGTGCAACCGGGAGCTGTTACGGAGATGATAGTGTTTTATTTATTTTTTTGCTCTTGCAGAATCGCTTCTGACCATAATCACACTTTAATGTTAAGTCGGAGGTGGTGTGAGCTCTTGATTTCACAGCATCGCTGCATTAGTATGCAAGTACGAGGCACACAGCTGAAATATTCCCGCTTGCAGAGAGCACTTGGATAGAAACATTAAGGAGGGGAATGTTAGAGTTGTATTAATTGTAATGCTTTTATTTATTTCCATTTTATTCCTTCTCAAAGCTGGATTTACAGAAAAGTTTCAAAGCCGCTAAACCATCGAGCATTCAAACCCCTCTTGATGTGTACATAGCTGGCATAAGCAAACACGCAGCCTTATTGCTGCTTCCTTTGTCTTCCCACCCTTCATTCTTTCTTGTTACTCTTATTTGCTGTGTCTGATCTCCAGCTAAAGGCCTGTCTCTTGCTCTGTGCTGCTACAAAGCTGAACACAGGGAACCCTTTCAATCTTAAAGACGTCCCTGAATGATGCCTCAGTAGAAATAATAAATAATAACTTTGGGAGTTTGTATTTAGCAGGGCTGAACATGTGTTTGCTTGTTTGCTTTTTAAAACAAAGCTTATTTTTGTGCTCCATGGAGGTAGATTTTTTTCAAAGGCTCCCAGAACCGTGCCTTGCCTTTCCGTCCCTTTCCTCCACCGCTGGTTCCCCCTGGCCAGGTGCCCTCTGCCCAAGTGTGCCCAGCGGGTGACGCTGCCCTGCTAGGGTGGGAGAGGAGACGGGGATGCAGGGAGTGTGGCCGTCTGTTGGTTCTTGTAAGTAGTGGGTGAAAAAAGACTCGGTTTTCCCTAAGTGGGAACATTTGCCTTTAATGAGGCTAAGAGGCTTTTTTCTAGCCCTTTTTTTTTCTTTTTTTTTTCTTCTTTTTTTTTTTTTTCAGGGAAGCAGGGACTGGAGAACGGGTCATTTGTAATCAACAAAGCATCAGACACATCTCCGGCTGTGGGATTAGCACCCTGCCCCTGTGCAGCCTCTCGGCAGCCCTTGCACTCGTGGCCAGCCTGGACAGAGTCCTCTGGTCCCCAGTCTGTCCCTGACCATCCCTGCCATGGGCAGGGAGCACGCGTGGGGACAAATGTGTGACAGCAGCACTGCAGCCGTGCCAAAGCTCCCCTGTGCTGTGTGTGCGTCCCAGCCTGATTCATGTCGCACCAAAGGGCCCCTCTGGAGCTGGAAGTGTTTTAAATGTCTGAGAAAAATTAAACCAATATGATCCCACTCAAATTGTTTTACTGCATCTAAACTATGCGGCAGATCTATTTACTTTTGTACTGCGCGTTTGCCACATAAAACCTGGGTCATTTTGGTTCATAATGCAGCTATTTTAATGTATCTATGCATCAGATCTGACCGCAATGCTGCTGGTCAATGCCATGGGAATATTATTCTGTATGGGAACAGATATGCTGGATCTGGCCACAAATTAGTTTTTTCAGTCTATAGGCAATACCAATATTTACTCTGGATTTCCATGCAAAGCCAAAATTTTACACAAAATAAAAATTCCAATAAAATTCTTTCAATGCGAACCAAAACTTTGTTTTAGCAAGAAAAAATGTTTGGTCTGACTACAGACAAAAACCCGATTCCAGTGATATCAGAGCACGTTAATGAGCCCTGATTAAACAAGTCCATGACACGTACAAAACATGTTTTTTCTGTCATGTAAAGTTGGGAGTGTGAATGGAGAGAACAGCTCCAATGTGACTCATTCTGACTTTTTCCACCCAAAATCCCTGTGCATCCAACGTGCCCTTGCGCAATGGTTTTGCAGAACTCGTGGCAGTGAAGCAGACGCAGACCGACCCGTCGGGAGGCTCCAGCCCCTGCACGAAGCTCCTTCCCAAGGCAGCACAGCAGGGCACGTGTAGATGTTCCTGGAGGGGAGGCTGTGGCCCCTCTGGATGAGGGAGGCCTCATGTCCCCGGTGTCACCTCCCCAGCTCCCGGAGGGCTGTGCCCGCTCCCCCAGCCCCAGCTGCAGTGGGATGCAGGGGCCGTGGCTCGCCTGACGGACGGCTTGTTTGGAAATCCCTGGCCTGATTCTGTTCACACTCTGCCAGAGGGTGTTGAGGTCCCCCACGCCCCTCCTGATGTTCCCCTGTCAACACTTCGTCTCCCAGGCCTTTGGCCAGAGCGCTTTCCCTTCAGCCCTAGCTCTGATACTGGAGGAATCCAGGCCGCAGATAAGAGGGGAGGACGGGGCAGCCAGGCGGGGGGGCCCACGAGAATTTACTGGCAGGGCTGAGCTCAGGCTGCAGGGCTGAGCTCACTGCAGCACGCTGGAGGTGACCGGCCGATGATTCAGGCTGACCCCCGGAGGAAGGGGCACGATGTGCTCCATAAATTGCTTCCGATGCGATGTATTGAAATATTGGTGCTGCTTCCAGGAGCTGATTGATTTAATTTCAGACGAAAGCCAGCGAGCACCACCACGGCCTCTGCTCTGTCCGAGCTCAGGGGTTGTCCTCCCCCCCTCTGCCATGGGGAACAAGGTGGCTTCAGCTCCATGGGACTGAGCCATCCGGCACCCCAAGTCCAAGCTGGTCCAGATTTTACCTCTGTGTGCATCAGGGCTTCCAGCCTGACGTTACTTGCTGTGTCCAAATCCACCGCACGGCCCCGGCCGTGTCCGTCCCCATGCACCACGTTTCGGGGTCGGTGGCACCTCGTGCTCAGCGCAGGGCTTGGTGCAAGGGGGCTTTTGCCTCCCTGTCACCCTACCCACGTGCTCAGCCCCATTTCCCCGAGTATTTGTGGAATGAAATACTGCCGCTATCATGGTTTACGTGATTGGAGAGAGGGAACGCAAAAAGCGAGGTGGGGAGGGAGGGAAGCGAGGGGGAAACAAAGACAGCATTGTTATCTCTTCCAAAAAACTGCAGATACTTATTCAAGGCAGAATGACTAGTTGGGTTTGTGGTTTGCTTTTACATATGTGTTTAACCTTGTGAAATAGTCAACAGCCTGGAAAGAAAACACCACACTCAGAGGCAGAGGCTGCCCAAGGCTCCCAAGCCCTGGGCCTGATTTTCCAATTTGGGGCGCTTGGCTGGAGCCCAGCCTTGGTCCCAAGGATGTGACAGCCCCTGGGTTGCGTGGGTGGGAAGGGTCCCCGGCACCAACAAACGCGTCTCTCCGCCGTCCGGCAGGAGCAGCACATCAGGCTTCATCAGACTCCCGTCTTATCAGTTCCCAGCAGATGCTACAAGGCGATCTGTCATCTAAACCTTGGCATTCCTCGCTCCAGCCAAGCGGCCGCAAGAGCCAGAAACCCAACAAGAAAAAAAAAAAAAATAAATAAAAGGAGGAGTGGAACAATGCAAGGAAAAAAAAAAAGAAACACAAATTCTACAGCATCGAAATGTGAAAGAGAGAGTGAGCATGCTGTGCTGCTGTGCCAACTTTCCAGGGTTTAGAGCACAATCTTTTCTGTGGTACCACCGCTTATGATTAAGTTTGCCTGACACTTCCCATCAGGAGGCTCTGCAGTCACTCGAGCAGAGCTTTGCCAGACTTGAATCAATTGGGCTGAAATTTCCCATGTTTGGTATCTGCCTCAGGCAGAAGCTGAGGAAACAATCCAGTCCACATGGCACAGCCATTTCTGAGAACAAGGGTACGGAAAAACACCATGTATTGCTATTAAAAAAAGAAAACAACTCAATTTCCAATTATATTTATTTTATCTTCTCGAGAAGTTCTTGCTCTCCCATGACGTGGAACAGATGCTCAGCAGTTTCCAAGAAGCAGCCTTCCTCGCAGAGATCTGCCTTTTGCTCTTTCTGTGAAAACCTGCCCCAAATTCAGACGATTTGAAGTGCCTCTGAAAAACCACAGCTTGCGGCTGAGCCAAGGGTCCTCGGGCTCCCTCCCCGTGGATTTGCCCCCCGCGGGAGGGGATGGAGCAGGTGGGTGCATGGGGGGACACGAGGCAGTGCCGAAGCAGCAGCCTGGGGGCTGAGGGACCACCGGGGGGGCACCACGGGAGAAGGGTCCCTGCGGGCAGCAGACCACGAGGAGAGGAGCCTGCAAGGCAAGGGGACGGTGCAGAGCCTGCAGGGAGCAGGGCAAGAGGGATCAAACCCAGATGGACAGCGTGCCTGTGATCTCTTGGGTGTAATCACACGAAGGAAGGGACAGAGCATCGTGCCTGCTCGCTGCGTGCTCTCGCTACCCCAGTACCTATAGTAAGGGCTATATTTAGCTTCCTCATTGCTAACTACAGGGTGTCAGTGGCTTCTTTTTTCCCCTTCGGTGACTCAGCCGAGTTCAATTGTTCATTCAAGCAGAAGCCAGGCAGTGCAGGCACGGCACAACAGGGATTTGGCCCGTCACCCCCGGCCCCACGTCACCCTCAGCCCCACAGCCCCCGCCTCAAGGCTGGTGAGCAAAGGCCTGGCTCCCTGCCTATTTCACAGCCAGGGCTCGTCCCTGTCCCTCCGTGCCAGGACAAGTTGGGGGCTGCTGTGAGAGCACCAGTTGGAGAGGCTGAGAATGGGTCAGAGCGAGCTTTGGAGTTGTTCTCGCTCATTTTGATGAGAAATTCCACCCTGGATTCGAGGAAATCCTCACTAACTAAATTTTCATTGAAAACACTATGTTTCCACAAAAGGTTTTGATTTCCATGCATCAGCATTTTCCAAAAAAAAAAAAAAAAAAAAAAAGAAAAAAGAAGCACGCTTTGTTGAAAAATTCCTCCTCCATTGAAAGGGGATCGCCCGGCCCCGCAGCGTGCCCAAGCCGGCAGTGAGCCCACGGCATCGCGAAGGGAAGGGCTGGGCTGGGAGCTGCCCGTCCATGCGCTCCAAGACATCACATCAGAGGCTGCCTAATTGTTCTGGGCTCGTTAATATTTGCTGGGGATATCTAGAGAAACCCCGAGCCGCAGAAGCCCTGGGTGGCAGTGCTGGAGTAAGCAGCTTTGTGCTGGGACCACTGACCGGACAGGCGTGTGGCCCTTCGCTGCTTTTCATCTGGATCCAGGAAAGAGAGAGGCGGGCGAGGGAATGACTCTGCCTCTTGCACACACTGGGAAAATAAAAAGGGACAGAAATGCCTGCCCATCAGATTTTTTTCCCCCCTTTCCTGCCCCTTCTGCAGCTGGGGAAACCGCTGGAGCTTCAGAGGCCATTTGGAGCCGGCTGTGCGGACGCAGGCTTTTGGAAACGTGCAATTACATCCACAGGCGTCTCCTCGTAGCTTAAGCAGGTTTAATATTACAGGCAGGCACAGGAAATCTTGGCCCTTTTTTCTTTTCTTTCTTAAATTATTTTTTAAACGCGCTCCTAGTAAAGTTAATGAATCACTCCCAAAAATGAGGCTTTTATTAGGGTCTGCAATTCGGCACAGATTTCTTTGCCTTTCCTGTGGCAGAAAGATGCCAATTAAATAAAAATCTTTTGTTTGAAACCTATTTCTATTGCTGCATTAGGGTTTTATCCCCACACAATTTAAAACAAGCAAACAAACAAACAAACACACCCGATATTCCTTTTGTTTAGGGTGGTCACAAACAACCGCTCAACCAAAAAACCACCCCAAAGTCCTCTCCCACAGACATCCCACTGCTGGGAAGTTTATTTTCCTTTGCTGTGGTCCCATTAGCCTTCACCAGCCCCATTTATTTACCAGCCCACCGCCAATGTGGGAAGCATCACCACCATGGGCTTCCTCCTGCTCATGTCCCAGGGCAGGACCCACCACACGGAACACCCTCCTGCACCATCGCCCCCCTTCCCATGAGGGCCCTCACCCCAAATCCCCTGCTATTTAGTCCAGTTTTTGGTGTCTGTCCTTAGGGGTAAATGGGACACAGCCCGGGCTGCTGGGCTTTGAAGAGGTGGGAAAGCCATTGCTGATGGTTGCCGCTGCCTCCTGGTTTGTAGTAATGCAATTTCTTTTGAAAATCTGAATGTGAATCATGCTACTTTTATTAAAAAGAAAAAAAAAATGTTTCCCCCTCGCCCCAGCTGCACAGCAGCAGCCAGCAGGTGTGTGTCAATCGGCCAGCCTTGGAGATTTACAACCTGTTTGAGGATTTCTCAGCCAGGCTTGGGTTGGGGAAGGATTTTCTGCTCACAAACAAAGGAGCTGCAGCAAGGGGGCCCCAAGGGACACAACAACCGGAGATGAAAAAACAAACGCATCCTTCCCTAATGTGATTAAAAAAATAAAAAATAAAAAAAAAGAGCGGAGCCATGGGCTCTGGCTGGCTGAGGCTGAGGAATTAGCTGCCTCTCCCCCTTCCCTTGCTGGTCCCTTCCCACAGGAGAGGTGCAGGAGGTGACGGGGGTCCCATCCCTGCCAGGCGCTGGCTCCAGTGGCCAGAGGAGCTGACCCAGCTGAGCCCCATTGCCCGGCCAGCAACGCAATTCCTGGCTTTTCAGCACTTCCCGTTAAAAATAGATCAAAGCTGCGGCTGAGGAGAAGCCACAGGAAGCGGCTGGGACTTCCCGTGGTCACCCGTGCCCCCGCCGCACCCCGAGCACGGGCTGGAGCCCAGGAGCTGCGCCCAGATCTGTCCTCGCCGGGCAGAGGTCCCCCGGCTTTGCTCTCATCCGGCCAATTTTCAGCAGGAGGCACAAGCCACGTCCTCGATGCTTGCCTAAAGGCGGCCTTCTGGCAGGGAGCACGTTGGTGCTGGGGGAGAAAAAAGTCACTGCCCTTCGCTCTCCGGTGTAGAGCTGGGTCTGCATTGCACAGACTGCCTCCCGCATGCTCTGAAATCTCCTGTGGAAGTTGTCGCAGAGATAGCAGACGTCTGGAAGGATTCATGATGCATTTGCTGAGACAACCAAGTGCATCCACACGACGCACTGCCTTGCAGAGCCCAGCCCCTGGGGATGCTCTGTGGAAGCAGCTGAGCGGCTCCTTGGGAAGAGCTGTCAGCAGCAGGCACCTCGTGGTGATGCTCCTGCTCCCCGGCAAAGCAAGTGTGCCGCCTCCCAGCTAAATCTCATTTTATATTGGAATTAGCAAGAATGCTAACGCAGAGCATTAGCCTTGAAACACGTATTCCAGCACAACCCCTGCAGGGTCACCGAGCTGGTGAGTGCAATAAACCCCGCGACTTGCGAACGCACCAGGGGAGAGGGGAGGCAAGAGGAGGGCAGCTGGGACCCACAGGTGCCTGACGGAGGGAGAGCAGTCGCACACAAAGAGCAGGGCAAAACCAGAAGCATTGGGGTGAGAACGAGTCAGGGAAACCTTAGCTTAGACAAACAGCAGTGACGTAAGAGCGAGATAATTAGGCTGGAAGCTCCTCTGCCAAAGGAAATACTGCGAGTCCCACTGGCTGGCCTTACTCAGCACCAGGCAGGGCGAAACCCGGGGGGACGCGCACAGTAGCTGCTGTCCCCACGGCCCCGCCACGTGCGGCGAGGTGACACGTCTCCTGGCAGCCCTGCGCTCCCCGTCCCCTCGCCAGGCAGCCTGGCACGCGGCGGGGCCGTGGCTGCAGCCGGCAGCGTGCGCACAGCTGCGCACATCTGGAGCAGGCTCCTCCGGCGCGAGCGCCTTGCCAGCAGCCAACCATGCTGGAAGAGCCCCACCGACAGCTGCTGCGGCAGCAGGGAGAGGGAGAGAGCGGGCTGGAGGCTTCTGCGAGGGGCTGGCAAACGCTGTGGGAGCGGCAGCAGCCGTGCGTGGCGGCCGTGCGCAGACGGTGCTCGGGAGCAACGCGGCCGGCTCCAGCCCCGCCGAAGTCTCCTGGCTCCTGCGAGCCCCGCAGCCTCCTCGGGAGCTGCTCCCCAGCCCCTTTTCAGCAGCAGTCTCTGCTGGTGGCACTCAAGCGTGAAAGGAAACGCATGACTAAGGGCTGGAGGAAAAGGCTGGGAGAGCTACTGCAGCTTGAGGAGCCAGTGCTCATGTTTCCCACATGGGCTGCGAGTGAGTGCCCGGGTACACGGCGTGTGGGTGTGATTTCCTGACGTCCCACGCCTCGCATGAGCCAAGGTGCCCCTCAGTGCCAGGAGAGCCACAAAGGGAGCAAAGCTCTGGATCGCCATGCGTGGAGACTCCTGGAGGAGGCGGGAGAGGAGCCTGAGCTGCCCATGCAGAAATGCTCCGCTCTCCTTCCCACCCACGGCTGGACCCCATTATCTGACCCCATGGAGCACCAGCCCCGGCCGTCCCTGAACAAGCGGAGCTTTGTCCGATGTGTTTACTGCAGGCAGGAGATTAAACCAAAGGAAACAAGGCGGCTCAAAGGCTTAGGGCCGTGACTCACGCAGAGGGCTTCCCAGGCCGTCTTCACTCGGCACATTGCTGTGTCCCAAATGAAAAATGACTAAGTCAAAATAAATAAATAAAAGTCAATAAATCTTGTGCAGCGGAGATGGTGAGTGATCGGGGAATAGAAAAACCTGTTCAAACAGAGCAGTATATTTGAGGCAGAAAATTCAGCGTCACGTTCCTCGGCTGAGAGGGGACACTATGGAGGGAGGAAGAGAAATAAATATACATTTCCCACCTACGTGACACAGCTTCCAGAAAGCATCAGCTGGTGGCTGTGAGGTTTGCACTTTGGGCTGCCATGTGCTGGGCATGGTTTGCAGGCCAGGAGCAGAGAGCCAGGCAGAGAGCAGGGATGTTACGGTGTGTGCCCATCGCAGCTTGTGGCCAGATTTTCAGGGCAGGCAAGCCAGCTTTCACTGAGGAAGCTCCTCCGTGGGCCTTCACAAATTTGTTCCCCATGAGCCAGAAGCCGGGGGAAGGTTTGGTGGCCTCTGTGCTGTGCTCAGAGCCGTCTCTGCAGCCACAGCAGGACACTGCGCTGTCCCCTCTGGACTTCAGACCCACAAAGACCCACACTCTCCAAATGGGAATGGCCTCTGTGAGCTTGTCCAGCTGTTATGCAGACCAAGGATGAGCTTCACCCCTGCCCAGCCCTCTCCTTCTCAAGTAGAAGTCAAAATTGTTAAGAGCCAAGCGTGTTTCAATGCGCTGTCTCACTGCACTGCAGCCACAACACCGGGGCTCCTGAATGCTTCCGAGTTTTCCTTGCACTCAGTGGTTAAATAACAGAAACCTCCTGCAGCTCACGGAGCCCACGTGTCCCTGAGGGATGACTTCCACTGAGCCGCTCCCCACTCCTGTTATCACCTCTGGACCCTGCGACCAGCATGAGAAACACGTAGGAAGGAAGAAGGACCCAGAGCAGAGCACACGAAGCTCTGAAAAGCCCCCGAGGTGGAAGCTTCCTTTTGCCCAAGGTGCCTTTATTCCTCCCCAGGCCTGGACACCGCTGACAGCGAGGGCTGGGAAGGGGCTGGAGAGCAAACGGAGCTCTCAGCAGAAGGCAGCGGTTGCAGCAACAGCATTAAGGCACTAATGAGACAGAGTGGAGCTGGCCTGCCTTGCACAGAAGGTTGGGCTGCGTAATCTAATGGTCCCTTTGGCCTTACAATTTGTGAAACTGTTTCATTCTGGTAGATAGTTGGCTCTGGCTTTAAATCATCCTTTGCAATCCAACAGCAGAAAGCTGGGAAACACAAAGACTCCTGGAGCCGCACCAAAAAGCTCTTGGAGTCATTCGTGATAGCATCGCCGGGCCAAACCCTGCCGCAGCCCTCGCCCCGCTCGCTGGCGGTGAGGTTTGGTTTCAGCCCGGCTCCCCGGGGACCAGGGGACTTGCCCTGCACGCATGGGCAGAGCGGCGCTGGGTCTGCGGGGAGGGATCCGAGAGTGGCCCCTCGCCGCCCTCGCTGCGATGCATTTACTGCTGGGCTCGGACAGAGGCACTTTCCTGAATCCGGCCCCATTTCCCTGACAGTTGGAGTAATAGAGTCCAACCCTTCGGGCCCCAGGCCAGCGAAGTGTATTGTTTTAAGACGATCAACTGTTGCATGCTTCTCCCCCCCCCGCTGAGTCGCGTAACAAAGCCTCTGCAGCGCACACAGGGCAGGGTCTGTGCACGGGCTGAAAGGGAAGGAGAACTCGGAAGTGGGCTCTCGATAGTCTTTTCTGGTCCCAGGGCTCCTTGTTTGGATGCCAAGACAAACAAATAAATCATATTCAAAGGCATCTGCCCACAATAGTGCTGAAGTCAGAAAAACATAAAAGAGGGGAGCTGGGATCAGGGGTCAGGATTCCTGTTAGACACAACAGCTTTGCTCAGTGCTTTCATTTCATTTTATTGCCTCTTCTGCTGCAGTTCGGATGAGAGCGATTATTTATTTTGTAGCCTCTCTTTGGCCTGTTTTGCCAATAGGAATCTGTGATATGCTTACAGAATTTCCTGGCACAGCTCGGGGATGGGGCTGTCGGCTGCGGGCAGGCTGCTCGGCCCTGCAAGCAGCGCTCACGCACCGGTGCGATGCGCAAAGCCCTCACGTCCTCCGTGCTCAGGCACCTTTCAAATTCCTGTCGATGGAGGTCGAGCTAGCCACCAGGAGAAGTCAGACACTTCTGTGGCTGATATTTAAAAGCAGTGTTAGGCGGACAGGGAGTAAGGGACAGGGGTTTGTCTGGGGGATGCTCTTCTCACCTCACGTAGGACGCAGTGAGGACAATGTTCAGTGCCCATTTCCTGGAGAAACAAAACACACAATGGTCTCTTCAAAACCAATTACCAAGCCACCAGCCACCCACTGCAGCTCCTGGAGCATCCTCAGAGATTTCTGGGGCTTGGACTGGCCTGGCTCAGCCCCGGACCCACTGAGTCAGTGGGGCAGGGAATCCCAGTCCCGGACAGGAGCTGGGTTTTGGAAAGCAAGCCAGGGGTGGCTCAGGATCATCATTGCCACATGGCAGCAGCAAAGAGAAATTCAGCACGTCAGATCTCACCCCCAGACCTCGAGATTGCAAGACCTTTCCATGAGGGACTCGGGGAAAGGACTGAAATCAGCTAGGTCATTTCTCATCACTCTCAGAGGCCAAAGAACCTAATCGGGACCTGATTTCAGCTGTTTGTTTGCCAGGACTCAGACCAAAAAAAAAAAAAAAGCTCCATCTGAATTAGAAAAATAAAAAAAAAGGAATTTCCTTCCCCTCATGGTTTGGATTGTTTCTTAATGTTATTTTAATGTAGGTCTGTTTGGTGCTTATTTGGAGCTTTAGGTGGACGAAAACAAGCCTTGGCTCAGCTCTGGGGCCGACCGGGCCGGGTGACCACCGCCGATGAAAGTTGGTAGCAATGAGCACAGCGCCCATCGGCAGCAGGGAGGCATTTATTACCAGACTCATTCTTCTGGTAGCAGCCCCCTTGGCCCCACACTGAGTAGCTGGGATGAAGATCTGAAGTGTTGGCCCCAGCTTGGTGCAGGGGTGGGTGGCCGGGCACGTGCCCTCCTGTGCCGGGTGCCGGCAGCGCGCCCGCTGGCGCCGTAACCAGCAAGGAGCAAGCAAGTTGCCTTCTCCTCCACGTCTTCAGGCGAGTTATTACTCATGCAAAAATTTGACAGAGTTTTGGGACTTGTGAAAGTTTTAATAAATCCCCAGTGACTGTCTCGCTACTCACAAAGAGCGAGTAACAGGATCCCATAAATCATGGCAAAACAAACTCAGCACTTTGGGTCAGGAAAATATTGAGAAATCCATGGGTTTTACACTAATCCTCCCATGGCAGGGGCCCTGGAAATGCACTTTTTTTTTTTTTTTTTTTTTTTTTGCATCTTTCTGGCTTTGACACTAACTTCCTATTCCAGCCTATGTCTTGCCAGGGCCAGCAGATGCCTGGGCATCCAAGGTAGAGCGCAGCAGGGCAGGGAGCAGGGAAAACTCTCCTGGGTCTCAGCAAGCCCGGCACGCTCACCAGCCAAAGAGGAGTTTGTCCCATGGACCACATGCTCTGGGTTTGTGCATATTGGCTGCTGCACCACCCATAGTCCACTTCAAGCTTTTATGGAGATGTCAAATGCTCATCTGTGGTGCTGCTTCCCTGTTTTACCCCTGACTTATGGCCTCTGAGCTGTCCTACCAGGACATCACATGGGGAGGGAGGCTTCAACCTGCCTCCAGGAACAGGGTCTTTCACCTTCTAACAAGTCTTTCTTTTCCAGAGAGACGAGAATTGTTTTTGTTTTTGTTTGTTTTTTCACCAGCAGCACATCTGAGTACTGAACGCACTGGATTTTGGGTGGGCACCATCCTGCCTCCTCCTGTGTCCCCATTCAGTGTCCCCCATTTTGGCAGCTGGGCTCCTTCCCCTCTCCCTCCAGATCCTGGATGAGCTCCCTGCCCATCCCGGTGGGTTTGGGGAGGAAGGAGGGGGATCCTGTAGATCTCCTCTTCCATCGCAGCCCTGCTGGAGCAGACACACTCAGCACAACAGACGGGTGGCTTTGCAGCACGTGATGGGACCAAAGTGACAGCAGCAGGTTTATTTTCTGGGTTTGATGAGGACCCAGATGAGCTGGGACCAGCTCCCCACTGCCCCCGGTCCCCCTCTCTGAGCCATTTGGTCTCTCATCACGCTGATCCATTGGTGACTTCAGCTGTAATTGGCTGCAGTCTGGCATCAATAAACTGAAATGTTTATTGCACAGTTTAAATCTAATACAGATTATAACAACCCAGCTAGTTTTTAATGCCTGAGCCAGGAAGCAGCTCCACAAACTCTTGTTCTGCAGGCGGGAGGCTCTTCCCTGCTGCTGGAGCCCCATCCTGGCTGTGGTCCGCATCTCTGTCCCACGTCCTCCCGTGTCCCCGTGCAGTGTCCCTCCGTTTGGCAGCTGGGCTCTGGCCTCTCTCCCTCCAGATCCTGTGCTCTGGGATGGCTGAGGCCCCCTGCCCATCCCGGCGGGTTTGGGGTGGAAGGAGGGGGATTTCCTCTTTACCTGTGACACCCACGCCTGCTGCGGGGCAGGGGTCAGCCCTTATCTCGGGATCTGCACTGGGGTTGTTGGGCTGGCCGCAAAGCCTGCACCAGAGCCAGGAAATCTGATTTGCCATAGCACAATATTCCTTTAAGTAGCATTTTCTTAAAAGACCTTATTGAAGTTTAAAGAAGGGGCCACAGTGCAGGAGAACTTTAAATTTAGATTTTGTAATTATTTGCCCGACTACTGTTGTTTAACCCTTGCGAGGCCAAAGCCCAGCTCCACGCTGCTGCTGAGGGAGCAGAGCCCTCATGCTGCCTGCTCCTCCACGTGGCTGTCCCTTACTGCTGATGTTTCCAAAGAGGATCTGGACGGCTCGCACATGCTCTTTCTCCTCCCTGCCCTGTGGTTTGCTTGCAGAACACCCTCCTGGGAAGAGCTCTGGGGCAGCTCTGCCCTGGGTTCCCCCAGCATAAGCGCAGACACCTTTTCATGAAGGCAATGAGATACAAATGGCAAATGCCTCATTTTCTCCTGATGCAAATAATGGATTGGGGAGGTGCTCCAGTGGCATTTAAAAACATTAGTGGGGGAAGAAAGGGGTTGTAGGACTTTATCAGCCTCTGCCAGTGCGGGTCCCCCCTGCACCCAGCCGGTGCCCAGGGACAAGGCACGAGCGGCCCTGCGAGGGCTGGGGGCTGGGAGGAAAGCTGTGGGTGAGATTGGGTTTCTCCTGGACACCACTTCTGCTGCCACCGCTCCGGCGGCTCCCCAGATCTGATTAGGCTCTCCATCCCTGTCTGCCGCGCGCTCGCATGCCAGGACTCGCTTAACAGGGACCGGCTGGAGTGCCTCTGCGGGGCGAAGGGGGAGCGCTGCCGGTCCCCCCCCGGCATGGTATTACTATCAGAAATATCAGACGTTTCGACTCAAATTAAAGTCAGGTTAAATATCTCAAATGCAGAAATTCCACATGGTTCCAGATGGAAAGCGGTTCCTCAGCTCCATGCTGAAAAAAATAAATAAGAAACCTTTCAGACCTGTGGCCGCTCCTCCGCCGGGGAGAGACGGGGAGCCCCCTCCGAATTTGAGAACTTTGAAGTTGTAATTTGGCTGGACTAATGCAAAGCATGACACACTCTACTGGGGTATAAATAGCGTATTCGTGAAACGCGGAGTGGTAAATACGTTGTAATGATAGTAAGCAAAGCAGAACCATGTGTGCGTGTGCGCACGGGCTGCACACCACGGCACACACACGGTGCACGGAGGCACACGCTGGCACCGTGCACTGATCCTGCTCACAGGATCCTGTGCCTCCAGCACACGGGCGCACATCTCGCACACGTTCCCGCATACTGGACAGCAATGTGCTAGCAATTACGTGTGGCAGCACAACAGGGGGAGAAGAGCTTTATCCACGGAAAGGATGAGATGATTTAGGGCAGGTTTCTTTGCAAGTTCGTTTTTCTCTGTCCAGACACGTAGTTAATGGCACAGGCCTCAATGTCTGAGCTCAGGGTGAGTGGGACACCGGGGCAATGCCATCCCCCATACACTCTGGGGATGCCAGCAGTCCCACACAGCCATGGAGCAGGTGGGTTTTGCCATCAGGCACTCAGCCACTGAGCTGAAGTTGTGCTGTGGCATCCAGAGCTGCTCCTGAGCATCAGCAGGGCAGCCCGAACCTGCCCCAGTGCTGCTGAGCCCTGCCCCATGCGCTCATACCCACGGCATGCAGAAAGCCACCTCGGCAGGGGACCCGCGCTGCCGCCCAGCCACGGCGTGGGGCTGCTCCCCGCAACGCTCAGGGGGCTGCCAGGCCTGAGCTGTAAAAGGAAGGGGAGAGCTTTGCTTACGGCAGTGCTGAACCCAGATCACACTCTGTGGCTTTAAGCAGCCTGAGCCGTGCCAGATCCCACGAAACTGGATATGCCCTTATCTCCCCAGCCTCCCATCCCTCCATGCCGAGATCGGGCCCAATCCCCCCAGTTCAGATCTGCTTCCAAATACTTCCCGAATCAGATGTGCTCGCAGAGCACAGGCTTGCCCCACCCCTGCTCCTAGGGGATGGGTCCCACACGTGTCCTTGCCTCGCAGCCCTGCAGCTCCACACACAGGTTCAGCAGCCCCGGCAAGGCGGCTCCAGCACAGGGCATCCTGCCCGCGGCTGTCACGGGGTTAATTCCTTACCTAATCCCCCTCTCCTTCGTTAGTTGGTTAACATCACAGCACCCAGATGTGAGAGCAGAGGCTGTTGGCTGTGACCCCCCCCCCAGCACACAGCCCCAGCCACCTTCCCAGGTTCATGTCACTCCCTGGGGATGTCCCTATGGGTCCCCAGCCCTGGGCGCTCTGAGAGCATCAGGCAAAAGGGCAGCTTGACCTCTCCAGGAAAGCATGTCCTGCCCTCCTCCACATCCCTGTTCTCTCCTGAGACTCCCCTGTCCCCTGGCTCTTTGTGGTGTTCCCAGTCCTGCCTCCCAGTTCCCTTAGGGGCAGAGTCTCTGCCTGATCCGGGCCGTCCCCGTGCTCCGCTGTGGCTGGGGTAGGTGATGCTGACTTCTCTCTCCTGCCCTTCTGCTTTGATTTAGCCTCTGCCTATCTCTCCTCAGGTTAATCAGTGGATTAACTGCAGCTCTCCCTCCCTTTCTCCTAAATCCTTATCCTTCATCACTAATCTAGGAAACAAAACAGACCAGGTACTTTTCCACGGAGGCAGCCAAACTATTTGCTCCCCTATCAGCTGGTTTCTCCCACACCTTTCTCCAGGCTGCCCTGACCCCAGAGACACTCGCTCGTCTGCCTCTCAGCCCCTGGGGCTGCGTAAAGGTGCAGCACAGCCCCGCAGCTCCTGCTGCTGCCCCAGACCCATGGCTGCAGGGTGGGTGCCCCTTGGGTGCTCCTCCAGAGGGACCCTGATGGCACCTGGACACCAGTGGGGGTGCCCCAGGGCAGGAAAAGACCAGAACAAGACCCCCACTTTGCCGTTCTCATGGGGATGTTGACACCATCCCTGCCTGTGCCATCTCTTCCTGCCACCAAGGCACCCGTCTTGCTGCTACCTCTGCTCCCCCTGACCCATCACCCCGACCCAGCAGGGCCCCGTGGCTCTCAGGGCACCCCATCCCTGCACCCCCGAGGCACCCCGAGTGATGCCCAGTGCCTCAGGCTGGTGGGATGCCAGCAGGGAGACCCCTCCTGCCATCGCCAGAGAGGGAAGGGAGCAGCTGATGTACCTTCAGTGCTGAGAGCCTTCGTATTTTCTGCTTTAATCAGCAGCTTCCAGAGCTGGCTGAAGGCAAGATAAACTCTGTCAGCCTTCTGCAAATCGGTAGCCAAAATGAGAGTCTCCGATATAAAAGATGAAGCCACAGTAGAAAGGTGTCCCGATCCCAGGAAATATCATTTCCCTGAGCCGTGGTGTTCAATAGGTTTCTCCTCTCTCCTGTGGCCCACACAGAAGAGGGGCACTACAGCAGCAAGCCCTCAGCATGCCGAGATCACCCCACAAAACCTCCTTAGGAGGTCGGGGCCCTGTTGTGCTGGGTACTGAAAACCCAGGGAGAAATGGATCGCGGGCACTGGTGGGAGGCACAGGGACACCAGCACGGCCCTGAACTGCTCCTGTGCAGGAGGAAGGGTCCAGGAAAGGAGAGGAGAGGAGAGAAAAGCAGACCCAAGGGGTCGTCCCGTGGAAGAGGGATTCCGGCAGCTCCCAGCCATGGCCCAACTCTTCAGCTCAACCGCTCCTGCCAAAGCAGTGCTTCCAGAGCTGCAGCTCCCTGATAAAACCTAATACCGTTGCCCATAAATTGTATTAAATAAACAGCAGCTGCAGATCAAGGTATATCCATCAAGGGCTTCCTCTTTTTTTTATGAATGGCTGAAGACTCTGAGATGCAGTTTGCCAATAGTCTGTCAGCGAAGCCTGCATTTAAAATCAATTTGGTAATTACAACTCCAACCCAGAGCCACAAATCAAAAAGGAAACTTCAGCCCTTCAGGATGTTTTGGCCCATTAGGGAGCTGGTAATTATGCACCCCAGCCGGGCATTAATTTAAGGCCCTGGTGGAAATGCTATGGTGTGAATTTGAGACAGGAAACTGACTGTAAGGAATTTCAAAGGTTGGGAGGCACGCTGTCAGTCTGTTTACAACCACCTAACTTAACATGGTTAAAATCTGCTAGGAAACACTTGCTGAACTTGGGATTGCCATTGTGTTCGTTTATTTTTCCTCGTGAAAGAGGCCACTTTTCTGCCGGAGAGGAATAAATGAGGAAAATATATATAACCTCTGTTTATATAGGATCTGCAGTGTTTGTACTGTGCTACTCCAGGTCACTTGGATTCTGGTGTGATGAACGGCGTGTATGTATATAGATAGATAGATATACACACGGGCAGACAGGAGGGTTTGACAGAACCAGCAAAGGGAGCATATCTTTAACTCCGCGAGCAGCAAAGTGAATGTGACTGGAAGGCTCTGCTACACGCCCTGCTCTTCGGCGTGCCAGGAGCACAACCGGAGGCTGCTCCTCCACCTAAGCCCCTTTTCCTGGCCAAATCCTTTGGTTCATGCAGTGTGCGTCCTGCCTCCAGCACCTCCTGCCTCTGAGAGGTCAGCCAGGCTGTGCCCAGCCAAAAACCCGGTGCTGCAATGTGGGGAGCAAAATGTTCCCCCACGGCCGCTCCGGCCAGCCTCAGCCCTGCAGCAGCAGATCTGGCCATCCCTGCAAGCCGGATAATGCTCAGTAGCTGCAAATGTTATTAATGGTCATAAAATGATCCAGTTCTTCAGAATATCTAGTTACACTGGTTGTCTCGGTGACCTCCTGCAGGCTGGTCCCACAGCCCCACTTGTCTGGGCTCTCCGAAGTATCACGTCTCCACCAGGAGAGCTGGAAAGGTAGCTCAGCCCCAGGGACCGGCTGAAGGTGAAGGGCGGATTTGGGGTTTTGGGGGAGAATCTCCCAGCCCTCCACGCCTGGTGTGGCTCCTCTGGGGTTGGTGGGTCAGGTTGTGCATCGGTTTGTTTTAAAGTCCTGGAGAGCAAGCGAGAATCGAGGCAGCTCTGCCAGCGCTGCCCCTGCGATGCTGCTCCTCCAGTGCTGCTCCGAGCTTCCCTTTGGGCACCAGCACCCACCTCAGCTCCCTGCTTTGAGGCTGGGCATGGTGGTTTTGCTGATGGGCACTCTACAGCCAGGAGACCCCAAAAAGCAAGCCTCTGAGGAGTAGGAGGGGTCTGCCTGCTCCCAGCTGGGCATGGGGTGCAGAGGCCTGATGCACGTGAAGAAATGCCAACCAAAAAACCGCAGCCCCCCAACTGTGTGCTGAGCCCCGCACCCCCTGCGAGCACCTGGAGAAGTTCACAAAATCCCTTCACCTTCAAGCTGCCCTCCTGCCCGGCTCCTCCGTGTCTGATCCTTGGCAGACGTTTCTTTTCTCCCTCTGCCCCAAAGCATTTGTGTGGTTGGTGCCAGAGGCGGCTGGCTCCCACCACTGCAGTGGCCCAACTTTGGAGAAAAACGGAGCAACCAGGCAGAAAAAAAAAGGGAAAAAAAAAAAAAAAGAGAAAGAGTGAGAATTCCTCATTCAGGATGTAAAGCCTTTTGTTTTGAGTTTCTAAACACAGTGATGGCTAATGGCTGTGTAATGTGGGCTCCGGGGGTCAGGGTGCCCGTGTCTGTGGGGCTGCCCGCGCCGCGGCTGCCCCGCCAGCAGCGAGGGATGCGGGCGGCCAGCCCGGCGCGAAGCCTCCTCCTGTAAATAATGAAGTAACGAAGCAAGGATGTGTCTCGCAGCACTCCATTAAGTGGATGCATCCAGGCTGCCGGCTGGCCGAGGAGCTTTGATGGCTGGGCAGAGCGATTAAACAAAGCCCAGCTCCAGCAGACGGAGCAGGGGAGGCGGCGTGGGCACGGTCGGTGCCGGGCAGGCACGGTCCTGCAGCGTGGTGCTGCTGGGGTCAGCCCTGTGCCAGGCTGGAGGCATCACAGCGTGGGCTGCTCCTGGTCCTGGCTGGCTCCTTCAGCCCCAGGGGTAAAGGAGGGGAAAAGGAGGGGACGAGTTTTGCAGGAGACAGGAGCACCTCCACGCCAGGAGGCTTCTAAACCACCTTTCAGCCTGTTCATCCTCCTTGGCATCCCCCCGCCGTGCTGCCCCGAGCAGACACGCTGCCACAGGTCCCTCCAGGTAAATGTCACCACGTCACCGAGCTATTTCCTACCCCGCGTGTCGGCGCTTGGCATTTCTGGTGATTTTCCCCACATCCCCCCCAGACAAAACCCAAAGTACATATAAATATATATTGGAAACGGAGACGTCGTCGTTATTACAAGCCTTGCTCTGAATGGCAATTTCTGCATTTGCTTTAAATACATCCATTTAAAGTGACAGGCGGAAAGCTGGCTGGGCTGACATCAGGGAGACAGCAAGGGAAAGGGGGGGGGGTCAAAATTTTACACTCTCCCCTTTCCTTCTGCCCTCGGCCTCCTGCTGGGACCAACCCATCACCCCGGGAAGAACTTTAAGACAGGAGGTGGCACAGCATCCCTCAGGAGGCGATGGTGGGGATGCAGGGGACAGGGATGCAGGGGACGGGCTGGGGACTCTCACATTTCCTCCAGTGCCAGTTTGAGCTGCCTGGGGGAAGGGTGGGGAGTGGGGGAAAAGAGAGAAAGAAGATATTAAAATGTTCAATCTGAAGTTACTGACAAACTGTCAGGCGTACGGACTGCGCGCAGAACAAAGGTTTGCATTTGCAAATCAATAAAAATAAATGTGGAGTGAAGACGCAGGAATATTTTAACATAAATCTGCATAAACCCTCACCCTGGAAATGCCTGTGCATGTGCCGGCTGCCGGCTGCCCCCCTGCCTGTCTCAGAGCAGGCGGCTCAGCCCGAGCTGTCGATGCCCCCGCAGCCCCACCAGGCCAGGAGGGGCTTGGGGGGCAATGGAGGAGCAGAGCTGCCCCCCAGCCTCCCCAGCCCTATCTCCATCCCCTTGCAATGCCAGCAGCGAGGGGGCTCCGGGGGTGCTGCTCACAGCCCTGGGGCACAGTGGGGCCAGGGCCGGGCACTGCTCAGCACCTGCAGGCACAGGGGAGGGATCGGAGCCCCGTGGGTGCCAGCAGCCCCTGGGGGGCAGGCAAAGCACCCGCTGGATGTGTAACCCATCACCCGCTGCATGCATTGTGTGCGCCAGCACCGTGTGAGATAACCCTTGGTTACTGCGCGTAAAGCTCTCAGCTGCTGTCCGAGCACCGCGAGGGAGGCTGCTCCAGAAGCAGAGTTCCTCCCCTCTGGGAAATTCTGACATTTCACATTGTTGTGTGTTTTGTTTCGTTTTCAAGTCCCACATCAGGACAAAAAACAAAACAAAACAAATAAATAGACCATAGAATAAAATGTTCCTCAAAGGTTTCTGGCCCTCACCTCAGAAGGGACGTAGCACTAGCAGGGAAAGTCCAGCAAGCTGAAAAGGCATCTTCTATTTCCGCTCCTAATAGCTCTGAAAATTTTCTGCTAAAACGTCAGCTATCAGCTTATTCCCAGAAAGCATTCCTCTTTCAGGCAGCGTGCTCTCTGCCAAATGTTAGCTCTGCTGGCTGCGTCATCCCGCTCTCAGTCTGTTATCGCCTGCAGTTTGCGGCTGGGGAAACTGAGGCACGGGGGCTCTGTCTCCATCTGCTGTGACAGGTCCCGTCTGTGGGATGGGGGCTGTGGGGCCCCGGGGACAGGCAGAGCTGTGGGGGGAGGAGGGGGCTGCAGCCCCGCTCCCGGGGATGAGGTAAGGCTCCCTCACTGCTGCACCTCCTCTGTTCCCAGCTAATTAATTGCCTTTTCTCTCCCTCTTCTTCCGCCTTAATTGGGACGAAGACATCTGGCAGAGATTTGCTGGTGCAGACCCCGGTCTTTAACTTGGAGACACTTTCTGCTTATTGGGGGTTTCGGAGCAGCGCTCCCCCGAGGGAGGCGTCCTGCAGCAGACCTGCAGTGGCCGAGCCACGGTGCTGGGGGCCTCGTCCCAGCCTGTGCTGGCCAGGACCCCTTTACCCACGGGTGGCACAAGCATCCCGACACAGACATCCCCCTAACCTCACCCCTGCACGCTCCCCTCTGATCCACACCCCAAAACCCACCCGGGGAAATGCTCCTCTGTGCACCAGGCGGGATCTGCCAGGTGCTTGTGAACAGCCCAGGGAAAAGCAGGAGTCCCAGAGAATGTCCCCCAGCACCTCCCACCCCACTCCCACTAGCAGAAGGTAAAATGCTGCTCTAGGGGGGAATTTTGATGGGATGACTTTTGCTTTGCTGCTTCCATGGGAGGTTTTCATGGGGTGGGCTGGGGCTGAGCTCCCCCCTGCCCGCACCTCCTGGTGCTGGGATGCCCGGGAAGGGGAGAATCAACAGGAAGGGACGGAAAACTCCCTGCAAAAAGCAGAGTGTGTGAACATCAGGCCTTTTAATCACATCGCTAGCTCACTCATCCTATGTTTCTCTTGCTAAAAATGACCCAAATGGGAATTGAAACATTTTGTTTCATTTTGAGCAAAGCATTTTGTTTGAACTGAAAAGAACATGGATTTTTTGGGGGGGGAGGAAGAGGGAGAATGGGCCATTTCAGCAGCCAGGAAACAGTTCATTTCAGCTCAGATAAAACCTAATTCTGGTGTTGTTGTTGCTGCGTTTGCTGTCCGGGCGCCCCAGGGAGGCAGCAGCAGAGCAGGCGAGGCTGGGAGCGCCCTGCTGGAGGGCTTGCAGGCAGCACAGGGGATGGCGTGGAGCTGAACATCACCGCCGGGGACAGAGCTGGTGGCCCCTTGCAGCAGGACTGCCCCAAAGCCACCCTGCCGGAGCGCTGCGCCCTGCCTGGGGCTCCCTACAGGGAGCTGCTTCCCGGACACAGCTCTGGGGAACTGAGCCTGGCCATGTCCTTTGGTGGAAGGACTCAAAAAGGATCCTTCAGCATGGGGCTGGGTGCTTTTACTGCGAGCCGTGCCACCAAGGTGCCCCTGCAGCCACTCCACTGGGCTGAAGCTGTGCTTAGCAAGCCCGCAGAGAGTTTCAGGGCAGCCAAAGCTGCGTTTCCCAGTGAGTTCAGCAGCTCTCCTTCTTTGTGGAGGTCCTCTGCATTGCCAGCCCCCTGCTCCTGCCCCTCCAGGTCCTCTGATCAGGACGGCCCCGCACCGAGGGGCACGGAGAGCCGCGCGGGTGCCGCCGCAGCCCTGCCGCCTCCCGGCTCACCCGGCGCAGGGCCGGGTGACTAATGGGTGGCAAATCGCTTATCAGACAAACTTTAGCCTCTCTTCCTGTTCATGAATTGCTCATGAGCTATTTATGGTTTTCTTGACTTTAATTGTTATCCTAAATTATTCATCAAATAATTTCAATAACTAGTTCTCGGGCCAGATTACATTTTAAATGAGCTGTTTCCGTACGTGCTCCTGCCAGAGCGTGCTGTCTGGGAGCCACGGAGAGCAAATGCGAAAGGACACGAGGCACGGGGAAAGAGACTGCAGGAAACACAAGGGGGATTTTTGCTGTGGGGTTTTCACCCTGCTCTGCTCAGTGTTTAACCAACACAAACAGCATGGGGCTGCAAATGACATGAGGCTGAGCTGCGCAGCACCGCTGAGGAGCTCTGGTGAAGGCAGCTGATGGATGACCCAGTTTCCGTTCCAGGTCACCAAGAGAGACAGAAAACTGATGATAAACTCAGTGCTGCTGGTTCTCAGGTTCATCTCTGCTGGACAGCACCCCCCTCCAGGAGCCTGAGCTCCCAGGGGGAAAGGAGCCCTCTGCTCCCCAAAGTGCTGCTCCTGGCCATGAGCATCCCCACTGCCGGTGCTCTCACACCGCTCCCTGCGGCCCCAGCCCCTCCTGCACAGCACCCGGCCGCAGAGAGGTCCTGGGGCACAGCGCCAGCCCCGTCCGAGCAAGGCAGCCAGGAGAGGCTTAGCGCACAGTGCAATTAAAGAGCCAAACGGAGATTTTCCCAGCCCAGCCCATATCCACACGCCTGGCTCGGGGAGCATGCCCCAGCCGGAGGGAGCGGATGGTCCCACAGCTGTGTTGGGACGAGTTGTTCCTGGTAACTGGTTCCATAGTTTCCTGCAGGACGTGGGGATGGAGCTCGCTGCCTGCCTCCTTACAGCGAGCTGAGCGAGGATTTTGGGAAGGGCTGAGTCTGGATGCAGTGGGGAGGACACAGCTGGGGACAGCCATCACCTTGGTATTGCCGTGCTCCAGCAGCTCTGCCACCTCTCCTCACCTCACCACTGACAGCACGTCCAGCTCCACATGGCTGCAGGGGACAGAGGCCATCCTGGACTTTTGGAAGGGCGTCCCTCTGCCCCTGATGCTCCATGGCTCAGCCCAGGGACACCCCATTCCCCTGGCACAGACGCACACCCAAGCCCATGCGAGTGCAGGCTGGCTGCAGCGATGGCAAGGTGAGGATCGGGGAGGAGGCTGAGAACTGACCCTGTCTGCTCCTGGGATAATATATCTCCGAAGGCTGGTTCGGGTTTCCTGGCTTCAGTGCTGCAGTTGAAAATTTATGGTTTGAGAAAGTTCTTGGAGCCCAAATCCCTCGACCTCTCACCTTTTCAACCTCGTGTTTATCGAGACACAAGTTCCTCTTCCTCCCACCCTTTGTTTTTGGCTCTTGGAGCCTCGGAGGCTCGGTCCTGGGGCTGCCCAAGCCAGCGCTTACAGTCGGGCCATGGGATGGTGCAATAAATTCTCCTGGTTTTCTCCTTCCCTCTGCTCCTCTCTTTTTGTCCCCATTGCCCTTTTCCTGGGGTGCAGAGTGGTACAGACGTTCTGCTCTTTGCCGACCCCATGTGCTCAGTGTCACTGCTCTTGGCTCTGCGTGGTTCATCCCTGGGTACCAGACCCTACAAACACCCACAGCTAAGGGAAACCAGCGGGGGCCCAATAAATGGGTGCTGGACCGGCCGCTTGAATCGCTGTCCTGGGTCATGCCTCACGCAGAGATTTGTCCCCGAGATGTCCCCAGGCTGTCGGCTGGCACGGCACGGCACGGTGCCCCAAAGGGACAGACAGACACCCAGCCCTGCGCAGCGACAGCAGTTTGTTTCTGTCGCATTTACTGTCACTGACACTGGAAAAAAAATTGTATAAACATTTTTTCTTCTAGAGTTTCCTCATCTCACAGACTTTTTGTCACCTGTAGAGTACAAAACAAGTTACCGGTATCAGCAGGGGAACTTCCAGACTGGAACCAGCAGGAAACAGAGGAGGGCAGCAAGGTCCCCGACGGGAACGTGGGCGGCCTCTGGCTTTGGAGAATTAGAGGGGAAGTCCAGCCCCAGGCACGAGGGGACAGCAGGAGCCCAGGTGAGGGGGCGGAAGACTCTCAAGTGCCAGGGATTTGAGAAGAAGGCTTGTAAAAATGCTGGAAGTAATGAAAGGGGAGAAGAATGACCGGGAGAACAGAGCAGCGTATTCCAGGAGGAACAACATGCCTGCGGAGGAAAGAGAGGAGGAAATATGCCAGAGTTCAATAAAATCATGGACAATTGAGATGAGGCGAACAAGAAAAATTATTCACATTTTTCTCAGGACACAAAGCCCCCAGGACATCCAATAAAGTTACCCAGCAGCAGATTTTAAACTAATCCGAGGAAGGCTTTTATCGCACAGAGCCCAGCTGTGCGGCGGGGCGCACCGCCACGGGATGTTGCGGGGACAAAGCCACCGAGTGCACGTGGCTGGAGGTGCGGGGATGGGGGTGGGATGGGATGGGGATGGGGATGGGGATGGGATGGGATGGGATGGGATGGGATGGGATGGGATGGGATGAGGATGGGATGGGGATGGGGATGGGGATGGGGATGGGGATGGGGATGGGGATGGGATGGGATGGGATGGGATGGGATGGGATGGGAGGGGATGGGGATGGGGATGGGGATGGGATGGGATGGGATGGAATGGGTTGGGGATGGGAATGGGGATGGGATGGGGATGGGGATGGGATGGGATGGGATGGGATGGGATGGGATGGGATGGGATGGGATGGGATGGGATGGGATGGGATGGGATGGGATAGGAGGACAGCAGTGGGGCAGGGGAGGTGTCTGCCTTCCCACTGGAGGCGATGCGATCAAGGCCCATGAGGACAGGTTTGTAAAGGCGAGGACACCTCTACCTTTGACTTTTATTCTCCAGCTGGTGTCACAAAAGCCTTTCTCAGAGGACACTCCAGGCAGCTCTTGCCAGTTATTAAAGCCCGATAAAATCCCTCTCCAGTTAATTCTGCTGGCAGACAGCTCCAGATTGATGCGCAGCAGACTGTCCCTCCTGACTTGACCATGTCTGCCGATTTATTTATTTACTCCTAACATAAACCTCAGCTGCACAACAACAAAATGAGGGCCTCGGGAGTGGCACAGAGGTTCGTCACAGGGAAGGAGGAGGCTCAGGATGCTGACACACGGCTGGGGACCACTGGTGGTGGCACTAAAGGTGGCCACCCATCTTCCCGGGGTTTGGACCTCCCTCTAGAGACCTGCCAGTGACTGGTTTGTTGCTCCAGTGCTTCCAGTGGTACCAGTGCCCAGGAGGACCTGGGACAGCCCAATTCATCTGCAGTCAGCAGCAGCAGCTGCTTTCCCACCCCAGATCCTGGCTCGTATGGCTGTGGCCATGCTTCCCAGGACATCCACGCTCATCTCTCCTTCACACACAGCTTTATAGCTACTTCTCCAGAGTTTTATATAGCTTTTATGGTCTGTTTTTATGATGTTTGAGTAATTGTTGTTTATTTATCATGGATTGTATGTCAATGGCTGGGTCGCACCCCCTGCGCTTTGGCTTGAAAGGAGCCATTTGATATATTTTATTAAATTTCTCCTTCTTATGCTATTTATTCTACCTTCGGGGATGCAGCTGGCACTGTGGCATGGCAGGCCGTGGGTGGCTGAGCCCACAACCCCGACAGCAGGAAACCTCAGCCCCCGTCCCACAGCACGGCCCCGCTGCCCAGCCTGGGTCTCCCCGCGATCTCCCCACCTGGGTGGGCTTCAAGAAACCCAGCTGGGGCTGGGAAAAGCAGAGAGCAGGCTTTAACACAGGCAGGGCTCGGGGAGGACCATTGTAACTGGAGCCAGCAGGGTTGTACTGGGCAAGCTTTGGGTGCTGCACGCACACACAGGTCAGCTGCACTCCCAATCCCAAAGCAGCACCCAAGCCGAGCACTCCTGCCTTCCAGGAGCGCTTGGGAAGCAGCAAAAATGGGGGATGAGTCCATCAAGGGCAAATTTTAAAAGAGAGAAAGGAAAGCCGTTGTGGGAGGGAGCAGCTGTCCCCGCTCGGGAAGGCAGCCGCAGCCAGCCGCGCTGGCACATCGCGCGGCACCACTCACTCATTTCTGCAGCACCCACTGACAAGGGCTGCGCAGCACCAGGGAAACAGATTGCTGTCACCATTTCAGGGCTGGAAAAGGGGGAAAACCATGTGGGGAGCCTGCTGGAAAAGAAAAAGCAATAAAAAAAATATAAGCGTAGAACCAAAAAAAGCCTCCTCCTCAGCCAGGGCCCTGCATATGGGCTGAGGGTGCTGGCGCGGGGGGAACAGGCGGGTGCTGGGCAGAGGTGAGGGGCAGATGGGTGCCTGCACACAGCCACCCAGCACGGACCCCGTGCCAGCCTGGGCGAGCAGGAGCCAAAGCTGTCACCGAAAAGGCTGGCGTCACTTTGGGTGATGACTGCTGTCACCTCGTGCCCAGCCACGGGAACAAAGCCCATGGGGAGGTGGCAGTGGGGAGGATGGAAAAGGCAGGAGGCACCCTGCGCCCAGATCAGGGGGACCACAGAAGAAGCCAGCACCGGTCCCTTGGTGCCAGCACAGCCCCATGCACTGCTCGGCTGCCCAAACCCTGTGCTGCCTCCTTTGTAGCCCTCGTGGCTACTGAAAGCTTTTATTGCCTCCCTTGCGGATAGCCCAGCTGCCGTGAAATCCAGCTTCCCACCAGCTGGGAATTTAATTAGGTCAATTAATTAAGATCATTATGTCACCTCCTCAGCAGGTCTAGGTTGGAAATACCGGGATGGACCTCCAGGTGGGTACTGGGGGGGAAGGATGGATGGATGGATGGATGGATGGATGGATGGATGGATGGATGGATGGATGGATGGATGGAAGAAACGATGGATGGATGGAGGTGCTCCGAGCCTGTGATACAAACTGGGCAGGCAGGAGGAGCAGCCCAGCATGGCACTGGCTCTGCATGGTACTGACAAGGACTACACGATGCCTGGGTGGCGAGGAGCACAGCCTGTCCTGAGCATCTCTGGGACCTTAATGAGAATAAGTCCTGCTTAAGTTGCTGCTGTACTCTGCATCTCGAAACAAATGCATCCCCTCCCCGGGGCCGTGCTCCTGGGCAGGTCCCAGCCCTGCCCAGCCCAGCTGACCTCTGCATTTCTTACACATATTTATCCAGGAAAACAAAACCTCCACCCACACAGACACACAGACACCCTTGTCATGTTTGTACATGACACCAGATTTTGCTTACTGCTCAGATTACCTTACTAGTTTTCCTCTTTAAAATCAGGGCCATTTATTTGAAATAAAACCAGTGATTTCAGTGATTTAACATAGGGAAACAACCAAAAAAAAAAAAAAAAAAGCCTTGCCGTATTGCATTTCAAAACATTTTGGTTATTTGAACGTTTCTGTCACTTCCAACAGGGTTAGAACTACTGGAATTTAACTCACACTCACAAATGGCTTTATTTCACATCACAGCTGTATTTTTTAGCAAACGTGGATTTGGGTAAGAAAAAGCTGTCAGGCTGAGTTTACCACGCTCTGACCCAGAAGCTCCAGCTTTACCTGCCACCTCTCTGGGGAGGGGGGACCGGCAGCACCAGCACCGTGGGCTTGGCGCATCCTTGCCTGGGCAGACACAGCAGGAGGTGGGGGCATGGGTCCTGCCAGGGGATTTTGGAAGGGGTCTGGAGGCTGAGCAGAGCCCAGCTCATCCCACCAGACGTGGGGCACCAACATTGATGCCAGCTGCCAGATGCCATCTCTGCTTTTGCACCCGCACACAACTGGGGTCCGGCTGCTGCCGATGGGCATGGGCATCCTACAGCTCCCCATCCATCCCCACATTGATCCCAGCTCCTGTCTGGCTGAGCAGATCAGTGCAAGGGCAGGAGGATCCCTATTTGCCCCAGAGCAGGCTGGTGATGGGGACTTTTTGGGAAGAGGGTACGTGATGGGTAAGCCTGTGCCGTGCTGCATGGCGGGACCGCAGCCCTGCTCTTGCAGCAGTGAGGGCTTATGTCCTCTGATACCTTTCCTTTGAGGTGGCTTAATGCAAAGCAGAATCCAGATTTGGGGATTAGGGGAGGGACAGAAAGGTCAGCCCGGATCAGTGGTGATTAGCTGGAAAAGACCTAAAGAGCCCATTGTTTGCTGTGCATTAACGATCCTGCCGCTGAGCCCGGATTCCCTCCAAACCACTTGAGAAATGAAAGGACAAACACACCGTGCTGGAGATTAAAGCCCTGAATCCCTACACCTGCCTGCGTGCCAGCGATGCTCTGAGAGCCTGCGGGCACCACTGCCAGGGCCAGGGCCAGCACAGCATCGTAGCACCATGGGGACAGCAGCTCTGTCCCCGTCCCCCAGCACAAGCAGCCAACCCCCCCACACTCAGTGGCACACAGCCCCCTTCCTCGTCCCAGCCCGTTTTGGCCACGTCTGTCATTAGGGAAAGAGGGAAGGGAGAGGAAAGGATTTGCTGCAGCGAGGCAAATTGGGAGTGAAGCCTAACAGGAGCGTGTTGATGGAGGGAAGGCAGGGATGGAGGCAGGGTGAAAAAACTTCCTTCGGAGGAAAATGGAAACAGATCAGTGTTATTTTAACTTGGAGTGTCGCAGGAGCTTCTGAATCCACCTCCCTGAGCTCATGTGGCTGACACCTGGCTGCACCTCGGGGTCCGGCAGAGCACCCAGGGGCGCGGGCAGGGTGGGATGTCCCCGGGAGGCACCCAAAGGCTGAGCCCAGCCGCCTGCCCCAGCCCTGCAGCACGGGGCCGTGCACCCAGCCTCACCCTGCCGCTGCTGTGAGTGGTTCCCAGGCAGCACCACTTCCCCAGAGCTGCATCGACACGAGATCGACACCTCGCTCTGCACACAGGGTGAGGACTTCTTGCAAACCTGTCCTTTTGATCGCAGCTCATCGCCCCAGCTTCACTCGCTCGCATCTTCCCACCTCTCTCTCCAGATTTCCCGTAAAAGCTTCATTTAGATTGAAAATGATATTTTCAGCACGTTAATTAAGTACTAATTGCTGATTAGAAACATATTTACCGAGGTCTAACAACTATGTAACAAGTGATGTCTTATTACACCGCCATTCCCTGGGAGTTAGACCTGCGGAAAGATTGTTCTAATAAGCAATTGGCATTTGGGTAATGCGCAGTTAGCAAGCCACGGAGCCACTCTCCCAAATGGGAGAAGACAGTTATTTATGTTAATGAGATGCCAGCTGATTATTAGAAACACATTGATACAGGTTTGGGCTGTGGTGTAACTGATACATATCTACTGTGTTCAGTAGCTGCGAAACCTCAATCAATATGTTTCTCATAATCAGCCTGCATCTCATGCACATAAATAATATCCTTGACGTGGAGAAGAGCTCCAGTTCCCAGAAGTTAATAAGAAAGCCCTGCTCCCCTCCTCCCCGTGCTCATAACACCCGGACGGCAGCAGCAGGCTGAGGGGCCGGGAGCCAGGTCTGGGGGGGGCGGCGGGTCCGGGGTCCTCGTGGAGACCCTGGGCCACATCCAGTGTCCTCCAGGGGAAAGGTCTGGGCTGCTTGATGGCACCCCCCGGGATTCAGTACTCACTGGACCCCACATGTCTTTCATTTTTAGGTCTGAGAGCCATAGAGGTCTTAGGACAGCCTGGTTGCAGGAATCCACCACCTCCCTGACCCATGATGCCGGGGATGCTCCTACCCCTACCCCTACCCCTATCTCTACCCCTGCCCCTGCCCCTGTCCCCGCCCCTGCCCCTGCCTTTGAGCCTCTCCCCTTTGCTCTGTGCAGCTGGGCAGTGACTGGGGAAATCATCTCCGCCGCAAAGACACGTGGAGCTGAGAAGGAAACCCCAAGGGATGGCGAGTGGGCCACCTTCCCCGCCCGGAAGGGAACGTCCTCCTCGGTTATTCTCAGCGTGACCTTGTCCAGATTCAGCCTCTGCTCAGCACTTCCCTTACACCTTCCTTCTCTGAAAAAAATAGACTGTTAGTATCCTCTCCAGCCTCCCTAAACCCACGCTTGTGCACTAATGTGTACTTGCACAACAAAGGCATTTTTGTCAGCCATTTCTGTGGCTCTTTTCTGGACGCTTTCCATTTCTCAGTGGTTTTTCAAAGCGCCAGCAGCAGAGCTGGAGGCGGTGGGCAGGATGGGGCTCACACAGCCACCACGCCCCCGTGGCCATGTCCCCATCACCCCTGGCATCCCTGGAGCCTCAGCCTCCTCGGGGCCCCCCTCCTGACCCCACAGACCCCCTGGAGCTGCCGTTTTCCACCTCGGGGTGCGCACTGCCCCACTGGGCTGGGCAGGACCAGCCGGCAGCCCCCGCACTGCAGCCGCCCCGCTGCCTCTGCCACCGCAAGCCTAATCTCATTACAGAGCAAAATCAGGTTTGTTTGGCAAGATCTATTTCCATAAAGCTGTGCTGACTGACACTAATTCCCCCTCTATTAAATTCCTTATCATTTTTCCCCCTCTGCTGCTGAGGCCGGGTTGCCCCTTTTGCTCTCTCTGTGGGTGGACAAGGCAGCGCCGGCCGAGGACCGCGATCCCTGGTGCCAGCTCCAGACCCCCCCAGACGTGTTATGGGCCTTGCAGCACACTCAGAGGCTGCTGCCAGCCTTATTTACTTCTCAACATCCAGCCCAGCCAGCCGCCGGGTTCTCCTCCATGCCTTTACCTCCCCTTGGCTGTTTTTGAAACTTGAAAACCCCATCTGTCTCCCTTACTATCACTTCCCCATCTTTCCTGATGGATGTTTCCTGTTCCTAGCTCTTTGTGCTCACTAAGACCTTCATTAAAATAAAAGATGGACATTTAAGCACAATTTTGGACTTAAAGTACAATTGCTGTTTGTCCAATGAATTTCCATTAAAGAGTTTCCTTGTTTCCCTCTGATTTGGGGGCCTGCTTTTTCCTCCCCGGCAGCCTAGGGGACATCAGTCTTTCGGAAGCAACAAATCCACAGCTTCATTAGCTCTACACTTTGTTTAGCCTCATTGAATGCCGTTTAGTCACAGCAGCTAAATCTTGGCAACACCAGCTTCCCCACCAGAATTTAGCTCTCACATCCAGAAGTCCAGGCGAGAATGACTTCCCTGGGCAAGGCACCTCCTGCTCTCCATGCTGGGCACAAGGGGACAGGGACGGCTCGGGGAGCAGCACCGCTGCCTCTCCGGTGAGCAGACAGACAGGGGGAAGCAGCAGAAGATGAAGTCAGGTGGAAAGAGGAGACGAAAAAGACATTTGTGGGGGAAACGAGTCCAAAGGAATCGGAGCAAAGCAGCGGGGATGACGCAGGGTGCTCAGCCCACACCTCGTGAATGCCAGAGAGGGGCAGGGAGGGAATTGGTTTTTTATTATTTCTTTTTCAGCTTTCTTCCTTCCTTTAATCTTTGATCGGGAAACAAGCTGATTTTAATTAAAAAGCCCTCCAATTAATGCCGCCGTGGAGTTTTCATTTCCTGGGCTTCGGTAATTTGCAAGCCCAGGTTGTGGAGGCTTTGTGTTGCTTCTTGTCAAATAAATAACAACAACCAAAATAACTCGCCAGGAAGAGCAGGGCGGCTGCTGGGGGCAGCTCCCTGGGGGCTGGGGGCTCCTTCTCCCTGCCCTGCTCCTTCTCCCTGCCCTGCTCCAAGCCCTGGGGGTGGCAGCAGAGTGGCCACGGGCATTGGCAGTGACCTTGGGGGGCCGAGGATCCTGTCTTGCCCCCTTCAGCTCCTTTCCTGGGCACACACATGCCTGGTACACACCGTTGTTCACCCTGTCTCCCATCCACCCGCACAGCTGTACGGGCAGGAAAGCTCCGTGGAAAAAATAATTTAAAAAAAAAAAGGATTGTGGAAAGCCTTTATTATCCCCAGTCCCATCTATTGTTAATGTGATCGTGAGCAGGGAGTGTTTGGCGAATTCATTTGTGATAAATATTTATACCCCGTGTTTTTGGGCTGTTATCTGCAAAGTGTGGCTGTTTGATCTGGTGTAGTGCTTTTTTTAGGTCATTTACATTCCCTTTCGTAGGAGCCCTTGTCCGATAGCAGCTATCACATAATTATGTTTCTTTTGCTTATCCCTAATCCTGTCAAACCACCTACTTATCTCTAATTTCCTGTCCATTACCCTTATTGTTTGAGCTTAGATCTCCAGCGCAGGACAGCTCCGGGGGCTCGGCGGCAGGCGGGGGCACTCCCCATCGCCAGCTGCTCCCCGTGACCTCCCCCCTCACAGGGACCCTTGGGACTCTTGCTCTCCTGCAGGCAATGGGACACAGCAGGTATCCCCCTCCTGGGACAGATGAATTCACCCACACGTGCCCGGAGCAGTGGGATTACATCCCGTGCTGGGAGATGGCACGGAGCAGGGTGCCCACGTTGGGTGAGCGCCCACCATGGGGTGAGCGGCACGCAGCACGGCAGCGACAGGGCAGTGCACGGTACCTTTGTGCCAGGAATAACACCCTGGGAGGAAAAAGCTTGCATCTCCAAGCCATCAGAGCCACAGGGACGGATCGTGTCCCACTGTCTCCAAGGCAACCTGGCATTTGGATTAGAGAGGCAGGAGCGGGGGCACCGCAGGGGTGTCACCCCGGCCGTGGTGCTGCCTGCGGTGATGGGGCCAGCCCCTGCCCCTGCCCAGCCCCTCCTGCCAGAACAGCCTTTTGGAGGGGGCTGGGGGCTGTGGTCACTGCTGGGTTGGGTGCTCTTCAGGGGCATCTCTGGGTATGTTGCGATGGGGTTCTGATAAATAACATCCATCCTGTGCCCTGTCCCCAGAAAGGGGAGGCTGCCTGGCTGCACACTGATGGGAAGAACTCCTCAGGTGGCCCAATGCTCATACCAGGCTGCACCAGCACCAGCTGGGGACCAGCTCTGCTCCCCCTCTGACATCGGGCTGCCGTCCTCTTTAAATGCAATGAGGTAGAAGAAGTCTGCTTGATGAAGTCCGGGCTCCACAGCCCAGATTTCCAAGTCACTGCGTCTTTGCACAGAGCATCACAGGTGAGCCAGCATCAGACGAACCCAGCTGGCTCCCCTGGCTGTGACCGGGGCTCAGCTCCATCAGCTCAGCTCCACCGGCTCCGTATTGCCCAGGGCAGGATCTCACCGCTGTTCTGCAGGGTGTCCACTAACAGCCCCAGCAGGGGACACAGCAGGACCTGAGCTGAGCTCCGTGTTCCCCAGGGCTCCATGCAGCAGGCAGGTCTCACCGACTCAGCAGGAGGCCAGCCGGGGCCTGGATTTAAACTTCCAGGTGCTGCTTCTCTTCCTCTCAGGGAGAACCACCAACCCAAATCTGGATGCCAAAAACACAAAGCTGCTTGAAATTTAAAGATGAGATTTGAACATCGGGATATGAGGCTCAGGCTCACCTCTGGGAGCTCCAGGAGGAAGAGGAGGAGGAGGAGAGATATCTCAGTGCTGGGGCAGAGGGTGCTCTTCAGGAGGGACTGGGGGCCCCAAGAAGCTGCAGATGGGTGCAGGTGGGGGCACCGCCTGGGACCGGCTCCCTCCTGGCTCTGGGTGTTTCTGGATTCAGGTGCCCAGCCTGCAGCAGCCCGCACGATGCCAGCACTTAGGGCAGGGGTCCTCCACCAGTTACGCACAGTCTCCTCGGCCTGTGCTGCGATACAATACCCCTCTGGCTTCCCACAGTGCATCTTAATGGCATGTGGCTCATTTCTTAAACATTACTTATTTACAGCAGCTTTCTGCCAGCTGAGCACCCGCTCCGTGCCCACCGTGAGGGTGGCAGAGCGTGCCGCCCTCCAGCACAGCTGGGCTGTGGCCAGGCGCCAGCGCTACCTATTACGGGTTTTATATTGGAGTTTTACTCCAGATAAAGGGAGAACCACTGGGGAATCTCTGTCTGCCACCGATGCCTCAGCCTGACTGCAAATAAACCGCTCCCCCGTCAGACAAAGAGCGCGCATCACCTCCACGAAGGAACCGTAGGTGGCATGCAAGGCCAGTTTACAGGGACGCTCTCGCCACCCGCTTTGTCGTGGCGCCCGTGCTGTCTGCATTTCAATTACGCCTGGGCTCCGAGCAGCAGTGCCGGGTGCTGGCAGAGCGCTGTCACCGCTCCTGGGGACAGCCGGGAGGGGTCCCCGGGCTGCAGCCGCCCCTCGCAGGACCCGGCTGGAGGTGATGGGGTTGGGAGGGGAGAGGGACTGCCCAGTCCTTCCCTTCCCCCTGGGGAGGGGTCGTGCTGTGTTTTGCCTCCTTCCATGTCCTGCTGTCCCCCTGCACAGCAGAGGTGGAAATGGCAGGGCAGGTAAAGGCAGGGGCCAGATTTGGCACCAGCAGCTCTGATCTCCTCTTCTGCTGGCATGGATATGGGCTGAGGAGTTGGGAGGGCAGCAAAAAGTACCCAAGAAGCACACCCGGGCCCATGAGACAGGCAGGGGTAGCATCACCAACCCGGGCTGCAGCACCAGTTTGGGACCAGGCAGGACTTTGTACCCCAACGTGCCACAGACGGGGCCGGCAGGAGGGCACAGCGCAGATTTGCTCCACTTTGGAAGCACTCAGGGACTGCTGTGGCTGCAGCCAGCCCGAGCCACGGTGTTTTTCAGGGCTTTCAAGTCTGACTCACGCTGGCTCCCCTTGATGCCGGGCTTCTGACGCACGCACGGTTTGCCGAGAACAGTGGCTCAGTAATTAGCAGAACCGGCTGGCCACAAGTGGAGCGATGATACCGCTCCTTGTCACCAGCTGGAGCCCTCAGCATCTGAGGCGAGAGCTTCGTCTGCAGGACTTTGATTACCGAAGTGACATTGAAAGACAGCAGATCCCCACGTCCTCCAGCCCAGACATCCCTCCCAAAGGAAGAACTCAGATATGAAAGGCTGCATTTATCTTTTTATTACAAAAAATGTACATGGGAGCTGGGTACTTGTCCCCGCCACGGCTGCTCTCAAAGAGCCGGTGCTGACTTTCCCCTGCTCTGTGCGTGCACGCCCGGTGCGGGCAGCACCCGAGGCAATCTAAGGCAAGACACAGAAAAGGAATGGCTTTTTTAAAATCTTCCCTTGGTTTTGTTTCCCTCATCCTGGGATGGGCAGGGATGGGGCACGGTGTTATTAGCAGGGCCGCTGTTCCCATGCAGCTGCTATCTGATATCCTGCAAGTCTCACACCAAAGCCAGGCCCCGATAGATGCCCGCAAGATGTGGGTCAAAATACAGGAACTGACTCAGCAGAGCAAAGCAGCCTCCATTCAGCCCCATAAATAGGAATAAATTCCTCTAAGTGGTCAAGCCAGCCACAAGGGGACCTGCACGGTGAGGACTTTATTTCTGTGCCCTGTATCACTGGCACAATCCCCCTGGATTCTGCACCTGGCTGTTCCCATTCCCAGCCTGCCGGGAAATGAGCAGACCTGCGTGCTTTTATCCCTCCCGACATCTGCCAAACAACTTCCAAAGCCTCGACCTACGCGAGCAGGGTGGCACTCCCATGAAAACCAGGGCAACGCTGCCCCTGCCTGTGCCGCCCAGCCCCTGGAGCTGGCAGCTGAACCGTGCCAGGCGGAGAGGAGCAGGGCGAGAGGAGCTCAAAGGGAGCGAAGCGCCGAGCAGGAGCACAGCCCTGCCTCGCCCGGCCCCGCACAGCCTGACCGAGACTTGGCACGGCTCAAGCCCAGCCCTTCCCTTCGCCCTTCCGAAAATCTGCTGCTTCCTGCCGGCCTTTTCCCAGCTATTTATGGAGCGGGGCTGACAAGGTGCCCCTGTGAACGGCCTTCCCCTGGGAAGCAGCTGCCCCGAGCGTGCTCACCGAACCGGGGGGCTCTCCCGGTGCTGCTGCCCTGTCCCACGGTGCACACCCAGACCAGACCCACTCCAGCACTTGTGGCAGAGGCTTGCACACTGCAGGTGACCCTCCTGGGGATGCTGCTCCCTTTTTCTGTGCTCCTGCCCGCACCCCATCACTCCCAGCCATCCTGCGCAGCAGCAGCCCTGGTTGCTCTCCTCTCCAAAGGTTTTCTGGGAGCTGGCCAAGGAATATTTCTCACCCCGAGCATCTCCACGGCGTCAGGCAGGCTCACGGGGACAGGCACAGAGCTCTCAGCTCGGATCCCAGCTGCGGAGCAGGAAGGCTGGACATGTCAAGGGCCGAGCGCCTTTCTCCCCGTGAGAGCAGAGCACGGGGTCTGGGCGAGGCTGGGGATTAGGAGGGGATTCACCGCCTGCACTGTACCTGGCCTGAGCAGCAGACACCATTCCCCAGAGCTGTCAATCTGGTACCTTTCACCAGCACTAAAATTCAATTAGTTAAAACAACAACAACAACTGTGGCTCCAGACAGCTTGTGCCTAACACATTTGATCCCTTTTATTACTCAGCACTGCTCAAAACCCAGCCAGCAACATCCTAGCTGACTCCCACTAGTTTCCCTGTTTTATTCTACCAGGATTAAGTCAACCCTACAGTCTCCAGCTGTTTTGTGGTTGGGCCTGGATACATCTTTATACTCTAGCTACATTATTAAGTGGATTGTGGCCAAATTGACAGAGCTGCTTCAGGGAGGACAAGGCCATTCAGGTCAATGATGGTCCTGCCAGCTGGAGAGACACTCGGGACTCATGATTTGCTAGCAAAGCTCTGGACTGTTGTCTTAGCCTCACTTGATGTCCCAGAGGGGGCTTCTGTGAAAGCCCTGACTCTAGCAGGAATGTTTGATTTCTTGGCAGAGATGCGTAGCAATCTGTCTTGGAGTATTGCAGGAAGATTTTGTGTTCGGTGAGGTTTGTCCAGAGCATCGCTGCAGCGTCTGGTGCGTAATCCACGCTTTGGCCTTCCCTGAATGGAGTGGCCGCTGGCAGTCCCCGCTGCCATTAAACACCGAGCTCTGTCCCTCGCTGCCGTGAGCTCACAGTGCTCAGGAGCCAGGCGGTGACACCCTGCCCTGCTCTCACCCGAAGGTGCCAGGTCGTGATGTGATGTGATAAAACAATGTGGTGTGGTGTGGCACAGAGAGACACAGTGTGGCACGGTGTGGCATCCCGTCTGTCCTGCTGGGTGCTCGGGAGCCAGCCCCGACAGCAGCTCCTGCGTGGTTCCGCCTGTGCCAAATGGGAGGACTCAGGAAGAGAGTTAACTAAACAGTCGAGAGCCCGTTGCTCCCAGGTTAAAGCACCCTTTGTGCTGTTAATGAATAGCAGCAGAAGGGTCATGCGAAGAAAGGGATGAAAGCTCCATCCATCAGTTCGTTTGAAATGAGACTGTCTGCGTGATTTATGAAACTGCCCTGAACACAGGGGGTTGGTGTGGGGCTCTTTCTCCTCCTCAGAAACGAGCATCATCTCGATGCGGAGCTGAAGGCAGTGGGAAGAGGTTGCCATTCACTGCTGGCATGTGCGGGAGGGAGAAGTCTCCCGACCACACATTGCCTGATGGCGGCAGCTGAGGACCTGCTGGTGCAGGATCCCGTGCTGAAATAACACTTTGTGATAAGCTGCTGCCAGGACGGCTCTTTGAGTAAGAACAGCTTATTTTGGAGCAGCAAAATTCGTGGGTGGGAGTGGGTGATGCTCACCGTGGGCAGCACGCCCGCTGTGTGTGAGAAC
This sequence comes from Anas platyrhynchos, assembly GCF_047663525.1. Classification (NCBI taxonomy): domain Eukaryota; kingdom Metazoa; phylum Chordata; class Aves; order Anseriformes; family Anatidae; genus Anas; species Anas platyrhynchos. The sequence continues at coordinate 24,103,039 of NC_092596.1, read as the reverse complement.
ATCCCACGGAGAGTTAGCCGCACCGCAGCGATCCGTGGTCTGGAGCCGTCCCCCATGGATCTCACACCCCACCTAAGCACAGCTCAGCTTCCCCGTGCAGACACATCCCGGTGTGCCCCAGCCTCTTCCAGGGCCCTGCTCACCCCACGATGCCCACAGCCAGGCAGGGCAGGGGGCAGTGGCTGAGCCTCCTGGCAGCCGGGGCGGCTGGGGCATGCGTCCCTTTGGAGATGTGCCAAGCTGCTCCTCCTGCAGCACAATAACACCGCTTCCATGTGTGACTCATATTTTTTTTCCCCCTGCCTTGGTCTTGTAGTTTTTCTAATTACTGTGAGCTTTGCAACTGTGAACATGTAATGTTCCAGAAATGTGTGTGTGATTCACCTAACGCGGGGAGCGGACTTCCAGCCAAAAGGGACTTGGAGATTTTTCTGGCATCAGCCTGCGACCTGGAGAGCCGCCAGCAAAGCTCACCAAGGTCATTTCTTTCTCCTTCTCTTCTTCCTCTCTCTTTCCCTCAGCCCCTCACTCCCTCCCCTCTTCCCTCCGAACAAGGATCAGGCAGCACCTTGTTTATTACTCATCAGCCTTCCCTCCATAAAAATCTCCCCAGAAACACACACCGAGCCGCAGCTGTGCTGCTGCCAACTGCTCGCTCCGCTCCCTGCGCCGTGCTGCCGGAGCACCTCCTGCCTCGGATATGGGCACAGCACAGGGGCTCTCGGCTGGGACACGCTCTGCCCTTACCCAGACACATTTAGATGCTCCCATGGGAATTAGGAACTTAGCTTCCAAAAGGATGCATGCATTCAGTCCCCGCTTTGCTTAGAAATTCCTATGAAACCTGTGCGTCCATCCGTCTGTCTGTCCCCCAGGTCTCACCGTCCAGCCTCAGCCAGCTGTCAGTATTTCGGGCAGCCCCCAGCCCCAGGGCACGCCGGACCCTGGGAGATGTTTGGGAAGCAGCCCGTGCAGACGCAGCCTCGGGGCTCCCGTGGTGCATGGAAATAATCTGGCATCCCACGACTTTTTGTGAAAGCAGCAGCAGCAGCGGCTGTGGCTGTTATCAGCTGTAACAGGTTAGCGTCAGACACAACAGAGCCTGCGGGGGGAGAGCGGGGAGGCCACCAGCACATGTCATTTGTCACTGCCTTGTTTCGGTCCCTGGGGACTGTGCTGTCCCTCGGGAGCATCTCTGCTCCTGTCCCTGACCTCTCCCCTGTCCCCAAAGCGCCTGCGAGGCTGGGCAGTGCTGGGGGCCAGAGCTGGCTGCTCCAAGCCTCGCGGTGCCTGTGGTGGCAGGGGCTGAGGAGTCGCCTGGGCACCCCCAGCTGTGTGGGATGGATGTTGGCATGGGGACTGCAGCCTCTTGTGAAGCAGAGTGAGCTGGCGTGGAGAAGATGAAGAAGGCAAAGGCTGGCAGAGTCCTCACCTTGGGCCTCTGGCCAGCAGAGATGGCACAGGCACGTGTCCCTCCTCCGTGGCGGGGCTGTGGAGGACGAGGAATGGTGCTGCGGAGGATGAGGGATGGTGCTGTGGAGGACAGCTGGGCCAGTTCCACGTGCTCGGTGTCTCCTGCTGGCAGTGGTGCAAGCTCACACCTCAGCAGCCAGCCCTCGCACCACTCCGTGCCCACCTCCCCCAAGCCTTCCCTGCCTCCCCACGCTCCCTGCCCACTCTCCATCCCTGTGTGAGCCACGAGCACACAGAGACTCATCCTGCCCCCACCAGCTCCTTCCCTGCCGCAGGACTCTCCGCAGAGGTGGCATTTGCAGGAGCTGCTAACCCCAGAGCCCAAAATACCCGAAGCCATCAGGGGAAGAGCTAAGGGGTGACATTTGGGGAATGCCTTGAACCTGCCACCTATGAAATGCTACAGCCAGCTCCTGGGGTTTCCAGCACAGACATCCGTGTGTGGGCTCAGCCAGCTCAGGGATGCCCCTCCACAGCACTCCAGCCCTGTGTTTGCCCCAGTATTGTAGTGTGCTGAGCAGAGCAGGGCAGCCCCTGGGGAGCTTGCTGGCCCCAGGAGCCCAGGACAAGAAGGAGTTTATCCCAATACCTTGGGTTTGATCCAGGAAGCCACCTTTCCCCTTGGCCTTGTGTTCAGAAGGACCATCACAGATCTGCCTGGCTCCATCGCAGTTTCATGGCGTGAAGCTCAGTATGGGAGCTTTTGATAATGACATGGAGCTTGTGACCCAAATCACACGGAGCTGGTGGACAAACCAAGCCCTAAGGAAACACATCTGGTGCCATGGCCAGGCTCCGGCACGCTGCGCCCCCCTTCCAGGGGACACCTTGGGGCTCAGGTCCGGCTGGTTCTGCACCCTGGTGAGCTGGGGGGCTCAGGGCAGGCAGGCAGGACCTGCCACCTGCCTCCCACCATCACCAAAATTCACTGCCTGGATTGACACCATGCAACAGCTTTCAGGAGGGTGCCTGTCGCGAGCTGTGTGACACCAGGCGCGGTGCACCATGTGCTCTTCTGGCCAGGCAGCGCGTGTCGGCGGCTGCGCTGTGGTGTGAGCACGGGGGATGCTTTGGACCATCTCCCCCAACGGCGCTTTGCTGAATTCTTCATCTCTGAGATCACAGATCAAGGCAGAGTTGTAAGCAGTGGCCAGATCACTGTTTCACAGACCTAGAACAAATACACTAAAAGCTTCCCCTGTGTGTGTGCAGATTAAGTCGTTAATGAATATTTTTGCTAAGCATCAGAAATCTGGCTGCCTTCGGAGCTCAGCCCAGCCAAGACGTTGGAGATTTGGCTGAGGAGACTCCACAGCAGCAGCACCGGGGGCCTCAGCCCGCTGCAGGGCTCGCCGGCTGTTCCTGCGGCACCGCTCCCACCCTGCCCGGTGCTGCGAGAGGGCAGCCGCCACCGACCAGCATCACTGGAGCCTGAAAACTGGGGGATTTATAGTTGATTTGTGCCCCATTTCTCAGCTAGCAGGTGGACAGCAGCAAGAGCTCCTGAGAGCTCTCTTCACTAGCACACGTAATGCTGGGAAAGGAAACCTGCTGCATGGCAGTAGATGGAGTTCTGAGTGTCTGAGTGGAAAAAAAGGGGGTCTGCAAAAAAGGGAAAAAAAAAAAAAAAAAGAACTTAAAACCATCTTGGTATGACAGTAACCTTCCCTGCCTCACATTTTCCAGCATCATGCTCAGGCAGCTTTACAGATGTTAATTAAGACTTGTGCCCTTCCCCAGGGATGCTCTGAGGTATTACAAATAATAGTATTAGCAGGAGCATCGGTACAGACAAATTAATTAGGGGTAATATTTTAAAGACAGGAAGCTGTTGGGTCACGCTGTCAGCTGGGAGATGGGCAGGGTAGCCGCTCCGTGAGGCGGGGGGCAGTGCCCGCAGGGTCTGGCAGCTTTATCTTAATAGTTCAGGCACACTTGTGAGGAGGAAAGGCAGGAGAAGGGTTTTCCCCTGCTCTGCTGACTGCAGGGCTGCCCAGGGCAGAGGCAGGATACGGCTGCAGGTAGCCCCCGAATCAGTCCGGCAATGCCTGCACGTGGAAGTATTTTGGGACACCAGCCGTCTGCGCATCGCTCCACTCCTTGTGTCCAGAAAAAGCCAAAAATGACAGCGGGGAAAAAATAGCATCCTGAGGCATGATGCAGTTAGATGCGGGATATGATCTGGCCTGATTTCCTGCGATTCTGCCGCCCGGGTGCACCGGCGTGGGTGCCTGCGTGGCCGGCAGGCGTGGGAACAATGGCTGGAGCGCCCGTCCCGTGCCAGCGAGCGGCCGTATCAGATCCTGCGAGGGAAGAGGAGGCTGGCCAGGTTCCTGCAGCCCCCAGATAGGGCTGTGCATTGTTTGCGCCGTTTATTTCCATGCCTTTTTGGCAGCCAAGGTCCTTGGGATACTTGGGTGAGGCAACTCCTGTTGTTTCAGACATCACTTCCATTTTCCTTCCTCTTCTTCCTCTTAAACAAAGCCGTTATCACTGCCCTCATCTTACTCCTGCAGGGAGGGAGCTGAGCTGCCCGTGGAAGCCTTCCCCTTCCCGACATGCTCCCCACATTTGTCACCTGGGAGCCGGTGACAGCCAGGGGCGCACAGCGGTGAGGCCACCAGGCTGCATGCTTGGAGCACTGCTGAGAAAGTCCAAGGCTCATTTGGGAAGGTTGCAAGGAACAGAATTAATCCAGTGTAGCAAAGTCCTACCTAAGACTTGAGGGCTAGCAGATGGATGGTCTCTGTGGGCTCGTGGTGGGACAGAGAAGAGCTGTGGGTCTCCAGCACCACGCAGGGAATGCAGTGGTCTGGCCACGGGCACCTGGATGAGAGCACAGCGGAAAGCTTGCAGGAGGACTGGGGCACCTCTCCAGCTCCTTCAGGATGGAGCAGCAGCATGCCGGTGGAGGTATTTGAGAACAGCCTTGGCCAAGGCCCAAGGAGAGAGACTTTCCAGACCCCTAATCCAGCATCAGAAGAGCCTGAGCTAAATACCACTCGGAGAAATGACGCTTTCAGGAATGTGCCCTCGCTCAGGTAATTGGTGTGGGCAGGTTCTCTGCCTGACTGTGCCTCTGCCTGCTCCCGGGAGCCACGATGCTGGCTAGCTGGAGCGCTCACCAGCACAGGGCATGCAGACCCCAGCTCCACAGCTCCACGCCTGGGCATTATTTCCCACAGCGCCTGCATTTACCCACGGGTGGGAATCTGCCTGCCCCCTCCCACTGCCATCCTCCAGCCATAGCGCACGCACGGCCGGAGAGCACAGACCAACCCCTTTTTCCATCTTAAACTCCTCGGATGCTTTCATTCATCTGGAGCTGCTGTTTTGTTCATCACTCCTCTTCCAGCATGTTCCCAGAGTACGCTCAGCCCTTGCTAATTAAAGCAAGGGTAAGGAGAGGCAGTGATCTGTGCACGGAGCAGACATGCAGAAGCATGGATGCTGTGAGTCAGGGAATGCTCCTTGCCAATTCTTCACATATGCTTTTGTACTCAGTCATGGTTTGGCTTCTTTATTTTTTTCCCAAAGAGTTAAGCAGATGGATGGGAGCACTCCCTGGATGTACCCACGAGCACACTGAGCCTTACAAAAACCACGCCGTGCCTCGTGTGAAGGCTCTGACAGGGCTGGGCAAAGCGAGGGGAGCGGAGAGCTGGGAGGGTCCTGCTCTGCTGGCAGCAAGTGTGGGCAGAGAAACGGGGGCAGAGGAACGGCTAGCTGAGAGACCGGTGGTCTACGGCTGATGCAAACCACAAACTGCAGGGAACCAAAGCTGTGTCACGGCTGGAACAAATCCTGCTGCTGCTGCAGCTTGTGTCCTGGGAGGGAGTGCTGGCTGGAGCACGGCTCTGCCCAGAGCTGCCCCCAGGTAACACCATCAGTGAGGCAGAGGAAGGTCTTCAGCACCCCCCAGGGCTCCATCCCAGCCTCAGACCTCTCTCCTGGTGCCATCCTTCTGTACGAGCAGCTTTGGGTTCCCCTGACCTCGTGGACAATGATCCCCCCCAGCGGCAGTGGTGGCTGAGTCCCCTCACACCAGCCAGAGCAGCCTCTGAGCCGCAGCCCCACATTCTCACGAAAAGAGGGAGAAAAGGTGCACAGCATCCTAAAAGCCCAGAAAAATGTCTTGTTTGGGCACCTCATCTACAAAAGGCATTGCAATGCAAACCCCATGCACGTGGTCCTCCGACTGGGCAGCTCTGCTGGTGCTTAAAGCGCACACGCAGAGGGAAGCACGCAGGCAGATGCAGGAGGCATGACAGGGAGAAATTAAGACTGAGACTATCAGTAGTAGAAGAGACACCTCAGATTGGATCAACGTCTGCTTTAATACAGAATATTCCTGTCTCACAGCTCGTGGTTTCAGGCAGGCACCTGGTTTTGACAGCGAGTTTGTTCAGTGAGGTTTGCGTAAAGCAGCTGGACACAGGCACAGCTCCTGGGCTCCACTGGCGGAGAGCTTTGCAAAATGACTTGCATGTCTAGAATAAAAAGCCAAATTTTTCTCCAGATGAGGGATTCACGGTGATACCAACACTCCCATATCACTACTGTGGATGCAGATGCACATGCACCTCATCATCTGCAGCTCGCAGGGGAGAGAAGAAGCCACCTTCCCTTCCCACAGCTGGTTTCAGAGCAGGATCTGCACATGCATTAGGCACCGGAGGGAGATGCCAGCGTGCAGATATGGCACTGAGCTCAGCCAGGGAGAGGCGGGTGCTGCGCTCAGTTGCAAGTGGGCGTGTGAACGCACGGCAATATACCTAAATAATATTCCACTGCCGCTGGTTTTCTGCCCATCCCTTTTCTGGGTTCTCTTGGTGACCATGGGAAAAAGCTTCAGGCCACCCAGAATGCAAATGAAGCACGCAAGGGCAGCTAGAGGGATCTCATCCAAGCTGGAAGATTTTCTGAAGGTGGGTATGAACCAGGTTTCTGTTTTTTTCCAAGCTGCTTGGAAGAAAAACATGATCTGGTCCAGGCCCTCGCTCTGCAACTCCAATCAAACCTCAGCTGATACGGTCTGAAAATGTTTGGTTTGCTCTTAGCTGGGAGGACACATCCAGCAGCCTCTCTCCCGGTGCAGCTTTGTTTTCAGCTCAAATAGCAAGGTGCGATGAGAAAACCCTTTGTTCTGGCGCTGCGGTTCTGGTTCAAGCGGAGCCAGGAAGCACACCAAATCCCAGGGGAGCAGAGATCTTTCAAAGTTTTCCAACTTAATCCTCAAACCAAAGATCTTTGCAGCGCGGCCAGATGAGCTGTCTGAGCGGCTCCAAACTCGCCGGCCTCGTGGGACTCCTCTGCAGCCCTTCCTCAGCCTCACCTGCGAGCTGTGAGCAGTGCCACCGAGGGCAGCACGGCTCCACGGCTCCACGTGAGCCATGCCAGGCTGCTCTCTGTGGTCGTTAAGACTTTCTAAATACCACAGAAATGCCAGAACATGCATCCGACCGCCACAAATTAATCTGCACTGGCCAAGCCCAGGCCAGCCTTGTGTGTGTGCTGCTCATGTACACTGACTTCGTGCTTTCCAGGGCCGACTGAAACCCATTTCAGAGAGGCTGCAAGGCTGCTGGCCACAGCTACCAAAGCCAGAAACGCCAGGGACCCTTGCCTCTATCCAACAGACAAACAAGGATTAAAAAAAAATACCCTAACCACACAGCTTGCCACAGAGCACATGTGGTATTTATCCATCGGGCTGAACACATTGACACAGCAGGGGGGCAAGACCAAAATTCCCCAGGAATACATTAAATGAGCCACACACAGCCCTGGTCATTTCCTTCCCGAGCAGGCCAGCAGTGGCACATGGCTCTAACGAAGGGCAGCAGCGGCGTGGCTCTCCGAGGAACTGCTCTGTGCAGAGCCACGTGGCCATGAGGAGACACGGCTGGAAATGATCCCAAATGCCCCAATGTGTCCCATAACCTCCTTGCCTGTGCAGGGAGCACCGGGCTCCCACCTCTGCCAGGGATGCTCTGCTGTTGTATATCCACCTGGCTACAAACTGCAAACCACAGAACCTGCCAGTGGAAGGTGGGCAGAAATGCCCCTTAAAGCAATCAAAAATCTTAAACGTAACAGCTTAACCGTATCCTAAACTGGGAATGATTTGAATCTTCCTCCTGAAAGGCTGGGTACAGCGGGAGCACGACCCTGTGGGTATCACTGGAGCCCTGGGCAGGAGCTGTTTGCCCTGCGTGGCTGAGCCTGGCCTGTCCCCAAAGGCACCCTGGCTGCACGGATGGGCGCTGTGAACATCTCCGGGGAGCGCACACCGCCTCTGCACGCTGCACTGCAACCAGCACCGCCAGGACTCTGGGGCAAAGCCATGAGAATCTGCAGCCAGATGAGTTTCACAAAGCTAAGAAGACCTCTGGGGAAAGGAAAAGCCTGGGGAAGGCCCCGTGTGGGACAGTGCTCCTCCTGCCCCGGGAGGACGCATGCAGCGGGACCTGGTGAGCCTGCTCCATCTGCAACTCCTCCGTATGAATGAAAAAACAGGAGAAAGAAAATTACAAAGAATGTGGGACGCAGAAACAGAGCTGTTTCTAAACAGGATGCTTTTAAAGCCTTCCAGGAGGCATGTGCTGGTTCTTTAATCCCCATCAGTTCATTTATACCTAGTAACTTTTTACTGCCGCCCTATTACATCAGGCCCTATAGGGACAGAAGATGGTGGTGGGAGAAACTCAGGAAGTTGGAAATGGGAGGGAGAGGGACTGGGCGAGTTATGCGGGTCCTTTCTGTCACTAGCTCTGCTGGAGCTCAGGTTTGGGTTAAAGCACTCAGATGTTTGAGTTCGTCCCCAAACTCATCCAGTTCCCCAAGCCAACAAAACTGGCTGGAGCTCTCCCGGCCGCAGGAGCTGCGCGTGACTCCTGCTCGTGGCCGGGCCAGAAATACCCACAGACAAGCCAGTCTGGCCGGTGGTGAGAAGAGGACAGAAAAGTTAAGAGTTTTCTCAGCTTCCCAGAGGCTTGTCCCGGCTGTGCTTTGCAGATGAGCATCTCCAGGGCCTGGGAAGGCGGTGTGCTGCGTCCCAGCTCCAAGGGCTCCGCTTTACAACCTCTGCTCCGCTCCTCTGCTCCAGGAATGCTGCACAATAACCGAGCCAGCGTTTCACTCAGCCAAACCTCTGGCACAACTGAAGAGCAAGGAGGGTTGCAAATGTTATTAATGCTGCACACACTGGGCTTAGGAACAAATTCCTCTGACGAGTACAGTCGGGGCTGTCAGTCGGAGTAGACTGGCTGCAGTCCTGCTCCCAGCGTGAAGACCTTGATGGAGTAACAAATGCCTCCACCTTGGACAAAATGCACCAGGAAGATGGGAAGGAAGAAAAATCCTTGGTAAAAATGCAACTTTTTGCCTTTTATTGGAACAATTGCTGTGATCAGGCTGGGTAAGCTGCCAGCAGCAGTCAGTCAGGAGGCAAATAGTAACAATTATTTTAATCAAAGGTCTTTGGGAAACAAAACCTAGAGGGAACAGGACCTCTCAGCCCAGTGGAGGACCAGATGCAGAGTATCCCTTGCAGGAGTGGGTCATTTCACATCAGTGACCATTTGCAGAATGTATGAGGTTGCCTAAATGCAGCGATGCTCACACTGCCTACCCCACCTCTGCAGCCCCAGGGGAAGATTTGGGGGTGAGGATTGCCACTCAGGCTCCATCCCGGAGGAAGGACAGGCAGGGGTGTGCTACCTCCAGGCTGCTGAGAAAGGGGAATGAGCACAGAAATAAATGTTATCTTCCCAGCTGGAGTGATAGAGAGAAAAGGGAGAGGAGTGGGAGAAGGATGCGTGAAAGAAAGCAGAGGGACCGGAGAAGGAAAGAGAGATGGGATAAAGGTGGTAAGAGAGGGAAAGACAAAAAGCAGAAAAAAAAAAATCAGAGACAGGACTAGGAAAGAAAATAGGGGAAGGGTTGAGCCTCGTGCAGGGCGCAGCTTTGCTCCAGGGCCGTGCAGAGCTGCGCAGGCCTCTCCTTCCCCTCGCAGGGGAGCAGGAATGCCTTTTCCCACTAGCACCATTTTGTTGCTCTGTTTTTTCCTCGCCTGCTTTGTTCTTTCTGCTCACAAGCCGCGGCCGAGGGTAAGCGTTAATTCCTTCCAGGTGCCTGTGTCTCGCCATCCTGCCGCTCCCCCTCTCCTGGCCACCGCAGCCCCAGCCCCGCTGCCTCCAGGAGGGCTCAGCTCCACCTCTGCTCACCTCCTCTGGGGACAGCCCTGTGCCCCCCAGCCTGGAAAAAGCAGGCCTGCAGAGTGCTGAGGGTGCTGCCCTCACCTTTCCGTGTGCCTTTCCCATGAAATCAAAGAGATTTGGGTTCAGAGGGAGCACCCTTCCCACCCACGTTGGGGGGATGTGGCCATGGGGCAGTGGGCTCGAGGGGGGCTTGGTAGGGCCACGGGGGAGCAAATCCAGCATCTAACACACTGCAGGCTGGGGGTCTTGGGAGCTCAGACATCAGCTCCCTGCTCTGGGCAAACACGCTCTCAAGGGAGCTCTTCAGTTTTTGGACAGAGCTCAGAAGAAGCGGAGAAGCGATGTCAGGCCAGGAAATAACATCAATTTTGGTTAAATGCTTTGGCATCTCAGTAAAACTTTTAGAGGAGGAAGAAGGGTTGTTCAGGTTGTGGGCAGCAGTTCAGGACACTCACAAATGAGTTCACGTGACTCTAATAAAAACAAACCCAAGTCAAATCACAATAGGTGGTCCACATTATAAAACCCGTGGACCCAGCAGGATCAGTCCATAGGTGGGTGACCCCTAGGCCCCTTTTCCACCAGCCCCAAAACCCACTGATGCGAAGGACGGGCTGGAGAAGACTTCCCGGAGCTCAGCAGAGCCTCCTACCACCAGCATATCCAAACGGCTGGAAAGGAAGCACAATAAAAAGACCACTTAAACAACTCATCGGCTAACCAGCTGAGAGAGGCAGGCAAGAGGTCTGCCAGCAAGTTGGGGTCTCGGCGTGTTTGCAATTCGTCAGCCTCCTGCTCAGCTCCTAGCAGGCTGCAGGGCCAGGATTCAAAGGTGCCATACCTGCATCTGCTCCCATCATGTCTGCTGCTCAGCGCAAACATTTGTGTTTCTCGGCATATAAAATAAATAGGCCCATGTCCCGGGGAAGCCTGTCAGTGCAGCAGCAGATACAATTTATGATGTGTGAGCACGACTCCCAGTGCACGAGCCCAGGACTGGGGGAGAGGGAGCAGAGCCTCCTTGCAAAGCAGTCGGCTCCTTGGCCCCTTCCTTAATTCACCTCTGCTGCCCACAGGCCCAGGGAATGCACCCCCAGCCCCGGCACAGCCCTGCGCCTTCCCCAGCACCCCAGCACCCCTCCTGGTACCCAACCGGGCATGGTGAGCGGGCTGGAGCCCATGTATGAATTAATTTTACATCACCAACAGCAGCACTGTATGCAATGGCGTTGCATGGAGCCAGAAAATCCCACCTGTACAGGGGAAGCCCTTGGCTCCAACTTAACTGTATTTAATGGAGGCATCCCGTTGGCACGAAACAAACAGAAATCAGCCCCAAATTCCAGGCATTGCAGGACAGAGTGGGCCCAGCCTTGTGCACAGCTCAGCCGTGGGTTAGGTGGGAGCAGAGATGCTGTCAGAGCCCAGATATTCCCCACGCTAAGGGCGATGCAAGGCAGAGGCTCCCCCTCCTGCTCCTCTGCCCAGAGTCACTCCTCCAGTCGCAGCCTCCGGGTTCCCAGGGCTTCAAAAGGAGAGTTAAAGATAAGAGACAAGAAGGAGAAACACACAGGGATAGTCCCGAGGAAATAAGGTTACTGGGACCAGCAAGAGAGACTTCCTTTATAAGCCTGCTTTCCATTTCCTCTCCCTCCTCTGAAATTATCTCAGAGATTTTTTTTCCCCTCTGCACTGCCCAATATTTAATTGAAAACGCAGATCTGTAGCCCAGAGAGGTGTTATTTTCGGCACGAGAAATAGAGATATCTGCTAGCAGCTGTCAATCCCAGTGACCTTAGCTTCTGTGCAGACAGCATGGGCCATTTTTTCCCCGTTTCTTCCTTTTTTTTTTTTTTTTTTTCTTTTTCCACTTCCCTTTTTTCCTGCAGCTGAGTTACTGTTTCATTGCACTCCGCTGGGACTCCGACAGGAGCCGAGCTCCTCGCAGATGACACAGAATAATTGAGATGTCCTTCTGCTGACCTTCAGTCCCTGCCAGCGCTCGCTTCCCTTCTGGTGACGGGGCGAGTGACAGCCGAGTGGCACACACATGCGCAGCTCCGCCGCGGGCACACGCACACACAGGCAGCTCCTCTCCTATGCGGGCAAAAAGCAAAGAGGGGGGGAAAAAAACTGCATGCAGAGGTGTGCAGCCAGCAGCCTGAGCAAAGCCCACCAGCCCTGGCGGGGACACGCAGAGCCCCTGACAGCTCCCAAAAAGCCTCTCCAAGGAAAGGAAGGAGAGAAGGCGATGTGTCGGTGTTGTACCCAGCAAAGCTGGGGCGCTGATTTCTTCTGAGGGCACTGTGTTTGCAGGGGAGTCCTGCAGGAGCCTGGCATCCCCGTAAGCACAAGGCTGACATTTTCCTCGTTTCCACTGGGGCTGCAGAAAACGAGCTGGCAGCGCAGACAGTAACCTTTCCGCGTGAGCTGGCCCCATTAGGAGCGGGCGCTTTGCACGGAGGAAGGAAGAAGAGCTAGGTGAGAGGGTTTGGATTATGGAAACCCTGCAAAGAGACGGCGATGTAAGCAAAGAGGGTTGTTGGTTGTTGCTATTGCTGTGCCTAGAGATAAGCCATGAGTGGGGACAGCGTTCAGAACAAACACAACAAGAGACAGAGGCTGCCACCAAGAAGTTTGTGGTGTGAATAAACCCAGGGGCTCGCGGGGCTGAGCCCAGGGGTGCAGGGAGTGCTCGCCCCGCTTGGCTGCAGCAGCAGGCTCAGGTTTAGGCAGATTTATCAGTGTCCATCCAAAACAAAAACAAATTCATCTCAGAAAACAGTATGACTAAAGGTTTTGACTTTTCCAGTGTTGTTTTTTTTTTCCCTTAATTTTTTTTCCAGTCTACTCTATTCATCCAATTTGGCACTAATTCACCAATAGATTTGATTGTCCCCAAAGCAGTATTTCTGGTAAATAAACTATTGTCCACCTCTTTCTCCCCAGCACTAACTATGCCAACTTCCATTGTGCTGACAATTGATTCCAGGTGGTTTCATTTTTTTATTTTTTTATTTTTTTATTTTTTTTTCCCCGAGCATATGAAAATGTCTCAACAAAATTAATCTTGGTGGCTGGGGCGAAGAAACCACCTCTCAGAAACACGCTGGACAGCCTGAGCCAAGCACGCTCCCAGGCGTGTCGAAGAGCAGGGCAGATATATGGGAACCTTCCTAAATTCATTAACTCCAAAACAAACTGCGAGAGATTGACAAGTACTGCTTGTAACTGGTGAAACTGTACCCTTTACACTGGATACCGCAGCACAATGGAAAGACGTGTCCAAAAAAAACACACTGCCTAATCCTGCGGCTGGGGAGAGGGTGCAGAAATCCACAGCAGGGCTTCCGTGAGCAGGGAGCAGTCACAGTGAATTTTAAGAGCAGTATCACTTAATAACTTCCTAATTGTAAATGCAGGTGCTGTACCTGTGCTGAGTTGAAAAACCTGAGGCAGGAGAAACACTCTGGCCACTCAAGTTAATGACTCGAGCTCTAAACAAGCAACTTTTAATTCCATTTGTGTGCTGGATACGGTCCTGAGATATTTCAAAGAATATTTGTAATGGTTTAGAGGCATTACAATGTGTCGTAAGCTAAAATGGGAAATGTCTTAATTTCAGTCAGGGACCTTAAAAACACAATAAAAAGCTTAGGTGAGACTTGTATGCAGGGTGGGAAACACGCTGCCCATAAAAAAGGCAGAAATGGAATCAACAGAGGTTAGATGTAATGGCTATAACTGCGCAAAGATGGTTTAATTGTCAATTCAGAGGGAAATGTCAACTCCGCAATGGAAATATCTGCAGAAATTTATAGCAAGGAACTCTTTGGCTCAATCTATGGTCAATGATTGAGATAATTGCTGCAAAATGATATTGTCTGGCATTGAAAAAAAGAGACATAAGAGACAGCTGAGCTGCTAGAAACACTGTTTTCCAACCTGCGGTTGTTAAATAACAAGGAGAGTAAAGAGAGTTGGACCCTGGCGGGGGATCATCTTGTCCACTTTAGGGAGATATTATCCAGGCAAAGAGCTTTTCTAAGAAGAATTTTCTAAGAAGAATTTTTCCTGCAGCGTTGGAGCAGGAGCTTCTTCGCTGAACCCCGAGTCCCCAGCCCTTGCTGCCTGCAGCTCAGGGGGGGCTGGGGCTGGGACGCACCGTGCAGCATCGTGTCCCAGTGCTGCATCCAAACACCATCACAGGGACCAAACGGTGCTAAAACCTTTCCAATAATTCCAAAGGAGGGAAAGAAATCTCTCTGAACGTTGTCCCCAAGAGGAAGGACCCCTCTTGCCAGTGCAACCTTGGGTATCCTCCCTTTGCATGTGCCCATACCTGCTCTTGGCTCCTTGCGCCCTGCCTGAGCCCTCCCCAGAGCATTCCCCTGGGGGCAGGGTGCTCAGGCACCAGCTCCACACATCCACAGCCCCCTGGAGAGGCTCCTGGGGAGGGACAGAGGACACAGCTGCCAAGCAGAGCAGTGCATGGAGAGCTCCTGGTGGCCCCAGCGTCCTGTCCCTGCAGCAGGGGATGGCAGCTACACTGGCAGGACAATTTTCTGGGATTATTTTGGCTCCCAAGCAGCCAGTGCATGACCCAGGGGAGCCCGCTGTAAGCCGAGTGCTGTCCTAAGGAGCACCCCCGTGCCTGCAGGATGCCGGCTGGGGGGAACCAGGAGTGCCCCCCGTGCTGAACCTTTATCAGCACTTAATTAAAACTTGACAAGAAGATTAACACACAGAGGGCAGTTTTAATTAACTTAATATCGCATTCAATTTTCCAATTCGTTGCAGCGTACCGGGCACCTGCAGATCCCGGTACAACCCCAAACAAACAGGGGGGCAGGGGCAGCGTGAGGAGGTGCCACCACTGCAGCAGGAGCCCACCGAGACCCCCTCCTGCCCTAACGCAGCCACCTCTGCTCCCCCCGGGCTCTCTAAGTGTTTTTGGATGCTAATAGGCACTGTCCCCCGCTGGGCCCATTCACGACGACCCGGAGCTGTTTGCTTTCCAAAATGCATGTATTTGTTTGATTTTTATTTATTTACTTTGAGCTACGTTCCTGCAGATTCATGAGAACAAAATGAGCTCTGCTGTTTGCTCTGGAAGCCAGGAGGAGGGCCAGCTCGTGAAGAACAGCTCTGGTCACCACGGGCTCAGTCTGATGGGCTTGGCGATGCCACCACACGCAGCAGCCGGTCCCCTCCTGGCCTTCAGCCCCAAGACCTCCTGAAGACATGGCCAAGGGGCTCCAGCTCCCATTGCAGCCAGGAGCAGCTGGGAGCAGAGCTGGCTGCATTGCACCAGGGGCCATGCTGAACCTTCAACTAGTTCTCTGCCAGAAATAGTTTGCTGTTCAAAAATAAAAATCCCATGTTATTGTTAACTTTCTCCTTCCATTGTTTTTTCTGTGTCACCTCATGCCTCTCCCCCCGCTGGTTTCCTGCAGCCTTGGGAGGAACAATGCGCTGACAGAGTATTTTTTCCTCCAGAGATTTACAGCCCGTGCACCGAGGATGGCCGAGGGATGAGGGTGCTCTCCTCCAGGTCTGTGCTCAGCCCCAGACACTTCGCATTGTTGTACCAGCCTGGGCAGGTCTGCTCGCTTCAGAGCTGCTATTTTTCCCTTCATTGCTTCGGAGCACACGCATTGTTGGATTAGGGCAAGGTACTTCAGATCCCATGGGGATAACCTCTCAGCCATGCTATGGGGTTATGCAGCTGGCAAAGGAACACATCCAGCACTCCAAAGGCAGGTGTTGGCTGGGCACATTCCTTTGTGGCTCATGTGCTCTTATATTTTGGCTGCATTGATCCTTCTTGATGTCCTGAGTTTAGTCAGTTGTAATTTAATAAGCTGTAGGGTTCCAGTTTTTCGGGGAGAGTTTCATTTGGGTTTGATTTGGGAAGAAGGGGAGATGTCTTCCCAGCACCCTTCTAAAGCAGGAGTTTCTTGGTCTTCTTTTGAATCAAATCAAACCCCAAATCAGATGGGAGCCGTGAGATACACAGAAAACAATGGTCCAATGTCATCAAATGTCCCCACCAAGCCTAAGCTGTGGCAAGAAGGAAAGAAATGGCATTGCCTGTTTTAGCAAGCCCAGCATGAGGAGATGCCCAGCTGATTAGGTACCTGAAGGCATCCCCACAAGAAAGGTACATCACCTGAGAAATAATGACCACACACTTTGCAGCGGGGTCTCTGCTTGCAGGGGTCTCTAATGCAAACTCAGCCCGTAAACTCGACCAAGGTGCTCATGGCCTGGTGCTATGCACACTCCCTGCACAAGGGTGACTGCAATTAAGCCCATGTTATCCAGCAAGCATTTAAGGATAACAAATACTTGGGCAGAAACCAGCCATGGGTGTGGGAGTGCTTTGCAAACAAGAACGATGCCATTAGCAAACTGAGATTGCGGCGAGCAGTATTCAGCTGGGTCTAACCCCCAAATCACATCTCGTGGCTTTGACAAAGGCAGGTAGCTTTCTTCTTGAGCAGAAGCCAAACTGGCTGTGCAACGAAGCAGAGAGCTCTGCTCACCAGGCTGCTTGCAAGGTCTGTAGTGCCCGAGGACTGAGCTCGGGAACTTCTCCGTATGTCCTCAGCAAATCCTTACGGACCACAGACCACCGAGCTCACTGAGATCTAGGCAGGGTAAGAGTGGGAAATCATTTCCAACAAGCCCTTAGGCCCTTGTATAACTGTGCTGTCAGTTGTTTGATGCAACTGTGCCGACACAGAGGAAAGCAAGGAGCCCTCCCCAGTTGCTCGAGCAGAGCCCTTCCCAGAAGCACAGCCTCCACCAGGCTCTCACAGTCTCTGTGCTGCCACCGGGTCCTCAGAGCACGTCCAGCCCAGCTCTGATGAGCAAACCCTCGCTCCAGTTCTGAGGGCTGCAGGGGCTCTGAGGGTACCCCAGCCTTCCCTCTGGTTTGTGCTGGGGTGCTGTGGGTGCTGGGGTGCCATGGGGTGTTTCCAGTCCCGCTGCTGCAGCCACGCTCCAGTTCTCCTCCATCTCCCACGTGAGCAGCTCCTTCCAATGAGCTGCTGCACGGGCAGCAAGCTGTGCGCCCTGGGCTTGTCAGAGAAATGTCCCCAGGACTGGGGACACAGCCAGTTCCTTTCACAGATCCTCCTTTTGACTGCCTCCTGGCAGGAGGCTGCCCCATGTCCTGCCACTTCCCAGGAAAGCATCTTTCGGCACCTCCCCATCCCCAGTCCTTTCCCACGAGGAACACAGGGACCGGCCCTGACAGAGGACCAGGAGGCCACGGGAGATGGGACAAGCATTTGAAATGCTTAATGGACAGAAACGGGCCATCCTACGTGGGGGGCACAACCTCTTGCAGTGTTTCGGAGGGCAATAGAGAGGCAGACCCTCCTCCCCCACCTTGTACCAATATGGTGTAGGGTTTAAAGGAGGCTCCCCATAGTGAGGAGCTTCAAAGCCTCGCGGCCCCTCCCACCGAGTGTCCTCCTGCTTCGGTTCCACCCTCCACATTTCAGTGCCTTTCATCCTTCGTCTTCCTCGTCCTCCTCGTTATTAGGTTCCCTTCCCCCTCTCCCGCCCACTCCCACCCTTTCTGGAGACTGCCTTTGGTCAGGAGCCCAATGGGAACCAGCTGTCAGCCGTGGCTGGGATATCCTGGGGAAAACAGCTTGAAAATGCCTCTCCCTGCTCCCCGCTCCATGGCGAAGGGAGAGAAAAATGCTGCTGCGAACTGGCCCTGCAGATGGAAAAGGCATCCTGAGGGCCACCCTCCTGCTGACCTGCGTGGGTCCGCTCGCTGGCGGGGTACCAGGAGGTCCGGGTCCCGGCTCCCTCCGGCCCCACGACCCCATCCTGTTTGTCCTCTTCCTGCCAGGGAAGGACACCCACCAGGGCCCAGGGCTGCTGGGCTGGAGCATTTTGCATTAATCCTCCTTTGTCGACTTCTCCAGCGCACCTCGCTCCAGCATTGTTCTTCAAAGATGTTCCTGCCCTGCCCGGCCTGGGAGTTGTTGTTGTTTAAACGGCAGCAGCAGCCACACAAGCTGCTAGCTGTCCTGCCTTTACAGGGTGGTCTGTAATTGCTTCCTGTCCTCTCCAGCAACTGGCTTCATTTGTTTGAATTTCTGCCTAATCTCGGAGCTGGGGGAGGTTGGAATGAGAGATGCTTACCCTCAACTCTTGGGTGTTTCCCTGCACTGGGCCAAGCGTAGCCAGTCCGGGAGATCCAGCCTGGTGCCGTCGCAGTCCCTCCACCAGAAAAATAAAATAAAGAATAAAACAACTACAACAACTGGGCTTAAAATAACCCAGCCAAGCCAAACGCCAGCCTCCATGGAGCTGGGGTCCTCGGTTAAGAGGTGCTGTGGGACCGGGGCTTTCTGTGGTCCTTGGATGCAGCAACTGGAGCCCAGGTGTGCCGGCAGGAGTGGGGCTGGAAAAAGAAACGGGGGGATGGGGAGAAATGAAATGTTATTTCTCAGGCTTCAGAGCCTCGCTGTTCTTGGTCGTGTTATGGTACGGGCTGTGCTTGGGGTGGATTTTATCCAAGCCGGCTTGCACACATCCCGCTGATTTCCCAGCGTGCTGGTTTCGTGTCTCCGCGCTGGCCTCTGAGCTCCCATTATGCTGAAGCAGGAAAAGGGGATGCCGGGGGCCAGCCACGAGCAGGGCTGAGCGGCTCAACAGGCTTCAGACAAAACACTGGAAGTTTCTTTTTCCCCTCCCTCTGAAGAACGAATGTTGGCTCTCTGTTGAAACAGAAAGTGCTGTGGGTAATGTCCACTTCCAACAGCGCTTTCCAGGTTGATCAACTAAAACCTTTAAAGAAAAATACCCCAGATAATGTTTCTAGAGATAGAAAACATCTGGAACAGGAGGCTACAAGGGCTTTCTTCTTGGGTCTGGTAAGTGACTGAGAAGGGAGGTGAGGGAACAGGGACGAGAAGAGCAAATCCCACCACCTGCCTTCCAACCAAGTGACTGGCAAGGCTTCCCCGTCTGCTCTGCCTCTACCTGCCCCAGTTACATCCATGTTTCATGGTAGAAGTAGAGGAGAGGTCCCTCCCGTACAGTGTCCATTGCTAACGGGTGATTTTTCCCTTTGGAGAGGTTGGAAGGAAATGAAGTCAGGTGTGTGTGTCAGATCTGGGGTGCTCAGAGCCAGGGCTTTGTGTGGAGGTGATCTGGGTGACTCTGGGTGGGGAATCCCGGACTGGACATACAGTGAGGACATGAGCAGGGGGGAATTTACTGGGGGATGGGATAAAGGGCTGGGGGCTGGACTGGGAGATGTGTGTAGGGAGGGCAAGGTGGGAGAGGAGGAGGGGCTGGGTGTGAAGTGCAGGATAAATCCACCGCCGTGTCTGGAAGCAGGGATGTGCACGGCTCCTTCCCATGCACGTTGTGCTCACGCTGTGCTGGCAGCTCCTGCAGGATGGCCCGGAGCCTTTCCACAAACCTGCCTGCACGGAGGGATTATCAGCGAGTCCAATGTTGGCAGGAGTGAATGGAAATGTTGGTTCCTTTACTGCCCCTCCGCATTAAACAGCCACTGAAGTAGTGAGATGACAGCGCTGCAGAGTGGGCTGCGCTGCCTCCTTTTCATGCTGCCTGTAGGGGGTCACCAAACCTACTGTGGGGCTCCCGGGACAGCAAGCCTGGAGTTAAAGCAGTCACAAAAACAAAGACAGAACCAGCCCATTCCCGCCCCTCACCCCTCGAAATATTTTCCTGAATGGCTTTGCAAGCTGTTCCCGGTCCAGATGCATCTCACACACATTTCACATCGATGTGCTGCCTGCTCGTACTGAGCACTACATTGCGTGGCGCATATTGAAAATATATCGGCCTACTGTCTAATTTAAACTGCACGAATATTACGTGTTAGGCCATATTTTATATGTGCCTGCATATATTTTAAATTAATGTATGGACAATAGGATATATGATGGCTTTTTAATGCCCCCTGTTGCACGCAGGCCCCGTGGCAGATGCGGTTCCAAGCGCTTCCATCACAGCCCTGGCGCGGTGCGGACGGCTCTCCCCGTGCAGGAGAGGGGAATGGGCTGCAGGGCTGGCCTGGCTGGGCCTCCCTTTGGGGACAGGATCAGGCTATGCAGGTTTATGCAGGATAATGTGCAGTGCTCTCTGTCTTGCACCAAGTCTCCAGCACACCCTCAGTCCCTCTCTGCTCCAAAGCCCTCCAGGTGCTTTTCCCAATCTTGCCCTCTCCATGCCTCTGGTAGCTTTAGCACCCTTCTCCAGAGCTCCAAGAGCCTGTTCATGGGACACACTGCCAAGGTGATGCAGGCTTTACAGAGGACCTTCCAAACCAGGCACAGCTTTGTCATGGAGCAGGAGCATCTGCCTGGGTGTCCTCACCATGAGAGCTCACGTTTGGGCTGGGGTCCCCAGCTCCCGCCTGCCTTCCCTTCTGCTCAGTCTTCTGGCTTTGGCACAAGGTATCACCAGGATCCATTCCCCCTCCTAATACCCACTCCCTCTCTGCTTGCTTGATTAGATGCAGCTCTTAATAGAGCCCTAGTCTCCTTCTGGCAGTCTGCTGCTTCCCTCACAGCCAGGCTGCCAGGAGCTATTGGTTCTCAGAGAGACAGGCGCAGTGCTGGGATGTGAAAACCGAGCAGCAGCTGAGGTAGGATGAGATACCTCCAGTGCAGGAGTGCAGCCGGACCACAGGAGACAATGGGAGCTGCCCATGACAGCTCCTGTTGTCCTTGTTCCCATCACACAGGTGTGACCTCAGTGCTCATAGCTGTGAAGATGGAGATTTCCAGTTCCCAGGTGGAGCCCGGTGGCCAGTGCCAGACCTCTCATTCCCAGAGACCTCTCCCCCGTCGTGGCACCCTGGCCACGATGAAAACAAGCCGTGAACAATGAGGCTCAGGGACAAAGGAAGGGGAGGCTGCAGCCCTGGCTGCAGAGAGCAGGAAATAGCGTTCCCAGCGAGCAGACACGAACCATGTTGCTTTGCTCTCAGCCATGGCTGCTTGGCTGCCAGTAATGTATCTGCTAGCTAACAGCAGGTCTTAAAGAGTTATCCCAAAGGGCTGCAGCCTTGCCAAGGCTTTGACGTTGGTGGTCAAGATACTAAAATGGACTTTCTGAACCAACAAAGAGACACGATCTGATTGGTACCAGAAAGAGATGGGGGAGAGGAAAACATACATGGTTCTGATTACCTGGCTTCAAAACCATGGTAATAAACCCGAATTTGGGAAGCAATTAGAAAGGAAGAAGAAGAGCAAGAAGAAAAAGGGGAATGAGAGAGTCGCCTGGCGGTCTCAAGGCAGCCTTTCAAGGATCAGCATTTGGATAAAAGCCAACATATCAGCTCTAATCTTTGGCTTTTTGTTGGACTTAACAAGGACTTTAAAATGAATCCAGTCGCAACTGACAGGCCCCATATGGATCCTGGTTTGAAACCTCCTCCTCAGCACCAAATCAAATAGTCTGGGACTACAGAAAGCCAGTGAGGAGACTTTAAAAGGGAGAGACAAAGACAGAAGCACACTAGACGCACACATACATGTGTGGGCGCACACTCGTGCACACAGACCGTGCACGAAGACATTAGGCTCAGTCCCAGCGCAGCTAGAGCAGACAAGTGGCTTTGTGGCTCCACAGAGGGGCTGTCTGTGACCATGACAATGCCACGATATTTCCCTTGATGCCACTCAACTGAGTCATTTCCCAGACTTTCTGTGAGTTCATTCGCATATGCATCTGTAGATTGCCTTCTTACACTGCCTTTTATTTCAAACTTTGATAAAAATGTATGGATATTTTCCTTCATGTCTCAATTTTTTTTTTTTTAATTCTTCTCTCATCTCTCTCTGAAGCTGGCGCATCTCTCATCTCCCTAAGCTACACCACAATGCGAGAACAAAGGCATCTGACCTGTATCCATGGCAACCCTCAAATTCTACACCTTTGCCTTTTGTACAAAGTACCCCCTCCCTTTGCCTATACACACACATGCATATGTACACACTCACTGTATCTGTCTATATGTGTATATGTAGAAACATGTGTGTATATCATATGTATATATGTATTTAAAATGTATTATTCCAGATCCTTGCAAGACTTTCTGTATTTGCCTCGTATGCCAACTGAACTCGTATTTATTCCATGTTGGGTTTTGCCTTTCAGGTGATGGCAGGGTTAACTTAAAAACCACTGATGGCCACAAGGTAGCACTTGGTTCAAGGAAGAAAAGCAAGGGTTGAGAGTGGAGCAAAGCAGGAGTGTAATAACACATTATTGAATAACACTTGGCATGCCAGGGCTAGAACAGCTGGCCTCTGCCTTTTCATAGCCATTGCTGATGATTCAAAGGGACATTCACCTATTCAGTCCATCAGTCAACTCAAGGTGAACGGCATCCTATTCTTGCAATGAAAAATTTAACAAGAAAATAAAAATAAAAATAAAAATTCCATTTGGTAGTTCAAAAGGGACGTGCCAAGTGGGAGCACTGCTGGGTCACATTTTTAGCACCCCTCTCTTGCTGTCATCAGACCTGGACCAGCTCCTGACTGCCTGCAGCCAGCTCCTCTGCTGGCAGAGGGTTTGCCCCCAGCCTGCTACGAGACCCTTCTCTGAAGCACGGTGTCCGCCTTTTTGCTCTGTTTGCTTTGGAAGGATTTCAGTGTTTTGCAGCAGAAGCCAGCCACCAACGTGTGTGGAGGATGGCACATGAGAGCAGGGGATGCGGCACGCAGCGGAGCGCAGGCAGGGCAGGCAGCCAGGAGCCACAGCACGAGGGAAGGTCCCTGCAGAAGGCAGCCCCCTCTGGTCTCAGCGAGCTTCAGACCCAGCACCTCACTGATCGGCTGATGGGCAGCATCTCACCTTCTTCCAAGACTGGTTCTCAAGAGCTTGTTAATTAAGGGGAAAGGCTGGCACCACCTGCATGTCATACCCAAAAGGCTGCCAATATCCAAGCTCTTGGAAGACACCAAGAACGTGCGCAATAACAATTGTTGGTTTTGTACTGGCTCTGCAGAGGCAATGAGTTTTGTTCTGAGAGGGAACATTCAGATCTGCCACAACTGCATCGCATAGTCCTCTCAGTCCCCAACAATGCCTCCTGCCCCGAGGGTGAAAGCAGTGGATGTTTTAACCCAGATTCTCCCAGGATGGACTGTCACCACGGAGCCCTGGGGTGAATGGAGGCTCTTCTGAAAAGGAGGAGCTCGGCTCTGCAGAAGGCAGAGCCCAGGAGACCTCCCTGAGATCGCGTTGTGTCACGGTAACAGCCATGTCCCTGGGCAGAGAGGGCATGGTCAACCCTTTCTCCTCCCTTCCTTTTAAACGTTTCCAGTTGTCAGTTTTGCAATAAAAAAACAGCTGAATTGTGGTTATAGACAATGAATGATGCAACAGAATACCTCATGCAGACATAGAAGATTTGCTGCTTATTTCTCTTCAGCAGGAGGGCCGTATGCATGGGACCGGGTCCAAAATTATTGACGTCAACAGAAAGACTCCCATTGACTTCAATGGGCTTTCATTGGGACCATTATTCCCTGTGAGAAGCCACTCACTGCGAAACCAAGGGAGGATCTAAATTCGTGAGGAATAAACCATGATGTAGCTGTGGTCCTCTACGGTACCAAGGCCCGGCCCGTGGTGGCCGCACTTCCCAGCAGCCGTCATCAGTGAGTAATTTGCCATGCTGAAGGTCACCCACGAAGAGGACTGAAGTTGCTGCTCTTTCATCCAAGCAGGAGCAAAAATGTCTGAGCTATGTAGTGGTACAGTCAAGTGCAGGGCCTTTGCTGAGTCCCAGGAGGGACTGAGTCCTTGCCAGCCAAACCCCAGGGACTGCGCTTTCATTTGGCACGATCCCTCCTCACCCTCCAGAGCAGGTCCAACAGCAGGTACTCCCTCGTGGGCTCTAATACCTCAGCTTTTAGACAACTTCTCCCTCTCTGGCTAAACACAAACGGGAAACCAAGGAGCTCTGTGTGAGTTCAGACCGAAATAGTGCCTAGAAATTGTTGCAAACCGCTTTGTGCCCCCAGCTCTGCTCTGAGCTACCAGCACCAGGGTGCTGGCTCTAGACACCACTGAACTTTGCTTCAAGACTGTATATCAAAAGATGCTTGAGGTATTTAGGCCTGTAGTTCAAATTCCTTGGCCCCCTGAAATAAAGCCTACAAGCTGTTTGACACATGGGGATGAAAGGGGAAGCAGAGATGAGAATGCTAAATAAAAGGACCAGCGCACACCAGTTCCTCTCCTCAGCTGGGAAGATTTGGACACGCAAGCAGAAAAGAGAAGCTGTCTTCTCTCTGCCCTCTGCTCCATGACCCAGCCTCCCCCACCCCTCCAGCCTCCTCCTCCGTGGGGAAGAGGTCCAGAGCAAGAAGCATTCCAAACACCCCGCTGGTACCATGTTTATACAGCGTGTCCTCCTCGCCGAGCTGCTCAGAAACAGCCCTGGAAAAAATAAAAAATAAAAAAAAATAAAAAAAGAAAGGGAAAAACAGAGAGAGGGAAGAAATGAACAGCTTGGGCTTTTTGGCCAGAAAACAACATTTTTTGTTTGTTTTTCTAGCAAAAAGAAACCCTGCCAGAGATTCCCGAGTTTTCAGATTTGAAGGTGTATCTTGAACTGGAGACAGGGAAATAAGTGGATATTTGGTTTATTCCCTTTTCCTAAGTTAAATAAGAACCATCAAGGACTGATGTTCTTGGCGGGAATAATCCTTTCTTTATCACCCCTCTGGGCGAGGGAAGGAGCAGGGTCCATACGCTTCATTTTTAGTTCCAAAATCAAGGAGAAAACAATAGAGATGGTAATTTACAGACCTTGCAGTTCTGGTGCAGGGACTGAGTTCTGGCTCCCTTTCGCTCTTGTTTTCATTCGAAATCGTGGTCCCTAGAGGATGCTGCAAGAAGCTGCTCCACACTCATGCAAAGGAATCTCTGAATGCAGCAATAGCCACAGCAAGGGCTGTCTCCTCAGACACTTCAACAAACTGCAATAGCACATGGTTTGCTGTAGTCCCTTTTGGGTGTGAAATAGCCATGTCTTTCCAGGAAGCACAAGAAACGAGTGCTATGCCAGCAAAACCATGGACAACATCCACATCTCCTGGAGTTAACCATTTTTAGGGACTCAGAAGGACTCTTCCTTAATGAAAATATCTTGGAACGCCATTAGTTCCTTTATCAGTCTCTTATGAGACCCTCCTTTTAGGACCCATGAACACTCCAGACATAATAGACGTAGGTGCCACTTGTTGCTGTAGACGAGTCTAGAGCTTATGAGCAACAGTCTATGCCAAATTCCCACACCACGCTGCCAAAAATACTTTGTGTCTCACTGATGTGAAACGTTTCTCTGTATTGTTTCCTCCTAACATCTCCATTTTGTGTTGCCAAATGCAGGAAGGAACATAATATAGGGACCCACATTTCCATCTCCGAGGTTGAGAGAGGGCCACTCTCCAGGCAACATTGCTCGGTTTTAACCACAAGACAGTATGAAGACGATAAACACAGCAAGAATGCACTCGAACGCTCCTGGGACCGAGGGAAGCGACTTCTGAAATACCCCAGTGTCTGAGAAGGGACACTGCCTCTCATAACCCTGACTCAGTTGTGGGTGGTGCGGTACCAGAGCGCTTCCCAGCCCCAAAACTGGTGTCGTGTGTCTGTTCCTCCCGCGCCTTTCCCAGGCAGTAGACCATGGAGATGTTCCACTGATTTGCCCTGGTATCTTCTGTTCACTGCTATATTTATATCTCTGCTCTCGGTCATGCATGAAAAGGGTTAATTAAGTGCACAGCATGGGAAGGCATGGCAGCGAGGGAGTACCTCGTTCTGGTTCTTCTTTGAGGTACAGAAACAACTCACATGATGAACCACACTGGAAGTACAGGTCAGGGCTCTGCTTTCCCCTGAAGATATGTGGGTGTGAATCGGAGTGCCAATACGAATTATGTTGTTAAGCAAAGGGCTGATAGTGCCAGACGGAGACAGCCAGAGTGGGAAGATGTTAGGTAAGCTTCCTCCATCTGTCCCTACTAATGCTTCTCGGTCCCAGGCCTCACCACACCCTTCCCACTTCTCATCCTCAACATCCACAGGCTTCTGCTCACCTTTCTCTGGGTCAGAGCAGCTCCTTCCCTTAGTCTTGGCCATGCAATGGCTTTGCTGTGTCCCTGCCAAACGTGCATTTCTGTCTCCTGTCACCCTCAGCCCCTGCCCTGTCTGCCCACGAAAGCAGTGCCGTGGGGCTTTTAGCAGAGCAGTGTGAAACATCTGCACTAAAAGCAAAAGCACTCATCCCCTGCTGCTTTCTGCTTTGCTGGCTTTCTGAGAAAAGTGCTGCTCCTACCAGTGCTTCCCACATTTCCACCCCATTTCACACAGGATTTTTCCCACTGATGGCATGTTAAGGTACTCCTTTCAGGGAAGTTCTGGGTCCATGGGTTTCAGACCCAGGATATCTGTTGCTCCCTGGCTGGAGGGATGACCTACTTTGTCTCTGGGCTTAAAAGACACTGTTTTGACTTGCTTTGTCTTTGCAGAGAAAGGACAATCTTATCTGCCCTCTATTACCCCCACAAAACACATCTGTGTAGCTTTTCTTGAGTTTATACAAGCAAAACAGCTTGGAAACAGATTATGATTTTTATTCACTCGCAATATTCCCCCTTGTATACTCATCCATGGCATTGCACTACAGCAAGACTTAATTTGCCTCTCAGTTTCTGTTCTGATGGGCCTGCAACATCCACCCCAAACGAGCATCCTTGTTACTTGACTGAAGTCTGACTGACCAGTGCCTCGAGTAATCCCCTTTGATCTGGGGAACAGACTGACTGAAGTTTTATTGCTACCTATTAATCCCCCATGATTCTCTGTGAGGGAACTGCTTGCTGCTTCCCTTTTTCAGTCTGCCAGTGTTAGAGACTGTAAATAAGCCCCACATTTATTATTAGCACAATATACTGTTTTATAAGGGGAACACAGCTGTCTGAGAAAGATCAGAGCCCTCTCCTGCAGTGTCCTAGCATCAGAGGCATTCCTTGGACCACGAAGAGGGCTAGAAGAAAAGATAATAGCATCAGCAGCACTGGAGGTG
The DNA here is from genome assembly GCF_047663525.1 of Anas platyrhynchos. Lineage (NCBI taxonomy): Eukaryota > Metazoa > Chordata > Aves > Anseriformes > Anatidae > Anas > Anas platyrhynchos. The sequence continues at coordinate 24,076,222 of NC_092596.1, read as the reverse complement.
GTTCTCTGCTTGTAAAGACACACCTCCAAAAAAAAGGTTTCGTGGGGCCACAATCACAGACTGGCCGTCCCTCTGAAAAGCAAACCCTTTTGTTGGTTCCCCTGAGCATCACCGCCTCCCAGGCTCAGGTGTCTCGCTCCAGTGCAGGGTCTCTGGGACATGCCAAGGGCTGGGCTGTAGCCCAGGCAGGCTCAGTGCTTTCACAAGGTCCCCGCATTGCCTTGGACCAGTGACCTTGCTCATGGTCCTCCCCTCCTGCCACAAGAAAGAGCAGGTCACAGGGAATGTGGAGAGTCACAAAAACCGACTTTGTCGCTGAGATTTTGCAAGCTGATACAGTGCTTTGCTTGCTGGAGAAATAATAACAATAATGTGCTCATTCTCCCTCCCCGCACAAGATTCTCAGGGAAAGCAGGAGAGTCAGTAAAATCAGATGAGAAAAAAACTGTTAACAGCAAGATTTGCCAAATAAGTGACTGCATTCAGTGGCCTGGAAAATGAGCCGGCAAGTGATATAAGAGCTCTTTCCGAATTCTGCACACTCAAGGAAACATTTAATACATCTTGAAGTAAAAATATGCCTTGGCTCTTGCTGCTGGCATAAATATTTGTGTTCACAAGTGTTGGCAAATATTTGAGACATCTGTGTTGTTTAACCAAGAGCTTTGTCTCTCAGAGTCCATCTCCCTGTTTGGTCTCCCCTATAATCACATTAGCCAGAGGAATCCTCCTGGTATTTATGCAGAGGATGGGATCAGACTCATTTCTATTAGTGCCTTAAAAGCAGGCACGAGCTTACAGAAGACAACCAACAAAGGGCCCCAGAAGAGCTGACAGAGATCATGTCCTACATCCAGCTAATATCAGTAGGGTCTCCTCTAGGAGACGGCTAATTTAGCATGAATTTGCGGACACAGGCAGTGTCATGTTGAAGGCCTTTCTTATCTCTGCAGTAATTTCCAAGCTTTTATTTACTGTATTATATATAAGGGAACAGAGGAAAGAAAGCTTGCTTGTGGTAGCAATTCACTTTAGATATGATAAGACTTGAAGTCTCTGCAATCAACTCCTGTACAAAAGTTTGATGCCTCAACAGCTTCTGGTGAAAGAAAAGCAAAACGCGGGGACAGCATTGGCAGCACAGGAGTGGAGGAGAGGAGGCCTCTGCCTGTGCAGCAGGGCTGTGACCACAGACGAGGCGCTTCCCAGATCCGTGCATACAATTTTATATACAATTTGTTCATTTTTTCTCTTCCTTCAATAGCAAGTGATGTAATTATTTAGCAGCACGTGAACCAGACACCACCCATTCAGTCCAGTTCACAAACTATGAGTACTGCTTGTACCCAGTGTCTGTCACGTTCTGCCTGTCAGGACACAGGCAGACACATTCCCAGTGGAAGCACTGTAAATTATCTACTCTGATAGAAGTTATCTGCTCTAATCTCCACCCTCCATCCTGGCGAAACCCCTAGCCACTGTGTGATGCTGTGAATAGGCCCTAAGACCTGTCCTCCCCTGTCCCTGCTGGCATGGCAGCATCACCAGAAAATTGCCATGCCAAGAAACAATTAACAATCAACTCCTAAAAATTCCTAGAGCTGATCTGTCATATTTGTTGAAGAGGTCAATGGGTACATTCAAAGCATTCCAGATAACTTTGGGACTTGGGACAATCAAAACACTTTGTACTTAAGTTTGGACCTAGATAACAAACCAATGATAAACTGGAAAAAGATGTCAAATCAAATCCTGAAAGAACTGAACAAAGTTGCCATCATCGCCTACTGAGAGCCAGCATGGGGGCCCACAGACAAGTAAGTATGGAATAAACAAACTTGAAACCACCAAATCTTCTTGCACCCTTTGGTAAGGACCGCGGTGAGAGTGACTTTGAATGATGAGTAGCATCTGTACTTCACCCTTCTGTCCAGAAGTGGGCACACAGAAGTGATGGAAGAGCACTCACCAGGCTCTCCCAAACAGCTTATTCCGTGGAAGATGCTCAAGTGAGCAGAAAAGAAGCACCAAACTACGCTTCTGGGTGCTAACCTGAGCCACGGCTGTTTTGACAGGTTAGCCATCACGGACAGAAAAAGAGCTCCTGTTGTGCCCTCGCTGGCAGGATCCTTACAGCTAATGCATTAACCTCTGAATAAACAAACGACTAAGAAAGGCCCTTTCCTAACCTAGCAAAGTACAAACACTGCCTACATTCTTCTGATTATAAAACCACAAGAGCAGGACACACTCCTGGGAATGGGCTCGATATGTTTTCTCTTTGATTCCAGCCTCTCGGGAAGATTACATAGTGTTGTTGCCAGGTTAATGCGTAATGACCTCAATGTCTCAAAACATTATTGCGTTGCGAGTAAGACAGACATTTACATATTTCTCAGTTGCCCAAGGGTACAGAAGACATGTTTCAGGTGTCTGCACTGGGAGCATGCTGGAACACAGCAGTGCAGCAAGGTGCATGGAAAGCAGGGGGCTAGACACAACGTTAATGAATGGGGAAAGGAAGGTGGCTCTCTAATGAGCCAGCCTGAACTCTCTGGCCACACCAGCAAGCAGCTGTCAGTCAGCAGCATGCTAAAATCGATTCTCCTGATCTGAGCACTACCAGTGCCAAAGGAGGCCACGGGGAACCGAGCCATCTTCCATTTCCTCCCGCTCAGCCTCCTGCGGAGGAGCAGCAGGAGCCCAGCTCACTTTCTGAGCCAGTTTTGGGGGATGGCCCTACAAATGGGAGCATTTCATGCCCAAGCAGACCTCCCTGCACTCAGAGCTTAGTGGCCAGAAAGCTGGCAGGTGTGCTTGCCTGCTCTGTGAGCCGTTGGCTCCCGGTGGCGAGAGGAGGGAGAGAGATTCCCCGTAGGATTATCAGCACTTTTCTGTGCTCAGACACAGAGGGATCTGCAGATGCCTCCCTCCGGCTGCGGCTGCTCTACGAGCTCCAAGTGCTGTGCTGAGGGGAGCGGAGGGAGGAGGGATGAGAAGTAGCTGGGTGAGGCTCAGGATAGCAGGATACTGTTGATGACTGCTGCAGTGTGATGCCACACTCTTTCCACTCTGGAGGGCCTCGACAGCAACAGCAACCACTTTCAGGCTGAGGAAAATCAGACTGAGCTTGCAGTCATTGCATGATTCTTCCCTCTAGGTGGTTAGGCTCTAGCAAGGCTTCCCAAAGCCCGACACTGCCTGCCCGCTGGGACAAGCTGCTCCTGCAGAGGCTTTTCTCCAGCCATGCAGCAGGGGCTTCCTTTCACAGCATAAAACACCGTGAGCTCCCTTGGGTGAGCTGTTCTCCATCGCTTCTTCCATGCTGAGCCCAGAGGCCTTGCTGGAGCCTCGCAGACCTTCTCCATTCCTCAGCACAGCCCCATGGCACACGCTGCTGAGACCAGAGGGGACAGACCGCACTGCGGGAGCTGCCACATCCAACACAAACCACACATTTTGTCAAGGAGCTTTGGCCCAGTAATTTGGCAACTCTCAGGAGGATAAGCACCACCAGCAGCAAGGCCACAGAGCCCCTTCCCACACTGAGCAGACCAGGAAATAGTTTTTTTTTTTGGCCCTGAGGGACTTTTAATTGCCCTTCTGGAGGCAGGAGGCTGCTGGCTGGTACAGCACCTCCAGATGGCTCAAGTTGCTCCAAAATCTGCAGGGATGCCCTTCCTTAAAAACACCCCAGCCTGTGCTCTCTCCTCTCATCTGGTTTCCATCTCTTTGGCCATACCCGGGCATACGTGTGTGTCCCCAAAACCTGCTTGTGGGGGCAGCCATGACCCAGACAGGCAGACCGTGTGGGACGGCAGGCCCCGAGCCTGCCCACCCTCCCCTCGAGCAGAGGGGGCTGGTGAGGGGCCCAGGGGCCCAGGCCCCTGGAATTACTGCCTATGAACCTGCTGACAGAGAACTGAGCTCCAGCTCTCCCCTCAGCCAATAAATCTTGCAGTGGTCTAATTTTGCAAGGAATGATGCCTCAGGGAAGGCCTGTGTGGTCCAGAAAAAGAAAAGAAAAACTAAGCAGGCTAAAACACCCTAATTCTGCTTATCAGCTCTCCCTCCCACAGCCCTCCTGCTCCTCAGCGAGATGGCGCCTGATGAGGGGATGCAGGCTTACACGGAAGGCACCAGCCAGCCGTGGGGCAGGGCACGAGCCTCGAGGCAGGCCCAGGAGCCTCCAGCTGTGAGGTGGTGGAGGATAACGGGGTGGTGGAGGATAACGGGGTGGTGGAGGATCATGAGGTGATGGAGGAGCACAGGGTGGTAGAGGATTGTGAGGTGGTGGAGGATCAGGAGGTGGTGGAGGATCACAAGGTGATTGAGGATCACAAGGTGGTGGAGGATCACGAAGTAATGGAGGATCACGAGGTGATAGAGGATCCTGAGGTGGTGGAGGATTGCAAGGTGATGGAGGATCACGAGATGGTGGAGGATCGCTGGGCAGGGGCTCTGTGGAGTCAGATCGGATCACACCATGGGCTGCAGTTGGCCCCACATGCACCCCTCAGCTGATCACATCTGCCCCCTGCCCGAGGACAAGGCTATGCCCTCCCTGCTGGTCCCCTCTGCACACCCAGAACCTCCATGGGGACACACTGCACATCCCTGCCCTTCTTCATCTGGGCTGTGGGCAAGGACTGGCAGGAGGTTTGGGCAGGAGGCTCTTTGTGGAGATGTGCAGATGACTTGTTTCCCTCTGCTCTCTGCCTCTTTTGTTCCATAAACCCACATTATTGTTTTTTTATTTTTGTTGAGGTTAATATTTTGTAAGGTCAGCCTTACACAATAGTTTGGGGTGCTCATCCTGTGTGGTGAGAGCGGTTCCCCAGACCTGGCGCCAGGACTGCAAGTAGAGGGCATGTACCATCATCAGCTGGGGCTCATCTCCCTGTGGTTTGGGAGGAGGGGAGCCTGCTGCCCTGGCTCGGCTGCTGCCAGGGCCATAAAGGAGCTCTCTGTCCACGGGGGAGCAGAGGGCAGGGCCCCCCCTGCCACCCATGGGAGAGCAGAGCTCCGGCCGCGGCTCCACAGCCCTGGCTGGGGCTCTCCACCCCCACGTGAACTTGCTTTTCCGGAGCATGGAGAAGGAGAGCATGTGGTGAGGTTCCTTCCCCTGTGCATCATAACAAGACGTTAATTTGAGTCCTCTGCAGAAGACAAAGGGAGAGTTGTAGCTGTTTTATTTGGGGGTGGAGGGAGGCAGTGCATCCAGGAAGCGCCCTCCCCTGGGAGATAAGGGAGACCTGGCCACCCACGAGCCGTGGCTCGCCAGGAATCCAGGCTTCCATATGCACAAAGCTGGTGCCAGAAGTGTCGTTCCCATCGTCAGCAGGCCACCCGCCCCTTCCCCCACCACCTTCCCTCCCTTCTCCCTCCTCCTCTTCTCTCCCCGTAACCAGCTGACTTTTTTCACAACCAGGAAACAATCAAACAACCTCTTCAGCTGCTTCGGCTCCTCCTCCTCCCCAACACCACCATCTCCCCCTCCAAAGGATGCTGTCAGTACTCCCAAAGCCTGATGTGCTGTGCAGTGCAAAACTGTTATTCCAGCCTCCCAGTGGGGAATACCCTCTGGGCTGCAAATACCTGTGTTTCGTTAAGTAAATAATCACACAAGATACAATATCCGTCTTGATAAAGTGGAGGGAGGGCAGCAAGGACGCAGACCTGGTGCGTAGCAGACAGCACCCCCTGAATCAGTATCATGGGTGCTGTGGGCTGGATGGCAATGCCGTCATGTGCCTGCCCTTTCTTCTCCAGGTAAATGGTGACACTGATGCCCACAGGAGGACAATTAACTACATACCCTTCGGCTGATGTGACCCTTTTGGGGGGCGCGTTGCGTTTGGCTTTTTAAAATAGCTTTCACAAAGAGCACGGCTGGGAAATATATTCACCTACCCTCGCTGGGAGAGGCCTGGAAAGCAACCAGCTGCGGTACTTCAGTGTCACAGGGCAGTGAGGAAGAGGAGGGCGAATGGCACCAGTGGAAGCGGAGCTATTTCTGACTGTCCCTGGTGGTTTCCGTGCCACCGCGGGTGCTAGTGGCCACTAGGTCCTTCAGAAAAGCTGGCCCTCACTGAAGCATCACATGGAGGGGAGCTCAGCTGCTGTGGAAAGCTGGCTGCCCTCTGCCCCTTTCCCCAGAGCAGGTTTCTGGCAGGGCCAGGCGCTGACCCCAAGCCCCCTGGCGTGCTGCCCGCCTGCTCCAGCCACCAGCCTGCAGTGCTGCTGCCTCCCTGCAACCAGGTGCCGTGCCTTTTATTGCTCACCTGTTTAGGAGACTTCACACATCCAGCACGGAGGCTTATAAACATACTGAGGAAACAGAGGAAGGGAAGGGGTGAAGAAGGAGTTCAGCCAGGAGTGAAATGCTTGGGATCCTGGGGCTGGGCCTCGCCAGGGTCACCCCAGTCCATCCCAGCACATACAGGAGGCGTGCAGGCTGCTCACCCACACCAGGGTCTCAGGGGGGTCTTGGGTCATCCCTGGGCTCTTGGGACAGCCAGCACCAGCAGCATGGAGCAAACGAAGGATCCTGCCAAGGGCCTGACAGACAGCTTGCCGTGGCACCTCCAGTTGTGAACTGGAGGTTGAATCAGGGCTGAGAGTCTCCTGGATTCATTTCTCAGTCATTTATTCAGATATAATTGCCTGTCTGCCTGTCTTAAAGCTAATGACTGGATGTGAAGATTTCCAGTTAGGGTTTGTGAGAAGGTAATTACATTGCAATCTCGCTGTATGACTATTCCTCGAATGAAGATAAACTTGTTTGAGTAGGTCTGCACATCGCAGGAATCAGTTGTATTACAGAGCCCAGGCATGGCAGGGGAGATAAGGGAATGTTTTCACTGCTGCTTTTTTATCTGCTGACCTATTAAAAGCTTTTCTGTCTGAAGGGGGTGAGGAGCAAGCAAAGGGGTTAATCCCAGAGCTTCTCACCCCTGATGAACATGATTTAAGTCCCCATCACTTGGCTGGGGCTTAGTGGGTGCTCTTAACTTCCTTTCTAGTAGGTGCTGGTTTGCTTTGCTGAGATGCCCCGAGCTGAGCTCCAGTTCCATGAGACTGACAGGCTTCACCTGTGGAGGCCCATGAGATGTTGTGAGGGCTGCTGCAGATCCAGACAGAAATAGGCTGGCACAGCTGAAGCCTGGGAAGAAAAGCCCAGCCGGGGGAAGCAGGGAGGGGGTCACAGCACAGCACACTTCTGCGGGGCTATGAGAGCAGCAGGGTCCTGCCACGAGCGCCAGGCAGGTGCCAGAGCTGTGTATCGGCTTCTAGCAGGAGGTGCTCCTGGTCAGCATCGATGGCTCGTGTGCCGGCAATGCAAGCCATCCCTGCGGGCAAAGCCTGCCTCTGGCCGGTGTTATCAGAGCTTGCAGATGCACAGAAAGTCACCCTCGTGATTACGGGGCAGGTTAACACAGAGCGTCCTCTCTAAACGCCAGCCAAAGAGACAGTAAACTCGAGCAGCAAGATATCTTTCCAGGCTCAATTGGTTACAAGCCTGATGGCTAGATAAACCTCTTCCATTTTCAGGAGGTCCTTGCTGTTTCCAAGACCGTAGATTGATGGGAGCCTACACGAAAAATCAGCCAAATTTCCCTCTGCCCCTGTGCCGGGCAGACCCTGGGGATTAGCCTCATTTACTGCTACGTCTTTTACCAGCAGTCTTGTCATCGAAGGTCACTTTTGGGCAGTGCACATTCAGCGGCTTCGTGCGATCATGGTCCCACCTGATGCTGCCTCGGATGCTCTGGCTGTCCCCGGGTGGACACCAGGCACCCTCCCTGTCTGCGGGCTTCTCCTGGCCTGTTGCTTTAAAGCTCTCACCCTTCTTCGAGGCACAAGCCGATGCACTGAGATCATCTCTCGGTCCCATCTAGCTGTTAAACCCCCTCAAATCTTTCTTGCTCAGCAGCACTTCATATAAATCCAGTAATGTGCATATCGCTTTGGCTGCCAACTGCTTTTGGGTCAGGAGGGAGGGGGCTGCGTGGGGGTTGTTATTACAGTCACTGCTCCGTCTCCCCAGGGGATCCCAGGAAACCGCAAGCTGCCAGCAAACGTCTCGAGGATGGAGGCATGTTGGGGACCCCTGGGAGTCAGCTGGCAAATCTGATGCACTGGGTATGGATTAACAACCCATTAGGGCAGGGGCTTGGGGCTGCATTAAACAAATCCTTCCCCTCAGCCTTTGCAAACGCTAGTGATTGTTTCCTTAAAGCAACGCAGAAGCAAGGCAGCATCAGCATGGGGACGGTGCTTAAGCATCAGGCTCGCACCATTAAATATCAGTGAGGGCTTAAGGGCATTGCACAGCACTTCCCTAAGGGAGATGAATGATTTCCTGGGATGAACCCAACTGGCCCACTCTGCGCTGCATTTGCTTGATGTTGATGCGGCCAAAAGAACACTCTTTGGCATGAATAAAACATGCTTCTTGAGTAGCAGCAGCAACTAGTTTGTCAGGAAGAGCCCCCGACTATGACAGGGCAAAATGTGTGAACCTGCCTTTCAAGGGATCGCTGTCTGAGCTGCCTCAGGAGCAGCGCGATGACAATTACCCCCTTTCCTGCTGCGGCAGGGAATCCATGCTGGTGGACGAGGAAAGACTTTTCTTATCTGATTTTCTCTCTTCTGCAGCAATCATCTGGAATTGACGGCAAAACCCACCCTGGGGAGGCGTCGTGCCCCTGTGGGCCATTAGATCCCGTCTGGGGTCATGACCTGTTTGTCGGAGGTGCACAAAAGGTGACTAAGAAATGCATATCCAGATACGTGATACAGCCATCGCCAGCAGGATCCTGCTTTCCACCAGGGAAAACTGAAAATTGAAAAGATCTGAAAGCTCCTGCTTGACGTGCCTGGGTACGAGCCCTGCCACTGGCTGCTGCTGTTAAAGCGGGGAGAGCCACCCACCTGCTCTGAACTCCAGTTTGCCCACAGATCCACAGCCCGGAGCATCACAACTCCCGTGTCTCAAGTACATTGGGACTTTCCATCGGAAAATTTTGGAATGGGACATATCACTGTTATTAGCTATTTGGATGCAGATTGGCAGCACAGTGAATCTGGGTTGTGCTTCCTTGAGTTACGGGGATACATTTTGTAACGTAAAAGAGGACAGGAAGAAACTGAAAATTTCTGCTCTGGTGTCCTGGAGTGCTCAAACGTGTACCTAGCACTAAGACATTAAAATCAACCTTGCTGACATGGGGCTTCAAGTGATTAAGAAAATTCTAATGAAATGTTTACCTCCTGGAAAACACGATTTTATCCAAAATAAAGCCTTTGCAAGAAGAAAAATTTAATTTACAGATCAAATAAAAATAGTCCTAATGAAGCAGTGCTACACAGCTGGAAATTTCCGATCTGATTTGTCAAAATGAATATTAATATTCTCTTTTCATTTGTAACTTCATCACTTGAAATGTTTTTTGTTACAATATCTTAATGAAATAAGGTCACTACGAGAAGTTGCTTTTTAAAAAGCAAGCAATTTGCTCTACTTACATAAGTCAGGGGTATCACTGCAAAAACAAATTCCGAACTGCTGGAGTTTTCTGAAAACTGAGGATGTTGCCACAGCTCTGCGTGCTGGATTTGGGAGGAGCTGGGAGAGTGGCAGAGAGAAACACAAACCCCAGGGGACAGGGAAATCTTCCTAGTTGTGAAGACGGTGAAATTTCAAGTTTGTTTTTTCTAGGGCCATTTTGGCTTCCCCACCATGGTGCCGCTGTAAGGAAAGAGCAAACACACAGCTGTCAGGATTAGGGAGTGGGCTGTTCTCTCTTGGGACAAGGGGATGAAGCTGCTGGGGACCCTTTCAGTGTTTTTTTTGGCTGGACTTTTACTCTGACGTTGCTTTTCCCAGCAAAACAGCGGTGGTGTGCCCGGGTGGGAGCCAGGCACCCAGCCTCCTGCCTGCCTTGGCTGCTCGGTGCAGCAGGTGAGGGCAGGGGCTGCTCGCTCCTCTGTGCCTTGGTCTTCGGTGCCTCGCTTCCCAGATGGGGGTTTTGTGGTTTGCAAGGGTTAGCTGCTCAAAGTGTCTGAGTATCACTGAGCAGGCAGCTGAGGAAAGACTTGATCAAAGTATAAACAAATTCTAAGTGCCTGAATCAAGAGAATGACACAAACTAACCCACCCCTTAAAGTGCCTGTGACCACAAACCACATCACGGCAGAAAAGGAGACACGCTTTTCTTTTCTTGTCCTAAGTCATAAAAATTACTTACCAAGGTGACAAATTTATGGCTGGAGTAATTGCACGATTACTTTATTATGTGCCACCAGTGTGAGAAAATATATATTAAAAAGTCACTCATGTCCAAACCAAAAGGGGCAGCAAAGAATTATTGGCGGCAGTAAATAAATGTGACATGTACAATTATTTACTTGGTTGGAAGCTGGAATTTCAGATTGAAAACCAGCAGTCATGTTCAAAGGCTTCAGCTGGCGGTGGCAGCAGCTCGGTTGGGGCAGCCAGCCCCCCCACGGTCCCAGGGGCAATGTGGCTCCTGCGGAAGGGATGGGAGGGAGCTGCAGCAGCAGCCTGGTTCAGCTGAGAACTCTTCAGGGCAAATCCAGCCCTTTGGGTCTGTGCTTTCACAGCCAACAGGTGAGCACAGGCACCTGAACTCTGGGGAGAGCAGGAGCTGCAGGTAGGTGCCCATCACTGCCACCCCAGGAGCAGGAGCACGAAGCCCAGCTCTCACTGGGCCACCACCGTGCTCCTGCAGAGACATTTGTGACTATTAGATAGCAGATTTGAAACAAAGTCATTAAAAAACACTTTTTTTCCCCCCCTCTAATTTATTGCTAAGACACGAGACCAGGGTTCTGAGTGCTTCCTTTATCAGATGAGTGTTTCTCAGAGCCCCTGCACATAAATGTTATTTGTACTGAATTGCTTCATTTCACGAGGGGAAGCCAAGACCTTGGGCTCTAATCCAGGAAGGTAAAAATAAAATGGAAAAAAAAATATATATATAATGTCTGCAAGGGTTTTAGCCCTGCCCTTGTTGGTTTTCCCCTGCCCTCTGTAGCACTGCCTGCTCTCAGCACCCACCACGGTCTGTGCCTGCTTGGGCTCCAGCATTGCAGGGGGAGGTTTAAATCCTCGCCCCCCAAAAGCCTGCCTTCTCTCAGGGTCAAACACCATCCTGCAAATACTCCTTATCCCAGTGATGAAGATGATTCCTAAACCGTGCATGACCATACATCTGAGTCTGCCACCTGAGCCTGACTGCAGAGCTCTGACTGTCCCCAGTGCACAGGGAAGGCTTTGGTTTGGGGGTCAGGATGGGCTGGGAGCAGAACTGCTTGCAGCCTGCTCTGCTAGGACTTCTCCTTGCCCTTTCATGCTGGGCCCACGTGGTATTTTTTATTTGCTTTCTTTTCCTTTTGCTAAGGGCAATTGCTTCATTTGTTGATTAACTGATGAAGCAGGCTGTGGGTGAGGGTGAGGGCAGTCTGGGGGCTTGGTGCTGGCAGACCGGGGCTCCCCCCACACAGATCCTGTCCTGGCCCCATAGGGTTGGAGACCAGCGGGGACCCGGGGCTGGCAGAAAGCAGGGAGAAGGCTGTGGGAAACTTTACTTACCTAGTCTGTCCCAGGAGTCCCAAGTGCCCCGGATACTGATTGCTAATAAATGTGCATGCTGAGAAGCTTTTGTTTTTCCAGGGAGATGGAATAACAGGGAAAATATGCGAAAGTCCCTCGACAAGAGTGTGTTTTTCTTTCATTTATATTTACCTAATTACGCTGTCACAGGCTGCTGAAAATCATACCCTCACCCCTCCCCATGTCCCCAAAATGACCAATGATAGAAAAGCCTGTGCCAGACGCTGAGCCAGCAGCAGGGGAGCCAGGGAAGGGATGCACTGGGCAGCCCAGCACCACGATCCCCTGGCTCTGGCCTGCTGCAAGCACAGTGAAATCAGGGCTTCACCCTCCATCCTCCAGCAGGGAGGCTTAGCAGGGATTCGAGGCAAAAAGAGGGCGGGTGGCTGCTCAGAGCTGGGCGAGGCGTGCAGCAAAAGGCTCTTGGTCGCGTGTGCTGCAAGTGCTAGATCCGGGGAAAGACGCCACAGATGTTAATGGTGCATGCTGTCATCCTCCCGGGAGGAGGAATGCTATTCCTCTTCTATTCCTCTTCTATTCCTACGCTATTCCTATTCTATCCTCTTGCAGGGAGAGTCCTGGTGCCCCAGCTCATTTGCAGAGTGTGGCAAAACGCATCTCGCTGCTGACCTGGATCAGAGACCTGGATCCAGCCCCAGAGCTCCCCACTGAGCGCCTGTTACTACGAGCTCTGTTCAGTTCCTTCAAGAGATCACAAATTTAAAAAAAAAAATAAAAAATGGGAAAGGTAAAATGAGGGATTTGTTGCATGTGGTCGGAGAGAGAGCATGAGTCGGGCGCTGGGCTGGCAGCAGCCAAACGCCCAACACCAGCACCGAAGTGTTTGTAACTCTTGTGGCAGCCTCAGAAGTTCACAGCTTTTGTCAGCGGGGTGGAGGAGAAGAGCTGGTAGGTTGTGCTGTTAATTTTGAGTTAAACCAACAGCACCACTTGACTGCCCTGCATTATAAGGCTGCTTTGTTAATCTCCTTAATTCAAGGGATATTTATTAGACCCAGGCCTCCAGAGGTGCTCCTCAGACGTGGCCCCTGGCAACGCAGTTCTTATTAATGCAGGAGATGGAGCTTCTTGAGAGGCAAGCCAGTGCTCTCCCAGAATTAAAGATGAGTATAAACCTCACCTCGATCCACAAGTGTAAGGTAGGTTTTCTTTTTTTTCTTGTTTTCTTTTTTTTTTTTTTTCCCTAATGTGAACGTACAACATGCATATGCTTAGTCAAAATAAAGCAATGCAAAAAAAAAAAATAAAGTCCTACATTACATCACATATTTTTTGCACAAGAAAAAGAGAGCAAGGGAGGAGGGCAGAAATGTGGAGACAGCTGTGGACAGCACCACGCAGGACTCTGTAAACCCTGGAGCCCAGAGCAGAGCCTCTGAGCACTGCGGTGCCCCAGCCAAGGCTGCGGTGCTCAGCTGCAAACTGAATTGGCCCAGTTTGGGCTTCTGTAAATTACTGCTATCTCCTTGTGTACGCTAGCAAGGCCCAGTTTATAGGGATCCTAAACCAACAACGTAACTATAATTACAGCCTAAGCTAATCAGCAGGGAAATGGCTCTTCCTTTATTGCCATGGCTGCAGGATCCATTTTTAGCACGTTGTGCTGAGACAACACAGGGTAAGGCAGAGCGTGGCGCGGTGCTGGCTGCAGCACAGGTGGGTGGTGGTGCTGTGCAGCACCCAGGGGATGGCCCGGCAAGGGCAGGGTGCTGAGCAAGGTCTCCCTGGTGCCAGGGGACCCTGCCGAAGTGAGCTGGCTGACGGATGACCCGCAGCTCCCGAAGGACACGCAGATCTCTGGGGATGCTGTGTCCCAGCAGGAGGCTGGGTGCTGCCCTCCGGGGGGTTGCCCAATAATGCACTGCCACGCTCCGTTTCGATTCCCTTCCTAGCTTGCAAAGAACATGACCTCAACATGACAGGACAAGGCGCTGGTTTTACAGAGTCTTGAATGACCAAAAAAATGCAAAACCCCAAACTTGACCAGGATTTTCCTGTGCTAATTGGGTACAAAACGCTGGTTTTACTCCTCCATAGCCTGGATGAATCACAGTCCCAGCCCAGGAGGAGATCGATTTCCATGTACAAACATAGCCTAAGGTCTCAGGATTTCCTCCCTTCATTGCAGCTCTGGCCAATTTTGTTCTTGAGATAGAAACTGATGGAGAAAGGAAATGTTAAATTTGTGTGGGAGGTGACTAGGGCTTGTTCAGAGCTGGGCTGGGGTTTTGCAGGCAAAGCCCTAATTGTGGCTCCTGATAACAGGAAAGCTTAAGCTCATCGCTGCCTCATTGGCTTCAAAACGGGTCCCCAAATTAAGCTTGTTTTTAAAAAGCTCCGTTTCGGCTAATCTGCTTTGTGACCTTTATCTTGCCAGGACCAGGCTGGCTGCAGCCCACCAGGGCTCTATACACACCCAGGCTCGTCTCTGCATGGGGCGAGCAGCAATGGAGCATCCTCCTCCGGCCAGGGTGGGATCTGCAATTCACCCTTCTGGTTTGAGATAAGCCTACATCTGAATATTTCCACGATTTCTCCCAGCGCAGCTCAGAGTCTCTTACCAGAAGGGTAAATTGCAGATCCCATTTCCTGGGAAATGCCCTGAGCCTCACCGCTGATGGGCAAACGCCATCAGCACTGCCCGTGCTGTGCTGCTCACACTGAAGGCAGCAGCGTGCGGCACCGAAACCACAGCTGCATGCACCACACGTACCTATAAATCCAAATGTGGGTACGTACATTTGTACAGAGATAGCGGGCGAGAATAGAGTCGGCGAGGAAGAGTAAAACCAGCAGTGGGATAGTAGTTAAATTTGAGTTTATTGAAATCGATTTAAACCACGCAGTGCAACAGGAGGCATTATAAATACAACAGTTAGCTATCACAGCCAGTTCTGAAGGGAGCTTGGGGAAACCCTGCCCCATTTTTGTTATGCTTGTGTGCCGTGCAGCTTAGGAAACCTATACTCATCTGTGAAAAGCCTCAGTATTTTTTCCACGTGTTGCCTCGCGGAGCTGGGGCGCAGCAGGCCTGGCACTGTATAGGATTACTGAGGCATTCCAGCCCCCTTCTCACCCACAGAAATGGGCTGGTTCCTTGAAAAATTAAAACCACTCTATTTTATTCCTCCTCTTACGATCCCCCTCCTGCCTGCCCAGGCTGTGCCATAGGATGTGCGGGCTTGCACCACCGCTGCCTGCTCTCCGTGCCGGCTGATGACACGAGGGGCGAGTCGCACGTCTCCCTTCCTAATGAATTGGGATTGATGGCTCCGGTTTGCCACGGGCACGAGAGCAGCAAGAACCCATCAGGCTCCTGCTGTCACCAGGACAACACAACACGGCAGCGACCTGCGGCCTTTTGGGGACCCGGTGACACCTGACATCATTTTTCAGGCACTTTGGGTTTCTGAGCCCTCATTCCTCGCATCCCCTCCCTCCCCAGCCCACGGCCCTACAAGCCGGTGCTGCGCTGCTCTTGCTGCAGAGCTGTTAGGTTCCTTTCGCTTCCCTGTGGATCCTATTAGCCGAAGAATTTGCTCCTCTTTCAGGGCTCTTTTTTATTATTTTAAATGAATAGGCTTCAAAATATGTACATATATGCTTTTGCTTTGAGATGAAATTTCAGAGCTGGGGCTATGCACATGCACTCCTGCCTCCTTCTACCTCAAACACTTTTTTTATGCACATACGTGGATAAGAAATGAGTTACTCAGTTAAATCCCCCCCGTGCCCAGCGGTCCCTGAGCCCGCTGCTCCAGCAGATGCAGCTCTGCGGCTCCTTCCCTGGCCCCAAAAGCCTCCTTCACGTCCATCCTCCTGTGTGTGCTGCTTGTCCCTGGCCCTGCTGGAGGAGGTGGCACTGGTGGCTCTGCCTTCGGGCTGCCTGCTGCTGCCTGCCCTCCCACAAGAGGGATTTGGTTGTGGTGGCTCCACAAAGCCCTCTTTCATTGTAGAGCGGCAGAGGGAGGTTGCACTTGTGTATCTGTCTGGCAAGCCGCTCCAGAAGGCGTTTGCAAGAGGCAGACAACGCTGCCAAGAATCTCATTACACGTCCTGCTTCACCGCGTGGTCCAGCCCCGAGAAGGATGCTCTCCAAGCAGCCACCCCATAAAGCACACACGGGGCTCGGCGCTGACAGCGGTGCTTCTGCTGGGCTGGAGGGGATGGCAGCCACCTCGGGCAGCCCGGGGAAGCTGCTGCTCCTGGCCAGCCCCAAAAACCTCCCCGGGGACAAACCCCACGGCCTGGGGGGGGACAGAAGAGGCCCGGCAGGGATGCGGGAGGAGGATGGAGAATCCACACCAGGCTTTGTGTACAGCTCGGAGCGGGCTGGGAGAGGACTGCAGGAGTTCAGCCAAGGCAGACACCCAGACGGGGCAGCCATCATCAGTAAAACTCACAGCTCAGCCTCTCTGTCTTGATTTAGAGAATTTCCACGCAGCCAAGAGCCGAAGTCCGGAATTGCTCTCCCGTGAACGCCGCTACTAGCAGCCGACGGGGTCCGCTGAGGGGTTAATGGCAGGTTGCAGGCAGAGATCCCTCTCCCTCGCAATGCTTCGTTAATAATTTTGTGGTGAAACAAAGCAAAACCATCCAAGTTTGGTGACAATTTTCCCACAGTCATACACTGCTCTGATTCATTTTCGTCCACAGATTTAAGTGGTAATGGCCTGACCACAGAACATTTCCTGGGGATTAATCACGGCTGGGAAAGGGCCACAATGCTGAGCTGTGCTCCAGGTGCCCCCAGATTCTCTTCCTTTGTCAGGAATTAGCCGGTGCTGAGGTTGCTGTGCTCTGACTTTGCTGGTGCAGTTATAAGCTAATATATGCTAATTAACAGCAAAGTTCAGACGTCAAGGTGATGGACTCGGTAGACACCTGTGTCCCTGCTCTCTCCCTGCCCCTGCCCACCGTGCCCAAACACGTGCCCCTTGCAGGGGCCTGGGTGCTGGGGGCAGCCCGTCCCGTGCTCCCCATGGCTCCTGCCCCTCTCTTTCTGCTCCGCACCGAGGTGACCGATGGATCAAACTGACTTTGGGACCAGCCGGATTTCC